>NC_080863.1:2812746-3412746 GCF_030435755.1 Ochotona princeps | reverse complement strand
CTCGAACCACCCAGCAGGTGCCTCTGCTTAAATGACCGATTTCTAACTTCTTCCCTTCAGTTTCCTTGATTTCCTGGATTTAATACTTACAAAGTAGTAGATATTCGTATTTGCTATGCACTCTATTTGCTGTATTTGTCAACATAGCTAAAATAATCTGAGAGTGCTAAACATACACTTGATCTGAACCAAAAGCCTTGAGAAGCGGTCAACAGAAAACCTTAATTATAGATTTATAAAGATTGACCAATTTCCTTCATTGACCTGCCATTTACTTAGGTTAAGTGTCACATTTAGAAAAGATGTGCTACCTATGCTTGGGATAACATACCATGAACAAAATGCAAAATTCTTCAACACTACACTTCAAAGCTGGTTAGTACTTCTACCAGAACCCACTCTAAACCAAATAATCTTCTCTTAGCTCTCAGATATTTGTTGGAAATGCATGGCATGTAATTACTGACTAATTTTTCAAATTAGGTCATCTTTGCATTGAGATACATACACAGCCACAGAGCAGATGAAAGCACCGTATGGATTCTTAGTCTTCCTTAATGATGAGATAAAATCACATACCCGGCTTCCCATTACACCAGGGCTTTTATTTTTATTGTTTTCTCTCCCACTGTTCTACATCCTAACCAAAGACAGGAATGTAAGGGTGTGTTTCTTTTCCAACAGATTGGTAAGTTTCTAGAAAGTCACTGTGTCACAGGAAGAAAAGCCCTGTGTTTGGTTGGGAGGCCAGGTCATTTAAAGTTGGGATGCAGGAAAGAATGTGCTAGAAGCCGGGCACCCACACTCTTTCCCACTGCAAGGGCGCCCTTCAGGGAACTGCTAATAGCAAAGTGCACAGCGCATGCCTCCCTTGCGATTCCCACGGTCAGTGAATGGACGCAGTTTAATTTCTGGAAGTCCTGACACAAGAGATTGTATGGAAATTACTTCCTTCAGTTTATCTGCGGAATCCTACAAAGCTAAGCTTTGTGAAATGCAGAAAACGTAACATCTGTGGATGAGGAGGTTAATGGCGCTCATACATTATGTTCAAGAAAGAGGCGCGCTTCTCCGCCCTCACAGATGGTCAACATGGGGCTGTCCTAGGCTCAAGTCTTCCAGAGCTATCATAAAATGTATTACTTTCCGCAGTGCTCACGGATGAAAGGTGTGAGTGTAATTATTTTTATATTAGACCACAAACTGTTAGGATGCAAATAACTCGAAGAAGTAAAGAGAACAAAAACAGACATCCATCTGGAAAGAACAGCAGCACCCCAAAGACAGGACTAATTTTAGAAAAGCTATTTTCTGTGTCGCCTTTAGAACTTGGTTGAGAAAGGAAGCTTTCTGTTTTCTAAAGTTTTCTACATGGAGAACATCTGGAGATGGAGAATTTTAATGAGACTCAGTATCGGCTGCTGTTTTCACAATGGCTCGAAAGGAGAATTGGGGGTGATAAATGCCCTCAGAAATTCTGCCCTACCAACCTGTATCGTGGTGGTCTAGAGTTATTAATGTCAAGCACAGTAGTGTTTCCCCAGGTGAACTTGAGGCGGCAGTGCCAGAATGAACAGCCTGGAAGGACGGCATGAGGCAAGGGTGGGAGCAGGAGACACGCCTGGCTTGCTGATACCTCACCATCCCTCTGCTTCCACTCCTCCTGATGCCAAGGGTTGTGTTTGATAGGCTTCGAACAGTTGTAAAACAGGGTTGGTAGAATTTTTAAAAAGGATAACCCAGAGCCCAGCTCCATGGCCTAGCAGCTAAAGTCCTCGCCTAAAACGTGCTGGGATCCCATATGGGCGCCGGTTCTAATCCTGGCTGCTCCACTTCCCAGCCAGCTCCCTGCTTGTGGCCTGGGAAAGCAGTTGAGGACGGCCCAAAGCCTTGGGACCCTGCACCCTCATGGGAGACCCGGAGGAGGTTCCTGGCTCCCGGCTTCAGATCAGCACAGCACTGGCCATTGCGCTCACTTGGGGAGTGAATCAGACAGAAGATCTTCCTCTCTATCTCTCCTCCTCTGTCTCTCCACCTTTCCAATAAAATAAACAAATCTTTAAAAAATAAATAAAAATGATAGCTCAGCTGTTTCTTATTAGGTCAAGATCAGGGAAGATCTCTTTTCTTCCTTTCAGCTTTAAAACATTTTTCCACAGTACAGATTTCTAAGCATAGGGGATCCTCCTTTCCTCCCCCAGCCCTGTAATTCCCTCCTATTTGTCCTCAAGTTAGCGTATCAGCATTGTCATTCATTTTGTCTTTATACACTGAACTGATACATAAGTTTATCTTGCCATGGCAAGAATAGGACAAAAAAACTAAAGTAACGTAACAAAAGTATAGTTATAAATAATAGGAATCCTATTATTCTAGTCAGTACATATTATTTACATCCATTATTTCCCAATGTACTAACCTCCCTTCATAGAGTTATAATTTTGTGCTTGGTATATTAGCATTGTATCAGAAAACAGGATGCTAGTCCTTTGGGACTGGCTTATTTCACCAAGCAAAATCTTCACTTTGTGTCTCTCCAAGTCTGTTGTCACCAATCCTTTGGCCTCCATTATGCCTCCCAACCCAAGTTCTTCCCACTGGCTCTTTATTCTACCTGTACCAACAGGCTGAGGAGAAACAATCCCTTGGCCCTGCTAAAAGCACTGTTTCAAGTGGGGGTTTGGTAGCTGTATCTAGGAAACCACAGGTACCTCCTCTCCAGAGAGGCTGTGAGAATGGACGCAAGGTCTCCAAGATCCTAGATCCAGAGGGCCCCCCAGCCCTACACGCAGAAGGAAAAGGCTGCAGGTACAAGGCAGAGAAACCACGGCTCAGAGGTGGGTGACGAGGGAGGCAAAGCAGCAAATGGGATTAATCAGTGTCTACCAGGACCAAGGCAGAAAGGCCTGGGTCAGGGATTCCAGACCCACAGCGCACGAGTATCGTGGCCTCCAAGAGAGTACTACACTCATGGCCCCAGACAGTCAGACCTCTGAAATGAAGGGCTCGCATCGGTGGGATGTGCCTGATTAATCAAGACCAAGCTACTTGGAAAACTGGCAGAGCCTGACCAATCGAAGCAAAGACTGCTCATGAGGGCCCACATTCGTTGTGAATGAAGGATGCTGTACACAAACCGAGTGGAGTGGGGGTGGGATGTGTATGTCAAAAACCTTCACCAGCAGCTTCCTTATCTATAAAGCTCAAATTCACAGTGCTCTCCTTATTAAACACTAAGCCACTTGTAGTTTTATTATGTTTACTTCTATACATTCATATAGAAGACTTCTAGGTATTTATTATATTGCATTACAAATACATGGATGGGTTCTTATGGTTTTCCTTATAAGCGTATGGATTTTAAAAAACTGTTTCACTACAATTTTTGGTATGGCTTGACTGATTTACTATTATCTTTGGAATCACACCTGTGAAGGATTAGTCATCAAGTTCATGATCACATTGTTTGTGTGGGAAAACCAAAGGACTTAAATCATTTTGTCACGGGGTCAGAATACAGAAGCAAAAAAACTAAGCATCAGGAAGCCAGCTGACCCTGAGGAAGTTTCGGTTAAAGACAGGCCAGGGAAACGCAGACAAGACCAGCTGAGCAGCAGTTAGAAAAGCTTGCAGCTTAGTGTGAGGTCAAGACAAAAGCATCTGTCTCGATTGTTTCCAATTATTTTTACAGAAAATATATATAGTTTGGCAGAGAGTAGATTCATTTTAAGAAATGCTGCTCCCAAATCTGAGATAATGGCAAAAGAATGGTTTTTCCTGGCTGATCATTTTATATATATATTATATAAATGTGCAATATTATACCACTGTAACCCACATAAAGTGAATAGGAAATAGCTAAACTCAATGAAAATTCAGACAAGAAACCTGATCACAATTTCTTTACTGCCCTTGTGAAATGGAAGATATTTTTCAGGTGCCACTCAGTTTGGAAGTGATTATCTTCCCGTCAAAAGCAAGATGATCTATAGCATCCCATGTGGTGCCCTCAATAGGAAAGACCATTCCCAGGTAGGAGGCCACTGCCCCAGGCATCTTAGTGATTCTATTGGAGATGCCTCCGCTTCCTTAACTGCTTCTCTTACGTAAACGTGCAGCAGTAAATTAGGAAGAGCAGCTGTTAGAGCTATAAAAATCCAGGCGACACAGGTTCAAGCTTAAAATCCAAGTCCTGAGCGGCTACCCTGGGACAGCTGGAGGAGTGCCTGCAGTTAGACTGAAAGGAGAAGTGGCAGTTTTAGTTTGGGACTACTGTGGGACAAGGAAGGGCAAGGAGTATAGAAGGAGTTGTAGAAGGACAGGGAACTGAAGAACAGGAAGTGCATGGGGACATTTCTGTAAGTGACAACACCCAGGAATTCACCAGCTCCTTCTGTGTGTGCAGTGTACCCTAGGCATCAGCTCATGCAACAAATCTGATTGCTTGGAAGTAGCTGCCCAAAGCATGGGATTGATAAGTGTAAGACTTGTCTCAAAAAATATGGTGGGGCTGTTGCCATGGTGTGCAGTGGGGACATCCTGTATGGGTGCCAAGTCAAATCCCAGCTGCTCCATTTCTAATCCAGCTCCCATGTGCCGGGGAGAGCAGCAGAGGATACTGGGTGGCTCTTCACCATCCCCGGGTGCTCTGGCAGTTGGGAGGCTGGGCGCAGCCTCTCCACTTGTCAACACCCTTCCCCCCAAATAGAACATTTGGAACAATGATCACACCCACTTTTCCCTAACCCTTGACACTTCCCACCCTGATCAACTATGTAAACATCAAAAATAAAAATTGAAAGAAAAGCAGTTTGTGGGGACCAGTACATTGGCTCAACTGGCTATCTTCCACCTCCAAGTGCCAACATCCCAGATGGGCACTGGATAGTGTCCCAGATGCCCCAGCTCCCTTCCAGCTCTTGGCTTGTGGCCTGGGAAAGCAGTTGAAGATGCGCAAAGCCTTGGGACCCTGCACCCATGTGGGAGACCTGGAAGAAACTTCAAGATCCTGGTCTTGGATGAGCTCAGCTCTGGCCACTACGGCCACTTGGGGAGTGAACCAGAGGATGGGAAGATCTGTCTCTCCTCTCCATAAATCTGTCTGCCTTGCCAACAAACTCTTTTTTAAAATGTATATTTTACAATGAAGTAAATACTAAGACTCCCATAATGAAAAGAGGAGGACAGAGGCTGACAAACTTCAGCTGGTGACTCGTAGATTTAGGCATCAGAGGTAGAACAGGAACATAGGTGTTCCCGGAAAGTGGCCCTCTCCTCTGTAAACAGACAGAAATGGAGACACTGACAGCTGAACTCCATGCTAAAGGCCAAGAGACAGACCTAAAAGCAGAGACTAACTTGGAAGCTCAGCTCCAACACTGCCCTTCACTGCTCATGATTGGGCCAGGAAAGGCATGTTCCTTTCCTTGACCTTACCCTAGGAGAAGCTAGTACAGGACCTCAAGAATTTGTGGAAACCAGGTTGATGTATAACCAATAACATTCAGTTAGACAATGCAAAGCCTCAGATTTTTTAGCAGTGAAGAGATCACTGTGCTCCCCCTTCAGTATCAGAGGAGGTCATCTGGACCCAAGCCTGTGTCCACAACGCAAGGTTTCTAAGAATCCTTTGCTATGTACCCAGACGCACCCAATTCCTAGCATTATCAGTGCAGTCGGTTTTAACAACCCAAGACTCATGTTTTCACTTGGTAGATTATGCCCAACTTCTGCCTCAGTACCACCCACTTCTAAAACAGTGCTGGGTGGGGGAAGTGTGGACCAATGCCTCTGCAGAAACATGAATCTGAACGCATTCCAAAACCAAATCCAAACGCTTTCACCTCGTCCAGAGCTTCATTCTCTTCACACCTCTCCTCTTGTGACTAGAAGAGCTGTGGTGACAAGTACGTGTGTTCACACCTTCATCTTTCAGCTAAGCTCAAATCTCACTTTGCAATGGGAGATCAAGCCCCTGACATTTCCTTTGAAAACGAACTCACAATTCAAGTCATACAAGAATATATTAGAAAAGCATAAATTTTGGAGCAATACCTTGATATGAAAGCCACTCTCCAGTCTTGATTTGTTGATGAAATTATACTCTTGTACTCCCCATCCAACTCCACCAACATATTCATGCTTATATTTTGCTGGGAAGCTCAGGTTTGAGGCAGGCCTCCATAAATATTGGAGATCTCCGGTTCTCTCTAACACTGGACGCTTTTCCCCAATATAGGAAGTGTGCTGATGAATTTTAGGTAAATGATCCTTTATATAATCTGGACCTAAAAAAGAAAAATTGCTACTTTATTCTCTATGCTTTAAGAGGCTTTTAAGGGTCGAAATAAGATTTTCTCATGGCTATATGGCTTTTCCTAAGGTCTAGTTGCTATTGGTGGGCTTTAAGTATATTATCCAATTAATCCTTACTAATAACTATGCTTATTTCTTTCAGTTTCTAGATGGAAGAAAATGAGGTAGATGGTGACCGAGTTCTTGTCCCAGTCCCAGCTGATAAACCCTCCGAATTCAGGCTGCCTGCGTTGGGAGCAGACTTTGTTTACAGTCAACTTCATACAAGCAGTAGGGTTTGTATAGGTGAAAGGCAGAGTGACGTGGAGGGAGGGGAAGAAAGACAATCTCCTCTCTGCTGGTTGACTCCCTGAAATGCTGCCATGGCCTGGGTTAGGCCAGCCCAAGGTAAAGCATTCACAGCTACTATAGGAGTCACAGGGACCCAAGGACTTAGACAATTGTGCTGCTTTCCAGATGTAGAAAGCAATAGAGCATGAGCTGTATTGGAAACTAAGCAGTTAGGACTCCACCAGCTCCTCTTGCCTTCAACACCATGTCCCACCTGACAGAAATTGTGTGAATGGAACCAACATGTCCCTAAGCAGAGTCTCCAGTTGCTCTGCCCTTTTTGGGATCCAGTATAGGATGCTGATGGTTTAACCCACTAAGTCACAACACCAACTCCCAGTCATGTTTAAGAGACCAAAATCCACCACATATGCCATATTTACTTTAGGTAGGGATATTATGTACATTTTAAAAGGTTCGCAGTGAGAACTAAGATACTCCCCAAATGTATCAGAAGCCATTAGAATGTGGAGAAAAAGTATTAGATGAGAACAGTTTATCATTTATGAAGTACCGTTGTCTGTGTTAAGGCAAAACAATGGACAGGAAATACTAGAAGAATTGTAGAAGTCGGTGAAACAAGCAAAGACGAGGTCCAAAAAGGAGGACTTACACTTGGTATTTCCACTTGATAGTATAAACGTGCAAACGGAAGCCAAGAAGTTCTGGGGAAAAGGCACTTACAAGGAGAAGGGAATCCGGTGGCTCAGGAAGAATCGCAAAACCCTGGGATGGGAATGGGTGAGGATACAGTTCCAACCCCAAATCCTAAGGCAGGCTCAGAGCACAGAAGCTGTGCTGTGGGTATAGCATCACGCCTTCTATAGCTCCTTTCATTTTGCCCCTGGGGCAAATAACTCAGAATTTGTCAAGAACGTAGGGTGGGCAAAAGCTTTGCTCACTGCCCTACCACATGGCCCAGAAACCGGGTAGAATTACCCATGTGTAACAAGTCTGTTTAGAAAATTGCAGCCTTCCAAGAAGGTTCAGATTGTGAAAACTCTTCTGAAACATGTTGGCAGGTGTTTCCACAGGTTCCTAATCACCAACCTTCCCCCCCCCCCATGCACTGCATATTCACCGAGTAGCTCATTTCCCCTGATGAACGCATTGCAGCTTCAAATTCATTTGCTTCAGCCTTTTCCCATCCACTTAACTACTTGGTATAAATTGTCAGAGGGGGAAGAACTATCTGCTCTCTCCATGTACAGGAGTTGAGAACTCTTCAACAGAATTCCTGTCCTAAGGGAATTTCCGCTATCTCTTCTAAGTAGGGTGAAACACACAGGCACTGTTTGTCGCGCTGGAATTCCAATGTCGCACTCCATCATCAAATACATTCTGGCATGCTGCTTGCTACACTTGCCTTTTAGAAGCTCACAGCATGGGGAAGCACAGGACAACTCCTAATGACGCCTACAGTAAGAAAACCTGCGCACAATTCATGTAAAACAGCGGCGCCCAAATTGACTTCAGCAAGCATATTTTCGCCCCATGCTGAGAAGACACGGAAAGCTTTGAGAAACAGCAACTTTCTGTATAAACGCTCCAGTTGTCGCTCAACTATCACATACTCATAGAAACGTGACAGCAGATACATAGTGACTTTCTTATCACGAACCTTAGAAAGAGCCATCCCTCGGCAGGGGCCTTAGTCCCCAGGCACCACAATCACACCCTATCTAGCCTGAGCAACTAGAAACTTACCTTATCACCATCCTGGAGACTACAGATCCAAGAAAACTCACGGCTTCCAAAACAGCATCTTACAGCTGCTTTCTCCAGGGAGGAGCACTGTGCGACCAGAGAGTGCGACCAGGGAGTGCGATCAGGGAGTGGAAGGCAGGCTGAGGCTGCTGGGAACCCTCTTATAAGGCCTTAATCCCATTCACATGCGGAGAAGCCCTCAGGGCCGAATTTCACCTGAAACGCCTCAGGTCTTAATACTATTCGCCTGGGCAGTGAGTTTCAACACGTGAACCTGGAAAAGACCTATTCCAGTCTTAGCAGCAGCAGCTGGGCCAAAAGCACATGGTTTCAGCAGAGTAGGTGGAAAGTATATTGCTTCTAAAGCCAACTAGGAGGGAGGTGGGTGTGTGGGGGTGTGTGCTCTTGCTCCCATCAGGATATCACAAGGCTTTATTCAAGAGTTGCTATGTCACTCTCCTCCTCTAGTTATTAGAAACAGGATGTCATGCAGGATACAGTGTCTGGCCCACAGCTGTCTGGGAGGTACCTGCTCTGGCAAGTGGATGGTTCAGGCCCCTGCCTCCACACACAGGCACACCTACGGCACAGCCTGAGGTGTACCTCCATGCGGAACTTTCAGCTTAACAAAATGGTCTGCAGGTTTCTATCTACCAGCTTCACCCAGTCATGGCCTCCCTGTTATGACAGTTCTGCGGGTGTTTAACGCCAACTGACCCGTGTTCACCTCTCCCAAATCTCCTTCTCCGGAACCTAGACTCTGAATGCTCAAGAGAACTTTCTGCTTACATTGAAAACATGCAATTAGTACCCAATCTTTGGTCTCATTTTTTCCCCCTGTAACAATTATCACCTCCTTCAAGGTGTTTCCAGGTTTTTCTTCATTCTGTGTCAAGTTACCTTGGCTCTTTCCTCCTCTTCTACGTTTAAGCTCTCATTTGCAAACATCTCTTGCCCGTTTTCTACAGGGCCCTCCTTCATGCCTGCAGTAGGATGACTTGCAGCTGTCATTGTTAATGGTGCTGCCGCTGCCAAGTGTCAATCAGTCTGAACTAATTCTCTGCTGAGCCAGCTGCCTCTGGGGGTAGCAGGGGCTGGGGGCAGGAGATGCATTGCTAGCCAGCTATTCCAGGTTGCATGGTTCCACAGTTCTGTATCTTCCTTGTGTGGCAGAACAAGGATTCCAAAGACACTAGGCAGACCCTACCTCTGCTTCCCTCAGCGTCTGAAACGACTTGCTCACTTGTGTTTGAAATCCCAGCCACCCTTGACGTTATGATTTTAAAGCCCCACACCTGGAGGGTGAAACCCCGGCTTTGTCTTGAGCTGGCTTCATAACGTAGGGAAAGTTATCCAACTTTTGGACCTTGGCCTTTGTACCTCTAATATGTAAAATGTCTTGTGTCTGTGTTTTACCCTTGTTAAGGTAGAGGTAAAGGTAAAAACAAAACAAGCCAAAACAAAAAACCTGTGGTTTAAACCATAGCCTACAACACCACTATCCCACTATCCCATACTGGAGCACCATTCCGAATCCACGCTGCTCTGCTTGCCACCAGATTGCGGAAGCAGCAGACAGCCCAAGCACTTGCAACCTGCCACCTATGTGGGAAACCAGGATGAAATTCTTGGCTTTGACCTGACTGTTGCAGCCTTTTGGGAGAGCCTCTCTCTCTCTTTCTCTTTCTCTCTCTCTCTCTCCCCCCCCCCCCCGTCCTTCTATTTCTATTGCTACCTCTTTTTCTGTCATTCTGCCTTCCAAATAGGTCTTTATAAAACAGGAATAGACCATCCTTCATTGTCTAATCTAGTTTCTCTCCTTTTTAATCCATCATTCACCCAACTACCAACAGTGATCTAACACTCAGATAAAATTAGACACTCCCTTTCCTAAAAAATTAAAATAAAATAAAAAACTAAAGTGGTTTTCTGCAGTGCCTGTAAATTTGCCTCCATCCACATTTTCTGAGATTGCAGAACAGTGCTTCATGGCGTGACCTTTAATACCATCCCCAACCTCTTCTCTTTGACAAAACAGTTGTACAGGGTTTTTTTGGTAAGTGCTTCCTTTTCTGGGAAACATCCCCAATTCCTCCAAATCGAAATTCTACACTCAGCATGCAGCCTTCATGGGTGTTACGTTTAGATTCATTTGCCCTTTCCATACCAGATTGGCCCAATTGTCTTCATGTGTAAGTTTCTAAAAGGCTAGGGCTGTATCTTAATGCTTAATGGCCAACGTAGCACTTTGAACCTAGGCGATCCACTCAGAAACAGTGAATTGTTGAAACTGCAGAGCAGGTGAAATGATGAAAGAGCCACAACACTGAAAATACATGAAGTTATACTGGGAGAACAGCAAGGCTCTCTGAAAAGACTCATCAGTAATTTAATCTGCAGAGTGGGTTAAATTCTTCTAGACTTGATGTGAAAACACAGGGTAAGATCAGAGGAAGGAATACTCTGTGCTAACTTATTTGGATAGCTGGAAGCAGAAAGCAGAAGGATGCGAGTTGACAGTAACATTGCTTCATTCTGTAATATTTCTTTAAGAAGCCAATCCTCCACTCCAGTGACCAGAATGAAACAACTTAGGGAAATGAATCAAAAGGAATTCAATGGAACATGGAAGTGAGTTCTTAGTGAGTATGTTTGATAATCTGTTGACAACATGGGCATCATTTGGTTGAGATATACAAGAACAGCTGGGTTTCTCAGGGGGCCGGAGCCGAGGCAGGGTCAGAGCAGGGGATGAGAATGGGAAACTCTGGAATGGACCGTAAGGAGCACACGGAACACGTACACGTTGGGAGAAGAAACAAAGTTAGGAATCAACTACACCTGCTGATAGAAAAAAAAGTTCTATTTCTGAAAGTTACCACCAAATGAACTCAAAAATTAGAAAAAAAAATTTTAAGATACATTCATTTATTTGAAGTGCAGAGTGACACAAAAAGAGATCTTCCATCTGCTGTTTCACTCTTCCAGAAGCTTCAAAATCCAACTTATAAATACATTCTTTAATGGATTGTACTTCAGGTATTGCAGCTAAAAAAACCCTTGGTCTAGTCCAGGAGTTTCATACCTTTACATTTATGTCCTTGATCCATTTCAAGCCAGTAGTTATGTAGGATGACCTCTTTCTTTTTTTTTTTTTTTTAAAGATTTTATTATTGTTGGAAAGCCAGATATACACAGAGGAGAGACAGAGAGGAAGATCTTCCATCCGATGTTTCACTCCCCAAGTGAGCCGCAACGGGCCGGTGCGCGCCCATCCGATGCCGGGAACCTGGAACCTCTTCTGGGTCTCCCACACGGGTGGCAGGGTCCCAAAGCTTTGGGCCGTCCTCGACTGCTTTCCCAGGCCACAAGCAGGGAGCTGGATGGGAAGTGGAGCTGCCGGGATTAGAACCGGCGCCCATATGGGATCCCAGGGCATTCAAGGCGAGGACTTTAGCTGCTAGGCCACGCCGCCGGGCCCTAGGATGACCTCTTTCTGTACATAAATATCCAATTCCTTGAGTGCTATTTTGAAAGAATATATTCTCTCCAATGAATTGCATTTGCATCTTTGTTTTAGATATGTATCACTATATGGATATGGTAAATTATACATATGTGTCACTATATATACATATACTGATAAATTATATATTAGTGAATTCATGTACGCAGGGAATTTTGAAAGGTACTGTAATTACAGTCACCTGAATTATTTTTCTCTCTCTTCTCAGGCCTTAATCAAACAATTCTATCACTGATAAACACATAGTTCCTTCTACTTCTTTAATTTCCACTGTCCTAATCCTTCATGTTCCCTGGACACACGTCTATGGTCATCTTGGGAAATCACTCTCTTCACTAGTTCTTCCGTTTCCCTGCCTCTCGCCGATGCGGGGGAAACGAAACATTTCCCTGCACCAGGTCCTCATTACGTTCTCTATGTAATTCACCTTGTGATCCTTCATTCGGGATTTCTTTTGGTTTACAGCAAGCCATTTCCTTCTCCATTGGCATGGCTTTCCTGGGAGGCATGTGATTTGGAAACATTAGGCTATCTCACCCTTGAACGGAACTGTTTCGTAATTAGCTTGTAAACTTCCTAAAAATACTTGGAGTTTCCAAAGCTTAGTTTTTGTGTCTGAAAAGGAAACTTCATTCAACAACCTCAAAACTTTGCTAAAAGAATTAAGCAAGATAGAGCATTTAACATCTGGATATCATGTCTAGTCCTGGGCCAGGAATATAATGAATGTCTGATCATAGCTATCATTATTTTTTTACCATGCACCTTCCAGTCACGGAAGCATAATACCTGTTTGTTATTTTCACTACCTTCACCATTTCCAAACCGTTTACTGTGTTAAATATTGTTAAGTTGTACAATATTGACTGCCAGATGATTAAATCCAATGTTCTGAACTTGTGTAGTGAGAAATGTTCAATATTACACCAGAAGTATGGTGCTGTGAAAAAAGATGGAGATAAATCTAATTTTCCTCGGCAAAAAAAAAAAAAAAATTCTTCTGTCTCAAAAAGTGATCTTAAAAATTTCCCTTCTATTATTTAAGATAGACCCAAAACTACTCCACCTCTCTAAATAGAGTACAATTACTGGAAATTCTAACCATTCAGCTGAGAGCATAGTCATTATATCTCAAGCTAGCAAATCCTAATTTGAAAATACAAATGCTCTGGGGCTGTGACAGTGGTGTAGCATGCCAATCCTCCACCTGTGGCCCTGGCATCCAGATTGCTCTACTTTTGATCCAGTTCCTTGCTAATGGCCTGGGGAGGCAGCAAAGGACGGCCCCTGTCCTTGGGCCCTTTAACATATCTGGGTGACCTGAAAAAAACGCCTAGCTCCCATCTTCAGATTGGGCCAGCTTTGGCCGTGGCAGCCGTCTGCGGAGTGAACCAGCAAAAGGAAGGTCACTCCCCCTCTTTCTGTAATTCTTTCAAGTAAAATAAATAAATCTTAAAAAAAAAAAAAAAAAAAAAAAGAAGAATGTTCCATGATTGCTAATGGAGGCAAGAATATTCTAGCTTGGACCAGACAAGAGATTTCATCTGAGCCACTGAGTGCTGTCACCATTTGAATCCATTCTGAAGAGGAACTAAACAGTGTCAGAAACTATTCTTACTTGTTATACTTTCTTCATCCAACATGAAAATGAGCAAAAGTCACTCTATGAATTCCCATGTCTTTGCTGGGAAAGATGCTACCTAACTTGAATCCCCCGAAATCTAAGTTGGTGGCTTTAGTTTTGCACTACTCATAGCTTGTAGAAATTTACTTATTTTTACTATGCACAGTAAGTTTCTAGCTGTTCTTCATTATGACTAATTGATTATTATTCATCCTAACTAGAAGCTAATGCGTTAAGGATACTTAATGAATGCCTCCTTCCAGAAATGTAGTTGAAAATTTATCATCTGAGCGTTTGGCTATTTGGATGTTCCATGAAAACAACCCGAGCTTTTCTACAGCTACCCCTTACAGTGTAGTAAGTCACCAGTACTTATGTGACTGGCCCAAATGAACACATGCTGTAAATTACAAATATACATCAGATTTCAAACACTTGACACAAAAGAAAAAAGGTCAAATGTTTCATTAATAATTTCCAATATTGGGGTTGGTGTGGTGGCACAGCATACTAATCCTTTGCCCTTTGGTGCTGGCATCTCATATGGGTTCATGTCCCGACTGCTCCACTTCCGATCCAATTCTCTGCTTGTGGCCTGGGAGAGCAGCGGAGGTTGGCCCAAGTTCTTGGGACCCTGAGCCCACATGGGAAACTCAGAAGAAGCTCCTGGCTTTGACCACTGTGACCATTTGGGGAGTGAACCAACCGATGGAAGACTTTCTCTTTGTTTCTCCTTTTCTCTCTGTAAAATCTGCTTTTCAAATAAAAAGTAAATCTTTTTTTAAAAAATGAGTTTAAATACAAATTTCATAATGACAAAAATTTGTGTATATTGGATTGGATCCAAGACATTTATTAAAGCTATCTTCACCTGATTATTTTTAATGTGGCTGCTATGAAATTCTCAATTGTGTTCCTGTATGTGATATATAGCTTCCATTGCTCCAGAGTGCAGGAACTTTGAAATGCCATGATAATCAAAGCTGTTAGATAATTACAATCATGGTGCATTAATACTTGGAAAACTTTTTGCAAAGTGTGTTAGAGGGGGCAAAGTCTTCAGACAGGAGCAGTTTAGAAAAGTGGGATCCACAGACTATAATGCAACTCATTTATACAAACAGGTTTGTGCAGAAACGAATGGCTCTGACGTAGGCATAAATGTGCCATGCCCTGTCATTACAGGTGCAACGCTGAACTTGTTACTCAGCCCTGAAACCTGCCCCCCAGGTTTCTACAGCTCATTGCTCACTGCTGGATCTCTTTAAAGTGAGATTACACTCCCTACAGGGTGTGCTGCTCACAGCAACGCCTTCAGAGTTTCTACATGTCTCATTCAATCTCACACACAATTTGGATGTTACAATGGCTCTGAGCAATGCACTGAGCATGAAGGCGAATTACAGGCAATACTGAGTGCTGATAGAAACTTCCAGGGGGCCCGGCGGCGTGGCCTAGCGGCTAAAAGTCCTCGCCTTGAAAACCCCGGGATCCCATATGGGCGCCGGTTCTAATCCCGGCAGCTCCACTTCCCATCCAGCTCCCTGCTTGTGGCCTGGGAAAGCAGTTGAGGACGGCCCAATGCTTTGGGACCCTGCACCCGCGTGGGAGACCCGGAAGAGGTTCCAGGTCCCGGCATCGGATGGGCGCGCACCGGCCCGTTGCGGCTCACTTGGGGAGTGAATCATTGGACGGAAGATCTTCCTCTCTGTCTCTCCTCCTCTCTGTATATCTGACTTTGTAATAAAAATAAATAAATCTTTAAAAAAGAAGATTATCGTTGGCCTTTGACCATTCTGACTTAACATTCCTTGTTGTTGTTGTCGAACCACAGCAGCAGGAATCCTGGAAGTTTCTTTTTTTTTTTTTTTAGTTTTTTTTAAAGATTTATTCATTTTATTACAGCCAGATATACAGAGGAGGAGAAACAGGACCACAGCTGGAAGCCAAGAGCTTCCTCTGGGTCTCGCAAGTGAGTACAGGGGAGCAAGGATTTGACCCATTCTCTGCTGCCTTCCTAGCCATAATCATGGAGCTGGATTGGAGCTGGAAGCGGAGTCCATATAGCATGCTGGCCACAGTGGAGGCTTACTCAGGAACACCACCATGCTAGTCCCAAGGCAGCACTGTTTTCAGCTGTGCTAACCTCACATGAATCTCAAGTTAATAGCCAGCCACCTGCTACATCACATATTACTTGTCCTTTACTTTGATCGGTGAGTTTTAACTCTGGGTTCAAGGTTCATGTTTATTCTGATTACATTGTAACCTTATTCATTTCAGCCAGTTCATTCTAAAAGATGAACATCTCTTCCCACCCTAATTTTACCCTCTTTTAGTTGTTTCTACTTTCCACTCTCCCCACCCTCTTTAAAATCATCGTGAAAAGTGTTGAAAGGAGGTAACAATGCCTGCTCTCCTCCCTCAATTCATTATTAAACATCAGAGTTTGACACTAGAATAATATTTCCAAGTGAAGTACAGGTTAAACATTCATTTCCACCTGTCAGTTCTCTTCCAGTTTTCCAACTGATAGAGAAACAGAAATGTGACAACCACTGTAATATCTAACAGTTATAAAAGACTTGAAACACACTTGGTGTGTGCAGAAAAAGAGAGCTTAAGCATAATACAGTTTTAAAGCTTCTATCACGAGCTTGAATTTGCTGAAGTATCCAGAGAGTGATAGCATACTGAAAGCCAGTAGTGAAATTTAGGAGTTTCGCAATTTGGGCCACGTTATGTTCTGTTTATAATGGTGGCAGTTGGCCTAGAAGTTGAAGAGATTAGGCAAGATACTTCCCTGCATATCCGGAGCGTCTGGGTTTAATTTCTGGGTGCAACTCCTACCTCTAGTGTCCTGTTAACTAGAACTCTGGAAGGCAGTAGAGGAAGGCAGAAGTGACTGAGTTCCCACCCCCTAAGGGAAGTCTGCATTGAGTTCCTGGCTCCTTCCCCCAGCCATTGTGGATATCTGAGGCATGAACCAGAACACTGGAAGTTTGCTGTCCACCTCTCTCTCTCAAACAAATAATTTTTTAAAAAATTTAGAAACATTATTTCTCCAATGGCTTGTATCTATAAAAAGTAACTAAAATAAATTTTAAAAAAGATATCCTCTTTAGCACATTGGAATTCACAGGTTGTTTCATATTTATTTTTATTGGAAAGGCAGATTTACAGAGAGAAGGAGAAACAAAAAGATCTTCTATCTGCTGGTTTACTTCCCAAATGACCACAATAGCCAGAACTAAGCTGATCCAAAGCCAGCAGTCAGGAGCTTCTCCTAGGTCTCCCACGTGGGTGCAGGGTTCCAAGGTTTTGAGCCATCCTTAACTGTTTTCCCAGGCCACAAGCAGGCAGATATATGGGAAGCGGAGTAGTGGAGACACAAGATAGTACCCCTATGGGATCCCAGACAAGCCTGCAAGGGGAGGATTAGCCAACTGAACCATTCATTGCCCTGGGCCCGAAGAAACATATTCTTAACTCCAAGTGACAAGTGACTTGATCATGTGATTCTGTGACGTGGGGAGATGGAAACAAGAAACATTATGGCCACAAATATTGTCATTGCAGTTGAGGTGGTAGTGGAGGATTTGACACTGTTAGAAGTCCCACAGAGGGACTACAACCTTCTCATGCTCAGCATCCATCCCCTGACCTGTCCCACACGGAGGAACGTGGAAATGGTGTTGAGGTTACAAGGACAAAAAAAGAAACAGAGACTTCTGCTTACTCAGCACTCTCCTTCAGATACCACAGAGTGTTGCTGCCTTACTGCTCACGGGAAAACAAAGTTTCCGTGTCCATCTGAATAAATGACCATTAGTCTCATGTCTGTCATTATCACTCAATGGCCACACACTCCTCACTGTAACCCAAAGATCACACATACATGTTTTAAATGACAGAGAGAAATTGGGAATGTGTGTGTGGCTGGGGACAATTTAATATGGTGCAGCTTCCCGTGGAAAACAGTATGCATCCTCTTTGCTTTACATTTGCTTCCTTTTTCAATATTTGGTTTTTATTTTATTGATCTTTATTTTCATTCTATTTGAAAGGCAGAGAGAGAGACCATCTTCCATACACTGGTTCACTTCCCAAACACTCGCAACAAGGAAGGCAGGGTCACACAGGAGCCAGGAGCGGCGTCCAGGTCTGCCCTGTGGGTGGCAGGTGCACATGTATGTGAGCTGTCTCCCACTGCTCCCCCGGGGGTATGTTCACAGGAAGCCGAACTGGAAGGAGAGGAGGGACTGGCACCCAGACGCTCTGACAGGCTGAAGGCATCCCACGCAGCCTCGTAGCCCTTGCGTTCCCTTCAAAGGTGTTAGATGGCCATGTCAACATTCACATCCACCCCTCCGTAGCCTCTCCTGATATTTTCAGAATGAATCTCAATTTCATTTTTCCCATGTTTTAATTTTTCCCATGTGTTGTGCTTACGGGGATGGTCAATAACACGATGTCTTTTCTGAATTATAGGAAAATCAGTTTGGGAACTTCCAAGTCCTGCAAAAATGTAAATAAGTTTAAAATATGGTCAGATTTTAACTGACTCTAAACCAGGAAAACTGGAAAGCCCCAGATTTTTCTCTCTCTCTCTCTCTTTTTTTCTTTTCTTTGGCTTCTGTTTCCTTTCCTCAACTGCCATACAAATGCTGGGAACGGCTGGGGTTCTAACACCAGATAAATACTTGTGAACCAAGGAATAAGCATGTTCTATGCATGTTATCAGAAGGGTTCTTTTAAAGAGTGAAGATATCCAATGTATCCTGCACATTAGGCCACTAAGCAGCACATCTGGGGATAGGATAGCATTTCATTAGTATATGAATAATTTAGTTTTTCAAATACAGTAATAATTTCCCATTTGGAAAGAATTATTTTTCAAGTCCAGCAAAGCATTTAGGAATAAATTTTAATTCAATATCGGTCCCTTTTGGAAGGCAAACATGGGGAAAAACTGGCCCAGCTGCCGAGTATCTGATTTAATGCTTTCGTACATATTGTCATACAGAAGTTTCAACATTTGCCAGACCAAGAGGAGAGAAATCGACCCTGTTGGAAAGAACAGTGTTGGAACAGAGACTGGGCACTCGGCAACGCTTCTCATTGTAATTTATATCACTGAAAATTTATATCAATGAATGCTACAGTTATATTTTCAAATAGCAAATTATATTTTCATTATAAATTTCTATTATTTAAAAATTATACAAAATATTTACTTCATATGCAATGATAGTAATAAGGCATGTCCCAGGCTTCAGAGAGGATCGTAAGCTCCCAAAACTTGGGAAGCAAGATTAAGAGCTGCTAAAGCTTAGCAAAGGGTCTTACACACCAAACAACCGGTGCGAGGTTGCGTGATGACACATTTCATTGGAAAAATGTGTGATCTGTTTGTGTACTCGTGCAAAACGCGAGTCCTGAGTGGGACTCAGACGCACTGGAGAAGCCACACACACAACCAAATGCACGCATAGTGTAGAGATGAGAGTCTGTTACATGTTCCTACTTTCCAAGTTCAAGAAACTGGATTCAAAGTAGATTTCCAAAGTCACGGCCAATTCATTCCTCAGGCCATCCTCCTGTGCTACGGGGCTCATATGAAAAACTTTATCCTTTCCCAGCCTCTTCAAAAGCTGGCTGCTCCTCACATCAGATGAACAAATGACAGAGCCACTTACTGGTCTGTTATTCACAAACACATTACCCCTTTTGTTTTGTTCTTCTGTTTTTTTGTTTTGTTCTGTTTTTTCTTTTTCCCATGTGAATTCTTGTGGGGAGAAGGAAACCATTTAAAATGATGGGTCTTTTTCTGATTCTCAGTTCCCTAATTCCCACAAGAAAGAGGGATCCTTTCAGATTTTTTTTCCTTCACTCAGGGTGGCTTTTAAGATTTCTTTATCTCTCCTTTTATTGTCCTCCCTTCTCCTCGGTAATCCCTCGCGGTTGCCGCCTAGCTGCCTGAAACTTGCTGGTCTGCTAAAAAGGTTAGAGGAGAAAGTCACACTGTGCCTTCAATTTCCTCTTTGACTTCATGCTGCCTCCCCCACAAGGAGAGGCTGGATGAGCAGCTGAGCCCCTGGAAATGGGGGTGGAAGGAGGTGAAATGCATTCCTTTTGAACTCTGCGATTTCCTCCCGTGCTTTCCCAGAATGCATTGGGCGAACTTGACTTTTCCACGTGCACAGGAAAGCAAATGTCTGCCGTTCACACAGAAGAGTTAACACAGGGAACCTGGACAGCTCGGTGGGGAGTAACGGCAGGGGAGGAGCCTGGGCCAATAGAGTATGGACCTGAAGGGAGCAGGTGGAAGGTCGTTATCTGAAATCCGCCTCTGGCTGTTGCTCTCAGCAGTGCTCTTTGAGAAAGCCAGGCTAGGGGAAGAGTGGACAGGAATGGAAGAAGATTCTGTGGCAAAGTCTCTCCCATTCGCATACCCCGTTCCAGGCAGAGAAGTGATCTTTCAGCATAGCTCATTTATTATTGACCTAGTTCAGATATAAACCATATTCTAGAATGACTCTCCGGACAGGAGGATTACTAAGCATTGGCATTCATGTCTATGAACCTCTCCAGGATCTGCCCATCTGTTCCTCTTCCCCTCCTTCCACACCACGCTTTAGTGTGATCTGGGCTAGGCAGCCCTTGATGCTGAGACGACATCTAGCCTACCTCCCTGCCTCTGTGGCTGGAACCAGGAAGGGAATCCCAGGGGCTCCACTGCCCAGCCAGAGCTGCTTCAGCGGGCAGCTCCACAGGGCAGACTGCCATGGTGCATAGTCCACCAACATACCAGTTCAGGGAAGTGATTCAGTCATGGGAAACAAGGATAAAGCCAAGAAACAACACTGTCACAGATTGGAAGATGGAAACCATGGGGTCTTGGAGGCATTAAGATTTACAGGAAAGCTGGGCCCAGCATGATGGTTCACTGGCTAAATCCTTGCCTTTCAAGTACCAGGATCCCATATGAGCGCTGACTTGTGTCCCACCTGCTGCACTTCCAATCCAGCTCCCAGCTTGTGGCCTGAGAAAGCCCTTAGACTCTGCACCTGCCTGGGAGGCCTGAAAGAAACTCCTGCCCATGGATTGGCTCAGCCTTGGCCACTGTGGCTACGTGGCGAGTGACCAGGAGATAGAAGATCTCTCTGTCTTTCCTTCTCTCTGTAAACCTGCCTTTCCAATAAAAATAAATAAATCTCAAAAAAAAATTTTTACAGGAAGGCAAGATGGAGCACAAGATGTGAAGGTGTGGGGTGCCAGTCCACAGCAACAGGGGGAGAGAGAGAGAAATCTTCCGTGTACTGGTTTTCCATCCCAAATACCTGCAACATTTGGTGCAAAACGCATCGCTTAGGTATGGGAAGGTGTCCTGAGCAGCATCTTACGTGTTGAAACATCTCCTAAGAGGAAGTTCTTAAAGGGAAAAATGAGGGAGTTTACATCAGACACTTTGAAATGATAACTTCTGCCGTAATGACTTAACTGGGCTGACGTCCGTGCAGGTTGAGTGGAGTCGGTGGGCAGATGTCCTTGCGGCAGTCCTGGCCCCATAAGGATATGGTAACCTCCGAGTCTCAGGCAACCACACAGAGAAACCCTTTTCTTCATAACCTTCCAGCTCTATTTAGTTACTGGGCTTCAGTTAAGTGACCCCATTTTAGTTCTCCAAACGGTAGATTAAGAATAACTCCCGCAAACCTGCATGCTGGGGGTTATGTCTGTTTTGGGTGTGGCTTGGGATGCTCCGGACATGCTCAAAGTGCATATAACAGGTGTTGAGCTTGCTGTAAACCTGGCTGACCCCAACAGCATGGCTTTGCCATGGCAATAGCACCTGGTGACCTTCCTCATCTTTCTAAACAGAGAAATCTTCACTTCTGCTTTCCAAATCTCACACACAACCTCACTGGTGGCCCTAGCCAGACACAATACCAACACAAAACACTTGGTAGTGAGTTCAGTCTAGCTGACCTATTGAGTTGTTCTTCTTTCTTGCACTTTGCATAATTTATTTGACTCAATACCTGCTGATTGCTGCTAAAAACTAGACAAATACATGGAAAGCTCATTATAAAACAAGACCAGAAGCACGAAGAGGAGGAAGAGGAGGAAGAGGAGGAAAAGGAAAAAAGGCAAAGAATGAATGAATGAGTGAATGAATGAATGAATTTACTACCCATGAGTATGATTGCTCACAATTATGGTCTGGTTTGGTCTGGGCCCCTTACAAAGTTCGAAGCCCTATCCTAAATGTTGGAAAACAATTTGAGATAAATTCTGAGACGTCTCGTTGAGTTTACAATGGATTCAATAGATGCTCTGAAATAAATGCTGTTACTCCGAAGGAATGGTACTTCCAAGCCAGCAGAAAAAGAATCTATGAACATCACCTGCCTGCCCCTGGCCAGGGCTTCCCTGGGTAGAGACAGGCACCTACCTAGTGACACTCTGGGATTCATCCTTTCCTGATTGCAGGGAAAGAGTAACCCCTTACATAGGAGGGGACCCCCCGCTGAGCCCCCTCACACAGTGAACACCTCCCCAACTTGCTTGGCGTTCTCCTCAGTCACTTTCACGTGCTGACATAGATACACTTGGGTGAGGAGGCTAGCTTGGTTTGGGCACTTGAGTTCAACTGATAAATTCATCCCAATAATTTATCCCTATTCCAGCACTGCAAATCACATATCCTATGAGGCCCTCCACCTTGGGTAACGCAGGACACCTGGTTAAGGAGGCCAGGCTGTGGGTGGTGGCTGCAGCTGAGTGGGAGAAGCCACAGCCGGGAGGGAGGGGACACCAGCCATCTGTCCCGTTGGATTTGTTTGTTACAGGGGGGGAAGGCAGCAAAGCAGTTTTGTGTTGGAGCCAAATTTCAAAGCTCTAATCAAGATTCCCGAAATATCCTTGTTAACAGTTTGAACAATGTAAACAGAGGCTAATTAAGCTTTGTGATTCTCCACATACAGCTCTCCCCTCCTCACTCCTCCAGCTCTTCATCATCTTAGAAAAGCAAGAAGAAAAGGGGTGGTGGGCAGGGGGGGTGGGGTGCAGAGGTTCGGGGTGCGTTGGCCATCTGGCCAGGTTACAGACACAAGAAAATACAAACGATTGTATACCTGGCTGGGAAACAGATTACAGGAA
Source organism: Ochotona princeps (assembly GCF_030435755.1). Taxonomy (NCBI): domain Eukaryota; kingdom Metazoa; phylum Chordata; class Mammalia; order Lagomorpha; family Ochotonidae; genus Ochotona; species Ochotona princeps. Next base: position 3,390,079 of record NC_080863.1, on the reverse strand, counting down.
TAACCGATGGTAGATGTTATCTTTGCAGATGCCTAGGTTGGAGTCACTTGCTAAAAATTTTATCCACACAACTTTATCTAGCTAAGGAAATAGGAAGCATGCACTGGCAAGTTGCAGTATCCCTGACCTTGGCGACCCTCTGGCTCTGGCGTAGACAAGGGTGCAAAGGTCATACCCTTTTTTGGGGGGAGGGGGTGAGAGGGGATTAACCCTTTGCCACCTTCCGTGAGCTGGGAACAGATGAGTCTTACCTTTTGTAATTTTCCTGCAGGCACCAGCTCGGCACCAAATGTTTCCACATCAACACGTGTTAAGCCAAGGCATTCTCATTGTTTTAGGGAGTACGCAGTTTTGATGTGAATGTACCCAAGTACAGTGTCTTTCTGCTGGTGTCACGTTAGAACATAAAAATGACTATGCTCTGGCCTCATCACCAGCCAGTTCACATTAGGGCTGGGACTGGGGGCTGAGTGCGTGAGGTTGGGTAGCAGCTTTAGCCAGCACGAGCCAAAATAGGGTAAAATGGGCCAGACCACAGCACCTGCTGGCAAATCCCGAGGTGAGATGGGCCATGCCAAACTGGGCCGCAGCACCCACCAGCAAATGCGAGACTGGGGTGGGGTGGTGAGCCTGGTAGGGAAGTAGTGGAGACTCTAGTACCAGGCCACCACTCATGCTAGCAAATGTGAGAGCTGGAACTGGGAGCAGACCAGGCTGGGAAAGGCTACAACACCTGTTGGCCTACATGTGAACTGGGTTAAGGGGTCACTTCAATGAGCTGCAGTTCCCCCTGTGGTATGTGGGGGCCAAGCGTGTGTTGGGCAGGGCTTGGCTGAGCCGCAGCACCCACTGGTTTGCTGAGGATGAGGGCAGAACAAACCGATCAACTACCTCAGTGAAGCTTGACGGCAAATATCTGGGCTAATGAAGACTTAAAGGTATACTATGGCAGCCAATTGACCTTCGAAGGATTTCCTCATCCTTGGAGTGGCAATATTGGCAGCATGTCAGAATTCTCGAAACCTCATGAGCAGAATCCTCACAAAATGCTCCACAATGAGGAGCCTGGGATGGCATTGCATGGCAGTTCCCCATCCCCTGGGTAATGAGGTGGTTGGGAGACTGGGCGTGGTTTGTCCTCTTGTACCCACTTCTCCCCAATATACAGAAAGAAAAAGAATGTGTTAACAAAGTTTCACCCATTATCCCCTGATCCTCGACCCTTCCCACTCTGATCAACTCTGTAAACATCATCGAAAATAACATTTAAAAAACAAACAAACAAACAAACAAAAAGACTATGCTTACATCCAAATTTGGAGATCAGCTTCGAGACCGTGTGATTTAGCATGTCACAATCATGCAGTCAGCCTCCAGGACCCTTAAAACTAAGGTGCAAGAAGAAAAATGGACACTGGTGTCCTTCAGGAACCGTCACAAGCCCATCACTCCGCTATCAAGTGCCTGCTGACAGTGTAGGCGTGGACAGTGTCCGAGCGTCCCTCATCTTACTGTTAGGATTTTTTCAAGTCTTTCACTGGGAGTCCATCTTTGGTTTGGATGCACAGAGACATACAAACTTCGTCTCCACATCTGAACATATCGGTCCCTGCTACGCTTCCATCATGTTGCCCCTAAAATACAGAGCCAGTGAACACAGTCCAGAGCCTATGGAACTATGCCATAAAACAAAACAACTAAATAATAATAATATAGAGGAAATTAGTGGGGAGTAGGGAATTTGGGGAGGGAGTAAGGGAAATCCCAGAGCCTATGGAATTGTATCATTAAAAAAATAAAAGTTATTCAAAAAAAAAAAAAAAAGAGAGAGAGAAGAAAAATGTAACCGCCAACTGGAGAGAGCCGATTGGCTGAAATGGCCGCTGCGAGCCTCAAGTTTAACCTCCCAAAGCCGGGGCTTCCATACCGCTGCAGCCACGTATGCCCGACACCTCTTCTCCCCGCCCTGACAGCTCTCAGAGCGCTCTGCCAGCACACACAACAGCAGCTAAGGGAGTTCCTGACCAACATACAGGTTCCCATGTGTAGCTTCCTTTACAGTCTGGACACAGAACAACCCATATCTATAGGCGAACTTTCCATGACACCTCCGCCCTTAGAAGTAGAGGGAGAGGAATCCCAGGGTTTGGGGATTCACTGTAAACTCCCGGGAGCAATTTTATGCCAAGGTCAGTGACACACTTGTGTTTATTTGTGGTCTACTAGAAGGGAATCTATGCTTGTTTGTTGTGTTTGCATGCATTTGCATATCTCAGAGGGTGTGTGTCCAAAGAGGCAGGTACAAGTGAGGATGGGATAGGCGAGTGTGGCTCCCTGGTATTCCCAGAGGCTTCGGAATCCTAAGAGGAAGCAAGAGCTCCAAGTCAGGTCCCAGGGTCAAGAAGGTTAGATTTTGTGGTTTTCCTTAATGCCTGTATTTAGCCCACATTGCTAGCATGGCGGTGAGAGCTACAGCCATTGTAAACTGAACTTTGAAAGAGTCTGGGGCCCAGCATGGTAGCCTAGTGGCTAACTCTCCTTGCACATGTCAGGATCCCATATGGACACACTTCCCACCCAGCTCCATGCTTGTGGCCTGGGAAAACAGTCGAGGACGGCCCAAAGGTTTGGGACCCTGCACCCGCGTGGGAGACCCGCGTGCGAGACCCGTGTGGGAGACCCGGAGAAGGCTCCGGGTTCCTGGCTTTGGATCGGCTCAGCTCTGACCGTTGTGGCCAGTTGGGGAATGAATCAACAGATGGAAGACCTTCCTCTCTCCTCCTCTCTATATATCTGACTTTCCAATAAAAATAAATTTTTTAAAATATTTTTTTTTAAAAAGAAAGAGTCTGGAAATCCTCCCAAGAAAGAGATGTGGGAGGTTATCATCTCCTTCCCATGAACAGAGAATGTATCTAAACTTCGAGCATTGAGTCACTCCCTGGAATGAAGATAACTTCGTTTCATTTTATGTGCTCCTTTACAGAAAGGTACAACACACACTAGTCTGAACAAATGTCCCTATTGTTTTTCCTTCCCAAAAGGCGGGCTTTTCAATTCTACCAGTCGGCAGTGCTGATTCAAGTGTTGTGCTTTCCTAACGACAGACAAGTGAGACTGGCATCGAAGACCCCAGAACGGGGCAGCTCCATGAGAGCCTCTGCTGCCCAGAGTCTCTGGGTCCCCATGACACAGCCCGTGGGCTGCAGGGCCACAGTCTCCAGGTTCCAGGTGCACTTCCATAACTTACCGAATGGGAAGTGGAGTAGCCAGGACAGGAACCAGCACCCACGACCCTGGTGAGGATTTAGCCACTGAGCTATTGTGCCAAGCTCATTGATTCTGATTTTGTTCTGCTCCAGTTTGGGGCATCGGAGGAATGAATAAGTATAAAAATAAAATGACTTTCTGCATTTTTTAAAAAGATGTATTTATTTTATTACAAAGTCAGATATACAGAGAGGAGGAGAGACAGAGAGGAAGATCTTCCCTCCGATGATTCACTCCCCAAGTGAGCCGCAACGGCCGGTGCGTGCCGATCCGAAGCCGGGAACCTGGAACCTCTTCCAGGTCTCCCACGCAGGTGCAGGGTGCCAATGCATTGGGCCGTCCTCTACTGCTTTCCCAGGCCACAAGCAGGGAGCTGGATGGGAAGTGGAGCTGCCGGGGTTAGAACTGGCGCCCATATGGGATCCCGGGGCGTTCAAGGTGAGGACTTTAGCTGCTAGGCCATGGAGCCGGGCCGCCTTTCTGCATTTTAAATACAAACAAAAACAAACATTGAAAAAACCTGGCCCAGTGGCCTAGTGGCTAAATTCTTGCCTCGTGACGCTGGGAACCCATGTGAGCTCCAGTTCAAGTCCAGGTTGCTCCATTTCTCATCCAGCTGCCTGCTTGTGGCCTAGGGAAGCAGTAGAGGCCAGGCCAAAACTTCTTGGATCCTGTACGTGCGTGGGGGACCCGGAGGAAGCTCCTGGCTCCTGGCTTTGGATTGGCTCATCTATGGTCGTGATGGCCACTAGGGAGTGAATCAGAGGGTGGAAGATTTTTCTCTCTGTCAAACTGTATCCCTGCCCCCCGCAAAAGCTAAAACAAAACAAAAAACTTTTAAAAATTAAACAACAACAAAAATCACTTTTAAGAGGATCTCGGACCCTGTGTGTCGTGGCATAGTGGAATAACCTTCGTCTGTGGCGCCAACATCCTATATGGGCTCTGATTTGTGTCCTGGCTACTCTACTTCCAACCCAGCTGCTGGTTAATGCACTTGGCAAAGCCACAGAGGGTGGCTCTCAAGTCCTTGGGACCCTGCACCGACATGAGAGACCTGGAAGAAGCTCCTGGCTCCTGGCTTCAAGTAGGCTCAGTTCCAGTTGTTGTCGCCATCTGGGGAGTAAGCTAGCAGATGGACGGTCTCTGTCTCTCCTCTGTAAAATCTGCCTTTCAAGTAAAAATAATTTTTTAAAAAAATTTTTTTAAGCAACCTTTGCTAGCATGCTGATTGCCACCTCTTGTCTCACATCGCGTTTTTCTGTTGCATGAAGACAAGGACCTTTGAGCGACAGCCTCAGCATTGGGTCTCCTCGGGCCCAGGAATTCAGTCCTGCTTGGAAATGGAGCGCTCGCATTCCTCGGGGCATTTAGCTGAAAACTCTTCGACAGAACAACAGCTGTCAGTCCGCCAGTTCCTTCCCTCCTTGGCTGACTGCCCTCTGTGCGAACGTGTCGTTTCTGGAATCAATCTCTTTTATTTTACAACCTATTGCCCCAAATAAACGATTTGACCAAATGAATGATTTGATCATGTCTCTTTTCCGGTGCTGTGCTTCTTGAAGGTGCTGTACATCATCTTGTACTTGCCTGGGGGATAGTTTGCTGAAAGGGGGTGTCTGATGGTTGTAAGAGCCTTCTAAGAGGCGCTGGGAAAAGGATCTCCCTTTTGAGATAATTGCTGGCAACTGGGCTTAGCAACAGAGCAGGGCTCTTGATTGGTATCACTTGCTGTGAATGAAATTGACTAGGAGCAGGGAAAGTGCCTGTTGCTGGGGCTCAGCCTTTGCTGCTCTCCTGCAAAAACAGGAAAGAAAGCACAGGGAGCAGGACACCAGGTAACAAGATGACGCCTGTAGTGTGGCAGAAGGCGTCCACTCAGCTCCCTCCCCGCCCCTGGTAAGAGATCCTCTGGTCTACTAAATGACACAGAGTTTTCATCCACCCCACGGTATAGAAACTAATGTGGCTGATAGGCCAGAATTTCAAAATCTGCCATCTTATCAAATTTTTTTCAAATCCTGCTTTAGGACAAAATTTTTTCCTGCCTAACCCTGAGCATTTTACCTTGATGTAAAGAAGTGATGTTGGCTCTGGCACAATGGCTTAATTAGCTATTCCTCCCCGACAAGCACCATCAGCGTGGCCTAGCAGCTAAAGTCCTCGCCTTGAATGCGCCGGGATCCCATATGGGCACAGGTTCTAATCCCAGCTGTTCCACTTCCCATCCAGCTCCCTGCTTGTGGCCTGGGAAAGCGGTAGAGGACGGCCCAAAGCTTTGGGATCCTGCACTGGTGTGGGAGGAAGTTCCTGGCTTCAGAGCGGCTCAGCTCAGGCCATTGTGGCCACTTGGGGAGTGAATTGGCGGATGGAAGATCTTTCTGTCTGTCCTCTCTATAAATCTGCTTTCCCAATAAAAGTAAATCTTACAGAAAAAGAAGTGATATTGACATAACTACAGAGTATAAAACTGTGAAAATGATATCAAAGAAATTGAAATCCTTCTTTTTTAAAAAATATTGTATTTGTACGTTTATTTGAGAGGTAGTGAGAAATAGAGCTTTAAAGGGCTAGTTAACACCCCACATGCTTGCGATGACCGAACCTGGTTCTCACATGTGCGTGGAAGAGACCCAAACACTTGTGCTGCTGCTTCCCAAGGTGGACATAGGCGGGAAGCTGGAACAGTGAGCAGATCTGGCATCAAACTTAGAAATGCTGCGATGCTAACCCCTGCAATACCAAACGCCTGCCCCTCCATGCCACCATATCTGACATAATTAAGAGGTTTACTGCTCTTTTAAGAAAAGTGCTTTTAAGACTTCGAATGTGGGACACTGAGGTCCTCTTTAAGGAGTTGGTTAAGAAGGCAGCAACAGTTCTCTCCGCAAGCCACCAGTGATGTTTTAAATGCACGAGAATCGGAGACAGGGTTAGCGGGAAGTTGCTGTCACCTGCAGACGAGGCCTTTGTGAAACATTTATACCCCAGGAAAGGAATAATGTGTCTTACAAAGAGAATACTGTATGATCAAGGAAATGAAAAATGAATACATACGGCTTGAAATCTAACAGGTCCTCAGTAGCAAAACCAAGCATGGTCACGGGTGTGGTTAGGCTAACTAGATGTCCGATCACCTCATTTTAAACAAACGGTCCATTATACTCCATCAGGAGGCAATTTCCAACTGTATTTGCCTTTTATTTTTTCTTAAATTTGAACAGGTCAAAGAATCGCAGTCCGGATGGGCGTGCTTTGTGCACAATATGTTTTCACACAGAACATTTTGAATCAAGGCAAATGACACACTATGACAACAGAAGACGCTGCTAAAAATAAATGCCATTTAGCCAGCTAAGTGTGTCAGTCTCATTGCAAGCTTTGGGCATGAATTAGTTTTTAAAATTCTAAAATATTTGCTCCATGGATTACAGGGATGAGACCGAAGCTGAATTTGCAACAGGGTTATTTTATGCTATTCTTCAAACAGGAAACCGCTGGCAATTTCAGTGTGAAGTCTTTTTCTATTTTTAAAATAATTGAATCTGGGACATAACTATTAAGAGTGACAGTCTCACAGGGCAAAAAGCAAGATGAATAAATGGGTCTGAAACGCAGGCTAATGGAGCAACGCTCTTCAAAATTACGTACACATTATGTCCTGCCCTTACGACTTCCAGTTTCATTCAGCATATTGGCTTCTGGCCATTTCCTAGAAGGTATTTCCAATTCTGACATGTCCCTGACAGAAACCCCACGCTGTGCTCACTTGAGCCTCTAGCAGGAAGGCGCTTTCTGTAGCAGTCCTGGCTTGCATGAGTACATTTTCTCGTAGATCTATCTGATGACTGAGTAAACATATCAATAATCATATTTAGTCCATAATGGAGAAAATGCCCATAAATACCGCACAGAAACAGGGCCAAGCAGAGCCTCTGTCTGATGAGGATTGCATGTGATAAACACATCATACAACTTCTCTGAACCTCGACTGTTCCCATTTGACAAATGTTATGTAAAATTAGGTGTTGTTTAGAGCCTTTTAAGTTGTATCTCCCATATTTATTATTTCACAGATATTTTTCATTTGCACCAAGTAAGAACTGATGAAAAAATCTAAATAAAGGAAATATTCTTCGAGGCCGAGTGGTCTAGTTGCCAGTTCAGACACTCGCACCCCGCCCTGCAGCGGCTGAGGTCACTTTCTGGCTCAGGCTTTCGCTAATGCAGGCTCCAGGAGGCTGTGCTGATGGCAGAAGCAGCTGGGTTGCCACCACGCACAGGGTGGATGGAGCTGCTGGCTGCTTCAGGCAGGCCCAGCCCTGGCAGGTACAGACAGCTGTGGAGTGAACCAGCTGTAGAGGCATGCTTTCTCTCCCTGCTTTTCACTCAATGGAAAAATACATACATGTTTTAGATAAATATCTTAACTTCAAAACATCATGGGGTCCTGTGCAGTAGCCTAGAGGCTAAAGGTCCTCACCTTGCATGTGCCCGGGATTCCATATGGTTGCTGGTTCTAATTCTAGCAATCTCTCTTCCCATCCAGCTCCCTGCTTGTGACCTGGGAAAGCAGTCAAGGACGACCCAAAGCCTTGGGATTCTGTACCCGCATGGAAGACCTAGAAGAGGCTCCGGGCCCTTCGCTTCAGATCAGCGCAGCACTGGCTGTGAGTTCAGAGTCCCAAGGCTTTGGGCCGTCCTCAACTGCTTTCCCAGGCCACAAGGAGGGAGCTGGAGGGGAAGCAGAGCCACTGGAACGCGAACTGGCAGCCCATATAGGTTCCTGGTGCATGCAAGTGAGGATCTGAGCCACTAGGCTACTGCACTGGGCCCCAGTAGTAGCTACACAGTCTCATGGGCTGATCAGAACTCACTGAAGAAAAAATAAAGCTTAATGCATGCAATTAAAAAAAATCACTTAGGGGGTCAAGAGATTCCAGTGAAGAAGTCATAATGTGACATGAGAACAATGACTTTCCTGGGGAAAAGCACGCTGGCCCAAGTAGTTTTGGAAATAAGTAGAGTTGTAAGATGAAGGGCAGAAGGAAACACAAGTTAAGTGCTGTCTGAAGCTTTCTCCTGCAACAGCACAGGTTCACCGATCGGCAAAGCCTAGAAACGAATAATGCAACAAATGGAAGGGACGGGCAGAGGGAGCCACACTTCTCCATTAGGCTCACACACAGGAGTTTTTACACACCATGTGTAAATGCACAAATTAACACAGACACATCGATCTCCTCGTTCAGTCGTTCAAAAGGACCTAAAAGTATATATATCCCAGGAGTAATGCTCATACCTCCATCCAGATATTAGTTCTTGATCCGTTCTCCAATAAAACAAAATGGAGTTCTCTATAGCAGTGGCTGATTGGAGTCCAGTACAATAGCCTAGTGGCTAAAGCCCTTGCCTTGCACACACCAGGATCCCACGTGGGCGCCAGTTCACGTCTTGGATCCTCCGCTTCCCATCCAGCTCCTTGCTTGTGGACTGGGAAAGCAGTAGAGGACAGCCCAAAGCCTTGTGACTGTACTCCTGGCTCCTGGCACCTGGCTTCGGACTGACTCAGCTCTGGGCATTGTGGCCACATGGGGAGTGAACCAGTGGACAGATGATCTTCCTTGCTGTCTCTCCTCCTCTCTGTATATGTGACTTTTCAATAAATAAATAAATATTTAGAAAGAAAAAGAGGAAATAGTGGTTGATTGTAAAACTATAGCAAGAAAGATGTAAGGTGATTTTGGAGTAACTTGTAGTGCTGGGAAGTAAGGAAATACTAAACAAAATGGAAGAAAGCACACCCACAGTAACAGATATTTAAAAAATGCGCCAAAGACATAGAAAGAGTCGCCAGTGACCAAACGCGGAATGGTAAATCAGCACCTGAACATATCCCAAAGTATAAAACAAATACCTAAGAGCTCATACTATCACACGGGCGACTGAATGGAACACCACAGGGAGGACAGGCAAATCTCCAGGCAAAAGATTCCCAGATCCTGCTGTAGACTGCCCATCCTCAAAGGGATGGGGCGTGATCCCATGGCTGGGGAGAAAAGAACAGCTCCACAGTGGAGAAGTCTGACCATCATCACCCATGCCAGCCACTGAGGGCCAGTGTCAACAGCCGTAGTTGTGTGGACCGTACGTGCCTGTTGATGACACGTGCAAGAGGGCACCTTAGCTGGCTGATCGTCCTCACGAAGCTCCTGAGCCCAGTTTCATCACGAGAAATGCACCAAATGCAGCATCAAGGACTTCCCACAACCTGCACGTACCTAGTAAATGTCTGAAATATTGTCACAATGGTCAAGAAGAGTCTAAAGAAATTTAGTAGACTGTGTGGATGCCAGAACATAAAAAGAACTCCAGGTGAAACCAAGGACATATAGTTATTAACAACATCTGTCCATTAATTGTAACAAAAGTGCCACACTAACACCAGATGTGAAAAATAGAAAAAAAAAAAACGTGTGGGGGGGATATATGAGAATATACCATGTGAACTCTGCAATTTTCCTATAGAATTCTCTAAAAAATAAAGTCCGTTGGAGCTGGTAGTGTGGCACAAGGAGTTAAACAGCATTCCATATCAGAGTGTCCCACTGTCATTCTGCCTTGCAAATAAATCTCTTTAAACATTTTATTAAGAAAAGTCTAAGAGGTAGGATGAAAGTTTCAGGACTCCACAGAAAGCACCAAGATCCACTCCGTGGTCCTGCTTCTCCTAATCAGCTCTCACACGGGCTCTGTATATTCCCAATTCCCATGTAGTTTTAATGCAGCTTCAGGCTCAAACTCTCACTGCCCCACACAGGAGGAGTGTCTCTTGCTGCAGTATAGATCTTATATTCGAGTCCTGTTGGTCTCGTTTGGCATGACACGAGTCACTCTTCAGGAAAAACAATGTGTGTTCAGCTTAGTCTACGTCATGGGTTCCAACCGTCATGAGTCAATACAGGGCTGAGTTATCACTACCCTCAGCAAGAATATGCTAAGGAAGAAACAGGATGGTTCCCCGGGAGCCGAGAGAACACCAGAGCAGTGGATGAGAACGGTGGACGAGCAACACCAACCATGCAGGTGCACCATCAAAACACACGTGCTCACTTCTCTGTAACAGCTTGAAGTGGGCTCATAGTGGGAAAACAAAGGGAAAGAAGATAAAGTTTTATGTATATCTTTTTTTTTTACATTTTTTAAATTATTTATTATTTTTAATTCATTAATTACATTGTATTATGTGACACAGTTTCATAGGTACTTGGGTTATGTATATCTTAAGGATATATATAATTAGTCACAATCTATTACTTAGTCATAATCTATGTCAGTATCTTAGTCATAATCTATTTTCTAAGTTTTTATTACAATTCAACACACATACACACTGCCCAAATCTTATAAAGTCAACTGAAAAAGCAAAGCACAAACCTATCACATGACTAGGTTTCATTCACATCTTGCTCAAATTTGCATCAAGAAAACACACTTATAAATGCATGAGACAAATCAATAGTAAAACTCATCAGAAGTGTACTTTGCTAACATCAAAGCAAATCTCCCATAAATGTGATGCTGCCAAAGAGTTTCCCCGTGAAAGCTCAGACACAGTGATAGCTGTTGTTAGAGATGCGTCTGTAAATACTAGGTGTATGTAGCTGGGTGAGCAAATCATTAGCAGTACCATGTGAATCGTCCCGTCCTAGCACACCCAGTGTGTATCATCTAGGTGAAGGATAAAGACGGTGCCAACCTTTAGCATCCACAAAAGCTCTTTGTTTACCTGTGACAATCATCCGTTTCCCGACGGTTGCAGAAACTGGCTCACGGTAGAATACAGATGCCATGCCTGACGTCCACCAGGCCACTGGAATTTCTTCCCCGACCTTTTCCAGCCAACTGCTGAGAGAAGAGCAAAGGTTTAAGAACTGTGCAATCCCTGGTCTACCTGTCTGTGACCTGAGCTAGCTGGTTGCTATGGACTCGTTGCTATGACAGGGCAAGAGTGTTCCACGTGACAGGGTTCCGCAGCAAAGCCTCCAAGAACAGGACGAGTCAGGACACTGGAGCATCCCCAGGGTCACAGCCAGTGACAACTTTCCCTTACAGGTGTTCGATCTGCAACAACGCCTGCCATCCCAGATAGCCTTGCACATCACACACAACTGACTTCGAACATCCCCTAACTAACTAAAATGCAAGCTTACACTGCTAAAGCAACATGATCAGTGCACACATATTTCTTCCAAGCCTCCTAATCTAAGACTTCCTTATATGCAAGTTGTGCTTTGGTCCTGTCAGGTTATTTGCGGTTGTCAATCTCTCTAAGTCCTCTTTCATGCTTCTGAGCCTTTACATGCATAATCTACTCTTTTATCATTTTTTTTAAATTTTTATGTGTATTTGAAAGGCAGACTTACAGAGAGAAGGAGAGATAGAGAGGGAAAGATGTTCCATCTGCTGATTCACAACCCAAGCCGGCAACAGCCAGATCTGAGCTAATCCAGAGCCAGGAGCCAGAAACTTCTTCTGGGTCTCCCATGTGGGTACAGGGTCCTAAGGCTTGGGGCTGTCCTCCACTGCTTTCTCAGGCCACAGGCATGGAGCTGGATGGGAAGTGGAGGAGCCGGGAATGGAACTGGTGCCTGTAGGAGATGTTGGTGCTTAAAGTAGGGTGTTAGTCAGTTGAGCTATCATACTGGTCCCAGCATTGTTTTTTTGTTTGTTTTTAAAGATTCATTTATTTTCATTGAAAAGGTAGATTTACAGAGAAGAGACAGACAGATCTTCTGTCCACTGGCTTATTCCCCAAATAACAACAGCTGGAGATGAGCCAAGTTGGAAGCCAGGAGCCTCCTTTGAGTGTCCCACATGAATGCAGGGTCCCAAGGACACAGACCATCCTTCACTGATCTCCCAGATCACAAACAAGGAGCTGGATGGGAGCTGGAGCATCAGAGACACGAACCGGCGCTCACGTGGGATGCTGGCACTTGTAAGTGGAGGATCAGCCAGGTGAGTCACCATGCTGCCCCCACTCTTAGCATTTCTAGGCAAATACTTCTTGACCTCTGAGAGCCAATCCAACATTTCCTCTGCCAGGAAGACATTTAAAGATGCAGCTCAGGAATTTCTCTCCTTTACCTCGATGGCATTGTGTTTAGCCCTATCTTTTTAACTGTTGCCACTTCACTTTACAATTTCATGTATTTGTTTATTTGAAAGAGAAAAAGAGACAGATTTCTTGCCCACAAGTTCATTCCTCAGACTGCTCAAACAGCCACTACTAGACAAACCACAGGCCAGGAGCTGAGAATCAACCCAGGCCTCCCCTGTGGGTCACAGAGACCCAAATACTTGAGCCAACACCGCTGCCTTCTGGAGTGCACTGTACCAGAAGAGGCTCCTGGCTCCTGGCTTTGGATCCGTGCAGCTATGTCCGTTGTGGCCACTTGGGGAGTGAATCAGCAGATGAAAGATCTTCCTCTCTGTCTCTCTGCCTCTCGTGTGTGTGATTTTCCAATAAAAACAAAATCTTTTTCAAAATTTGAAACTCATATGTCGGGTTTTTTCATAGTGAATATTTTCCATGATGCTTTAAAAATCTGTTCTCAGAGGCAGAAAGTTAGAGTGTGAGATAGGAGGCTTCCATGCACTTATTCTTGCTGCACATATGCCCAGCAGCCAGGACCAAGGGGGGAGCCAGGAACTGAATGCAGGTCGTCCACAGAAGTGTCACACACCCTGACAACCTGGGTCCACAGCAGCTGCAAGCTCAAGTCAGGAGCAAGACTGTAGATCCAACCAAGGTATTCCGAAAAGAGAGGAGGCTGAGATGAGGCTGTTCTAGGGTCAACTCCTAGGCCAATTGTCTGACCCCTCCCCATGACCTTTTGGAAATTCCCTTGTAAGTGAGGTTCTCTATTGAAGATGCAATACCTTCTGTTTGGTGAGAAGAAAAATAAAAACACCATGTTAACTACAGAGAGGATTATCAGCAGAGTAAGCAAAGAGAGGTGACCCTACAGTGTCATTTTCCCCCATCTCCCTCAACATAGCTGCAGGAAGTGCTGTGAGCAGAAGCTCCAGCTGTCAGCTCCAGCAGGCCCTGTTCCAGGTCAAGACAGCTGCCTCTCCCCTTGGTGGTCAAGCCCTTTCCTGTGCAGCCTGTCCGGGTTACTAAGGGAGACGGGGCTTCGGAACCCAGTCACACCAATTTCGCCAAGAAAAAAATTTCCACTTGATTGGCCCAGGCTCTGTTGAGCCCTCCTCACAGTTCCATTTCTGCTTCTGCCCAATCCCACTGCCTTCCTCCTCTCCGTTCACAGGTGGAGATCCCAAATTGCAATCTTGTTCCTCCAGCCGCCATCCAGAGCGGCCACCTTGGGACAAGAGCACAGCTCTCTGTACGCATCCTGCAAGAGTGCGTCTCACTGCTGCAACTCAACCCTTCCAGCAAGAACTCAAAGTATTTCCTCGTGGCTCCTTAAATTCACAGCACCCTGCTGCTAGCTCTGAGGCTCTTCTCTTCCTTCCCAGCTCCCCTCATCCAGGTTCCTAGGTCAAGCACTCTCTAACCCTAGCTGAAAGCATTTTCCAAAACATCTACATTCCTAGTGGACTGTACTGCCCATGTCATGTCTGGTTTTAAGCACACTGAGAAAAGAAAGGGCAGGGGAACTTAAGTGAAGGAAAGGAAATTCGTTCTTGGGAACACAGGCAGAAAATAAAGGAAGTCTTGGCTTCTGACCCATCAAGGTATCATGGGAAATAAGGGCTTTTGCTTCACCTTTGAAAATGTCACAAACTTGACACGTTGTTTTAACTGTAATCAATAACTGTGATGGCAAAATGATGAGGGTAGGGGAAAGCAAAGGGGAAGAACCAGAGTTAGGGCTTCCTGAGACTTCCAAAACTCAGTACAGACCTGGTTGTTTTTGTTTGTTTTTTGCTTCATTGTTTATGAATTTTTAATTTTATCATTCAGTATAGTTTTCAAATAAGATTCTTAAAACAATGGATATTCAAAGAAGTCTTATTTTTTTCCTTCTTACCCCAAATTTCCTAATCACTCTAAATCACTCTCTCTCCTTAAGGAAAAAATTTAAGATGTTTTTAAAAATTAACTCCTTGAAGAATTAGTTACATACCGCGCATTCTGTTTCCTACCCTTTTTTCCTTTCTGCTTAACCGTGCATCTGGAGATTACCGCATTGCTCCCAGATAGTTCTTGCTGTCTCTTGCTCTCTAAAAACTGCAAATACGGAATCACATGCATTTACCTTAGTTTATCCAACCTGTCCCCTATTTACTTTTCATTTGGGCTATTTCCATTTTCGTTGCGCCACTAAGTGCTACAAACCAGTGCTTTCTGCACATGTTCTTCTACAGCGTCAGGACGGAATCCCAGAGGTCAAAGACACCTATAGTTTTGCTCAATATTGTTACCTCCCTCCATAATCTATGTGTATCTGAAACTATTTGCCCACTTTCTTATAGATTCAACCACAAAGCGGGTGGCCAAACTTTCTAATTTTTGCCAATATAATGGAAAAAAGAACAGTAGGACAATTGTTTAAATTTCTCTGATAATTAGCATGATTGAGCATCTTGCCATGTTTAGGGGCCTTTTGCCTTATTTGCTATGAACTCTCTAGTTTTATATATTCTTCCATTATGTGCTTTCTAGATGCTACATTTTAGATTTATAGATTTATTTATTTGGAAGGCAGTATGAGAAAAAAGAGTCAATGAGACAAAGGAAGGGGGGAGGGAGAGAGAGAGAGAGAGAGACATCTTCTATCTACTGGTTCATTTTCCAAATGCATACAAAATCCAGGGCCTGGCCAGGTAAAACCCAGCAGCCAAAACCTCCATAGGCATCCTAAACACTCAAACCATCATCCTTTGGCTCCTAGGCACATTAGCAGGAAGCTGAATCAGAAGCACAATGTTAACAGGACTTGAATGTGTGGCAGCTTAACCTGTTGCACCGTAATTCCGATTCAAATATCCTAACGTTACAGGATTGAGCTGTGGGAAGGCTTTTAGTTCGGCAGTTGTGACCCTACTTAGGATACCTGCATTCCACATTGGAATGTCTGGGTTTGAGTCCTGGCTTTGCTCCCAACTGCAGCTTTCTACAAATGCACACCCTGGGAGCTCATGGCTGAAGTGCATGGGTCCCCATCAAGCACATGGAAGACCTGGATTGCAATGCCAGTCCCTGGCTTCAATCTGGTTCTACCATGGCTGTTGCAGGTGCTTTGGGGAGATCTCTGGGTGTTAGTCTGTTCCTCTCTTTCAAATAAAGAAAAATGAGAATGAATCACTATTGCAAAGGGAAACAACAGACACATAAGTCATGAGTGATAACAAGGTACGGTCAGGGTAACAGCAGTCGCCATAATGCAGTTGATAAAGACTTAATGTGGGGCTCGGCAGCGTGGCCTAGTGGCTAAGGTCCTCGCCTTGATCCCATATGGCTGCTGGTTCTAATCCCGGCAGCTCCACTTCCTCTCTGTCTCTCCTCCTCTCAGTATATCTGACTTTGTAATAAAAATAAAATAAATCTTAAAAAAAAAAAAAGACTTAACGTGTTCCTACAGTCATGGGAACAGAGGCAAAGGAAGGGTTCATCCGTGCAGCAAGACCCAGGTTCCTTGAGGCTTCATGTGTAAATCAAGGAATCTGGCTGAAAACAGGAACAGAGCCATGAATTGAACCCAGGCATTCCTGTGTGGGCTGCAGGCATCTTCACCATTAGGCAAACACACATTCCCACAGATCTGATATCTAACTGTGCTTGAGAGAATGTTAGGATCCAAAGGAGGGTAGGATGGGGAGGGCAGGCATTTAGGGCAGAAGGGACAGTTTGAGCAAAAAGCTCAGGGGGAGGGACACCTCCAACATTGCTGTGCCTAGTGAAAATACAGGTTCTGTTCTGCTGCAATTGACATTAACGAGTGAGATGGGTAATGAGGCTGAAGAGACTTAGAGAACTGTGCTCTGCACATGGGCTTCATTCACCCCAAAAGAATTTCAGTTTAAAAAAAGTCATTTTTTTTGAAAGGTGAGCGAAATAAGGAGATAGAGAAAATGAGAGAGAATCTTTGGATTCACCTCCCAAATGACCCAGGGCTGGGCCACAATAATGTCAGGAGCCGGGAACTCCATCTAAGTCTCAAACTCGGACCATATCCCACTACTCTTCCAGGCACATGAGCAGAGAGCTGGAGGAAACCACCTCATTGAAATGGGCTGTTGGTACTGCAGGCAGTGCCTTAACGCACTGTGCCACAATGCTACTCTGTCCCTACAACTTTTTGAAGTATTCTCATCTGCACTGCACAAAAGCTCACATAGCAGCTAAAGTTCAGCCCAATTTGTGATCAAATATAGTGACAGCTGCTGAACTCATTCCAGGGATAGAGTGTCTCCCTTGACTACCAAATGGCTTTCTATTGGGGAAAATCCCTGTTGTTCAGGCAGCAATGGAGGCCTCTTCCAATGAAACTCAGGGTCTGCTCTCAGCACAGATGAAGTTCTGGCTACCGTCTGGTTTCTATCATTAAAACTGTTACTTCGAAGCCAATAATAACTTCCACAATTACAGCTGCACAAAACAAAGCAGTGGCCCTGCAAATACACCTGTTCCAGTGTTGTGAAACAGCCAAGGTGTATGTTGGGATGATATCAAAGTGACAGAAACCAGAAATCCTAATAGAACACAGTGGTCTCTAGGATTGATGTTGTTGTACCCACAATGCCAGCAGCCCATGGGAGTGCCAGTGTGTGTCCTGGCTCTTCCACTTTCAATTCAGCTCTAAGTTAATGAGCCTGGGAAAGCCACAGAAGGTGGTCCAAATACCTGGGGCCCTGGCATCCATATGGGAAAACTTGGACAGAATTCCAGGCTCTTGGCTTTGGTCTGACCTGGGCTCCCACCATGGCAGCCAACTGGGGAATAAATCAGCAGACACAAGATTTCTCTCTTTCTCTCTAAATGTATATAGACAGCCCTCTCTCTCTGTAACTGTCTTTCAAATAAAAAAATATATTTAGGTAAAAATATATATTCAAACTTGCAGAGTATCATAGCCAAAATGTGCTAAATTACATTTTTAAAAAATTGAAATTGAATTAATTCTGTTAAAAAGGACACTTTGCAAACAGGAAAGTTTTTCTACTCCGTGTCAGTGAATCTTTCTTTATACTTAACAAGTGCCAAATAGTTCCATATCCTTTTCACAGATTCCCATTTTCAGGAAATAATCAAGAAAAGGACAGTGTCCATAGTCAGAGAGCTGGCTTCCAGTTCCTATGATGCTTCTGCATAACACACATTGTTTGCTTTTCTGTAACATGAAGTGAGTTTCTTACCTATGGGTAAAACGGGTTACGGGCTAAACACCACAGCCCCTGTTCTACAGAATGCACTCAGTGAGCACGTTGCTGTAATTAGCCTCATCATCATTTCCTTTCTCCTTGCCTCTTCCTCTCTCCCTTCTTCCCCAGAAAATACACATGACTGAGGCAAATTTAAATTTTGATCATCACTGCTTTATTTTTTGTATTTGGGTTTCTAAGACAGGCTCATGAGAGTGTCTGCCACCTTCCTCCTGCTCATTTAATACTAATTTAGATAAATTGGCAGATCATGGCACTGTCTGATGCCAACCCAATCAATCCAACTTCCTACTGTCATGGTTAATTTGATTGGAGTTAAGAAAGGCACTTAAGCTTTTTCTAACTATATATATATACACACACACACATAAATGGCTTCAATATTACAATCACAAAGTATTACCTTTGCCCATCCCCTAACTGATACACTATGTAAGTACATTAGAAAATACAGAATTTAAAGCAAGTATTACAGAGGCAATAATGCTCATATCTTACAAATGCAGGAGTTATTCTTGTTAGAAATGGCTTTAGCTGTGATGATACCAGCACCTTGTCCCCCCACCCCCCACCAAACACAATCATGTGTCTAACCCAAGCCCAGGGCAGGCAGAAGCAGAATGTGCTGAAAGCTCGATACAGCTACTTGTCCCCAAGGTTTCCCTGAGTTCTGCCCGAGTTCCCCATCTGTTTTCTATGGTTTGGTGTGTCTCAAAGACCCCTTTGGAGCTGGCTCTGGTGCTCCATGTGGTCTTTTTTCTGATAGAAACTTCTTCACTGGTGGGTGAACAAATGTACCTGGACCCTGCCTGTGTGCCACACACTATCAAACTACCCCAAAGTTTTATGAACTGGATTTACCTCATGTGAGTTCTACAGCATTTAATTGTTGCATATCCATAACAGAGAATATTGACTCCCAAATTTGCTTAATTATGAGATTTCTTTTTAAAAAAGATTTATTTTATTATTTTTAAATTTTATTTTTTTATGATGCTTATATAATTGATTAGGGTGGAAGAGTCAAGCAGGGGAAAGTGGGTAAAACAATTGTTTCCATATTTTCTTGTTTCTTTTTCCTGTATCTGGAGGAAGGGAGTAGATAAGAAGGGAAGCCACAAACTCCTAACACCTCAGTCCCAGGGATGGGGACCAGCTACCTGATGTCATCCCAGGGTCCCCAGTGTAGAGCGTGTTCTGAGGGTTCTACTCAAGTGATTTTGATAGTTAGATAGTTCTGAAATGCTTCAATCTCACTAATCCAAAGGTGAGGAAATCCTTCCAAGGTCCATTGGCTAACAGTGCACTGTTCAATCTAAGTCACTGAAGAAGCCTGATTTTGACACATGCACTCCATGGTCAGATCACAGATCCTTTAATTTTCCCCACGATTGGAGTTCTGACACCAATAGTTCAGTTGGAGGGATCCCCACCAATGAATTCTTGTCTGAGGTGATCCCAGATCTGACTCTTGTGTGTGCTTGTCAGTACAGGGTCCGGCTCTGTCTGTCACCCATCTCACTCTATACACACACTAGTAGTTGCAATTACTGGGTAGTTCTGTCTCCAGCCCCATCTCTTACATAAACCAACGGATGCTACCCCCAGCCCCACCCTGCCCACCATGCACTCTGCCTTCATGTTCACCAGTGGGAACTTCAGCCTAGTCAGAGTAACCCCCCAGCTGATCCTGTAGCAAAGCCCAACCAACCTGCACTTACTCTGGCATGCATCAATGGATATGGTCAGTTAACCCAGCCTGGCTGTGCCCCTAACCCAGTTCACATGCAGGCCAATAGGTTTTGTAGCCTTACCCAGTAGCTGCCCCTGTACCTCCCCTGCTGAGCTTGCCCTCTATACCAGGTCTTACATGTGCAATAGGAGTTGCTTCCCAGACTGGCGTGGCTCGCCTCACCTTGGCATCTACCAGTGGGTGCTGCAGCTTGGCTTGTCCTGCCCTCCTGCTGGTTCCAGCTTATGCTGGCAGGTGCTAACAGCCTAGTCCAGCCCATTCAGCCTCCAGCTCCGGCCCTAATATGGCTGGCATTGTGGTCCAACCTAGCCCATTTTGCACCCTGTCATGGTTCTCACATCTGCTATGTGTATGAACTGGCTCAGCCTGGCCCGCCCCCGTATCTGACCCACACATACGTCAGCACATAATGTAACCTACCATGGTCAAGGCTGCTCCCAGCCTTGATTCTTGTGCTCACCTGCAGGGACTGTGTCCTGACAGAGCAGTTAAAGATTTATTTTACTTTTATTTGCAAGATTACAGAGAGAGAAGATGAGACTGCAGTGAGGGGGTGTCTTACATTTGCTGATTCACTCCCCACATAGAAACAATGACCAAAGCTGAGCCAACTGGAGCCATCTGGAGCCATCCAGGAACTTCTTCCCAGTCTCCCATGTGGATGCAGGAGCCCAAGGACTTGATCATCCTCTGCTGCTTTCCCAGGTCATAAACAGGAAGCTAGATCAGAAGTGGAATAACCAGCACCCATACGGGATGCTGACACCACAGGCAGAGGATTGGCTTGTTACACTACTGTGCTGGCTCCTAATTAGGAGCTTTCACAGTTGAAATTCAACTCTGATCTTCAACCAAATATGGCTTCAAAAACATTAATTTTCCAGGACTAAAATTCTCCCATTTGCAAAACGTGATTATAGCTAGAAATAACTCCCTCTCCGAGCCTATCAGCACCAATGAAGTGACAGTAGCTGCTGACCCTAAAATGTCCTAGATTAATCTCTCTCACATGCTTGTCACAACCTAAATCAACCCCTTTGCAAACTTCTCTTCTCCAACCTCTAGGTTGCTCTCCAGATTCTCCAAACATACAGGCTTCTCGCACCACCCTCCCTGTAACTGTTAGTGTTTAACCTTCAACTTGGCTGCTGCTCAAATGCTTTTGCTGAAGCTGGTTGAGTCCCTCTCCAGGCTGACCACTGGCACCATGGCACAGTGAGTTAGGGGGCCGCGAGAGATGCGTACGTTGCACATGGAACTAGCACTGCTACGAGTTCCAGCTACCGTTCTTCTGACCCAGCTCTCTTCTGAGGTGCCTGATGGAAGCTGTGGACAATGGTTCAATTGCTCGGGCCCCTGCCACCTGCATGGGAGACCAAGATCAAACTCCAGGCTCCTGGTTTCAGTCTGACCCAGCCCTGGCTCTTGCAGGCATTTGGGGGAATGAATGAGAAAATGGAAGATTTCGCTTTCGGTCTCTCCCTCTCTTTCTGTCACTTTGCCTTTCAAGTAAAGAATCTTTTCTAAAATGACTGGATTTCTTGGTCTCCACCTGACTGCGCACCAGCGTCTTCACTCAGAAGGTCTGACTCAGCAGGAAGGGAAACAAGGCCTGTTTTCAACAAAGTACTTGCTCCCAGGACTCCCACGGGGTTTCCTGGGCATCGGAGGGCAGCGGAGCTTTAACTGCCAGTGCATTTGCTTATTTAGCCAGTGTATGTTGCCTACTGCTATACACATTGGGCTCAGAAATTTCCCCACTTCAACCCCCAAATGTTGTGTTGAATCCCAGGTAGTAAGCCCCACTAACTCCTGCCTTTGGTACAATCCTGGCCCTTCCCATAAAAATCCACCCGTGGCAACTCCGCCAACTCTCTTTCCTTATCACTCATGTTGTTCAGCAACACTGCAAACAATTTCCTTAAAAATTCCCAGCTGCTGTGGAAACATTGGATGTGACTAGCTACCAAGATGGAAACAGAAAGGGAGAATTTCCCAAGGAACCACACCCAGGAGCCAACCTTCCTGAGGAAGTACATTTTCAGAATGGAATGTAAATATTGACATTGATTGGAGAAAAAAAAAGCTGAATGTCATCTAGAATTTGTAAGCAGTCTTCCGCAAGTCTTCTTATCCAGGGTCAGAAGCTGGCTTTTCTACCAGCACCAAACGTCCTGGGATTATAAACACAACCCACAGCAGCCTACAACCCAGGAACCATTCCATGGTCAGACCTTCGCTGTTCTAAGATGTAGGGGGTTAGGTGGGGTGGGGCTGGCACTGTGGAGTGCTGGAGAAGTCTGCCACCCGGTAGCGCCAGCACACATCAGAGGCACCAATTCGGATTCTGGCTGCTTCACTTTTGAGCTAACTCCCTGTTAATGTGCCTGGGAAGGCAGTAGAGGCTGGCCCCACTGCTTAGGCCCCTGTATCCACATGGGAGATTTGGAAGAAACTCCTGGCCCTTAGCTTTGGTGTTGCTCAATCCTGACCACTGCAGCCATTTGGGGAGTGAAACAGCAGATGGAAGATCTCTTTCTTGGCCTCTCCCATCCCACTCTCTGTAACTCTGCCTTTCAAACAAACAAACAAATAAATAAATAAATAAAAGATCTGCTAGTGGACTGGGAGTTAGATCCAGCAGTTGAGCCTCAGGCTGCCCGCCCCAACTCACATTAAAGTGACTGGGTTCAGGTCCCGGTCCAGTCCTGATTTCAACTTGCTGCTAAAACACACCCTGGGAGGGAGCAGATGATGGTTAATGGAGTCAGGTCCCTGTTGCTCACTTGGGAGACCCAAGCTGAGCTCCATGCTCAGGCTTCTGCCTTGCCCGACCTCAGTCACTGCAAGCTGTGGAGGAGCAAACCAGCAAGTGGGCGCACTCTCGTAACTCTCCCTACACCCCTCCCTCAGATAAAAACAAAGCTTACATTTTACTTGAAGTAAATTATAAATTCATTTACACTAGGGGTATCTGGGTCAGTTGGAAAAAATTATTTTGAGAATTTTCATTTTTTAGCCCATTTTTCAGGATTACAACGGGAAAACAACTTTCCTGGTTGTCTATGTTTGGACTGGAACTTGCTGCATCAGTCCTTTTATTTCAATGCTAAGAGAACATCCGACGAATGCAAAGTAACTCATAGAGCTGGGACTGAAGAGGACGGAATCCAGAGGAAAACGCTTGAATGGGCTAGGCCCTCACAGCGGTACAAGTTAAGACCTTTACTTTTTATTATCACACAATCTACAGGAAAGAACTTTACACAAAACCAAGTTAAAATGCCTCATTTCGTGGGGGCCAGTGCTGTGGCACACTGGGCTGAGCTGCTGTCTGCAACACTGGCAGCTGGCATCTCACAGCACAAAGTCAGAACTCTTTCCAACCTCCCACCTGTTTTTATGAAGAAGTGGGTAGTACCTCAACGGGATGTGTGGCTAAGTCCAACAGTTCAGTCGGGAAGATACCCACAGAAAATGTATCTAAGGCGATCGCAGACCTGACTCTTACCTGTGCTTGGCTCAGCCTGTCACCCATGTCAGCCTACACATACACTGGTAGGTGTAATCGCTGATCAGTTCTATCTACAACTATGTCTCTTATGTAAACCAGTGAATGTTGTGGCCCAGCACGACCCTGCCCAGCACAACACCTGGCCCTCACGTTCACCAGTGAGACCTGCAGCCTAATCAGGTGACCCCTAATAACCCCCACCAGGCCTCTTCCCAGCCCTGCTCCCTATGCTTGCCAGTATGTGCAGCAGACTTGCCCAGTCTGTCCCACCTTCCATTCAGCACTTTTATACATCAATGGGTGTTGAAACTTAGCTCAACCCAAAAAACCTCACTTTCCAGCCCACAGTCATGCCAGTGGGTGTCACTCCCTATCAGGCCAGGCCTGCCCCCAGCCCTGCTCTCTCCATTGGTCTGATGTCCTGGGGGAAGGCTCATCAGGGAAGGATGGGACCTAGGCCCACTCCCGGAGTTATTGATAGGATTCCATTCTCTGAGAGATCCTGGACTGAGACTTGGCACACAAAGGCTGGCTTCCCTCACATGGAGCGAGAAAGAGAAAGAGATCTCAGGGTAAAAGGCATTGTCACTTTGTACCCTAATCTTACAGGCAGCTGTCCAGCCCCTCTGCCCCATTCTACTTCCAGGAGTAGGAGTCAGAGTGGACGGGAAGGCATCACACTGGGGCATGAATACTAAGGGACACAGGTGACCGGGGAGCAGGTGGAAGCTGTCTGCTATCACAGAGGCAGAAGTGAACAGTTGGCTCATTTTCAAAGGAAGATGTTTAGCTGTAAGTAGACAACTTGACTAGCAAAACAACTAGGTGACATGCACTGGAAAACTCTTAGGCAAACAGGACAGTAGCCATGGCCAAAACAGCTGAGACCTACGTGGAGAAGGTTGTAAACCTGTGGTACTCAGCTCCTGAGGCACTGGGGGAAGGATCTACATGTGAGGAAATAAGCAGCTTGTTGAAAACCACACCAGGTGTGCTGGCACACCAGCACTCAGTCATCCCAAGGCTTTAGGCCACACTCTGTTTTCCCAGGCCATAAGCAGGGAGCTGGATAGGAAACGGAGCAGCTGGGACATGAACTAGCACGTATCTGGGACATCTGGGACCCTGGCACTTGGACGTAGAGGATTAGCTAGTTGAGCCATCGCGCCAGACCCAGGCTGTTTTTCGTAACAGGAGTCAGCCAGGTATCCCCAGCTGCTGGGGAGACTGAACAGCATAGATGCTAAAGGTTTCCTGTTGCTCACAGAGGTATCTTGGTCTCTTTAAATGTCCTAACAGACTCACACCACCCAGGGAGTGCTGCAAGCCTGGCCTGTCGGTGGCCTTGACGAGGTAGGGATGGGATGGGACCAGTGGACCATAGTTGGAAGCTCTCCAGACTTGGAGATCCCCTGGCTTCATTCTCTCTCTGACATATTTTCTGAAGAGACGCACAGCATTCCACACTCAGGCCACAAAGTTGCTCTGGTAGGCCACTTACATTCTGAAACCTAAGTGTTCAGAGAAGTTAAAAATATCTCCATATTTTGCTAAAGTATCTAATTAAGTGCATTAATTTTTTTAATGAAAAAACTATAACGGGGAAAAAAAACAGTAGGATGTTACTATTGGGAAACAAAAGAATCACCTCCTAAATAAATTTGCTCTGAAGTTACTTTAGCCCTAAGAGAAAAGGGAAAAACCCTGCCCATATATTATTTATGCCTAAAACCATATGCTTTTCTCATCAAATCCTATGTGTTTTGATTTTGTATTTTTTTAAATTTCCTCTGCTTCTTTACCCCCTCTCTCATTTTATTAAAGACACATTTTACACCAAGTTTTAAACTGAAAATAGTCCTTTCCCTGCAGCCCTGTTGTGAGTGGAATACTTAGCTTGTATCTCTTCTGAGTTATCATGCATACTTAGGAAGCACAGCCCTTGTCAGTCATCCTTCTTATCCCTTTATCTGCTGCATCATTAGGTCCCATGACAATGGATTCATCAAATTAAAAAAAAAAAAAACAACCCAAGCCACTCTTAGATTACAGAAAACCTCAAAGTAGCACAAACTCTTGATAAAGCAGAATATCCCAAACTTCTACCAACCAAACAAAACATCCACACTACTAGGCTGGAGCTGTTTACAGTCAATCTATTTAGCCACTCCCTCCTGCCTGCCCTTCCCTACGGTGGCCCCTAGTGTCTGGAGTGCTAGCTGGTGTTCGGAGACTTTGTCCTCAGCCATGTGAAATTCTAAATAATCTCAAGTGAAAGAAGACAGAGTTTCAAAGATGAGAAAGCTAGGATGATTTCACACGTGCTTCATCACGACTCACTGTATTCGTGTATCAAGAAACCATTCTGTATTCCATGAATATGTGCAATCGCTATGTGTTATGTACAAGTCTTTTTTTTTTTTTTTTTTTAAGAGGAAAAGCAATTGATGCAACTCCCAACATGTGGAGCCAAGGACACCCGCCCCAGAGGCAGCCTCACCTTGCTCCCAAGCTGCCTGTTGGCAATCAGTGAGTTGTGCAGTCTATGAGGGTACTGTTCGGCTGCTTCCCTGGCCACGCGAACTCAAGTAATCATCGCATTTTCTCAGACAGAATCAGCGAACAGACCTGCCTGTGTTCTAGAGGGAGGTTAATTGGCTGAAGAGGGGAGGAAGGTAGACTGCCCTGTGCTGAGGGGGGTTGAGGGGGGTGTCCCAGCCTCCTGCCCAGGGTGCCGGGGCACAGTCGGGGAGCAAGAGCATAGAGAAATGCCTCATTGTGCGCCCTCCCAGCGCATGTTTCCCACGTACAGCATTCAAAACGCTCAGTTCACTGGAAAATGTTGCAAAGGAGTCCCACTGTATTGGGCTGTGCATTCTCATCTTTCAGACAGGCAGCCAGCCGGGTTCAGCAAAGACTTTCCTTTCCATAGGCGTTGCTGCTGGCCCAGGGCCACGCGGACCTGCACCTCAGCCCCTAAGAGCACAGAGCCAAAGCCTGGACCGGAAGCAGCACACAGGGACACTTGACAGGCTCCTTTCCCACTTGCCATCCGTGGACCAGAACACTTCAAAAAGTTTATAGAAAGTGGGATTAAGTGTTACGTTTTTGGGGAACCAATACTTGAAGTGCATGCATGCTTTTCCATAAAATTTACTTCCATGATTTTTTTTGATGATCCTAAGGTATGCAGATTTCAAAGTGCTTTTGTGCCCATATATATATATATATATATATATATATATATATTTTTTTTTTTTTAATTCCATTTTCCCACGAATTTTTTGAAGTACCCAGGTAGGAATTCTGACCTAAAAATGTCTATCAGTTTGCTTGGGAAGATATTGACAAAGAAACGTACATGCAGATAACTAGTAATTTTTTTTTTAAATTTGAGATAATATGCCAAATGACTAAAAGCTCAAAACTTTATTTAAAATCAGAATATAAAGATTTCCTCGGGCCTGGTGTGGTAGCCTAGCGGCTAAAGTCCTCACCTTGCATTTGAGCGCCGGTTCTAATCCTGGTAGCCCTGCTTCCCACCCAGCTCCCTGTTTGTGGCCTGGGAAAGCAGTCAAGGACAGCTCAAAGCTTTGGGACCATGCACCCGTGTGGGAGACCTGGAGGAGACTATGGGCTCCTGGCTTCAGATCATCTCCAGCTGTGTGGCCACTTGGGGAGTAAATCATTGAATGGAAGATCTTCCTCTCTGTCTCTCCTCCTCTCAGTATATCTAACTTTCTAATAAAAATAAAACAAACCTTAAAAAAATTTCATTCATCTGAAAGGTAAAGTGACAGTTAAACATACACACACCTTATCCTGTAATTGACTCCACGTATGGCTGTGACACCAGCAGCTGGGCCAAGCCAAAGTCAGAAGACTTTGGTCACCCATGTGGGTTGCAGGGGTCCAAGCACTTGGGCCGTCCTTTGCTTCCTGCTTTCCCAGGCACATCAGCAGGGAGCTGGATCAGCAGCAGAGCAGGCAGGACTCCAACCAGCAATCCAACATGGGGTGCGAGTGTCTCAGGCAGCAGCCTAACCTCTCCTCCCTGTGCCCTAATCACAAGTTGACTCTTAAAATCAGAATATAAAACATGGGCTTGGACCTGGTGCAATGGTTCAGTGGCTAAACCCTCATCTTGCATGCACCAGGAGCCCAGGCCCTCTTTCCTCACACTGTATGCACCAGGAGCCCATTTGGACATGTCGTGTCCAGCTGCTCCACTTCCTGCCCAGCTCCCTGCTTGTGGACTGGGAAAGCAGTAGAGCATGTCCCAGAGCCTTGGGACCCTGCACCCATGTGAGAGACTGGAAAGAATCTCCTGGCTACACCACAATGTCGTCCCCAGTTTGTTACATTTTAATGGATTCTGCCTTCAACAGTGATTAGCTTATGTTGTATTTAAATGAACACGAAAATCAGGGGCCGACAAAGCTCTTTTTGTTCTACTCTGTCATTACACATGTGAGAATTTGGGGATGAGAATCTGGCCTCGTGGTTTCCATGCTGCTTGGGATGCCTGCACCACACATCAGAGTGCCTACGCGCCAACCCTGACTCCACTTCCTCCCAATGTGCTCCCTGCCACCCAGAGGGAGTGGGAGACCCAGAGGAAGTTCCCATCTCCTAGCTCTGTCCTGGCCCAACCCTGGCTATTGGGGCAGCTAAGGAGTGAACCAGCAGGTGGGAGCTCTTGTGCTGTCAGTCTCTTATCTGTTCCAAATAAATATATAAGTAAATTGTTAAAGCTAAGAACTTTTTACTGATATCCCAAGAGCACCAGGATCACTTTGAAGATAGTTGAGAAGATGTAAGAGTGAAGCCTGAGCTATATAGAGGACCTCGAGAGCCACAGGTGCATCACAGAATGGCACGTGAATCAAAGGATTACGAACACAGTGACTTGCTTCATCCCAACCTGGGATTTTCAGCTAACTTTTTGAGAGTTATTTATTATTCAGAATTTTTACAAGGTTATGGGAGTATTGGTCACCTGGTCTCAGTTCTGTATGCTAAGTCAAAATCTACGTTAAGGGCCCGGCGGCGTGGCCTAGCAGCTAAAGTCCTTGCCTTGAAAGCCCCGGGATCCCATATGGGCGCCGGTTCGAATCCCGGCAGCTCCACTTCCCATCCAACTCCCTGCTTGTGGCCTGGGAAAGCAGTCGAGGACGGCCCAATGCTTTGGGACACTGCACCCGCGTGGGAGACCTGGAAGAGGTTCCTGGTTCCCGGCTTCGGATTGGCGCGTATCAGCCCATTGCGGCTCACTTGGGGAGTAAAACATCGGATGGAAGATCTTCCTCTCTGTCTCTCCTCCTCTGTGTATATCTGACTGTAATAAGATGAATAAATCTTAAAAAAAAAAAAAAAACAAAATCTACGTTAAAATTAATGAAATGTCACATGAATTTTGTCCTTGGCAGACAGGTTTTTGGTGTTCTGAATTCATGGAAAGTTCAGTTATACTCTGCATCACGTTACTGACACCATAACAGTCTTGGAAGGTCCAAAGTAAATTTGATACTGGGGTGGGAGTGGAGCGTGGGCTGTGCTGCAGAACGCGAAGCTGCCACCTGGGACACTCTCGTCCCGTAACTGGAGTGTCTCACTCTACATCTAATCCAGATGATGGCTCAAATGTGCGGGCCTGGATACCCAGGTGGAGACCTAGAAGGAGTTCCAGGCTCCTGGCTTCAGCCTAGGCCTGTCCTGGCTGTTCTAGAAACGTGGAGAGTGAGCCAGAGATAGAAGATCTCTCTCTCCCTCTCTCTCTCCCTCTCTCTCTCTCTCTCCTTTCCAAGTCAATAAAAGTAAATAAATCAAAAAAGTTTAAAAGTTGATGTTAGGGAAGTTTTCACAGAAATGATCACTAGAGTTTACAGATAGATGTATGGCAATCTTTTCATACCATGTGGATTCCCTTGGACCTTACTAAAAAGAAAAAAAAAATGCATTGCTATGAAATGCCCCAGTGTGGACAAATGCTAGATTCTGCCCTGCTAAGGGAAAAGAGACGAAGTGGAGTCCCTGCTTCCCATGTCCATGGCCGTTTCAGCCTTTGCTGTTGGTGCTCAGTGATCACCCCCGCCAGGTCTGAGCCCTGCTGTTCCCTGGAACTTCATAGTTGGCCTGCTCTGCTAAAGGACAAGATAGAGAGAGAGCTAACATAGCATCTGTTTAATTAAAGACTTTATTTTTCTTAATTGGAAAGGCAGATATACAGAGAGAAGCAAAGGCAAAGATTTTCCGTCTGCAGATTCACTCCCCAAGTGGCTGCAATGGCTGGAACTGAGCCAAGCTGAAGCCAGGAGCAAGGAGCTTCTTTAGGGTCTCCCATGCAAGTGCAGCGTCCCAAGGCTTTGGAACATGCTCTACTGCTTTCCCAGGCCACAAGCAGGGAGCTAGATGGGAGGTGAAGCAGCCAGGATATGAATCGGCACCCACATGGGCTCCTGGTGCATGCAAGGTGAGGATTTAGCCATTAGGCTACTGCACTGGACCCTATGATAGCATTTTTCATAAATGTATATGAAATTTATGATGCCATGAATTAAAATGCTAAAGAGAACTGGGAAAGAAGAAGAGCTTAAAGAAAGGGTTGCATATGGAGTTATTTCAGAAATCTCTTAGTAAAATGGCATTAAAGGATCTATTTATTTTGGCCTCATTCTTGCATAGTGAATAAAGCCACCACCGATGATGCTAGCATCCCATACAGTCAACAGTTCGTGTCCCAGCTGCTCTACTTCCTATCCAGCTCCTTACTAATGGCCTAGGAAAAGCAGCTGAAGATGGCCTGAGTAATTGGGCCCTGATTGCCCACATAGAAGACTTAGAAGCAGCTTCTGGCACCTGGCTTTGGCCTAGTACTGACTGTTGAAACCATGTGGGGAATAACTCAGTGGGAGAAAGAGCTCTCTCTTCTCTTCCTTTCTCTCTGTAAATCTGACTCTGTGTAAGTAAATAAATCTTCCCTTAAGAAATCACATATTTATTTTGGTGCAAAAAGGCTTTGGAATCCAGGCATATTTAATCTCATCATATACTTTTCCTATGAACGTCTGTGAGGAATTCTCCTCTGCAGAGATTCCAGGATTTTTGCATGAAAATAAACTCGTCTTTTCATTCCATTTTCCATGACATTTTTGGAGTCAGTTCATACAGTCATTGAAACCGCCAGCTTCATCTAACAGCCTCAAGATCAAATACATATAAACAGCATTTCACTGTTAAAATATCATCAAGATGCTTCCTAGAAAGTGCTTGTCTTTGCATTTTCTTATGAAATTTAAGTGGCTGTGTAACAGAGGGGCAGAGAGTTAGTCAATGTGGCTTAAATTATGTTCAGATGAATGCAAAGTGATGCCTACTGGGAGCCATTGCTAACATGTAGCTTTCGTATTGCATGAAACAGTTTAAGATTTGATGTGAATATTTTGAGGTGGGTGTGGGGGACAGGGACACTGGGTCCTTCCTGAAACTCTAATCCAACTATTTCCCAGGCCTTTCCTTGACAACGCCTGATGCTTTGTGCGCAACAGGAATGAAGAAATATTGTGAATGGATTGCTAATGTGTCACAGACAAGGCCTTAACATGACCAAAAGCAGAGCTTGAGATGTCATTTCACACTGAGCTTATTGCCAAAATCTTTTGCCTTATCTGCTCCAAGGTGTAATCTCTGCTTCAAGCAATGGCTGTGGCCCTTGTCTTCTTATGCCATCTTTCTCTTTCTGCACTTGCTTGTTTCTGTAACAGCGAAGGCCCTGTGCTGCTGCAAGCAGTGTGTTAAACTCTGGTCCCTAGGAAACTGCAGGCATGCTTGAGGCAGTCTCTTTGGGGCCTATTCCTCCCTGTTTCATTACTATTTAATACTTCCTTAGGTGCTGTCAGTTTTCATTCCTTCACTGCTTCTCCTTCACAGGCAACCCCTGGCCTTGCTTCTCTCCACTCTCCCCCACTTCCAGCTAGCTACCTACTCTCAGTTCAGCCAGGCTCTGGAGGCGAAGAAACAAAGCAAGCCACAACAACAACAAAAAGATTTTGCTCAGGGCAGAGGCTTGACACACTGGTTAAGAAGCTGGCATCCCGGTCTCCCAATGAAACTACTGAATTTATCTGGACAAAAAGATGCTGGACTCTCTGCATGATCCATATCCGCAATGAAGGAATCATGACTGGATATGATCTGTACTACTGTAACAATATGGAGGAATTCAATATGGGGGGAGGGCTTGGGAAGGGGTTGGGGGAACCCCAACTGTGTCATAAAATGATATAAAATAAAATTAAAAAGCAAAAGGAAGCTGGAATCCCACATTAGGGTGCCTGGGCTCAGCATTTCGCTGCTTCTGACTCCAGCTTTCTGCTAATGAAGACCCTGGAAGGCAGCGGTGATGGCTCAGAATAGCTGGGTCCCTTCCAGTGATGAGGAAGGCCTGGGTGGTACGCCCGGCTTCTAGCTAAGAGGCCCAGCCCCCATCCCTGCCACTTGGGCATTTGGAGAGTAAACCAGTGGAACGGGATACTTTCTATCCATCCTCCTCTCTCTCTCTCACTCTTTTCTAAAATAAATTTTTAAGCAATTTGTTGTAACCCACAAATTTTTCCTGTCACCATTTCTTTCCTAAGTCTTCGTCCCTGAGGGAGAAAAATCTGATGATGAGAAGTTTGGGACCCTGCACACACGGGAGACCAGGGCTAAGGATGAGTCTGTTACCAAACTGGCACTGTGGTGTAGTTGGTAAAGCTGCCACCTGCAATGCCAGCACCCCGTATAGGTGCCAGTTCAAATCTTGGCTGCTTTCCTTCTGATCTAGGTCTCTGCGCGCGCACCTGAAATGCAGCAGAACATGGACCAAGTTCTTGGATCTCTGCACCTGGGAATGAGACGCAGACAAAGTTCCTAGCTCCTGACTTTCGTCTGGCTGGATCCAGGCTGGCGCAACCACTGGGGAGCTACACCTGCAGAGGATTAGCTGAGTCAAGGCAAGCAACAGTCTCACATGGGTGGCTTCCACGAAGGACTTAACTTGCCAGGGCTTTTATTTAGTTTCCGTCCAAAGGAGCCAACATGGAAATAGTCGAGTTTGTGCAAATAATAATCAAAATCCACCTTCTCTTGGAAAAACTGGAAGACCCAGGTCTACCACCCCGCTAGCGGTAAAAACCAACTACATGTGGCCAGAGCTTCCCAGAGCGTGAGTTAAGGAGCCCCTGGAGACACACCACCACAACTTTTGCACGTATCATGAAAGACTTACCTATTCTGATGCCATGGTGCTGCCAGGAGCTCGTGGCATAGGATAAAGCATGCTGAGAGTCTGGGTTTAGAACAAGGGTCTCCATCCTCTTCTCCAGCAAGGGACAGGGTAATCTCTGTCCTCACAGGGTTGTCACGAAGATCAAGCTTTAAGAAAAATGATACGAGTGAGTGGGGACTGGCAACGTGGGGAAGCAGGTGAAGTCGCTGCTCGTGACAGTTCTACACCATCTGCTGCTAGTTCAGTTCCCACTCCTGTGCCTGGGAAAGCCACAGAAGAGAGGGTTTAGGTAAATGGGCTCCTGCCACCCACATGGGATACCTGGATTGAATTCCAGACTCCAGGATTTGGCCTGGCCCAGCCTGACTGTTGTAACTATTGGGGAATAAACCAACAGATGGAAGATTTCTCTCGCTACACTTCAAAATAAACAACATAAATGTTTTTTAAAGGTGGAAATTGATGAGTGGAAGCACTAAGTTGAACAGCTGCTAGTTTTTCTTCACCATGCTGCTGGACTAAATATTACACACTTTTCAGAAAAATTTAAACATGATAGATAAGTGAGATACCAAGTTAAGCTTGTGCAGTTACACCAGAGAGAGCATGACAACGGCTGGGGGTCAGGCAGGGAGCCATGGATCCCAGCAGCTCCCGTCCTGGGCTCCACATATCCCATGCCTTTTGCTGTAGGCTCCCCCCCAGAGGGCTCAGATGAACCGCTTTCTGCCATCACCACGCTCTCCTTGAGAGAGACACAGCCCATTCTCCTCCCCTCCACAGGCTCTCACCTAAGCAGACAAAATCCATGGATGGTGGAGGACACAACTTCACACATCAGCTGTTCCAATCATTTCAACATATTCCAACTTCAAAATTTGTGTCTGCGGCCAACATTTGACCTGCCTGTTGAGACACCAGCTAAATGCAAATCCTGGCTCCACTCCTGATCCCAGCTCCCTAAGGGCACACCCTGGGAGCAGCTCAAGAAACTGGGTCCCTCTCAACTTACCTGGGACCCCCACCTTGAGGTCAGGGCACCTGGCTTTCACGGGCCCTGCCCAGGCTGCTGCAGTCACCTGGAGGAGTCAGTTAACAGGCAAGGAGTTCTCCTTTCTTCTTTTCCTTCTCGTTCCTTCTGTGCCGCTCAGACCAACAATTTCACTTCATGATCATCTTCCCTCTAAAACAATTCCTCCCCTCTCTTGGCAGGAAAGACCCTAACTCCTAATATTCCTGGGGAGCCGGAGGGTCCTGCTTCCCAGCACACACACCCTCGCCTCCCACCCGCCCGCGCCCGTTTTGATTGCCCCTCCTCTCTGCAGTTACTGTTATAACTACACACACCTGCAGGCTCTTGTCCCTGCAACCATGTCAGAAAACAACCCTGTTGAACCCTCTGAGAGTAGAGGACAACCCCAGACTCCAGTTTTAAGAAGGTGGTTCCCCTTTCCAGACCTTTCCTGTACCTCTGTCCACCTCCAGCCAGGCTGAACAGCTGACGCCCCTTGCCCCCCCTCACTTTAGGAGCTGACTCTCCTGCGCTTACACCCTATAACCCCTGCCATCCTGCTGCCGCCACGCACACAGAGTAATCATCTCCACGGCGGCGTGCGCTGGGCTCCCACCAGAGTCAGTGCTTTTAATCATTAAAGACAATATTTGGCCCCCAGGCGGAGGCAGCTGTATTTAACT
Organism: Ochotona princeps; assembly: GCF_030435755.1. Classification (NCBI taxonomy): domain Eukaryota; kingdom Metazoa; phylum Chordata; class Mammalia; order Lagomorpha; family Ochotonidae; genus Ochotona; species Ochotona princeps. Next base: position 3,356,164 of record NC_080863.1, on the reverse strand, counting down.
TCTGTAGGTGCAAGGATTTGGCAAGGAAATCTGCAACCTCGTAACAAAAAAAAATAAATAAAAGCTTTCAAAGTCTCCCATTCCCCATCGCCTCCCCTCTCCAATAAAAGGAATTTACCTAAAGATGGCTTTTAAAATCATCGAAAATGCTGGTTCCTGCTGGTAAAGTTTTTTGTTGGTGTTCTGAGTTCAGAGAAATCCTGAAGGGCGCTGCTTGAAGACTTCGGCTAGGGGAGCATCAGGTGTGTGTGCACGTGTGAGCAGAGCCAGGCAGGCGCAGTCGGCACAGAGGGCAGGTGCGCCTACGTGTTCTGATGATACCGCATGAAGCTTTCCTTTTCCTCTGGAGAATCGCAAAAGGTAGAGGGTACAGAATCAGAGTCTAACTGGGACTCCAAAATGCTTCAACATTTGTGTTCTTCCACCACACACACACACACACACACACACACACGCACACACACACACACACACACACACACACACACGAACCTGAAGGCTGAGGTTTCCCTGGTGAGCATTAGCCTTGGGCTGGGTTCTGACCAGGATTGGAGTTTCAGGGTGGACATCAGAGAAGCAGACGCCTGCTCCCTGACGACCCTGACTATTTTACACAAAAGGAAAGGGTAAAGAAAGGTTTTTCTGTGAAGCTCAGCTTACAGCTCCAGCGTAAATGGATGCCTCTGATACGGAACGGTGCATCATTCACACCTGTGTCAGGAGGGAGGCGCGCTCTGCGCTCACAGGCGCTCTGCGCCTCCCCTCCCCCCACCCCGCTGCGCGCCTCGTTTCCTTCTTCACTCCCAAAGGTGGTTGTATTTCATTGAGAGGTGCAGCAATATGCGCCATATAAATAATAAATGGAACGCAATAGGACTGGAATAGTCTTGGATCTCTGCTCTTGGCTTCTGTCCCAAATCTGACAGATTTAGACATCCCAACACTGCTTTTCCTGATGAGCCGGCTCTCCCTCCCCCTCCCTTCCTTAGAACTGTCATTTCATTTACTCCTTGGGATTTTGGTGTGGTTGCTTGGAGGTTAGGGGGAGTTCACCGCCTTCCATCTCTATTGTTCACGGAGGATGTGGTCAACGTAGGGTGTCACTACATATAAATACAAAGAATAACGGAGGGGGTGGAGGGCAGGAGGGGAAAACCGCACCGAGTCTAGCAGGATAGAGTCAAAACAATAAACAGTGGCTCCTTCTGGAGCCCCGCGTTGCACTGGGGTGATATAAGGATACAGAGAACACTGCGACACGGGCTCCGTTTCTGAAGGACACGGTTCTGGCACAAAGTTTGCTACCGTCAGTGCTGGAAGTCAGAAGGGCACATGGGACTGAGCGTGTGGACTGAGCGTGTGGAGAGCTTGGTCTGACGGCTGCCTCGTTAGGTCTCAAATAGGAGTGTGCAGATGTGAAGAACACGACTTTGATGGGGGAAATCAGAAGGAGCAGGGGTACTCCATCAGCACAGGTGCACGGCAGGTGGGATAACACCAAAGCTGAGGCGAGGCTGAAGAGGAATGAGAAAGCAGTGGATGGGAAGGAGCCCCTGGACAGGGTGTTAGGCTCTTTTGGTGAATTCTCATCTAATCCTCTGGACAGCCTTGTAAAATCAGTACTCGGCTCACTGCACTGATGGGCACTTCGGAAGGTGAACAGCAAAAGCTTGAGAACAGAACTCAGGTCCTCTGGAGTGGGGCCTGTGCCCGGGGCCAGGCTTCTGCCGCTTCAGGTTCCTCTTGGTGCCTTCATCCAGGACTTAGGATCTGCAATCTATCCATGAACACCTGGAGCCACTCAAGACTTCACAAAAGGATAAACACAATCAAATTTGGATAGAGAAAATAATCTTGAAAATGTCCCCTGCTAATACGCATCAAGGACCTCCAGAGCGACAGATCCAGATAGACTGTCAGCAGTCACAACTGCAATTCTCACTTCCTGACCATCCTGCCTGCATGTCTTTCAACCAATCACTGAGACAAGACTTCAAGCACCCATATGGGTGCTTGTTTGTGTCCCAGCTGCTCCGTTTCCCATCCTACTCCCTGCTTATGACCTGGGAAAGCAGTGGAGGATGGCCCAAGTCCTTGAGATCCAGAAGAGGCTATGGACTCCTGGATTCAGATCAGCTCAGCTCCAGTCATTGCGACCAATCGGGGAGTGAACCAGCAGATGGAACATATTTAATAATAAGAACAACAATAAACAGATTTTGGGTCGTTCCCTAATAATCTGTAACGGACCTTGAGGTTTTGGGAATCTAACATGTGCAGCAGGTGAGGTGAATTTCTTCCCCACTTTTCTGATCCACAAGAGATTACTGAACACATCCATGGTATCACTTCCAAACAGTGCAAGCCAAAGCACCAGAACATTCAGTACCGGAGCAATCACGCATGGCTGATGTGAAGAAAATTAGGAAAACCACTCGGAAAGAGCAGTTTGAAAATATACATTAGGTCTTGAAAAATGCTCAACTCTGAAACTTCGCATTAGACACTTCTTTCGTGGGAGAAAAATCAGCTCAAACATGTTTCTTGTCTCACTAAATGTTAATAGAAAATAATCAACAGTGGTATATTGGGCTAATCAAATGGTGTGCTTTTATTAGAAAGACAATATAAACATCACACCAGATGATGCAATGATATGTATTTTTAAAAACCAACTGAAGTATTGGTGACAAGGGGAAAGCAGAAAATGGCCACCGAGCTGGCTTGGACTTTATTTCTTTAGAAGCGCAGTGGACATTGTTTTGAACATTTTCTGAGGATATTATTTTCTAAATGTCATGGCCGCTGGCAGAAGCAAATAGGGTGAACGGGGCAGAATACTCACCCATAAGAACAATAATAGCAAATCACAGTAGCCACTCCGGCTGCTTCCTGTTAGCAACAGACAGGGCCTGTTCTTGGAGGCTTTGTTTTGGCCTTGACCACTTTATATTGATATTGTCAACCCAGACGTATCGAATGAAGGAAAGACATAAAGTTTCTTTTTAAATAAGTAATGTTCCCCATCAGGAAAGCATTCACTTTATATTTTTCCAATTATGTATGTTTTCATCCGTCTGAGTAGGTTTGAGGCCAGCTCTGCCTACAGGCAAAGATTGGCTAACAGCTTTCAAGTCTCTGTGAGGTGTATGATTTTATGACTATCATTCTGGAAACTCATAGCTTTTACAGAACAAAGAAAATAAGTAGCTACAAGGGAAATCATGGAAGCATGACTAAGAGTGGCTTTACCTTGTTAAAAGCATAATTATAATAAAGAGAACAATATGCCTTTTTAACTAACACATTCATGAAATCGCAAAATTCAGCAATAATAAACAACTTGAATAATGTTTTGCACAGTAATTTCCTGCCCATTTTCCTTGCAATTTCATGTAAAGTAAAATACAGATCCACAAATGGCTAAGAACATTTTTAGTTTACCTTCTCACTTTCATTATAGAAACATCATTATAACGAAAATACAGTAGAAAAAAAAAAAAACAAAGGAGCAAAAATCCTGAGTGCCAGCATCATTGTGATGGGTGTTTTACAGAAGAATAAACCTTGAATGTATAACCAACTTGAGAATTTAGATCCTGCAGAAGGCAACTTGAATGAGTATGTGTCTGTTGTAGAACAGCTAAAAAAATGAACAGAGAGAAGAAGGCAGAACAAGCTGAAGAATGCCATCGACAGACGCCCATGAGATGCAAACATGAACTTGCTTCGAAAAGTTTTTGGTGTGTCAATGCCATCGTGCAGGCCACGCCTCTACCTGTGGCACTAGCATCCCACTTGGGCACTGGTTTAAGTCACAGATGTTCTACTTGCAGTCCTGCTCCCGCTTATGGCCTGAGAAAGCAATAGAAGATGGTTCAAGTTCCTGGTTCCCTGCACCTGTATAGGAGACCCGGATGAAACTGTTGGCACCTGGCTTCAGATCAGCTCAGCTGATAATCAAAGTAGCCTGGTACTGGCGTAAAAACAGGCATGCAGACGAACGCAAAGGAAAGAACAGAACCTCCAGGAATCAATTCATGCTTCTAAACCAACTAATCTTCAACCAGTGAGCTAAAAATGTGTCCCTGGAAAGAGGATTGTCTCTTCAACAAATGGTGCTACAAAAATTGGATCTTTGTGATCAAGAAGTAAATGAGATCGACTTTGTAATAAAAATAAAATAAATCTTAAAAAAAAAAAAAAGAATTCTCCAGGGTCTATGATGGCTCAAAAAGCCCAGCAGCAAGAAGACAGGAAATCCCGTTAAGAAATAGGCAAAGGACACGAACAGGCATTTTTCAAAGGATGAAATTAAAATGGCTAACAGACATAAGAAAAAATACTCAGGTTCACCAGCCATCAGGGAAATGCAAATCAAAACCACATTAAGTTCATTTAATCCAGTTGGAACAGCTATCACACAGACATCAGAAAACCACCAGTGCCAGTGAGGATGTGGGGGAAAAAAAGATACCTCAACACACTGCTGGGGGGAACGTAAGCTAGCATGACCACAGGAGTCAGTATGGAGAACCCTCAGATATCTGAAAATAGATCTGCCCTACAACTCTGCCATCCCATTCCTAGGAGTTTACCCAAAGGAAATGAAATCAGCATAGGAAAGGATTGTGCTCTCAGCTCAATTGTGTACTTCAGCTCAATCCAAAAATAGGTGAGCTATAAAATCAACCCAAATGCCCATCAACTGATGACTGGATTAAGAAAATAAGTATATACACTAGGAATACTACTCAGCCATAAACAAGAGTGAAAGTATGTCTTTTGCAATACAATGAATGTAATCGGAAGTCATTACACATAGCGAAATAAGCCAGTCCCCAGAAGACAAACATTATATGTTTCCCCTGATTTATGGTAGCTAATATACAGAGTACAAATAAAAACCTGTAATACACATGAGAACATAATTGACATTTTGAGACTTGATTGTCTTTTACAGCCTTTATTCTTTCCAAGGGCAGTAATTTTTTTTCCTACTTGCCGCTTGCTGATTTCTTTAGCTTATGGAGGGTTAAGCCTGCGATTGTGAAGTGAATGGAAAGTGTGACATCGTAAACATTTAAAAATAAATAAGGCAGCAGAGCGGGAACACGGACAGGTGCAAGAGCAGGGCGAGAAGTATCGCTGTACTCCTATGTTGGGTTGTGATGTATACATATTGTTGACCTTATATAAGTAAAATAAAGAATAACATTTAAAATAAGCTAAACAGGCTAGGAAAAGACTAATTAAAGCAATGTTTCTGATATCAGTGATTTTCCTGAAATTTTTTTGATGTTTCTTGTTTCATTAAAATACAGACAAATAATATTTTGATTCAATTAACTTCAATTGCATTCAAAAATAATGACTGACGGGATTGTTGTTTTAAAAGTGTCATTGGCTTTTCGTGCTAACTTTTTCTCTAATATACACAGTGTATAATTTTTATCCCCCAAGTATTATTCTTTAATATTTAAATATTATTAAATATTTCCAAATGTATGAAAAATGCATTAAGTGTTAAAAATCATGTGTGTTATGTGTGTGTTTAATTTCTCTGTTAAAGTATCTCTGTCTAAATCCAGTTGAGAGCACTCTCTTGTGAAGCTGAATAGACTTTTTGATTCAAGTTGCACATGTGAAAGCGATACTCCAAGATATTGAAGGGATAAAAAGGGGCATTGACCAGCTTTCAGACTGCATTAATGGAGCACAGCATGGCATGTTCCCTGCGGTCCCATACCTTTAGATTAATAATGCATGCGGTTATCGGCAACCACACTTCATGTTCTGTCCTGGAGCTGGGCAAGATGTGCTTGGTAAAGGGGCTGCTTAGTTTCTCGTTAAGCCCATTCCCATAAGCTTACACAGACTGGCAATATTAGTCTCAAAGTCCCCAAGCAAAGAAGTTGTTGTTAGTTCTGTGCCTAGCAGATTGTTGTTTAGAGCTCACAGCTGATTGTGTTCAACAACCAACGGGGACGTTACATCAGCACTGCTTTCAGAGAAGAGGAGGTGAGACCAGGCATGCTCTGTCTTCTAAGTAAATGTCCTGGATCTTTTTCTGTAAGTTCAGTAGCAACTCGGTTTCTTTTCTTCTTCTCCTTCTTTTAAGATTTATCTACCTTTGTTGGAAAGGTAAATTTACAGAAAAATCCTCCCTCTGCCTGCCCACTTCCCAAATGGCTGCAACGGTTTGAAGCGAGTAGCTTCTTCCAGATCTCCCACATGGGTGCAGGATCCCAAGGCCTTGGACCATCATCTACTGCTTTCCCAGGCCGAAAGCAGGTAGCTGGAAGGGAAGTGGAGCAGCCAAGACAAAAACCACTGACCATATGGGATCCTGCCACATAGAAAAGCAGTAGAGGATGGCCCAAAGCCTTGGGACCCTGCACCCAAAAGGGAGACCCAGAAGAAGCTCCTGGCCCAAGGCTCCTGGCTTCAAATTGGCTCAGCTCTGACTGTTGCAGCCACTTGGGAAGTGAGCCAGCAGACAGAAGATCCTCCTCTCTGTCTCTCCTTCCCTCTGTAAATCTGCCTTTCCAATAAAAATAAATAAATGTTAAAAAAGAAGATGTAGAAAATATAACTAGAATCTTAGAAGACAATCATTTTTTAAATTTTGCTAAAATTTTTGGAATTTGGAATCAGACCATATCTGTGGAATTGTAAAGGTGGGAGCTTTTTAGGAAAATTGAGAGCAAACTGGTTAAGGAGAGGGTCGGCCTGTAACTGCTAAAGCTTGGAAGCCACACAGCACAGGACCATGCTATCCAACCTAACGTCTGTTTGAATCTGAGCTGTGTGGCTCTCGGAAAAGTAACTCAACCTTTTATAACCTCAGTTCCCTTAGCTGCAAAGTGGGGATAATGAGGTCTGACTCAAAACAGTCCATGTGCAACCTTTGCAAATGATGTGAGTGTAATTCAATGCCTTAAGAATGTTGATCACTCCACACCTGACCGCTCTCTTGCACTGGAGGAAGCAAAGAACCGTATTTAACATGTGGCATATGTAAGAGCCAACATTTCTAGCTAAATGCAGCCTTTGTCATGGTTTCCATGGTAACTGCCTGACTCTGAGAACGACAAAACCTATACAGATACTATTGAGCACATGCAAGTCCCTAGTTTGGGATGATCTGTGCAACTCTCAGGGTTTGGAGGAAAACGGTCATCCCGATCCCAGGTTGTCAACTAGATCTCTTGGAAAACAAGTTAGTAATTTTTACTTGTTTAATAATCAGATCCCGTTGATAGTCTCTAGAAGCTTATCCGACTGGTCTTAGTAGCTTGTCAGAGTGCACTCAATGGGCGGACTTTAAGAAGAGAAGAGGTAGGGAGCCCAGCATGATAGCCTAGTGGCTAAATCCTTGCCTTGCATGAGCTGGGATCCCATATGGGAACCAGTTTGTATCCTGGCTGGTTCATTTTCCATGTTTGAGTGATAGAGAAAAAGAGAGACACACACAGAGAGGTATCTTCCATTTTCCAGTTCACTCAGCAAATGGCTACAATGTCCAGGGTTGGGCCAGGTGGAAGCAAAGACCCTGGAACTCTGTCCGAGTCTTCCACACAGGTAGCAGTGGCCTGAGCCATTTCCGCTGCCATCTTCCACTGCTTTATGCCACTCGTTAGCAGAAAGTTCAAGTGGAATCTCAGTTATCATGGACAGTAACTTAAACGCCAGCCCGTAGATGTAGCATTTTTTTTTCCATTCAGCAGGCTAAGCTTCTGCTTACCAAGCCTGCAGCCCGTATTCAAGTGTTGAGTTCAAGTCTCAGTTGCTTCACTTCCCCACCTGCTGCTTGTTAATGCATGCTGGAAGGCACAGGTGCTAGCTGAAGCCCGTGGGTCCCCGATTCTCTACTGGGAGCCCCATGTGGTGTTCTGGGCGCCTAGCTTCAGCTTGCCCAGTCCAGTCTACTCTGGTGAACATTTGGAGAATGAACAAAGAGATGGAAGGCTTCTCCCTCTTCTCACATTTCACATACATGAACATTTTTTAAAAAGAAAGCAAGGACTCATTTCTCTACAATTCTTTTCACTGACTTCATTTTCAAATGCAGTGTTTTCAGTTTTCTTTTGTTATCAGTTCTTTGTTGTTTTATTGTGCATATTAATATGATATAGTGTGATAATTCCATATGTGTATTTAGTGGATAAGGAGCAAATGTAGCTAGCATTTCCATCTCCTTAGGCATTTTTAAATTTGATTAACACTAAAGAACTACACATGCTTATGGGACTCAGAGTAATATTGCAAAGAATATGGATAGGGTGATTTTTTTTTTAACTGTCTCACAAAACTCACAGAGAGCAACACAGATCAATTTCCCAAATGAGTTTTTCCCATTTCAAAATGCTGTAGTTAGTGAACAGTTTAATTTCATAACAATTCAGACTTATATTCCAATAGAACTAATTGAATTATAGGATTAGGTATCTTTAGGCCCAGCCCAATGGCCTAGTGGCTAACTCCTCGCCTTGCACGCTCCAGGATCCCGTGAAGGATCGCATCCCGGTTGCTCCACTTCCCATCCAGCTCCCTGCTTGTATCTTGGGAAAGCAGTCGAGGACGGACCAAGACCTTGGGACCCTGCACTCGCATGGGAGACCCAAAGAAGCTTCTTGCTCCTGCCTTTGGATTGGCTCAGCTCCAATAATAGTACATTTTAAAAAAATCTTTCAAATAAAACTAAATAAACAAATCTTTTAAAAACTAAACAGACTGGCAGAATTTTTTTAGTACTATGGCACAAAACTTGGTGAATTTTCCACCAGGTTTAAGAGGTGGGTCCTTTTGGGAGTTACTTCTTTAGGGCTAAATAATACAACAACTCAGCAGAGGTTTGATCTCCTAGTTTACCTACCATCCTGGCCTCTTCTAGAATGCACTTGTTTCTTAAAAAATAAATAAGATAACATAAAATAAAAGAAGAAGAAGGAGAAGGAGAAGAAAGAAGGGAAGAAGAAGATATGAAGAAATTGTAGCTCCGGCCCTGTTCACTGTCTTTGGAAACAAATTGATGGAAGAGTCTTCAGCAGATGTGAATTTATCAGATGTGGATTTATCTTTTGCTGCGCCTCTAGCAAACATTCCTACACCTGGACGCCACAGCAGCATTTTTTTTTTCCCCTCATATTCCCCAAGAGCGCCTTCGGTTCAGTGTAAACGTATGTATCCTTTCTCTCCGGTTACTTGTGATTCCTTAAGCTGCAGACCCTGGCTAACATGCTGTTTCTGTCTTGCTGGATCTTGACGTGGGCAAGAATGGTTTCCACCCGTCTCCTAATGTCTCTGGAAGACTTGGAACCCTAACCCCAGAGATGGTGGATTTAGTGCCGCAAGGAGCTAACTGTGCAATGTTTGAACCCATTATTGGAAAAGAAGCAATGGCGTGTTACCACTCTCAAAGCACAGAAGGAGGTGCTGCAATTGTGTGTGTGTGACAGTCATGAGAGAAGAACTCAGGTAGGGAAAAGGGCAGATGGTTTTTGTTAAGCTCTGACCCTAATTAGAGAGTTACCACTGCTTATTATCAATAGAAAGTTGTCTCAAAACTGACAGAAAAAAGCCCAATGCAATAAAAATCTAAAATCTACAATATTTTGGGCCATCAAACTGTTTAAAACTACAATATAATATTCAGGTACTTCAAAAGTTTATGGAACAGTGAAGTTAAAAGATAAACTTATTTGGGAACAAAGAAAATTTGAAATCCACGGATTGTTGTACCTTTTCTATGAGCGTTCTGAAAACCCTGTGTATGCCTGGATTTCCAAAAAAAAAAAAAAAAAAAAAAAAGAAAAGAAAAAGAAAAGCTTTAGTACCCAATAAGCCTGTGTATATGGTAGACTCAGAGAGCCTTTCGGGAGGGCAATCAGCAAAGCAGTGAGAATGCCACTCATCAGGATGCGTGTGTTCTATACTGGCAGGCTTCGTTGTGTGGCTTTTCTCTGCCCTATTCCTGTTCCTACTAGGTCAAGTCCGCTGTTCACATGGGAGACCTGCTTTGCGTTTCAGCTCCTGGCCCTGGCGGTTACAGAATCTGCATTGAATCAGCCTCGGGAACGCTCCCCCTCCACCTTTCAAAGGAACAGCAAAGATTTGAAAAAGCCCTTTGCAACAATAACTGTTGATGGTTATTAAGTATTTAGTTCATTCAGAGATAAAGTTGGCACTGGCAAGTGAATGAATTAAATATGTTTCAGTTATTTCTTAGGGTGCGTGCCAACATTGTCATCAATTTTCTCATATCAACTCAATAATTCCAGTCCAACCAATCGTCACTTCACTGGTTCACTACACTTCGAGATATGCAGGGTAAACTTTCCAGGTGGTGATTAAGGCTTAATGCCAGATGAACTCTAAATGTTTTCCAATGTAGAGATACACATAAGATTAGAAAAACTTCTAAATTATTCATGTCAGCCAAGCAGTCAATACGGAGTTTTCCTAACGTGGCAGATACTTCTTACCTTTATCATACATGAGTCCTATTAGATAATCTGAAAATAGCACTCTGCCGTTTTTATGTATTTTTAAAAGGTATAAAATATGCAGCCCTTTTTTTAATGTAACAGAGTATAGGGGGAGGGTGCTATAAAACAGACATTTAAATAAGAGTTGACCCACTGACACAGACTTTCTCATTTTCTGGAAGAGGGCTAAGTTTGTGTGAGTGGCTATGTTTGCTCACTCTTAGGAACATCTTAGAGGGGCAGGTGCCAAGTGAGGACTCCAGTTGTAAGAACTCCTGAGCTCTGGGCCCGGCGGCGTGGCCTAGCGGCTAAAGTCCTAGCCTTGAACGCCCCCGGGATCCCATATGGGTGCCGGTTCTAATCCCGGCAGCTCCACTTCCCATCCAGCTCCCTGCTTGTGGCCTGGGAAAGCAGTTGAGGACAGCCCAAAGCTTTGGGACCCTGCACTATGTGGGAGACCTGGAAGAGGTTCCTGGTTCCTGGCTTCGGATCGGCGCAGCACCGGCCGTTGCGGCTCACTTGGGGAGTGAATCATCGGAAGGAAGATCTTCCTCTCTGTCTCTCCTCCTCTCTGTATATCTGACTTTGTAATAAAAATAAATAAATAAATAAATAAATAAAAGCACTCTTGAGCTCCTTATGGAGTTGTGCCATGTCCCAGTGGTCAGCACCAATAATGAGTGCTACTGGCAATGTGGCTCCCGGGAAGAACAATCTAAACAGACTCTATTTGTTGCCCTGTGGATTGGTTCCAAGCAACATTTTTGTCTCTGGATGATCAAAGCATGGTTTGATAGGCTAAAAAAATGCAATGATTGGTATAATTAGCCAATAATTTGGCAGCAGAAAAACTTCTTAGTGATTGCTCACTCCTTTGCATGCTAATGTTTTTTTAAGGGAAGAGGAAGTTTTGGAAGCTTAACATTGTTTAAAATGTACCTCAGCATTTTTTCTGGCTTGAGCTGCAGTCACATTGAGAGGTTGAGCTTCGGTGATGCTGTCAGTGTCCGTCCGACAGGTGCCTGGTACAGCTGGGGTGTGGGTCTTGGCCTCCCACTACAATGGCACCGAGTGAGATTCTTCAGATCATGAAGGTCTAGAAAAGAGACAGCCCTGGCTTTACAGATGATTATTTACCTACAAGAAACAGAATTTAAAACACCTGCTACCTCCCATAGTAGAATAATAACACATTATTTTTTAAATATATATTTATTTTTATTTGAAAGGCAGATTTTATAGAGAGAGGAGAAACAGAGAGGAGACAGAGAGAAAGAGAATTTTCCATCCATTAGTTCGTTCCCTAAATGGTGGCCATGGCCAGACCTGAGCTGATTTCAAGCTGGGACCTAGGAGCCTCCTCCCAGTCTCCCATACAGGTACAGGAGCTCAAGGACCTGGGCTGTCCTTTGCTGCTTTCCCAGGCCATAAACAGAGAGCAGGATTGAAAGTGGAGCAGCCAGGACACAAACTAGCACCCCTAAGGGCTGCCAGTCCTTGCAGACAGAGGATTAGCCTACAGCTCTGTGCTGGCCCCCACAGTTATTTCTTTCAAACCAAACCAAACATACAGTAGCAATGACAAACTTACTGAGAAAGAAAATGAGTCAAGTGTTGAGAATTGGGCCCTTCCCAAACTCTGAAAAGTAACTCGGAAACAGCCTTGTTATATGAGTCATTGCTTCCTTCTTGTTAACATGTGCCACCTTAGAATTCTTTCTTCTTGTATCACCACGAAGGAAGGAATTCCTTTCCCTTGTTGGCCCCGCTGAAGGGACTGGAGGATTCCACTCCTCTTTTGCAAACTGGCAATGATGTCAGAAGGTAGGGAGATGTGTTCGCATTCCAGGCTGCAGGTGGAATTTCATTTTTCTCCCCAAGAACAACAGGGCAACAGAGTTTGTATGGGGTCCAGTAAAATTGTAAGGCCTGCTAGAAACCTAACTATCATTGTTTAAAAAGTTTTCAAGAGACAGAGAGAGCTCTCGTCCCCTGATTCGCTGTCTACATGCCTGCAAAGGCTAGTGCTGAACCTGGGTTAGAGCAGTATCCTGGAACTCAATGCAGCTCTCCCGTATGGGTGGCAGGAAGCCGGCCCCACTGCCTCCCAGCATCTGTATCAGCAGGAAGCTGGAATGAAGATCAGGCATTCCAATAGGAGGTGTGGGCATTTTAACCAGTATTTTAACCACTCTGCCAAACGCCCAACCCCTGGCTACCGTTTTAAGCATTATTTCCCTAGGAATAGCTTTTTCTAGTTCCCAAATGAATTCACAAACATCTGTTTTGCAAGTGAAAAAAGAAAAAAAGCAATTTGATACTGAGAACAACTTGGATTTAGATTCCACAGCTTTCCTCCATGGTTGCTTCTTGATCTGGTGTTCTCTGTTTCAATGTTCAAATAATGCTCCTTAGTCGTCATAAAAATTCTTTTCTCAGCACCCCAAGTTCTTTAGTCTTATTATTACTGGTAATAATAGGTATGCTCTGGTGCTAGGTTTAGGATCTTAGTCAAAACAAGAACTTTGAACTAAAAATGGGGAGTTATGTTGGTTGACTATTTCTAAATTTAGAAAGGTAAACTACTAAATATTGATGGGCCATTTTGTATTTTTTCAAAAGCTTTGTTTGTTCACTTCATAGTTGCGCTGCCAGGGAAGTGGGTGACAAGCATTGTTAATATATGCAAATTCTGATAAGTATACATTCTCCATTCATCTTTTCTGCAGCTTTTGTACCCAGTACAACATGGTGCCTCCAGGGAGAGAAGGGAACCCATTTAGGAAAAACATATTCTGATAATCTACCTAACATTCACTCAAGTTCTCTTCAACTAAAAAAAAAAAAGAGTAAAATTCCACAATGAGTAGTGAAACCAAAACCCATTAATCATGCATACTTAACCATTTATTTACTTATTTACTTACTTTTAGCATGGAAGCAAGGGCAAATTCTCCCCTGCACACTCCACCACACATCCCACCTCTGCTAAACCAGCCATGTTCCCCTCCAAGAAAAAAACCTGGACCCACAATGTTCTAAGATATGTCCTAAAACAAACTGCATTTCCACAAAGCCCAGATGAAACTCCCCTCGACCCTGCCCTAAGAAAGAGTCCTACTGATTTGAAAACATATATGGGTCAGGACTTTCTAATGTATTTCTTGCCAACACCATTGAAATCTTTGAAAAAAAAATTAGCTTCAAATATTGCAAGCATACCCATTTGCAGCTTTCTGCCATTACTTTAATCACTATTCTTTTTTTAGTTGCAAGTGACAGAAACTCTAATTAGACTAAAATGGGAGTACATTTGTCTGAATCTTTTTTCTCTGCTATCATGATGCCACAGGCTGGGTAATTTATAACGAAAAGTTTATTTCTCAGAATTCTAGAATCTGGGAAGGCGGAGGTTAGAGACTGCATCCGGAGAGGGGTTGTTTGGTTCGGGCTTTGCCGCATGGCAAGCTAGGCATTGCACAGCAGGGAAGACAGAGAGCAAGCCGAGCCAAAACAGCATTTGTCACAGCAAGCCCTCCCTGAGGTGACTAAACTACTCCCACCTCAACGGCCCTTGTCAGAACATCACGGTTTCCAACTTTCGCCTTGCCACTTTGTTTCAGCATGAACTTTTGGGGGGCCGTTCTCACGCTGCACACGGTGCGTTCAGTCCCATAGTGGTCAAGAGGGCAACGGGCAAAGGGAAGCGCTGAGAACAGGGTTCCAGGCACGGAGCCAGCGGACCTTCTCTCGTCCCTGGCCTTCCGCGGAGCTCCACCCTATAGCAGGCTCTCTCCGAGAAAGCCCGGCCACCCAGAATCCTACACTCTGTTTGTCAGCTTTTTCAAGAAGGGGAGATCGCTTATCTCTTTCCACTCTATTTTGGGAAGTGATGGGTGGAAGAATCGACATTGAGCTGAGGATGGGGGCAGAGAAAAATAGCAACCATACACTCCTTGATAACATGTCTGTTAAAAATTTATATGATCTAAGGGTTTCAATAGCCTCCTACTATGAAATGACCTGAGACTGCCATACTGGGTAATTTGAGGATGGCCAGAAAACCACACTAATACAGTTCTCTGGGACTAAGAAGACCCAAGTCTTCACCAGTCCTACATCCTGTAAAGCAGACTGCCCAGTTTCACAGTGAATCCGTTAGGGAGGGATATGGTGGACAACCACCGCAAACCCTTGCCGGGCCCTTTGGTTGCGGCTGCATCCATCCTAGAGGCAGAACCTACAATCCATTGCTATTATCCTTCCAGGCCAACCTGTCAGCACAGAGACCAAAGTGGCAGAGGGTAGAGATCCAGAGAGCCGGAGAACGTGGCCGTGGCCGTATATACACACAGTAGGGTCCACACGCAAGCACACGCATCCACACTTAATAATAGAAGCAACTAAGTGAATATCCAAAACATTGTTACATGAGGGCACTGGAAGTTTTTGAAAAAATGAAACTAAAGAAAAATTATTGTAAGATCTTTATAGTATGAAGGAACTATGGATGGATTTCAATTTTTTGGCATAGAAATAAACTCATACTAACTTGTTATGACATATTTAAACAAGGTCTAGTTTCAGGCACTAAGAAGGATTAAACATCAGAGTGAAAACTCACAAAGTAATGTGTGTTCTACTGAAATTAAATCAAGAATAAATAATACATGAGGGTGAAGCTTTTAATAAGTGATTTTTATTTATTTTTACTGGAAATCAGATTTACAGAGAGAAGGAGAGACAGAGAGAAAGATCTATCCACTGGTTCACTCCCCAAGGGGGCACAATGGTTTGAACTGAGCTGATCCAAAGCCAGGAACCAGGAGTTTGTGGCTCTCCTGCACATGTGCAGGGTACCAAGGCTTTGGGCCGTCCTCGACTGCTTTCCCAGGCCACAGGCAGGGAGCTGGAAGGGAAGTGGAACAGCCAGGATGCGAACAAGTGCCCACAGGGGATCCTACTGCATGCAAAGTGAGACCTTTAGCAACTAGGCTACCGCACCAGGCCCCTAGGGTGAAACTTTATGAAAAACATATGTATGATACTTCAAACCAACCAATCCCAAGTTCGTCATGGATAGCTCATTTGAAGAAGGGTCAAGACAGTGTTCATAATCAATTCCATATGGAAGACCATAGACATCAATTTGCCAGGGGAAAAAAAATCAATTTTGTTGTTCTAGTTGAGGAAGACTACTAATTAACAGCAAAAACAGTAGCTAACAGACACCCAAATGGTTTAGCTTACACATTTAGGACTGAAAAATCAAAATGGAGCAAACTGTTTGATGCATGCCAAAACTTGTACTCAGGTAAGCTTCAGGCAGGCATGTTCAATGGAAATTTTAAACGAGTGGTACTGGGATCTGAGTTGTGTCTTCTAAGCCCTGCAGTAGGAGATGAAACATGCTTTAACAGCAAAATCCTGCAGACAAAGCACAACCAAGCTCATGGTTAACCGGAAGTGGAAGAGTTCTAAGCCAAGCCAAAGTGGACGGGTGGGGAGCCAAGGGCACTGCAGCAGCTTGTGGAGACGATCCAGACATTTGTGCTTGTTGACTTTCCAGAGGATCAAAGAGCAATACCATGTGCTTATGAAGAGAGTATACTGAGAAACAACACGGAACGCTGCAGAGGAATGCCCAGAACACGTTCCCAGGAGAGTTGCCCATGACAGCCGTGCCCTGCTCGGACCCCGCCTCAGCGGACAGCAATACTCTCAGCATCCCAGCCGAAAATCTTTGGAATTCACCTCACAGCCCTCACTTGGCTCCTTCTGATTCCTTTTTAATTCCTAACATTAAAAAATTCCTCAAAGGGCATGCATCTTTTTCAGTGATAATATAAAAAAGATTTTCTTGGTTTGGTTAAATTCCCAGAACTCTTGATTCTTTACAAATAGATTAAATGGTTGATATCATCACTTATAAAACACGTTTTAATCTCGATAAAGATTATGCCAGGAAACACCCATTATTTAGTTTTATCTTTTTAAAAATATTCTTATCTTTTAAGCCTATTTTCCGTAAAAACTTTTGAAGTCCCCTTATACTTTCATGCAAATTTTTAAAATCCATGCAATTTTTTCCATATTACACATCTCTCATGAACTTTTTAACATAGGCATTTACAACTATGTAAATGACATAATTTTATCTGTGATATTAAATCCTCAAAAACATTGCTTACACAAAGTGAAAAGGTGATCTCCTTTTAACATTTTTTCCTAACCACTTTCTCAAAATCATTAATTTTAATGCAGTCATTACTGCATTATATTGTGTTCTTTTGTACTTGTACCTCTCTATGGATGAAAGATTTCAAAATTTCTAGTAGATGAGTGGCCTAGAAAAAAGCTCAAAGAGACAGCATGACATCATGGAAGCTTTTAGAAGCAGGTTCCCTTGGATTTGAATCCTGTGGTCACTTTAACATCACACAGGCCAACGCCGGGTAGACCAAAGCAGTTATGTCTACAGATAGTATGTGTCCTAGATCAAGACTCTACAACTTCTAATATACATCAATCAAATTATTTAGATACAATTACAATATGATGTAATGTCTATCAAGCAGAAAATAATTTGACCTTTTCAAAAAAAATTCTGAAAACTCTGTGGTATTTTTAGGGAGTTCTTTGTACTTGTAGTCATCAGTACCCATGAGTTTTGAAATGCTAAAAATTCTCCATCATTGGGGCCAGTGTGTGTGGGGCCACGGATGCAGTGGGTGAAATGGCTGCCTGCATTGCCAATATCCCGTATGTGGGGCAGTTCATGTCCCAGCTGTTCCACTTGCGCTGCAGCTCGCTGCTTATGGGCTTGGGACAACAGTAAATGACCCAAGTGCCTGGGCTCCTGACACCCTCGTGGGAGACTTGGGTGGAGTTCTAGCCTGCTGGGTTCAGCCCTGCCCAGTTGTTGGGCAATTTGGGAAGTGAACCAGTGGATGTAAGATTTTGCCCTCCTTCCCTCCCTCTCTCTCCGTAACTCTGCCTTCCAATGAAAAAGCACATCTTCAAACGCATGCTTCATCACTGTCTAAAGCATAAACATTTCCCTAGTGGCTGGTGTTGTGAGGCAGCACATAACACTGCCACCTGTAATGCTGGCATCGCTCATAAGTATGGGTTGTATCCGTGCTGTCATTGCTGATCCAGCTCCCTGCTAACGGCCTGGGAAAAGCAGTGACAGATGGCCCAAGCAGCTAAAGTCCTGCCTTGAGCACCCCGGGATCCCATATGGGTGCCAGTTCTAATCCCGGCAGCTCCACTTCCCATCCAGCTCCCTGCTTGTGGCCTGGGAAAGCAGTTGAGGACGGCCCAAAGCTTTGGGACCTTGCACATGCGTGGAAGACCTGGAAGAGGATTTGGGCTCCTGGCTTCAGATTGGCACAGAACCGGCCGTTGCGGTCACTTGGGGAGTGAATCATCGGACAGAAGATCTTCCTCTCTGTCTCTTCTCCTCTCTGTATATCTGACTTTGCAATAAAAATAAATAAACCTTTTTTAAAAAGAAAGAATATGCTCAATTACACGTTCGTAAAGATAATTAATCTCATTTCCCTCATCCTCCATGAGCGACAGCTACTCATTCTGGCAGACCCTCGAGATAAGGCGCAAGAAATCCATTGTTAAAGCTACAAATGCACCAAGATACGGTGGCAGCGCGACAGGAGTAAGCTGAAGCCAGGAATGAAAGTTGCCTTGGATATGGCCACACTTACTATCATGAGCCATTTGCCCAGAAAGGTTGGATCCACTGGTTTCCAATATGTCACATGAGGACCCTGGGAATATTCCTTACTCTGAGATTGGAGGCCTGTCAGAACAGATCCAGGAATGAAGAGAGGTGGTAGAATTACCTCTTACAAACCCAGAATTATTCCAGCATGTAGGAATCATACCTCCAACAGGTTGGTTGTCATATGGACCACCAGGCACAGAAAGACACTCGTGGCAAGAGCTGTTGCCAGTCAACGGGACTGTGACTTCTTAAAGGTTGTACCTAGCTCTATTGTGGGCAAGTACATTGGTGAAAGTGCTCATTTATCAGAGAAATGTTTAATTATGCCAGAGACCTTCAGCCGTGCATCATTTTTGTGGATGAAATAGATGCCTTTGGTGGTCATCGGTTTTCTGAGGATACTTCAGCTGATAGAGAGATTCAGAGAACTTTAATGGAGTTACTGAATCAAATGGATGGGTTTGATACTGTGTATAGAGTTAAAATGAGCATGGCCAAAAACAGATCAGAAAGATATACTGGGTCCTACTTTGCTATGTGCAGGAAGATTAGATAGAAAAACACATATTGATTTACCGAATGAACACGCAAGATTAGATATATTGAAAATCCATGCAGGTCCCATTACGTAACATGGAGGAATAGATTGTGAGGGAATTGTGAAACTTTCGGATGGCTTTCATGGAGCAGACCTGAAAAATGTTTGTACTGAAGCAGGTATGTTTGCAATTCGTGCTGATCATGATTTTGTAGTACAGGAAGACTTCATGAAAACAGTCAGAAAAGTGGCTGATTCTAAGAAGCTAGAGTCTAAACTGGACTACAAACCTGTGTAATTTATGGTAAGGTTTTTGCTGGCTGCATGACAGGTGTTAGCTTGATGTAAAACTAAAGTTAAGGAAAATAATGTGTGTACTGGCAATGATCTCATTAAAATATATGAATAAAATATGTATGAGTAACAAATTAGTATATAATTCAGCGATTCAACTTTTAAGATTGGTACAGAAGAAATTTGTATGTTGTTAATGTTGCATTAATTGCAGCAGAAGTTACAAAAGAATGATGAAGCTTTTCATATTTGCTGTGGGAACATTTTATAAAACATTGAAAATGGTCTGGGAGTACTGTAAGAGAGCATTTTTTCTTTAAAGACTTATTTATTTTTATTGCAAAGTCAGATATACAGAGAGGAGAAGAGACAGAGAGGAAGATCTTCTGTCCGATGATTCACTCCCCAAGTGACCGCAACGGCCGGTTCTGTGCCAATCTGAAGCCAGGAGCCCAAATCCTCTTCCAGGTCTTCCACGCATGTGCAAGGTCCCAAAGCTTTGGGACGTCCTCAACTGCTTTCCCAGGCCACAAGCAGGGAGCTGGATGGGAAGTGGAGCTGCCGGGATTAGAACTGGCACCCATATGGGATCCTGGTGCATTTAAGACGAGGACTTTAGCTGCTAGGCCACGCTGCCGGGCCCTATTCTTATCTTTACTAAGAGGACATTTGCTGTCCTCTAAACTCATTTAGTAAGCACTTTTAACTCATTAGTAAGTAAGCTATTTATTTGATAAGCCAGATGAACTTGTATTTAGGTCGGGTTTTTAATTTTCCTATAAAATAGCCCCACACGTGGTGATCATCAGAACTTCTTGGTCTGTAGAACATAGCTGTGTAAGTGTTTGCTCCTTTTCCCGGAGCACCGTGACATCCTCTGCTACTGTGATTAGGCTGTGTGATAGCTAGGGGAAAAATTACCTGCACATACATAACTTTCTAAAAATTATGATCAAAAGTAATATTTGCTCATTTTAAAAGATAATCTGTACAGATTTTGGTTTGGATCAGCTGGCAATAAATCAAATAATCAATTTACTTTGTAGCCTAGGAACTTACTGTGTCATATTAATATTTTGGGTCTCCCAACTCTCTTTCAGTTCATCTTAGTGTCTGACAGTGTAATTGAGCCTAATTTCTTGGCTTCTGCTATTTTAATGTAGATTTCTATTTAAACATAATTCTTGTTACTTATTAATCATTTGGGAGCTAGGCTCACGTAGTGCAATTTTCTTCTTAAAATTGTGTGTTAACTCTTGTCAACGTTAATACATATTATGTGTGCTCATCAAAGTAAGACTATGAATAGGCCATGCCTTGGGAGATAAAATACTGCCGACTTCTCATTGTCAGAAACTGCCTGATTCCTTTCGTATTTCAATAGTTCCGCTGAGTCCCTGGCGTATCCAAAGTATAAATTATTATGAAATTTTCTAGGTAAAAATGCTGTGCTCCACCAGAAATCATCCCTTCTAAAGATTCATTAGACTTGGTTTCAATCTATAATTCTGAGGCACAGTCATATTTTGAAAATATGTCAGTTTTGCCACATTCATCATCATTCTCCATTTTGGAAAACTATGGAAACTAGGACAAGTCAATGTTAATTAATATTCTCATAATTCTCTCCAGACCGCATTATAATTTCCATTACTTTTAAAGTGCTTCTGGAACCACAGGGGACAATACTCCCCAGTTTAACTACAGGGTTACAACAAAGTACAGCAAATATTATTATCATTTGTGGTTTAAGAAAATGGTTGAAAGTTACTCAAATCTGCTTGGTTGAAAAAGTCCAGGATTAAGTCTTTTGTAGATGTTATGCTTCATGAGTTTATAATGTATCTATTTAGAAAAAGAGATTCTTTATTTAAAAGGCAGAACACAGCAACACACAGAACGATAAGCGTGTGCATAAGCATCTGGCCTGTAGAAAGACTCTGGGTTGGAATTCAGGTGTTTCAAATTCTTGCAGGTCTGCTGTGGAATGCTGCCTGCCACAATCCTTCGCTTAGCAGACTACTGCAAGAGAGGTGGGCATTTCAAAGGTGAGGAAACGCATGAAGAGGATGGTGGGCTGGAGATACAGAGGCAAGGCATTAAGGGATTGGCAGGGAAAATCCCCATAGATCCAATTATTGGGAATAAATGAAGTAGATTCGTGTGGATGGAAAATGCGACAAGAGGAAACTAGACAGTCATAGCCAGGTTGAAACACGTAGGGCTCCTGAATACAGTGTGAAGGGCCTGGCACTTTTTGAAGTGAGTATCAGAAAGCCACTGGAAGACTCCAAGCTTTGGGAGAACTGTATGGTCCAATTTGCTTCTTATACAGATGTACGTGCCAAGAACCAGGCGGAGCCAAAGAAGGGAAGCTGGCAGAGAGCAAGAGCCAGGCATGCATCTTGGCCAGAGGCATCCTTATATGTATGTGTATATATATATATATATATATATATATATATATGCTTTTTAAAGATTTATTTCTTATTGGAAAGTCAGATATACAGAGAAGAGGAGAGACAGAGAGGAAGATTGTCTGTCCACTGATTCACTCCACAAGTGAAAAAGCCAGGAGCCAGGAGCCAGGAGCCTCTTCCGGGTCTCCTATGCAGGTGCAGGGTCCTGAGGCTTTGGGCTGTCCTCAACTGCATTCACGGGCCACAAGCAGGGAGCTGGATGGGAAGCGAGGCTGCTGGAATTAGACCCGGTGCCCATATGGGATCCCGGGCACATGCAAGGCAATAGCTGCTAGGCTACTGCGCCAAGCCTGTCTCTATATATTTTAAAACTATTGGGCCCAACGGCGTGGCCTAGCAGCTAAAGTCCTCGCCTTGAACGCCCCAGGATCCCATATGGGCGCCGCTTGTAATCCCGGCAGCTCCACTTCCCATCCAGCTCCCTGCTTGTGGCCTGGGAAAGCAGTCGAGGACGGCCCAAAGCTTTGGGACCCTGCACCCGTGTGGGAGACCTGGAAGAGGTTCCTGGTTCCCGGCTTCGGATCGGCACAGCACCAGCCATTGCGGCTCACTTGGGGAGTGAAACATCGGATAGAAGATCTTCCTCTCTGTCTTTCCTCTTCTCTGTATATCTGACTTTGTAATAAAATAAATAAATCTTTAAAAAAAGCTATTCATTTGTTTTTCTTGAAAGAATTCGAGAGAGAGATCTTCATGTACCATGCTGCAACAGTTGGAGCTGAGCCTATCTGAAGCCAAGAGCTGCTAATTCCTATCCGGTTCCTAGCTAATGTGCCTGGGATGGCAGTCACAGATGGTGCAATTGGTCCTGCACCGTGTGAAGACCTGAATGGATTTCCTGGTTCCTGGCTTCAGCTTAGTTTAGCCCTGGCTGTTGTGGCCATTTGGGAAGTGAACCAGTAGTTGACATATCTCTTTCTCTCCTTCTCTGTCTCTGGGTCTCCCCAACCCCTGCCATAGCACTGCCTTCCAAAGAAAAAAAAAAAAAAAGCTTTTTTTATGAAGAAGGAAGTGTACATCACCAAATTCATAGGTGGCATGTATTTATTGCTTTACAAAATGAATGTGAACATGGTGATGGACTGAATATTTGTAGGAGTGGATTCTAGTTTTCATTCTTCCCGTAGCCTTCAGATCTCAGGTGTGATTGTTCTAGTACGTGGTTTCTCGTTTGTTCTGTGGGAAATGAGGCTTTCTAGAGACTGCCAGCTCTGTCCAGCCGGGCCAGCTGAGAATATGTATCACCCACAGCCAGGAAGCATCAATCATACTGAACTGATGTCTTTTTGAAGATCTGAGGTATTTATGACAAGTCAATTAAAGTGCATTTTTGTTACTATTTTAGCTTAGGCTGACAAAAGTAAAACTTAAAAAAAATATATTGGAAAGGCAGAGTTAAACACACACACAGAGAAAAAGAAAAAGAGGGGAGGGGGAGAGAGACACAGAGAGAGAAGAAATGGAATCTTCCATTTGATAGTTCCTTCTCCAAATGGCTGCAATGACAGGAGCTGGGCTAGTGTGAAGCCAGGAGCCTGGATCTTTCCTTTGGGTGCAGGGGCTCCCAGGGACTTATCTACCCTCTACTGCATTCCCAGGCACATTAGCAGGGAGCTGGATAGAAGTGGAGCAGTTGAGGTTTGAACCAGCGCCTATGTGGGATGCCGGCATCTCAGGTGTTGGCTTAACGTGCTATGCCATGGTGCCAGCCCTAGGTTTACATTTTAACCTAAAATGCTTCCTAGAAACCGGAAAGGTCATGTAAATATTCCATGACTAATACACTTCCTGTTTGGAAGAAGGTAGAGATAAGAAAGACTATTTACTTGTATTAATTCTGTTTGGAGTCATTGTTATATTTATCTGGCAAGAGAGATATTTCTAATCGCGTTTACAAAGGTGCAGAACAAGGTTCAGCAGGTTAAGTTCTTAACTCAAGGTCACAGAACTAATGTGCATTACAGCAGGCTTTCAAGTTCAGTGCTGAAGTCAGCTTGCAAGACAGTCCTACTCTATTACCTGCACCATCTATTCCACCCTGCTCTTTGAAAGCTGCATTTATTGATTCCACTGAAAATACAGTTTTTTCTCCCCATAGCAAATAGTAAAATCCTGCTCCAATCACGCTGATGGTCTCCCTTTCTGACAGTAGACCCATCTGTGGGGCACCTGTCCAGCGCTGGGTGGAGTACTGTGAGTTTTATGGGTCTGTAACGTGGTTTAATTATCTCTGCATTCTTTCTGCCTCGTTAGAATGACACAGACTCATTCCTTATAGATGAGATAAGCGTGAGATGAAACTGAACTCCACTTAAATGTCTCACCAGCACTTATCACTGGCAAATTCACTCTGTGTGATAAGCAAAACGTTGTTATAAGGGAAGCACAGGAGATGGTCGGACCACGGGGACGCGTCGCTCAGCAGCTGGGGCGGTCCTATTTTCTTCTCAGCCGTGCCCCATTCCGTGTCTTTACAGAGTCCTTGTACGGGATCCCATCCGGTATTCAGAGCATTTCTCTTCTTGCCGTTTCCTTGTGAGCTTCTCCTTTAGGTCTCTAACTGGATACACTTGGCCATTTCATACTCAGGGCTTCCTCTTTTAACTCCCCAAAGGCAAAATGCTTTCTCTTTCTTCCTTCCTTTCAATTTTTGTGCTGCTACATAACAGGCCTTCTGATAGTTAAGAACTAAAATAACAATACAAATAAAATGGCCTTATTTTCTAAGCGTGTGTTTCCCACGCTCTTCACTTTCTTTGCCTAATATAGAATTGCAAGCTCAGTGCACCGATGCATTGTTTATGTACACAGAGTGCCTAGCAGTAGTCTTGGACTTAACAAATATTAAATAATCATGACTTCAGAATGAGTATTGTATCAGCATTTAAAAAGAATCAGTTTGCCCAATGATACTGCGTTTTTTGTTTTTTCCGGTCAAGTGACCTTGTCTGATTTGGTCTGTCCCTTGGTAGAGAGCTGCACCAGAGCCCCCTCTGCATTTACCTTTGAATACCACCTGCAGACTGGAGCTGACAGCAACTGTCGCTGATTTCTGGAACACATTTCTCGAATCTGCTCTGCACACTCTTTTTCTGGTGTATGCAATTTCAGGTATGCATAATCACCTTGGCATAACTGAGGAAACTTCGATGTAATCATATGCTATATTACGACCAAATTATCCATTGGGTGAACATGGCATATTTGAAATGGAAGGGGTTTTTCTCTTTCATAACTCAAGCATTTGTACAAATAAATGCAAATACAATGTAGAATATATAAAATACAATATAGAATATATAAAAATAAATACAAATACAATATAGAATGCAGAATGTGGGCTTCAAAAGCCTATGCATTAAATACTCTTACTGACATTACAATAGCATGTATATCAGTAAGTCTTTTTTTTTTTTTAAGATTTTATTATTATTGGAAAGCCAGATATACAGAGAGGAGGAGAGACAGAGAGGAAGATCTTCTATCTGATGTTTCACTCCCCAAGTGAGCCGCAACGGGCCGGTGCGCGCCGATCTGATGCCAGGAACCTGGAACCTCTTCCAGGTCTCCCACGCGGGTGCAGGGTCCCAAAGCTTTGGGCCGTCCTCTCCTGCTTTCCCAGGCCACAAGCAGGGAGCTGGATGGGAAGTGGAGCTGCCGGGATTAGAACCAACGCCCATATGAGATCCTGGGGCGTTCAAGGCGAGGACTTTAGCCGCTAGGCCACGCCGCTGGGCCCATCAGTAAGTCTTAAAAATGAAGTTTTAGAATTTTACATATGTTCAAGTTAAAAAAAATTTTGGAGGCATTTCTTCTTGTTCCTTCACCCATAAAAATTAAAAAAAAAAAAAAAAAACAGTATGCATTTCCTAAACTTTTTTTTTCAGTTTTCTTAAAGGTGGGTAGACTGACTTCAGTTGTATAGGGCAATTTACAAAAATAAATTCCAACAATGGCAAGAGCTGATAGTGGTTCAAAAGTTCAGGAATGCATTTCCTTTCAAAATGTTAGCACCGGTTCTTTTCCAATCAGGAAAACAGAGAAGTCTATTCTCTCTCACTGCTCCAGGATTTCAAGTACAAACAAATCAACAAAAGGAAATAGCTATGTGTGTGTGAGGGATAAAATGGTGTAAGAAACACAACAGACTTGTTACTTTGCGTACTACATGATTTAACCATTTATTTTGGCTTTTTTTTTTTTTTTTTTTTGGTCCGGGGTAGAACTAAGGTAATGATACTTCTACATTTGAGAAGTACAGTTTTTCTTGTTCAGATCTCAGTTTCAAAATACCTATATATCTTTATGATATATGCATCGGTGTTGTTCTTACTCATGGGGAAGAATTTAACTGCTGTAACTTCAAACCTGAGGGTCTGAGTGTAATGGTGTTTGGATACACTTTCCAAAGCTCCATGAGCTCTGTCCGATGAACACACTGCATCTCTCCCTGGACATCCGGAACCTTACTCTCCATCTGGGACTCTCTGGAATGCTCTCTGCAAGTGAGCACATCGTTTCCTAGTGGTGAGAGCTCACTGGGACATGATACAGTGTTTGAACTATAAAGCCTTCCATTCTCCTGAGGTTCTCACTAGCTACACTACCAGGGGAAAAGTATCTGGAAAACAAGGCTTAAAACATGTTTCTGAGGTGAGGGAAAGTGCGTGAAGGATGGGAGGTTTGTCAGAACTGGAGGAGTGGGAAGCAGAGGCAGCACGGTTTAGGACTGGTGGCATACCTTAGCAGGGGAGAGCAGCTCCCCGTCTGCCTTCCTCCTAGGATGCTGTAAACCAAGCCAGTGTGTGGGATGTGGCACAGGCTCCCATGAGTTCAGGGAAGGCACCATGTTGATTACACTCAACATGAGTATTGTCAGTGTTTAGACCTGTGATCGGCGCTCAGAAGCACACGCAATACGTGCTTTTGCACAGTACTCATCTTGTGTGTTTTATAAACAAAATGAATACAGAACACACACACATACTTTCTACTTGCTTTTAAAGACATGTAACATGTGGGTACAAGGTCCCAGGGCCTTGGGCAGTCCTCGACTGCTTTCCCAGGCCACAGGCAGGGAGCTGGAAGGAGAGTGGGGCAGCCAGGACACAAACTGGTGCCCATATGGGACCCTGCGTGGTACAAGCAAGGTGAAGGTGTTCGCCACTAGGCCACCATGCCAGGCCCTAGATGGCTTATTTTGATTATGGTTTGTTGACAGGGTTGGATTCAGGCTCATTGGCGTACTGTCCGAATGATACCTAGTGTCTTCCAGGCTGTTAGTGCTCAGTGTGAGCAAAAAAGGAAGGCATGCCAAGTATCAGATGTTCTAGATTCTGAGTGACCACAAGCCTTGTTGTGATATATGTAGCTAAGATTTAAACAGTGGGAAATGAGCTTTAATTGAAGTTAAATGATAGCCTAGACGTTGACACTGAGTCATTCTCTTGATGGGTAGGACCTACTATTAATTCTTCACTGGTAGAATTTAATATCACAGCAAACAGCTCGAAGAAAAAAAAAGTTCAGCTTTATTTATTTTTTTGAAAAAAATTTATTTATTATTTAAAAGGTAGAATGAGAGAGACATAAAAGGGAGAGGAAGAGATCCCCCACCTGCTGGTTTGCTTCCCAAACAGCTGTAACGGCTAGCACTGGTCCGGGCGGATACCAGGAGCTAGGAACTCTATCCGGATTTCCCAGTGGGATGCAGTGGCTCCAGCACCTGGACCATCTTCTGCTGCTTTCCCAGCAGCATCAGCAGAGAAATGGACCAGAAGCAGAGCAGTGGGAACTGGAAGTAGTGTTCTGATATGAGCTATTAGAACCGAGTGGTGGCTTAACAGTGTGCGACCACAGAGGCCACATGAGGGGGGTTGCCCCAGGAATTCTGACTGTGAGAACTAGGGCCGAGGAGTGGCTGCCCAATGCCCATTCTCTTCCGGCCGTGGCACTGGGTGTGCCACACTCTCTCAGCACTACCCTCAATGGCAGTGCCCTGCCACTTCCAGGACTCGTTTTGCAAAGTTGGCTCAGGGTCTAAGGAACTGCCAAGCGGTGGCTTCCGCGAGGGATGTGATGTGGTTTAGTTCTGCAGGCTGGAGCATCTTCCACGGTGAGCCTTGTGGGAACGGTATGCAGCTGAGACCGGAAGAACAGGACATGTGAAGTGTGAGCCCGAGGCCAGTCCTCCCAGCATGCAGTGGTCCTCCTCCAAGCAACCTGTAACTTTTTGTATACATCGACAGGATGTGTGAGTCTCTACTTGTGAGTTTGTTCTGGATTCTTCCAAAAGCAGGCCTGGAACTAGGGCAGCTTACGCAGAATTTCCTGTCAGTTTCCTCACCTGTTAATAGTATGGTATTAACTGTCCCATTAACCTCAAGGGGCTGTGATGGTTATCTTAGAACCGGTTACCTTATGTTGTGTATGTTCTATAGTTGCAGCACTATGCTAGGCACTTTGGTTGTATTGTATCTGCTCCTTGCAAGTCTTTGGGGTATGCAGTTTTTCTTCTTACAAAATAGAAAACAGGCTCAGGGAGTTCAGGCTTCCTCCTCCAGTCTTCTGTCCCCCAATCAGGGACACAAATAAGAGAATGTATGTGACTGTGTCACAGAAATACAAGATAACACGCTAACACCTTGCGTCTATTCCATACACATTTAGTTCCTGTATACTGTGTACTGAAGATTTATCAATGATCAAACAGATACCAGCATTCTATATTAGAGCTCTGGTTTGAGTTCCAGCTGCTCCACTTCTGATCCAGTTCCTTGCTAATGCACCTGGGAGAGACAGCAGAAAATAGACCAAATGTTTAGGTCCCCACCATCCGTGTGGGAGACCTGGTTGGAGTGCCTGGACCCTTGTTGCAGCCTGGTCCAACTCTGGCCACTGTGAGTATCTGGGGAAATGAACCAGAGGACGGAAATCTCTGTCACTCTGTCTTTCCCTATCAAATAAAGAAGCCTTAAAGAAAAGTGATGGACTTACATGACAGTGGAGAAGGGACGCAAAGTAAAATATATGTTAGAATGTGGTAGAGAACTAGGGTGTATGGGTTTATGACTTTAAGATTTATTTGAAAGGTAGAGTTACAGAGAGAGGAGACACAGATGAAAGACATTTTTCTTTCCATTGGTTCTATCACCAAATGTCCACAACAGCCAGTGCTGGGTTGATCTGGAGGCAGGAACCAGGAGCTTCTTCTGGGTCTCCCTATCGGGTGCAGGGGTCCAAGCACTTGGACCATCCTCTGTTGCTTTCCCAGGCATATGAGTAGGAGGCTGGGTTGGAACTGGAGCCGCCGGACCCAGCTCTAGTTGCTGCAGCCACTAGTGAACTAACAGATGGAAGATTCACCCTGCCCACCCTACCCCGCCCCTGGCCATGTAACTTTGACTTTCTAGTAAAATAAATACATCTTCAAATAAGTGTTTAAAATTATAACCAATGTATTCATTTCAGGGAGATAGGTACAGGCCATGTTCGGTGATGTACAACTCCCATCTGTTGATTCCTTTTTCCAATGTCTGTAACAGCCATGGAAAAGCTGGCAGCCAGAACCCAGTGCAGGTCACTCAAGTGGGCGGCAGGAACACCAGGACTTGAGCTGCCCAGGGTGTGTATTAGCAGGAAGCTGCAGCCAGGAATCAAACACAGCCACTTTGATGTGGGATCCAGACATGTTAACCACAAGGCCAAATGCCCGCTCTGGAAGTTGACATCTGAATGAAGAAAAACCAGTGGCAAGGGGCAACGTTCTTTTATTATTTTTATCTTCCTCTGTTTTTTTATTTATTTTCTACTTGAAAGTTGGAGTTAGAGAAAGGGAGAGAGATCTTCCATATGCTGGTTCACTCCCCTAATGACCTCAAAGGCCAGAGCTTGGCTGGTCCAAAACAGGAAGGAAAGAGCTTCTTCAGTTCTCCCACTTGGGTGTAGGGGTCCAAGGCCTTGCACCATCCTCCACTGCTTTCCCAGGCCATTAGGAGGGAGCTGGATAAGTGGAGTGTCCTTACCGGATGCTAGACTTGCAGTTGGAGGATTGGCATGGTGTGCCACCTTGCTGCCCCCTCCCCAGACGTTCTGTCACCTCCTTTCTGGTTTACTGAAGGCAGGCAGGCAGGGAATGGCAGAGGATGAGTTTGGCATTAGAGGCCGACCAGCATTGGCTCAGACAGAGCAGGGAGGCCACTGTGCCTAGGAACAGAGGAGGACAGGGCATGGGAGGAGAGCAGGGCAGACAGATAAAGAAGGAACACAGGGTCCCTAGATCATTCAGCCCATGCCCGGAAAGGACTTTGGTGTTCACCTTGAGCGACACCAGGAGCCAAGCATTACTGAAGTAGAGTGAAAAGATCCTCTCTGGGTGCTGTGTTGGAGATGCAGTGCTGGAGGGAAGGGTGGAGAGGGACCAGGCAATGGCTACAGGTGAACACGAGGCTGGCTTAGACCTAGGTCAATGCCGAGTAGTGGCAACTAGAGGTTAGCATGTAGGAATGGCACTCTGAAAGCCCAGTGGACAGGTTTACTCACCCCAGTGGGGACCAAGAGCACTTCACTTCTTTCACTTCATTGGGTTTGAAGCTCTCCTGCTTCCAAAGTGGCAATGGCATGCTTTTTCTGTCCCTTTGCTTTCAAGGTGGTTGTCTACGGCCGGGAAGCTGATGCAGGGGCTGTGATGTGAGACAGACAGGAAGGAAGTCATTTCAGCAAGAGTAACACAGAAGGGTTTACGGATACAGTCTGCAACTGAGAGCTTCCGCAGGTCGCAGGGATGTCCCCTTCTCTAAGCAGCCAGTGAAGCTCTGTGTACTTAAGGACCTGCCATCGTTAGCTGACAGTCTGCTCCAACATTGAAACTAGATGTTCACAAATTGTATTTTTGAAAAAAAAAAAAAAAGATTGGTTTAGCAGCTCACATAGCAAAGTAACAACAGTCTCACAGCCTCTGAGTGAATGTATTTGTGTCTAGGGGAAGGAATCCGTAGTCAAACCATGGGACCGGAGCTGTGATGGGATTTCCCCAATGTTTGGCTAGGGCCCTACTCGCCTTTGGGCTAGCCTGTCCCGCGCACCTGGACATCCGGCACCAGCAGGATGAAGGATCAGGTAACATCTTACAGAGCTACTGTATTTGGGGTCCCACAGGACCCCAGAGAAAAACCAGATGTACCAATACTTATTTCTAGTGATAACCATAGAACTTTCCACGCTCCTCTCCAAAAACAATTCACCTCCAAGTCTGGCCGTGGATAGGGGCTGCCATTGGGTCTGACATGTTGACCTCGGCACGTTTCCAATGGCCTACTTCTGAGACCACTTCAGTGTCTGCGAGACGGACGGAGGACGCTAGGCAAGGCGGCACCGCGGTCCCTGTGCAGTAAGTCACAATTAAGCCAACCGGCCCTAAGAGGATTTGGCCACACGGACGCGACGCGACGCGGAGCCAGACTCCGGGGGTCAAAGAATGCCTGGCACTGCCCAAGCTGTGGCCTTATGCTTCTGATCAACTTCCAGTCCCGGGGGCCAGCGTCTGGCGCCAGGGCCAAGTCTGGGAGCTGTGACTCCACGCGGGCGCCTGCAGCAGCGCGCCTCTCCTCGCCCGGCCACCAGCTCCTGACCCGGGCGCCCCTACAGGGCTTTGGCGGTGCAGGGGGCCCAGGCCAGCTCGGTCGGCCCCGGGGGTCTCCGCAAGGTCCCGGTCGCCCGAGCGCCCGGCTTACCTGGCGGCTGCGGCCCAAGGTGCGGCTCCCGAGCGAGGGCGCGGCCGGCGGGCGGCGCGAGGAGCGCGGGGAGGCGGGACCCGGAGCGCCCGGGCCGCTCCGCCCCGCGATGATGCGGCGGCCGCCGACTCGCCCCGGCCTTGTCACTCACTCCTCACCATGGTTGCAGCACAAAGCAACAAGCCCCGGAGGCCTCTTCCTCCCTGAGGAGCGGCACAGGCGGCCCGGGAAGGCGCTGAAGGAAGAGGCGGAGGAAGAGGAGGGAAGTCGCTGCTTCCCAAACAACACTCTCCGCCGGGGGTGCTGTGCGCCGCGCCTCGGCCCTCGGACGCCCGCCGCCGGGAGTCCCGACCTGGGCAGCCCGCGGCCCCTCCCGCGGCCCGCGCAGACCAGGAACAAAGTTGCCGACAGCGCCTGGGCCCGAGGGCTGCAGCCGGGGCCGGTTGCCTTGGCCGCGCCGGGCGCACGGGCAGCTTGGCTCCGCGCGCGCCCATGGGCTCGAGCGGCGGCGGCGACGGCGACCCAGCCCGCGGCGGCGGCGGGGCGGCCGGAGGGGATGCAGCAGCAGTCTGGAGGCGCGGCCGAGTCCACTAGACGGAGAGCGGCCGCGGCGGCGCTTGGGCTTCGCAGCGCCCGGACCTGAACTGGACCCACCCCGGCCTCGCCGGCCGTCACCGAGCGCCCCGGCCCTTGGGGGGCGCGCGGCCGATCCGGCGCTTTTCCGGGGACCCCTGGGCGGCGGCGCGAGCCCCTGAGAGGAGGGGGCAGAAGAAGCTCCGCCTGCCGCGGCCCTCCCCCACCCCCACTGCCACCCGTACCTCCCTAAAAATAACTCGGGCCCCGCCGAGGGCCAGGAGGAGCCGCCGCTGTCCCCCGCCAAGAGGGACCCGAGGGAGGCGTGTCGAGCCCCGGCCCGGAGGGAACCGGGCGCGCCTGGAAGCCTCGCGGGACCCAGCGACGACGAAGACGAGGAGGAGGAAGAGGAGTTGCGGGTGGGCGCGCGCGCCGCGGGCTGCGGGCCGCGGGTTTCGGGACTGAGTGCAGCCGCGTCCAGCGCTCCGGAGCGCAGGGCCCAGCCGGGCCGTCCCCCAGCGAGGACCCCGCGCCGCCGCGGTTCGGCCGATTGGCCCCCGGGCGGAAGGCGCAGGGCGGCGGCGGCAGTGCTGGGCCGGGAGGAGGCCGGCGAGGGTGCGGAGCGGCGGCCCCGGCCCGGGTGGCGGGGGGAGATGGCGTCCTACGTGGATAACAGCTTCCGCCAAGCCGTGATGAAGAACCCCGCCGAGAGGACCCCGCAGGTGAGCCCCGCTTCCACCGCCGGCGGCCCCGAGCTGGGCCACGTTTGTGCCTCGCAGGCTGGGCCCTCCCCCAGACTCCCAGTTCCTACCCGCTTCCTGGCGCCGTTCGCCCCCTATAGCACCCCACTTGTTCCTTCTGGACAACTTCCAGCCACATCCCATCTCCGACTCTTCCCCCAGCCATCCTGGGTTATCTTTGATTTTGGTCTCGGAGCCTGACCTTCCCTCTGGGTTTACCTAGCCCAGGGAGTGGGGTGGGGTGGGCTGTGTGTGGGTTTCTTTAGCTTTCCCTCTGCCCTGCGGCACTCTGCAGTATCAGTGACTGGGGTCTCTAGCCTCCCTTGGCCAGTCGTTGCTACAGTGAGCGCGGGCTGCGTCCCTACCCTTGCCTGAGGCCCCTTGCCCTTTGGAGGTGAAGGTGTTTGCAAAGGCATAGGGGATGCGCACGATTCCGCGCGCGATGCATCCGTGTCGGCCTCCTGCAGTAGAAGCTGAGTGTCTGTGTTTTTACAGAAGGGTGAAAAGTTGCATATCGAGGCTAGTGTTTTTAGCTGAAGTTGCAGAGCAGGCCTATTGCAAACACCCCCCCCTGGAAAGGTCCCTCGCTGAGGGTTCTTGCCGAGTTGCACAACATTGTCAAAATTAGGTAAGTTTGTTAACGTTTATACCTTTGTTTGCCCCCGGGCTTATGTTTCTCCTATTTTAAACAGGAGAATTGCTGATGGGGCTGGATTTGGTTGGACTGTGTTGAAAATTGCTTCTCTGCGTTTAGTAGCTGAGCGCAACACGACGTGTGTTCCTGGCTTTGGGCAGTGCTGCTTTCGGCTCTCCCAAGGCAGGTGAGGCCCTCCTGGAGCCTGGGACTGGAGCGCCGTTAGGATCCCATGCTCAGGAGTGTTGCCTGGCGTGTTGTTCAGACCCCTTCCGCTGGCGTTGACTAGTGTTTTTATTTAATGTGGGGAGAGCAGAATCAACAAGAACCTTCACTGGCTGCCTTTGGACAAGCCCCAGGAATGGCACCTGGGATCGTGTTTGATTATTATTTTTTTTCATTCTGATGGAGCCTTGTCATCTACATAGATTGCACCTATTCACCAAACTTGTGGAAAATAGGCTGTGCTTTTTTTTTAAAATTAGTAAATATGTCAGTGGCTCCAGAAAATTGCTATTGTGAAAGTCCATTTTGCATGTTGCCATGAGCCAGGGCTGTCTTGCTTTGATCTCTGTGCAGCCTCAGGGGTGCCCGACTCTCAGGTGCCCTCCTGGCTGATTTGGTTGGCACTTGTGAGCTGCGTTACTGTCTGCTGCACCTGAACGTACATATGCCCACTCCTGGTGCAAAGGCAAGGCGGGTGGCACTGAGATGTTGCCATTCCTTTCCAGCATATTCTGTGGGGGAGTGCCAGGTGCGATCACACAGGCTGAGAATGTTGGAACCTTGCAGGGCTGGTGCAGAAGCCTTCCTCAGGCCCGGTGTGGCCACGAGGAGAGGGAGGGTGCTTTTGGTTGATTAGGTAAAGAATGACAATGACTATCGACTGGAGTGGATCACCAAACAAGACTGGGAGAGACAAAGCGTTGCCAGTGACAACCTGAGCATTGTGCCAAATAAATGAACTGTGAAACTCGCCTGCTCCCTGCCAGTCGTGGAGCCCAGGGTTAAACACTGGCCCGGCACAGAGCTTGGCCTCAGCTCTAGCCAGGTGGGCCAGTGACTAAGACGGCGTCCCCAGGAGCGCACTCCCTGAAGGCACCAGCCTCTGCCCAGCCCCTAACCTCCTTGGAAAAGTCAACAAAGCAAAGCTCGCAAGCATTTTGAACATTCTTCGGTGTCAGCCCTATTAACTTTGAAGTTTGTTTGGATGTTCGTGACGCACACTCCCACATGTATTTATTGTTGTAAGGGGAAAGTAGTTTTGAAATGTGACCATTTGCTGTCTTTACCTGACTTGTCAGAAAGAAGGAATGTTTGTGGAAGTTTTGGAAGGTGCATGGAGGCTTCCTTCATGCAGACCTGGGCGTTTCTGGGCTGTTCTCTTCCCTCGGGATTGTTACAAGAACACTGCCTTATTACATAGGCTTGCTATTATGAACAGAAGGACAGGAGTTAAAAAACATTTGTTAGGTTAGGTGCAGGATTCCCCTTACGATTTATGGTGTGAGTCTCGTTGGAGGCCGAAGGTAAGCGCTTCAAGAGAAGATATTGGACAATAGATGTTGTCAAGCTCACATTTTTTAAGATTTTAAACTCAGCAGGGCAGTGTGCTGAACTCTTTTGTAGACATAGTGTTGTATTTAGGTCATCAGTTGTGTAGACGCTCCTGTGATGTCACTTATGTAACCCAGGAAGTTGGCTACAGGATAATCTGGGGTGGAGAGAGACCCAGGCTCCAATGCAGTGTAAGCTTTTTGTGTCCATATGGAAGAGAGAAACCCATTCTCTGTAGGTATGCCATCAGAGAGGAGGGATGGTCAGGAAAAACTTTGAAAAAAAATCACCTGAATTTGTAGCCATGTCCTGCGGAATCAGCCTCCTGCGGCTGTTGCTACTTCTCTTACCTGTTATTCTGAGAGAAGGAGAAGGCGTGCTTCAATCCCAAAGTGTCACCCTTATCATGTCTGGAAACCTAACCTGAGTTTTAGTCCATGGGGCACTGTGGTCTGAGTTACAAATTCCCTTGAAAATAATGAACTAAACAGCCTATTGATAGTTTTCACCGCACCTCTGTTGAATAATAGGACTCCTAAGTAATTGCTGTATTAAATTATTTGGGTTTCTGTCTTTAATCACTCGGACGAGAAACATGGTCACCAAAGTGATTTAGTGAAGTAAAAGATGGAGCTAAATTGCAAACAGCTTTTTCCCCCCAAGGCTTCATACAGTAAGATGATTTTTTTTTAACCTGAACCATTTTATTAACTTGTTGAGTTCAGGCTCTTTTAAATTGCTTCTGTAGAGTGTTTAAATGTGTAATGTTTTTATTTTTCCAAGTGGAATGTGCAAAATTGTGTCTTCAACCGCAAAACCTAACTTAATGTGTTTTTAGGAGGTTGAAAACCTGTTTCTTAAAATGATGTGTGTGTGAAGGAATTGAAAATAAGTTCGTGGAAAAATGGAATTAAAGGTGTCTATTTTGGTGTAAAACTTTTTGAAATCCATGCATAGTTTTTCCGTGACTTTTTGAAGACTTCCCATTAACATGTACTCTTGTCTCCTCCTAATTAATAATTTCATTTGACTTTTAAAAATTTTTAAAGATTTATTTTATTTTTATTGGAAAGGCAGATATACAGAGAGGAGGAGAGACAGAGAGTAAGATCTTCTGTCTGTTGATTCACTCCCCAAGCGGCCGCAGTGGCCAGAGCAAGCCAGTCCGAAGCCAGGAGCCTCTTCCAGGTCTCCCATGCTGGTGCAGGACCCCAAGGGTTTAGGCTGTCCTCAACTTCTTTCCCAGCCCACAAGTAGGGAGCTGGATGGGACGTGGGGCTGCTGGGATTAGAACCAGCGCCCATATGGGATCAGTGTGTGTACAAGGCAAGGACTTTGTCCACTAGGCTACCGCACTGGGCCCTTTTGAAATTTTGGGATAGTGGGATGACACCTCTTATTTTAATTGGTGACGTATGAATTTGTCAAGTAAATTTGTAGCAAAGAGTACCGGGGGACAGCTCATTGCAGTCACTCAGTAGAATTCATCTTGAGTCACAATGAAAGCACTGAAAAAATAAAAAAACAGCTTCCGGCCTCAGAAATTTTAGATTTTGACAATCTGCACAAAAGAGTATTTCTGACAAATCATTAAGTTTCAAATCTGATTGAAAAACTGTGACTATTACAGTTCTATTTTCCATTGGACTTTCCTTTTACTGCTATTCATGAGCCAACTCCTATTCTTACTTGACAGCTGATACTTTGGTTATATTTTAGCTCATTTTTGGATTCTCTTAGTAATTATTTCGGAAGTAGTTTTTGTTCATAAAACATAGCCAGACTGTGTGTATAACTTGAGTAGCATGTCTCACGAGAGGACTGTCCATAAATGTTTGGATTTCTTAATGGCTGTAAGGTGGTTTTTTTTTTTTTTTGGTTAAAAAATATACTTAACTGGAATAGTGGTTTCAAACTGTATTAATATATTGTGACTTTGAACACATGAGGGTTTAAATTTATGATAGAAATATTGACATTCTTTTCCAGCATTGGTAGAGGCTTAGGAGTCTTATAATAATCTTTTTTTAAAAATTAGTAATGAACAGTTCTATAATTAGCTTTGCATATCTTGGCCAAGGTTCAGAATGAATCCAGCTGCAATGTTGTGTGTCCAATAAAGGCTTATCCTACCATTCCCAACTCCGGGATTTCACAAGATAATTTGAAAAAAAAAAATAGAAGAAACTTTGAAAACTTTTTGGCCATCCCACCCCCCAGAAAGGACATAACATACAAGTGATAAAAAAACCTCCTTTCAGTGTCCTTCGATTCTGGTTTTGCTGTTTAAGAAGGGAGGATACACTGTCACGCAGGAGTTGAGTTCCTCATTACAGGCATGCCTGTTGTTCAGCACATCGCATGCAAAGATGGCATGAGATGGGTGTTTCTGGAGTCGCCAGCTTTTGTCCCCTGTGAGCAGACTGTGATGCACTTGGTCCATGTTGCTGTGTGACAGGAGGACAGTTCAGATTGACAGCACTGTGCAGGATGTGGTCTTGCTAAATCTAGACTTCTAGAGGAGTGGGTACCCACTCACTAGAGGGTCCGGGGACAGGAGGACAGTTCAGTGTGCTTGACTTGTCATCCTGTGAGCAGTACGCATTGCTGTCGGAAGACAGTTCAGTGTGCTTGGAAGTCATGGAGCAAGTAGGGGCTGCCTGTGGTTCCACTGACATTGTAGGCGCGTGGGCAGGGACCAAGAGCTCCATCCCAGACTGGCTTCCAGGGACTGTTGTTTGATCTAGAGGTTATGATGCTGGTTAGCACCTGTGCTCCACAGTGGAGTACTGGGTTTGAGTCCTGCTTCTGTGCGGATGCCCACTGCCTGGTAATGCGCATGCCAGGCCGCAGCAGGTCATGCCTTAGGCAGTTGGATCCTGCCTCACACTGCACAAACCAGATTGAGTTCCCAGCTCTTGGGTGGGTGGAATGTGAACTAACAAATGGGAATTATCTGTCGTTCTGTCTGTTCTCTTCTGCTTTACCAGGCTGTAAGCAGGAATCCGGATGGAAAGTGGAGCAGCTGGGATGTGAACTGGGATCCATTTTGGATGCTGTCGCTTGCAATTGGAGGATTAGCCAATTGAGCCATCATGCCAGCCCCAAGAACTTTGGAGCTTAAGCAGGCATGAATCAATTTATTGAGCTGAAAGTCAAAATTGACTTGTCATGACTCAATGTAATGATTGAGTCTGAGAATAGTTCCTTACTCCTCCACACTAACTTTTTTTTTGGTGGGGATTTACTTGTATAGATTGATGAGTGTTGGTGTTACTAGGGGGAGAAGCTGTGTATCACACATGTAATCGATCCTTCTGAGGTCCTTCACAGCAGGAGCATCTGTAGTCAGTAAACATGTTTTGTAGTTACAATGTCGGCTTTAATGAGCTTGCCGTCACATTCCTTTGTTGGGATTTTTGATGGTTTTTTTTTTTTTTTTTTTTTTCAGGAAAAATCACCTCTGATTTCACATGCTGATTAAACACCACTTACCGAGCTGTGTGGAGTTTTTTTTTTTTCTTTTTTTCCTTTTTCCCCCTGTGTTTGGGTATTTTCCTTTCTGCTCTTTGATTTGGGGTGTTGGTGAGTCTGATTTATACAGAGGGAGAGCAGCAGCACTGTGAGTACTTGTACTTTTTTAAAGAGACAAGTGCTTGTTTTTTGAGGTTGAGTGGAACTGTTTTTGAGGAATCAGTGGCTTGGATTTTGTCGCTGAAAAGAAATTCCTCTTCTCTTTTCATTTTTCTTTGTTTGCCTTCTGTAAGTGGAAAATCGTAGTTTGTGGAGCATTAGAAATTTTCTAATATGAGCTAAATTGCAGTGAAGTAAAAATTGGCATTTTGTCCCTGTTGACAGTTTCCTTGGAAAACTCACAATCCTTTGTGCCCCTGAATCCTTCTCTTCTAGCCAGGGGCATTTGTTCTTGGTTGACATCGAAGTCAGTAAGGAAAGATCCTAAACAAGTAGTAGTCAGAGCTGGTCATCTTGGAGAAACATGACAGAGGCTCAGCTGATAATGCACCCGGCGTTAGGCGCTGTGGCATTCATTGGAATTCTCCTGAATATTTATTTTGGAGTTAAGAGTCATTAAAATTTGAACAAAGGAATGTAAGTTTCTAGACAATTGTAGATACCCAGTTGTAACAAATAAGATGGAAATGTCTTATATACTCTTTACCCAGTTTCTGCCCTAAAAAAAAAAAAGGGTATTTATTTATTTGTAAGAGCTACAGACAGAAGCCAAGACGGATCTGTTTGACCCCGTAGATGGTTGTGGCAGCCAGTGCTTTCCAGGCGGCAGCCAGCAGCCCTTGAGCTGCATTCAGGCTTCCCGCACGCCTAACACTTCCAGCATCTTCTGCTTTTCCTAGGCCATTGGCAGGGAGCTGGAGTGTAGGTGGACCAGTGAGGCCCGGTGTCCATGTGGGCGGCTGCTATCACAGATGGCAGTTTTACCTGCTGCAGCACTCCACAGCAGAGTCCAGTGGGGATAATAACATGATACTGTGCAGCACAGGACGTGTGGAGCGTGGCAGAGGAGTCTTCCTGCTGCCCTGCTGCAGTCACAATCATTCTTTCAGCTCATGCAGGGCGACCTCCGATCTCTCCTCAATCTCTCTAATTGTGTTATTTCAGAACATTTCTAAACACCGGTAAAATTTCTAAAACACCGGTGGTAATTGTGCAAGTTGGTATGGATTTATAGTTCTACCTATAAAATACAGATCAAAGATCAAAATATGATTTTGGATGAGAACGAATTGGAAGCCTAACACATTTGGGATTTGTTGATAGATGTGGTTCCATAAAAATTTTGTGTTTTGATAGTAGAAGTAGAGAAGCTAGCTTAAGTTAGCTCTACCTGTTGTGGTCTTGCATTCAGACATGCTTTCTTTGCTGCAAACGAAGGGGTGTGTATTTAAAACAAATCGAAAGGTAGTGTAGGGGCCAGCAGTGTAGCTCAGCAGGCTGATCGGGATCCCATGTGGATGCCAGTTTGGGTCCTGGCTGCTCCACTTCTGATCCAGCTCTCTACTTGTGGCTCCTAAGTGACTAATGGGCAGGCTACTGAGTGACTAATGGTCAGGTAAGTGACTAATGGGCAGGTAGCGTATACAGTGTGGAGACCCTGGACATCCTGCATGGCATTGTAGCAAATTCCATCACACTATACAGAACAGCATGCAATGTAAAATGTAACAATTATTATTTTTAAAGATTTATTTGTTTTTATTGGAAAGTCAGTTATACAGAGAGAAGGAGAGACAGAGAGAAGGATCTTTCATCCACTGGTTCACTCCTCCGGTGTCTGCAATGGCCGGAGCTGAGCAGATCCGAATCCAGGAGCCAGGAGTTTCTTCTGGGTCTCCCATGTGGGTACAGAGTTCCAAGACTTTGGGCTGTCCTCTACTGCTTTCCCAGGCCACAAGCAGGGAGCTGGATGGAAAGTAGAGTGACCGGGACATGAACTGGTACCCATATGGGCCAGCATGTGCAAGGCAAGTACTTTAGCCACTAGGCTACTGTGCCAGGCCTGACAATTATTTTTGTAATTTTTTTGAAACGTTTTCAGATCATAACTCACCAGGTAGCTGACACTAGGATAAGGAAAGACCACCATCTACACAAAGTAGTGCCAGTGATCAAATTTGGTTCAAACGGAGTCACAAAATAATGACAATACTAGTTCATAGCCTCTAAGGAAGGACTATCCATGAGCTCACATTAAGAGAAGTAACTAATTAAAGAGACACTACTCCTTGTTACATTATACTTTACAAAGTGTGGAGTGATAGAAATGTAACTCACTGCAAGCAAACAGCTCGGTAGGATTTGTTGAAGGTCAGCATTATCAAAGGATGCTAGAGTTAGTGGGCGAAAGTGTGATGAGAAATACCCTTAGGTAACATCACCGGGAATTTGCATAGCATCAAAGTGTCTCTCACAAGCTTAATTGAAAGGAAAGAATACGGTTATAGTGAAGAAAATTGGTTGACATGGAATTAACCAGCTGATCAAAGCCAGCATCATCAGAAATAAGATGCCAACACCATGTGTCTTCTGAAAGGCAGTGGGAAGCAGACATCTGTGGCATTCTTTTTTTTTTTTTTTAATAAGATTTTATTTTTATTGTATTACAAAGTCAGATATACAGAGACGAGGAGAGACAGAGAGGAAGATCTTCCGTCCGATGATTCACTCCCCAAGTGAGCCGCAACGGCCGGTGCGTGCTGATCCGATGCCGGGAACCAGGAACCTCTTCCGGGTCTCCCACGCGGGTGCGGGGTCCCAATGCATTGGGCCGTCCTGGACTGCTTTCCCAGGCCACAAGCATGGAGCTGGATGGGAAGTGGAGCTGCCGGGATTAGAACCGGCGCCCATGTGGGATCCCAGGGCGTTCAAGGAGAGGACTTTAGCTGTTAGGCCACGCCGCCGGGCCTGACATCTGTGGCATTCTTATTTTAAAAAGAAAGAAAAAAAGCTAGGGAGACAACAGACAGACAGACCAGGACATCCTACAAAATGACTGGCATGTCCTCCCCAAAGTGTGGAAGGCTTGGAAGAAAGAATTGCTGTGGAACTGAGGCCGATTTGCAGAAACCAAGGCGGTGTCGTAATCCAATGTACACGAGGGATTCTCGAGTTAGTGGTGGATGTTTGGTGTGGTACGTGATGTTTCTTGGCATTCCATTGGAATGTCATGGTTCACAGCCTGTCCTGTCGGTGGGCATCCTGGGAGGCTCTGTGTCCGCAAGGAAGGAGGCTGAGCCTGGACTCCTGGCTTTGAGCTGGCCCCGTGCTGAGCTGCAGGCATTGAGGGCAGGAGAGAGTGTGTGAGTGTGTGAATGTGTGGCTGTTGAATCAGATGAGTTAGCTCTTTCTGCCTTACAGATTAAAAAAAAAATAGAAACAAGTAAAACTGAATAAAGAGAAACACTGTTAGAACGAACGGCAAAATGTAGGTACGTTTTACCGTAGTTACTGTAGATGTCCAATTATGAGATGCTGGATGAAGACACGGTTAGGGTTCCTGAATTATTTTACAACTTCTTTTAGAATAAAATTCAATTCCGCAAAGTTTAAAAGGACCATAGCTTTTGGAGTTTGTCTGACCCTGAAAAATGTCTATCAAATTATTTATTAAAAATGATGTATTTCCTGGTGAATAATTTAACCTTAACGAAGAACCCCATTGCCCTCTAGTTGTAATTCTTATCTGTTGATTCATTTTTATCCCTGCCCCAAATTTTGTAGATGGTTACAAGATAGACTGTATTTTTCCAGTTTTGAATATTTTGTTATCTTCACTTTACATAATTAGATTATTTAGCATAAGGAAGGAAGTATATTCTCTGTACATTACCTAAAATAAAAAAAGCTGCGGTAGTAGTAGTTTAAGGAAGTCAGTGAAATTTAGGTTGTACATTCCCCCCTCATTCTTTTCACTTTCCTGTGAACTTAAAAATTCGTTAAATTGTTAGTTTTGGTAAGTGAGGAGGTGAAAGGGAGGAAAGGAAGTGTCCAGGATGTGATTAAAAAGTCTTGTTAGAAACACTAATATAGCTGTGGATGTTAACATATAAGCTAATTGCATTCAGTACTTTCATTTGGACTTTTTCTGGACTTTGTTAAGATCCAAAAAGAAAATTAAATGAACTTTAAAAGTCGAAATCAGGACAAGAATCTCTATACATCTGTCTTCCCCTCGTGTATATAATTGTGTGCCTTTGTATTTAGTTTACAAAGCCATTCTGCACCTTAAACTCACCGTCCCCAGCTCCTCCACCATGGATTAGTTACCTACCTTTATTCATTCCTCTCCTCTTCCTGTCTCTTTATCTCTTTCCCTTCCTCCCTCCCTCCTTCCTTTCTTCCTTTTCAAAGCTAGAAACTAGTAACTGCGCCTGGGTGCCAAGCAAGCAAGTGCTTGGGTCGTCACCTGCTTTCCCAGATAACATCTGGGGCAGGAACCAGGCACTCCTCTATGGGATGGAGGAGGCCCCAGGACAGCCCAAGCTGCTGTCCCGTGACACCTGCTCACTTTTTATTCTTTTTGATAGTAAACACTGGAGAATGCATGCAGGTTTCAGATCCTATGCATTTTGTTGTAATTGAAATCAGTGTCTGTGTTTGAAGATTGGGTTAAAAAATTCAGGGCCTCACATTTGAAACAAATATAAATGTGATAGGATTAGGGAGGCGTTTATTGTTTTTACTAAAAAGGCAAACCATTTGTTTTCTGTGTTTCACAAGGATCTTTAAAAGATCTATTTGTTTGAACGGCAGAATGACATTGAGAGATGGAGACGGAGAACAAGAGAGAGAGAGCAAGCTTTTTTTCTACTGGGTTACTCACCAAATACTGTAATAGCTGGGGATAGATCAGGCCAGAGCCATGACTTCGGAGCTCCATCTGGATTCCTCACATAGGTGGCAGAGGACCAGTAAGTTGGGCCATCCTCCCAGGCGTGTTAGTAGAGGGCTGGACCAGAAGCGTATTAGCCTAGACTTGAATCTGTACTCTGATAAGGGATACTGACATTGTAGGTGGCAGCTTAATTCCTCACCCGTTAGATGCTTCAAGTGTTAGTTTTCATTTGAGGGTGCAAATGAAAGAGGAAAGAATCGACTAGCCTTTCAAATTACTAAACTCTTTGAGAATAAAAATGCTATAAACATTTAGAAATAGACTGAAGTGATGTAATGTCCATCCAGTTATAATTTCTATAACTTAGAATTTTGCAAAGGAGAATGTGGTTTTGTTCCCCTCGATGCAGTCTTGCTCTGGCAAACTCTGTTTTCTCTTTGACTCACTGGTGTAGTAAGAAAGCTTGGTCAAGCTGTGAGAAGTATGTGACTATCCATCCAAGTTACGTCTTTGAATTATTGTATTGAGAACTGCTGGATACAATGTTCACATTTCCAAACGAGTAGAAAAGAGTTTTCAAAAACTCATATGGGTCCAAAATATTGAAATACAATGTCATAAAATGCCAAGACTCGAGGTAAGGAGGAATTTCACAGCATTTCAGTTTGTGTGTAATTTTCCTTCATGTGGGATTCCTGCCCTCTCCTCCAGTTTTACGGAGCTGGAAGAAATTGAAGAGCAGTCTTTAGGGGCAGGCATTTTCTGCATGCCTATTTCTTGGATCTGGGATACCACAAGCTTTTAGACATAGGTGATGTGCTTAGAGGACCAGAAGTTCTTTGTTCCCA
Organism: Ochotona princeps; assembly: GCF_030435755.1. Classification (NCBI taxonomy): domain Eukaryota; kingdom Metazoa; phylum Chordata; class Mammalia; order Lagomorpha; family Ochotonidae; genus Ochotona; species Ochotona princeps. The sequence continues at coordinate 3,312,161 of NC_080863.1, read as the reverse complement.
AGCAGAACCTTCAAACCTAGTTGTCATCTGAGATTTAAATGGACATGGGTGTGAATTCCTATCTTGAATCCATTTTCCCTGGTGTGGTTTAAATCTACATCCTATAGTTCAGCCAGCTCTGTAGGAGGAAACATAGTAAAGTCATTTCACTTTGAAAGTCCTTGTTCTACTGCACGTATTCTGGGATGGTTGGTTTCCTACTTCTTATTTTAATTATATTTGATAGTTGTCTTATTTAGTGTATTTTCTGCATTTAACTTAGCAGTCATGAAGCTGGTCTTTGGTGTCCAACAAAGCTGTGTTGCCTTGATCAGGGTATTTAGCCTTAGTGGGCTTTGGGCTTATGAATTTCATAGACTGTGAACACAGTGAGGCCCTGAGATTGGTTTGCCAAGTAAACATGTTAAAGTAAACACAAACTTAATAGGCATTGTTCTTGATAGGGAAGTATGTCTTGCAGTGGCTGTTTGGCCTATCAGGTAGAGACACGAGTTGGATGCCAGAATCCCACCTTGAATTGTCTATCTGTGAGTCTTGGCTTTGTTCCTGATTCCAGCTTTGGGTTCATGCAGGTTAAGTGGGTGGGTCCTGCCACCCAGGTGGAAAGTGTGAATTGAGTTCCCAGCTTCAGCCCCTGCCCGGGCTATTGTGGGCATCTGGGCAGTGAACCAGTCATTGGTTCACGGCTAAATCCTGCTACCACTGCTGGCATCCCATATGGGAGCTGGTTCTCTGGTCCTGGCTGCTCCACTTGCACTCCAGCTCCCTGCTGTGGATTGGGAAGGAGGGGAGGATGACTCAGGGCCTGAGGCCCCAGCGGCACCCACGTGGTAGAGCTCAGGAGAGCCCTGGCTACTGGCTGCCAGCTTCAGCTCAGCTCTGGCTAGTGCAGCCATTTGGGAGGTGAGCCAGTGGATGGCGGATCTCTCTCTGTCTCTCTTTCCCTCTGGAAATCTGCCTTTCAAATAAAAATAAATAAATATGATCTTTTTTAAAAACTTGACATTTCACTATCATAAACATTAGGAAGGTTTTAATCTCAGAACAAATTTATGTAGCTGTATTTTGTCACATTGTTCTCTTGTCAAGGACTGCTGGACATTTTACCCTGGCTGGATGTGGCGTTGTATTAGCTTCATAGGATTCTCAGTGCAGTCTCTGGTACGGAGAGCTGGTGTCTGTTTGCTCCTGTGTTTTTCAGTAGTTGTTACTCTGATGTTACTTCTTGTTATTGATAACTTTTCTTCTTTAGTGTTTCAGTGTTTCTTACTCAGATGATTTGGCAGTCTTGGTTTGTAGTATAGATTGTATCAACATTGAAGTCTCCAGGTTACTGAAACCTTGTGCACAGAGGGTTAAGTTTTAACTCGTTTTTCTCACCGGTAGGACATGTGTAACGATAGGTGGTACAGGGCTGGGCAGGTGCATTTGCTCCAGGATGTGTTAAAGAAGCTAACCTAGACTTCTAGCTAACCTGAGAATTTTTTAGTCTTTGAGGTCACAAGATGTTACTGAGGAGGAGGAGGAGGAGGAAAGGGTTTTGAAGTCTCTAGTGATCTTTGATAGCAACAGAGTAGTGTGGTAAAAACAAATTCTGTTCTGGGTGATGGTTTTGTATCACGATTCAGAAGGAAAACTTTCCAGAGCTGCATCACAGGTTTACTCTTAGCTGCAAATTGGAGTACAAGTTGAGCATCCTTGAACTGGAGATCCAGAAGCAGAAGTACTCTAAAATCAGAATCTGTCACACAGAGAAAGATTTTCCATCCACTGGTTCACTCTCCAGTGGCAGCAGTGCCTGAGGCTGGGCCAGACTGGAGCCAGGAGCCAGGAGCTTCTCTCAGTGGCTCAAAGACCTGGTCCATCTTTCTCTGCTTTTCCAGATGCCCTAGCAGAGAGCTTGATGAAGTGTGAAGGATTGGAAACCATATGGATGCCAGTGTTACACGTGGCAGCCTCACCCACTGTGCCACGGTTCCAACTGCAAAATATGAACCTTTTGTGATCTTCGCTGTTTGTCCAGAAACAGAGATATGTACATGTGACTTCATGTGATGGCTCACATCATAGCGCAGATGCACTAAAACTCTTGTAGGATCACCTGCGGGAATTGTGTGAACATAAAGGACTGTTCTGAAAAGACGGGTTCCTTCTCCAGGTGATCTCACGTGCATGCAAATATCTAGAAACATGAAAAAATGTACTTGGCTTTGAAGCTTTGCTTTCTCTAGAAAGGCAGGAAAGAGATTCAGATTATTGGGTGCCATGAGCTGGTAATATTTGTCCAGTTTGCTGTGCACAGGCGACAGATGACTGTAGCAATCTCTTGCAATGCTTTTCTCAGGAGACTTGTGTGAGAGGCTGATTCAGTTGAAAGCTGCATTATTGTAGCTTCAGTTTTGCAATTGTAGAGGTCATCCACTTTCTGATTGACTTATTAGGTGTGTGACTTTTGGGCTGTCAGTGTTTAAAAACGGGGGTGAAAATATTAGTGGCTGTACATGTTGCTTATAAACACTGTAACTTAAGTTTCTGTGGTAAGCTGGTTCTAAGTATCTCATAAATTGATATCAAGATTAAAAGCCTATCTTGTGACAAGCTTGGATATTTCTAAATTTCTGTTTGCTTCAGATTCTGTGCCAACATTTTATTTTGTTGGTTCCATTTGTGTATTAATATTGCTGCAGATGGTACTATTTTCCACATTGCATTTTTTATTACTCAAAAGCTGAATCATCACTTTTTTAAAAAGATTTATTTATTTTAATGTGAAAGGCAGATATACAGAGAGAACGAGAGACAGAAAGATCTTCCATCCTCTGGTTCATTCCCCAAATAGCCGCAATGGCCAGAGCTGAGATGATTCACCCCGCAAGCAGCCGCTATGGCTGGAGCTGCGCTGATCCGAAGCCGGGAACCCAGAGCTTCTTCCAGGTCTCCCACACGGGTACAGGGTCCCACCTCGACTGCTTTCCCAGGCCACAAGCAGGGAGCTGGCTGGGAAGCAGGGCTGCTGGGATTAGAACCGGCACCCATATGGGATCCCGGTGCATGCAAGGCAAGGACTTTAGCCACTAGCTAAAGTTAAAACCTGCGTGGGATACCCGGTTCTAGAGCCTTGCCTTGCTGCCTTCTGATTGCCTTGCAGGCCTGGGGTGCGGCCAGGATTCCTGGGAGGCTGTGACAGTCAGGGGAGTGCTTGCAGCTGGCGGCTTCAGTAGCGGCTGGGATGAATGGGAAAGCTTGCGGGGCTACCTCAGCTTGTCCATGCTTGAAGCACACCGTCCATTGCATGGGTTCTCTTGATTTGGGGAGCTTCATACAGATGATTTGGAAGTTGGTCTGTATCCTTCTTTTTTAAAAACTATTTTTATCTTATGAAACACACACACAGATGGAGAGAGATCTTCCATCTGCTGTTTCATTCTCCAAGTGGCCTGTGACAGCCAGGGCCGGGCCAGGAGCATAGAACTTCATCCGGGTTGCCCATGTGGGTGGCAGGGACCTAAGCGCTTGAGCTAACAGACAGTTGCAATCAGAGTAGACTGGGTCCAACCCAGGCACAGAGGTATAGAATGCAGGCATCCCAAGGTGAACTTGGCATTGCACCACATTTGTGCCCCAACATCATTTTGAACTGAACCAATTCTAGGAGGAAGTGGGCCCACCAGTGTCTCAGGAGCAACTATTTGAACCTAATGACTTTTTTCCCCCTTTTTTTATTTTTGTGGTTCTGGGTGATCATTTATGGTGTAAGGGTTCTATAGTTGATAAAGACTAACATCTTCCGTTAGCCTTATCTATGGAAGGGGAAGCTAAAGTCAGGGAGGACACGTCCTGTGTCAGGAAAACAGAAGTGGAGCTGGAAGAGAGAGAGAGAGATTGATTTTGTGTTGGACGGGGGCGGGGGTGCTGTTAGAGCTGTGGATGAGCATCTTACGCCGCCTCCTCCTTCCCTTTGGTTACATGTGTTAAGTTTTCCTTTCCTGGGTTCTCTTTTGGGCTGTCTTGAGAACTACCAACTAATTTCAGGGCTCAAGGACCTAATAGTCCTTCTGTAATCACAAACCTCTAATCCTTTTGCTGAAGGGGTGTCTTTAGGCAGAGAGGGATGAGCAGGAGGGGACTCACTCTGGCTTTTATCACTGTTATTTAAACACAGCAAACACAAAGCTTTTTTGCCTACCCAGTTATTTTTCCTTCCTAAATATAGCCAAACAAGGAGTAGGACTTTGAGTAGCTCTAATGAAGTTTCTGTTGGTGATGTTTACAAGCCTCCTCAGAGGGTGCAAAAAAAGATGTTTGATTCCCTAAATAGGATTATTGAACCTGTTAGATTCTAGGTATAATATTGACACAGATGTGTGCATATGGTTTTTGTGAATCATAGACTTTTGCTTAAAGAAAGGTCACTTAAAAATTTTTTTTACAAGGATTTTTATTACAAAGGCAGAGTTACGGAGAGAGAGAGAGAGAGAGAGTCTTCCGTCCATTGTTTCTCTCCTCAAATGCAGCAGTGGCAGAGCTAGGCTGGTCTGAAGCAGCAGCCAGGAGCCAGGGGCCAGGGGCCTGGGCATCTGGGCATCTGGGCATTTTCTGCCGCTGTTCCAGGTGCAGACCAGCAGGGAGCAGCTGGGACTTGAACCGGTGCCCCTGTGGGTTGCTGGTACCACAACTGGAAGCTTAGCTGCTACACCATGGAGCTAGCCCTTGTTAAGGACACATTGTTGTCTAGGTTGTTGTGTTTGGTTTTCTATCCTAACTTTCCTGAGGATTTGCCTAGGATTTCTCAAAATTTGTCGTCACCATTAGATGCAGTATTGTTCCTGAATTTGGCTTTTAATTATTATTAAAATAAACACACCACTCTGAATACTTTCAGTCTGTCAGATACAGGATAGCCCCCGTGCCTGGTGTAAGCCAGGGGCTCTGCTTACAGTAAACTAATGGCGTGTCAGAGTCAAGATACATCAGTGTTCTGTGGGTCTCAAAGATTTCTGATTTTTTATTTACTTAGCAATCCAGAAATATTTTTAGTGCCTTGTTATCTTGCTTGAAATGATTGTAGACATATTATCTAAACCTTGAAATTGAAGTAATAGATAAAATTGCTTGGTTTTTATTAAATTGTTTACATTTCTGGATCTTGTATCCAGACAGATTTGGACATGTTTGTAAGCCATTCATTCTCTTTGTTTCCAGTTGCTGTTACTTCTCTGGCAACCGCAAAAGATGGCTTTTAAATAATTCACATTATAATTTGTACATCTATGGCAATTAATTATATCAATACAAGTTAAGAAAAGAGACTATTCCAGTGGGAGCTTGGAGACTAAAAGTGAAATTACTTGTTGAGAGCTTTTATCATGGTTCAGGGGAGACACTGAATTTGGCAACACTGTCTCGTTGGTGCTGCCAAGTGTAACTTTATAGAAGATGCAGTCGGAACCTGAAGTCAGCGCTGGCACAACTCTGCCTACTGTCTCCTTTCCATCAGCTGTTTATCTTTAAAGGATGTCACTTTTTATACTTTCACATATCATGCCAGTTATTTCTGAAAATAGTTAATTTACTGGAAAGGGTTGAAATGTTTTAAGTCCTATGGTATTTGGCATCTTGTATATTTGTGGTGTTTTGTTTGTTTTGGGGAAGGTAGTACCTGCCTTTCAGGAATACAGTACCTGCCTTCACATTGGGACAAAATAGCGTCATGGAGTAGTGAAAAAGATCCTAACATATCCTACAATCTTTAAAATTGTGGTGTAAAGGAGGCCACCATTCTAACCAAATGGAACACTGGAAATAAGGCAGAAGAGCCCAATACATAGCTTCATTCTGACTGCTTATTTTTATAGTTTTCCATGTGTATGAAATAAATGCTTTTGATTGTAGAATGACAATCATTCTGTCTCATATTTAGGCTAACCAGAAAAAAATTTTTTTCTGACATCCCCATGTGATGATCTCTTTCATAAAATTGTAAGAAATTTTCAGAATTTTCTTTTTAATTGACAGTTGTCTCTTATACTGATTATAAAAACGACTATATTAAAATTGTACAAGAACCTCACACTTGTCTATTTTTTGGTTGACTCTGACCTAATTTCCATTTCCTCTCATTTTTACTTTTCTCAGTGAATGGTAAGATCAAAGCTACAAGAAAAATGCTGTTGTGGTTGTATTTATTTGGGATGGTGTTTAGAGCAAAAATCCCAGCGCTTCATTTCTCACTGTCAGATAGAGCCTATCCATGCGCGTGGTCGTTGTCCAGAATTATGCTTGCAACCACAGAGAACAGCAGTCCTCTTGGCTGAACTCCCTTGTAGTTGGATTAATTTTGCCAAAGTGGTAACAGTGGAGTTTAGCAAAGCGAACACTTGTTTATTGTCCCTTATTGGTCTTCTTTTTATTTTAATGGCCGTCATTCTCACAGCTTAAGTGCCTCGCAGTTGTGCCTTCTAGATTTCATTTCTTGTGCTGAGAATTCTTTGTGAACACTGAAATCCCTCCCTCACGTGCTGGTCAGTTCCAGAGCCTAGCTCCAGTGTTTCCGAGGCGTTTCTCCTCGCTTAGCTCACAGGTTGAATTGTTCTTCATGGGGCTCTTGCGTATCTCTGTAAGAAATTTATCTTTGGCGCTAAATAATTATCAGGTGCACATATCTTATATACTTATGTAAACTGTGCAGCTCCTGGGAGGTGCAGCCATTTCATCGCTGTTTTTTCCTGCATGGTGTTTTATAATCCTGCAGCGCTCCATGCACATTTCCACGTGCAAGGAGCGTGTCAAGAAACTCATCGTAACAGCGTCACCGGCACTGATGGAATCCAGCATAGTTCGGAAGAATTATAAAAACTGAACTCTTAGGTTTTTTTTTTAATTTGCATGTAGCCTTATTTAGACTTGTAATTATTTTAATGGTAAGTCAGAATTGATTCTTAGAATTGCCTGGTTGGGAGATAATGTTTAAAATTTTTACCTAGTCACCATGACTTGTGTAAATCGCAAGAAGCAAGCCAGGAACAACAACCTGAGTTTTTGGCATGTTGTGAAAGACTGTGTCCCCGACCTCTGTGTGTCCCTTGGATTGTAGTTAGGTACGTATCTGTCTGCTTGTTACTTCTTTACTTTATAGCCTTTGTTAAGAGTGTCACAAGAATTGTGCATTAAGTGTCTGCTAAGATGAAGCTCCTTGTCCAGGCTTGGCCCACCGAGGCCGTCTGGGGGAGTGAACCAGTGGCTTGCAAGCAGGTCTTTCTCTCTCTCTCTCTCTCCCACTCCTGCCTTTCTCTCACTCCTTCTGTAACTCTGCCTTTCAAACATGTAAGTACATATTTTAAAATATATATTTATTTTGATTGGAAAGGTAGATTTACAGAGAAAAGGAGAGACAGAAAGAAAGATCTTCCATCTGTTGGCTCAGTCCCAAGATGGCATAAGTGGCTGTTGCTGAGCCTATCTGAAGCCAGAAGGAGCCAGGAGCTTCTTCCAGGTCTGTCACATGAGTGTAGGGGTCCAAGGCTTTGGGCCATCCTCCACTGCTTTCCCAGTCCACAGGCAGGAAGCTGGATGGGAAGTGGAGCAGCTGGGATTCAAACCTGTGCCCAAATGGGATCCTGGCAGATGCAAGGCGAGCCACTAGGTTGTTACACTGGGACCAAGTTCTTCGCTTTTAAAAGAGGAAAAGTGTTTCTATATATGTAATATCCATACAGATTCTATAATTGGGGTGTTTATTGGAATGTATTTCTTGAGGGCAAAGCTTTGTATGATATGGGTGCAGTTTTCCTTTGGTTTTTGAAATTTGTGACCATTTTGTATTTAAATTTGAATGTTGAAGTTAAGCATTAGACTTTTATTCAGAAACTTGCATAAAACCCATAATGAAAGCATGTGATTGAATTCTTACGGCTTTGTAGAATTTGCGTTGTTTCTGTGTTATAAGTGTGTATCATTGGAAGGTGTAACAGTAAAAGGTTTGTTCATTTGAAAGTCGGAGAAAGCTCTTGTACCATTTGGTTGCAAGGGCCAACCTTGGGCTAAATGGAAGCCTGGTGGCCACATGGGTGGGCTGTTTTTCTCTGGAAATTAGCAGGGAGCTGAATCAGATGTGATCTGAACCCTTGGTACAACAGAAATACAGATTTGAGTGGGAACAGCCTAAGCATCTCTGCTTCTTGTGTAAGATGAAGTAACATCCTTGCTTGTTTCTGAGTGTCATTGTTCAGAGAGGGACTAATTGGAACATAATTCGACTAGAGTAACTCCTATGCAGATACGCTAGGAGTTAATATATAAGCCATGTCTCACAGACAAATACTTGCTGTTTGAAATCTAGCTCTGAGGATTTTATGATTGTACCTGACAGTCTTAATTAACTAGGAGTGGCTTGGGTCTGGAATATGAAGTTTCAAGGAACCTCCTGCAGTCCTGACCTAAGGCATGCCTGTGCTTGGGCTGTGAGGAGTGTGTTTCTGGGTTTGAAGGGTGAATTCTTCACTTAGAGAACGTGGGTCATGTTGTCCTTGTTGCTCTTTTAGAAGCCAAAGCCATTGCTACTCCAGGGTTAAAGACCTGGATATGTCAGAAAAAAAGGGTTTCAAAGGTGTAGGAAGTTTTTAGTTATTTTTTAAAATATCAGTTTTCATGTTTATGCCTCTTTTTTTCTTTTAAAAAAATTATAACTTTGCCTTCCAAACCCTTCTTTGTTGTCTGCTTCTTAAGCTCCTTATTTTCTTCTATTTTTGAGGGATGCTGGGTCAGAAGGAAGGTTAAGTACATAGTTGCTGGGTGGCTTGCTCATTTTCTTTTGGTAATTGAAAGTTAACTTGCATTGTAAGTATACATCATAATGCTTTCTGTTTCTAGGATGTTTCCAGTGTTCTAAAAATATTCTTATCAGACTCAAACTATAGTTTTTAAATTAATGCGATATATATTTTTTGGGGTGGTTCATGGCGAGAAAGTTTACAAAGATATACCAAATAATTGAGTCTTTTAAAATTTATTTTATTATTTTTTAAAAAGATTTATTTTTATTACAAAGTCAGATATACAGAGAGGAGAGACAGAGAGGAAGATCTTCCGTCTGATGTTTCACTCCCCAAGTGAGCGCAATGGCCGGTACTGTGCCGATTCGAAGCCGGGAACCAGGAACCTCCTGCAGGTCTCCCACGCGGGTGCAGGGTCCCAAGGCTTTGGGCTGTTCTTGACCACTTTCCTAGGCCACAGGCAGGGAGCTGGATGGGAAGCAAGGCTGCTGGGACATGAACTGGCGCCCAAATGGTTCATGAAGGAGTTGAGTCCTTTGGAAGACACTGGGCTAGAAATTTAGGATCTCTGTGCTGATCAAAAAATTCATACCTGCCACCTGCCTAGCATGAGAGGCCTTTATCTGCCTTAAGGAGCACAGTGTCTGGCCCAATGATTGAGTGACAGAGGGGTCTTGTGTTGACTGTATTGAATAGAATTGGAATGTAAATCATAGTGGTGGTTTCCATAATGATATGTTCTATTCTAGCGATAGTTTCTGGTAGGTGAAGCACATACTATTTTCTTCCTCAGGAACTTTTATAAAATGTAACTTTGTCAAGTCAAGGGGATGTTTCGTAACTGTTATTTAGCTATGGTTTCTGGAGAGATGGAGAGTTATTACAAGGGAGCAGGCAGTTGCTGTGGAGCTCCACCTGCTGCTGCTCTCGGCCTCTGTTCCAGTTATCACAGGTGCTGGACCAGGGTGTTTATCCGTGATGGCCATAGGTGTCTGATGCTTGGTCGTGCAAGAAGGTAAGTTATATTCACCTTGAGTTTTGGTCATAGTCGTGTTTTGGCTCTGTTCAGTGGGCCTTAGAAATCCTCTTGAATACATTCTTTAAGGCTTTTTTGAAAGTTACTGATTTTACAGTTGACTGCGTGGATCTGTTTGATCCCTTCGTAGCACTGTGCGGTAGTTTGAGGGTTTCGATGGGCTTACCTTTTCATAGTTCTGGAAGCTACAAATCCAAGATGAATGTCTGGTCAACTGTGGCTTGTGGGTTACCTGCTTGCTCTGTCCTTACGTGACTTTTTTCTTCCTCTGCGTGTAGGAGGGCGTGTCAGAGATGTGTTCCAGCACCTTCTTCTCTTTAATATGCATGAGCCCCACCCTCGAGGTTTCTTCCAGTCCCAGTTACCCCCTAGCAGACCCAGACCTAGGTAGGGCTTTATGGTAGGCATTGGCGGGGGTTGGAGGAGGTACAGTTCAACTCATACCGCTTTCCATGGTAACATCTTTAAATACTTGGATTATTCTGCATCTTCCTGAGTGTGAGCGAGAACAGAGAACAACCTTTTAAGATATTTACACTTGCAGCGTCAGTCTAGGAGATGAGTGGGTTTGTGAAAATAAGTGTAAAAAAAGAAACAGCAAAGATTTAAATTTACTAGAAAGGGCATTTTGGATTTCTGAAATGCTTACATTATGAAGAATACTTTAAAAATATCTGTGTCACTCATTACCCATAAGCACAAAGGCATACTGTAATTCCTAAGTCTTTTTTTTAACTGATTGAATTGATTAGTGGATTAAGAAATTGTTCATTTTTAATTAGCATTCAGCTGCTGTGCTAAGATTCTTAAATTCTTTATTTAAGTAGGATAAATGTGTCCTCATGCAGATTTAATTGCGTTATTAATTTGGTTAGCATTTTCATAGTGTAATCGACTTAACACAGATTGAATTCTAATTAGTATAATGTTAATGAGTGTGGTGCAGTTTTGCTACATAATGTGGCCTGAGCTGTCAGCCGCAAGCTTTCTCTAGAGAGGTGTTGAGGTGAGAAGTGTCTCCGTGGAGGTTTGGCGCGGGTGCCTGCTCCGTGCTCCGTGTGCTGTTGCAAGGAGCAGACGTGATGGGTGGAGGCATGTATAGGATACACTTACTCACACAAAACGTATGTGTGTTCATAAAATATCTAAAGCACTGAAATGGAGAATTCCCTTTTTCCATAGAAAGTAGGCAGTTAGGGAATTTGATTTTTAGTGTCATTCAAATTATCCAGCAGAATCTACAAATATTGAAACAGTTGATTTGGTTCTGTTTCCACTACCACATTGGATAAACATGTGGCATTGCAGGCTAATCCTCCACCCTCAGAACCAGCATCCGATATAGATGCCCATTGAAATCCCTGTTGCTTTACTTCCAGTCTAACTCCCTGCTTATAGCCTAGGAAGGCAGTGGCGGAGGGTTCGGGTCTTTGTGCCCCTGCAAACTCGTGGGATACCCGGGAGAAGTTCCTGGCTTCTGCTTGTGGAATGGTTCAGCTGTGGCCATTGTGGCCGTTTTGTGAGTGAACCAGCAGATGGGAGCTCTTTTCTTCTCTGTCTCTCCTTCTCTCTCTGTAACTCTACCTTTCCAATAAATAAATAAAATGCCATGTTCTCTGAGTTTTTGAAATTTAGACAGATAAGGCAAGAGGAATGCGTGGTTTCCTGCCTTTGGGAGAAGGCCAGACTTGTGAAGATCTCGTGGTGGAGGGGGAGTGGTCGCTGTTGGGCGTCCTGTTTGAAGGACTGATCAGGACATCCGAGGCCCACGGCACATGCCTGGTTCCAGTGTTGGCTCTGCTTCCAGCTACAGCACACCCTGGGAAACAGTCAGGGATGGTTTAAGTATGTGCACACCCGTCACCCAGCTCGTGGACCTGTGTCCCCAGCGCTGTCATCCCCCAGCACTTAGAGCATCGGAGGAGTAAGCTAGAGGGTGGGCACTCTCTCAAAATTAAGAAAAAAATTGTACCCGAAATCCCTTGGAAAAGTAAATAGATTCTACTATTCACACACAAGTGAGAGTATTTAGAAAGTAAAAAGTTTCATATGCTGGAAAAGAATGTCTATATTGAGATTTTTTTTTGACTTCAAAGTGATATGAAGGAGCCGGCCTTGTGGGGTATTAGCTGCTGCCTGCGTCATTGGCATCTCACATAGGTGCTGGTTCAGATTGTGGCGGCTCCGCTTGCAGTCCAGCTCCCTGCTGATGGGCTTGGGGAAGCAGGAGGGGAGAATGGCACACAGTCTTGGGCCCCTGAAGCTGCAGGGGAGAACGGGACGAAGCTTTTGGCGCTGGCCTGGCCTAGCCCTGGCCCTTAAGGTCGTGTAGGAAGTGAGCTGGTGGATGAAAGATCTGTTTCTCCCTCTCTGCCTTTCCTTCTCTGTAACTTTGCCTTTCCAGTAAAGAAACAAAACCTTTAAGGTAAAATGAAAAAAGATTGTGAACACAAAAGAATTTCGAGTTTGGTTTATTGAAAGGAGTAAAGAATGTGGCATGGTGATCTCACACCTTGTTTTTGTCTGTTTGCTCGCTTGAATATAAAACTATTCTTTGAACCAGTTCGGAGTCAGGATGAGAAGGATAGGATCCCAGTTCTGTCCTGCTATCTTAGAGTTAATTTATATGCCTTGAAAGCTTCCTCGTCAACTGGCACATGAAGACAGTTTCCAGACAATAACAAGTTGCAATAGGTGGGCAGAATAGTTTAAAAGTTCCATAAAATAGAATCTCAAGCAATTTGGTGCATTTGGCTCTAAGTAACATTTTCAGTGAATGGGTCAGTCCAGTATACAGCATGGTGGTGTGAAGATTGGGAGGTGTGTATCTGCACATGCCGGCAACTGTGGGCTGCATCGCTGTGCGCTGTGAAGGGGACAGGAACGGACTCATGACACTGGAAGTGCAGTGAGGCAAGTGACAAAATGGGAAGAGGGAGAGGATCCTTTGTGTGCAGTAAGGCTGTTGGTTTCTCCCTGGGACGGTTGCTGCTGCAGGAGCCACAGCTGTCTGCTCTCTTCAGTTGTGTTTGCGATGATAGTACTGTGGTATCGAGGGCTTGGGGCAGAGCATCTTATGCAGCGTAAAACACACTCAGAGCATAGAGCGCCAGGAGAATCTAAGGCATTTTTACATTTCATTCAGACGGCAGTCATCCAATGCTCACAGAACATTTAAAATGATTTTTTTCCTTAAAGATTATTACAAGTATAGTAAGCTCTTTGTCAAGTTATATTTTGTTAAGTAAGATTGGTGAAAAATTTTGCCTTTGACTAAAATTGGAGAGTGAACAAAGCAGGCTTTTTTGGGGGGGGGCAGGCATAAACAACTTTGCATCCTGTTGATTAAATAGAAAATACCTCAGTGAATGCCAGTGCTAAAAATACATTCCTTCAAGTTTCTGGTTTTGTCACATCGGGGTGGAGTCATCCAACAGGAAGAGAGAGATCCAGTAAACAGGAATTGTGTGCTGAGAGAGAGAGTTGGCAGGGCAAGCGGAGACTCGTGCTCAGTCTCAGTTGAGTGAAGTCTCATTTCCGTGAGCACCTCCCTAGGAGTGCGGGGCTCCGTGGAGTGCCGGTGGCTTCCTTGTTGGTACCTGTGGGTGTCAGATACTCCTTCTAGGATTTCAAGCTGCAGATTGAAGAGCTCATTCAGTTGTGTCACAGATTAGGCAGTTGTGTTTGTAGTTTAAAGGATTTGTTGATTTCTTGTTTCTTTCAAAGGAAAAGTTACTGAGAAGGAGGGAGAGTCAGAGAGAGAGAGAGGGCGCGCAAGAGGGTGCGGGTATCAACAGATTGATCTTTAATCCCCTGATTCACGCCCCCCCCCCCCCCGATGGCCATGATGCCGGGATATGGGAACTCCTGGGTCTCCCACATGGTGGCCGTGGCCCAGGGATGTCAGCCATCTGCCGCTGCCTTTTCTGGCACAGTAGCAAGGAGCTGGGTTGGATGTAGAGTAGCTGGGATTTGGAGGTTTGAATGACACTCATGGTATGCCGGTGTTGCAGGTGGTGGCTTGCTATGCTTGCCACAGAGATGACCCCAGACTTACACTTTACGCTGCAAGGACAGTTTTTCAGTTTAATAGGAGTCACTTTAACCCAGTTTAATCCAGTTAGTATAGACTCAGTAGTTCAGTATAGCCAAGTGTTTGAATGTTTTCATAGATATATGTAACAGAAAGTTAGTGGGAAATGGAATTATGAGTATGTTTATTTTGATAAAAAATTCTGCATATGTGGATTGTTCAACAAGTCCTTGGACTTATGTATTATGAAAATATAGCATGGATTTTGATATTTTGACACCAAAATTATTATTAACTGAGAGGCAGAGAGACTAGAAAGCATGAGTTGGCTCCCAGTTGCTGATGGGTTCACTCCTCAGATGTCCACAATGATCAAGGCTGGGTCATATCTCCCACATGGATTACAGGGTCCCAGACGTGTTGGGCTTTATTTGCTGCCTCGCAGGGTGTATGAACCAGGAGCTGGCATTGGGAGGGGAGCCAGGTTCTCTGATATAAGACGTGGGTGCCTTCACTGATGCTGAGCTGCTGGGTCAATTAGAAGGATCCTTGTCTGTCAGAATGTTGGGAAAATGGTAAATGGGATATTGAGAAAGATCTCCTTCCTGAAAATCTGTACAGAAAAGTAATTTGAACTTTTGCTCTTCAAAGCAGTTGTTTTTGGAGGCTGTATATTAATTCCAATGCTATTATCATGTCTCTTGTAATTACTAAGTTTTGGATTGTGTGGTGACACATCTGAGGATTTGTGATTGCTGAATGCTGGCAACATGGAGAAATGGCTAACGAGTGTAGGAGACTGGGAACATAGAGAAGTGGCTAATGAACGTAGCAGGCGCGAGGTCATGCTCTTGGTGACAGCTCTCGCACAAAGAGGCAGCGCACGCAATCAGGACCAGCAGTCGTCTTGTCCACACAGCTCTTGACTTTCAATATTTCTGTGAGACAATTCAGACAGTTCAGGCCAGTGTCATCCTGTCCAGCGGATGCAGCACTGTTTATCTCAGTCCCCTGGGGGTGGCCATGCAGGATGTTTACAGATTCCACGTCTGCTTAGCAATAAAGGCATGTTCTAAAGAAAGTGCATGGATTTCAAAAATGTTTGCACCAAAATTCCATTTTCCTTGAAGGTTTTGAAATACCCTGTAAGGGTGGATGTTTATATATTAGTGGATGCTTTTTAAAACCAAAGGTAATGTAGCATTTTATTGAAAGGTGTTTGCGAGAGAGAGAGAGGAGAGACATGGAGCATCCAGTGCTTCACTCCTTGCTGCCTGGAACAGTGGGGCTGGGCCGTGCTGAAGGCAGGAGCTGGGAACTCAGTGCAGGGCTCCCACGTGGATGGCAGGGATGCAAGGACTCGAGCCAACACCTGCTGGCATCTGGGGTGTGCTTTAGTAGGAAGCTTTTTTCCTGAGTAGATGTGTAGATCAGATTCAGATCAGTAAATGGCTGAGTCTAAATGTATAGCAAGTGAACATTTTGATGGATACTGCCAAGTGACTTGTTGAAAAGCCTGTGTCAATTTGTCTTTCCTCCAGCAGTATATAAGAATCTGTGCCATTCAAGGCTTTTAATTGAAGTTCTCCCATCTTGTTACTCTTGAGAAATGAAAATTTATATTGCACTGTTCAGATACCTTTGATTCGGAGTGACTTGGGCGTGTTTCCCTACGTTTAATGACCAGTATTAAAGATAACATTACCCAGTTTTACTTTTATTTTGATTCGAGGTGCATATATTAAGTGGAGAGACAAGTGCAACCCATCATTGGCCTTGCGAAAGCCCAGATCCTCTGTCCATGGGAGTGGTGTGTACGTGCAGGACCCAAGACAGAGGATTCCTTCTGCCTTCCCCACGTGTGTGGCCTGATGTGTTTTCCACATTGTGTGCACCCAAGATTATAGGAATAGCAGTTTTATTTGTACTTTATAAAATTGGATATTTAGTTTTCCTTTTCAGTGTTAAAAGTAAAAAAAGAGATACTCCAGTTCACTCAGATTAAAAAACAATGTACTATTTTGTTCTATTCTCTTTTTGTTATAGTCAGGAGTTAATGTGATTTATAGCTTTGAGAAATGCGGGACATTTTATTCACATATAATGTCTTGATCGATTTTTGACAAAACCAGTTAGTAATTTATTTGGAGTATTTGAAAATGAATTATAGGATGGAAAAATCCTACTGGTACATTGGCAAGGAGATGGGACCAGATGATCAAATATTTCATTTCTGTGTCTACATTTCATGAGTCAGTTTCACACAACAGCTGTTGTGGGGGAGGGTTGACTTACCAGGATACTTCATGATTTGTGAAAAAGAAAAATAGGAAAAGAAATTGCATTTGGCCATGAAAGGGTAAACCCAAAGACATTGATTACTAAAAGATGACTTAAAGTGTACTTCTAAAATCAGTCTTTTCTTTTTGTTTCAGTGTTTTAAATTATAGATAGCAGTGGCTAATTGTAAAAACTCTTCTGCTTTATAAGTTAATGTAGCTGATGGCTGATATTGTCTGCCGTCTTCTGTGTTTAACATTTTACCCATGCTTGTCTCACACGATGGAGTATGAGGGTTACCCCTCTCAGCAGTCTTGGAAGTGGGGTTGCCTGTTAGGTCTGACATGGAAGAAGTGGTAGAATTGGGGTTACTGTCAGGAGATCTTCTAGAACTCTTCTAGAATGTGTGCCCTCAAGCCATGTGTGAGAATTGGTTTCACTAATCAAGAAGTACAGACAAGAGCTGTGCATTGGGTCTGTCTTGTTAAAAATAAGTGCCTGTTTATTTTAGTAGATGAAGCACTCTTTCCCGAGTACTTTCAAGGATTAAGTCATAATTGCTTCTTGCTACTATGCATTCGCATTTCTCTCATTTGCTTGATGGAAACAGGTCACTGTAGGTTCCACTCTTTGAGTTGGACCTTAGGCTTCCCCGGGCTTAGGTCTCGTGGATCAATGGGAACTCACACACTCGGTGGAAACTCATTAAAGTGAGAAGCCTGCACAGAGATGTGCTTGGAATGTCTGTTTTTTCCATTTTATGGTGTACTCATGGAGAGTACATTTTCTGGCAGTAAGTATTCCATTGGGCCCATAACCAGTTAGTTAATAAAAGGAGGATTGATGAAACCATGCAGGTCTGTTGTAACGGAGTTGATTTGGGCTCAGCTGTGAGCGTGCCACGCAGCCTGAGGAAGAGCTGGATTCAGTGTTACACATCTACTGTAAATTTGACATTTGGTGAGGAGTGAGTTGGATGAAATAGGTGTTTCTGATTTTGTTTAGAATGGTCAGGGTGCTTTTGGAAGAAGGTGTTTTCCCTGCAAAATGGTTTCACTTTTTGATTGACTCTGTCACCATGGAGATCTATACATTCTAAAAACTATAGCTTCCAATAATAGACAGGAAATATGGTGTTGGGATATGTGTGTGGGGCTGTGAGAGCAGAGCGCATTCCAGATGTGTAGCCTGTTCTTAGGAATTTAGCTTACAGTAGCCGGAGACCCATCAGCCTCTTGGAACCTCCGTTCCTCATTTTCTTTTCTCCTTGGGGGGTGTGTGTGTGTGACATTGGAACATCGAGGCAATTTTTGCAGGGAGAGTCTCACCCAGAACCAACTTCTGTTGGAAATTTGGTGGATGACCTTCCAATCTGTTTTTAATTTTTTTTTTTGCTCCATCTGTATGTCCATAAACTGTGTTCTGAAAGTTCGTCTAAATACCATCGTGTTTCATATGTCATTTTACAACTTTCTTACTGGAGTTTTTAGAAAAGTTTTCTTTCTGTATTTGAGAGAGCAAGAGCCCTCATTCTAAGATTCACTCCCCCAGGACTTGCAGCAGCTATGGAGGGTGAAGCAAGAGACTTGCCTCTCCCCTGGGTGGCAGCAAGGTAACCACGGGAGGCATCCCCACAGCACCTCAGAGTCTGCGTGAACAGTGAACTGGACTCAGGAACTGGAGCTGGGAGATGAATCCAGTGACTGATACGAGATGAGCTGTCTCAACTGTCATTTTAATTGACATGCTAAATTCCTGCTCCTTAACTATGGGTGACACAAATGGTCTGTGTTGTGTCTGCCGTATGGGTGGCAGGAACCTAAACTTTTGGGCCATCTTGTGCTGCTTTCCCAAGTGCATTAGCAGGGAACTGGTTTGGAAGTAGAGCTACCGGGATTTGAACGAAGGCTCATACTGGATGCCAGCATCACAGAATCAGTTACTTAACCCACTGTTCCATAATTCAACCTGTTAACTTTAAAAAATTAAAAATCTTCTTTGTGGGTTGCAGTGATAAGTTACACACACACACACACACAGTGTGTAATGGCTTTTCTATTTTCTTAAACTGAAGAAATGACTAATGGTGACATGTGTCAAGAATAAGGTGTGACACACCAATGCACTCAAAGTTAACAGTGCCAGCTGCTTAAGTCAGGGAAATCAGCATCTCCATGTCCCCATTGACAGCTCATGTTTGAAGCCTTTCAGTCATTCATGAAGCATATTTTAGCTTACTGTGAACTCTGGTGCCTCCATTGTACTGTAGAACATGAGAGAGGGTGAGAAGCTGGATTTGAGTCCAGGAACTCTGGATGGGGACATGTGTGTCCCAAGTGACATCTGAACTGCTATGCTGAAGTCGCGACCCTCAGCTCTGTGCTTTATGCTTGTTGGTGTATCTTAGGGCTACCTGCATCTTGAAGTTTCCACAGGTAAATGTGGCCAGTGGTGAAAACGTTAGGTAGTCAGGTGTTGAAAACAAGCAGTTAAAGATCAGTATAGTTGAAGGTCAAGGAGGTTTTCTAGAAGCTGGAAGTCTCCCAAGGGCTCACTAGACCCAAGACATGAGATGCTGTGTGGAATGGCAGGTCCCTCGATGCTTGGCCTGGGCGGATTTCGCAGTAGGAGTTATAGGCTCACTTGAGGATAAGTAGGTGGCTTGTCGCGGAAGGTTAACTTTCAAAGAAATGGAAAAGGAGGCTTGTAGCACTTGATCAAGGGTTGTGGGCCAAATCACATGCCACATAGCAGGTTCCTTATCTGGTAACAGAAGATCATGAAGAAAGACTGTCAGGGTTTTGAAAGGAGTCTGTGTCTCTTGCCTAAATAACTCCCCTCCCTCCATATTTCATAGTCGTCCTTGCAGAGAGCAGATCCTAAGAAGAGTCTCTGAGGTGGTTCATATATCATTCTAAGTTGGATTACTGCAAAGAGGAGGACTAAGGGATGGGACTGAGTTGATAAAGGCAACAGAAGGTGGGATGTTGGCTTGTGCACGTGAGTTTAACATTTGGAACTAATAAGTTATGCAATCAAAAATTAGAATTTCAAATTTTAATGCATCCTTCTCCAAATATTTGCCATCATATTGCAAAGGAGAGAAGTGTCTTAGAGTGGTGATTTAATTTGTTCAAGATTCCAAAAGTAGAGGAAGAACTAAAATACATGGCTCCATGCCTGCAGAACTCTACACTGTTAACCTACGACCCTGCATTGCTCACTGTGGGGTGCTCTATGTTTTTTTGCCTCTTAGCTGTTTTTGATTTGTTTGTTCGTGTATTTGAAAGGCAGAGTAATGAGGGAGGGAGGAGTGGGAAGAGAGAGAGGTGTTTTGTCTCCTTGTTCACTCCCCACATAGTCACAGCAGCAATGCCTGGACCCGCGGTCTGGGACTCCGTCCTCATCTCCATATGGGTGGAGTTGACCCAAGTACTCGGTATGTTCTTTACTACCTTCTCAGACTCATTAGTAAGAAGTTGTATTGGGTCTACGGCCATACCACCCTGAACGCGCCCGATCTCGTCTGATCTTGGAAGCTAAGCAGGGTCAGGCCTGGTTAGTACTTGGATAGGAGAAGTCATATTGGAAGTGGTGTAACCAGGACTTGAATCAGCAGCCTTAGATGGGATGCTCCTATGCTAAGCCATGGCTTAACCCCCTGGATGCCTCTGCCTCTTAGGTTTCCTGTGGTATCTAGCCATTCTTTTCATTCCCTTACATTATTTGAATGTGAAAGCATTCGTACCCCCTGAACCAAGGATGGAAGGACTGAAACTTCTTTTTATTATCTTTGCAATTTTTCAGTAAATCTAAAATTACTATGCACCATCACCTTACATATAGGACACCTACAAAGACATAAATTGAGTGATAAATATATCATGTATGGTAACTTTGAAATAAATATTGTGTTAAAATAGTTGCAGAATTGAAAACTGGATTTAAGGGGTGAAGTTTTTTTGTTTTTGGAGATTCATCATTGGCAGCATCAATCCAATTTTTTTTTCTACATTGCTGTTCTGTTAACTAGCTTTTTCATTATGTATGAAACCAATGGTTTTTACTAAGCATTAGTGGGAGGATGGAGAAATTGCTTGCAATATAAAGGATGCCATACTTGTAGATGACAGTCCAGTTAGACAAGTGGCAGTAATGAACCAAGGGAAAGGAAGAATACTAAAAGAACAATATGTGGCCTAAAATGTATGAAAAATGATTTCCAATGATTTCCAATTTCCAATTGGAAAAAATAGATAATAGCCGGTTCTCCTAGGGGTTTGAAGAAACATGTCAGCTGACATAGCCTGTGTCACACATTCCAAGTGGCACATATATGCTGCAGCGTCTTTGCCGTTAAATGGCTTATTGGTGCAAATCAAGCATTTGGAATACAAGACTTTATCTTGTCTGTCCTAAAGGTTTTTGTGGTAGATGTCGAGAAAGGAAGCTGGTTAAAGACAGCTTGTTTATGTGTAAAGACACCGTATTCAATATATACAAAGAGGTCTGATTTATCAGTGTTGAACTCATGGTCAGAAGCAGCATAACTTGCACCTCAAAGAAGCTTATCTGCGTGTTTTCTGTCTGAGATGTGACGGCCTTCTTGTACCTAGGAAACTAGACAGTAGTAGTAGTATGGCTGAAGGTTGGTTTAAGACACACACGAAAGAGAGAGAGAGAGAAAGAGAGAGAAAAGCAGTGCTGGAGTTGGGAGTTGAAATGTAATCCATGTTTCCTGCTAGATTGACTGAAAGCAGGTTCTTGAGCCATTGCCCCTGCTCCGCAAGGTCTGTATTGGTAGGAAGCTGGAGTTAGGAGCTGAAGTTGGATACTGAATGCAGGCACGCTTAGGTAGGACACAGGTGTCTTCATTAGTGCTTTAACTATTAGGTTAAATGTCTTTTCCTTGCAGGCCGTTTGAAACAGCCAAACCAACAAAGAAAGCACAAAAATTTTGGGAGAACATGATTTGAACATGCCATGAAAAAACAAGAAGCCAGAGTGTTAACTTGTCCAACCTCACCTGGGAATGTGTGTGTTGGCCAGTTCCCTTGCTCCACGAATGTGAAAGTGCTATGACTGTCTCAAGTTGTGTACAAATTCATTTTTGCAAACAGATTCACAAAGAGGAATCTGTGAGATTCATGATTAGTGATAATGGGCTGTGAATGGGTTGCTTGCTAATCAGATGTTGAGGCAGTAGCTCAGGTGGCAGGTGACCCAGGCCCCTGGTGAGTTGACTGCCCGATTGCCCAACTACTCTGGTGTTGGCATCTTTGGTCCGCCTTGGTTGGGCATGGCGATTGAGTAGGTTGTTGCTCATCTAGTAAGCAAAAGAATAGATCAGGACAGAGGAACGGAATCTGAGTCGTGAGTAGAACTAAGGCTCCGTCGTGCCAGAGTAGCTCCAGACTGTGCTCCCAACTGTTGGCTGTATCAGAGATCCGTACTGTTCTTTGCTGTCCTTGTGCTTTGCATGTTAGCGTCGCTTATGATGAAGAGCATAAGAAGCGTACGTTCTAGCTTCAAAGGTAGATCATATCATAAGCAGCACAAATTCTGCTGTTGTCGGGCAGCTCTTTCTTGTCGGGGCACAGCTGCAGTCAGTAACGGGTTCCTGTTTGCAGGGCAGTTCAGTCTGGTGCAGACTGTCTTGAGTATACAGTTTTGAAAAGATAATTGGGTGCAGTAGAATGATCACATTGAAGCAGAGTGTGTTAACTAATTGCTAAGAGCTTTTTCTTTTTAAATGGTCAAATTGATTTTATGGGGAAACTCCGTTTTTGAGGTGAAAGACCTATAAAGCACCTATTAGGCTTAAAGCCCTGTGTTAGACTTTAAGCTGTGAATTGCAATAAGCAGAACATGCTGTTCCTTGTGTTTTAGGAGCTCACAGTCTGTTGTACAGAACACAAAATGTTAAATGAAGAACAGGAGTTTGTGGGCTTTTGGAAAGCAGTTGGGTGTGCAGAGGAAGTGCTTGGAGTGGGAGGTAGTGGACAGTGTCGCTTATTTGTGACTTTTTAGTCTTGGGTGTTTTTTGGGGGGGTGTATTAAAGTAGAGCATTACCAAAAATAATTAGGTGTTGCATTTCAGGAGAGTAGCAGCTGTGTGGCATTGATAGACTCTGGGGAGCGTTGGAAGGAGACAGTTCCTGGCCTTGCAGTGGGAAAGGAGAGGTTGAGCAATAAGTGTCTGTATTTTTTGATCACCGAAAATGGATAAGGAGACTAGAAAGTAAGCTCCGGGGGTCTTTCCATTGAGGACTCATTCTTTTCTCTAGTCTCTGAGTCACTCCTTGTTTTGAATTCAGATTCAAAGATCCAGAAGTAAAATATACATGTTAGAATCTATGACATTTTTCCACACTGTTTTATTTTTAGCTGCAACACAAAACATTTTTTTTTTTTTTAGGTTCAGCTGTTCACATGTGTTGTTCTCAAAGCAAATCTTTTATTCTGGAACAATTTTAGACTGCAGAAAATCTACAGTCTGGAAAGTTCTTGTTTATGCCTTTTAAAATTTCCATCAATTGAGAATTTATATAATTAATACTCATCTGCAAAAATTCAGAAAATCATCATTGGGACATCACTGGAACCAAACTTGCAGATTCAAATTTCTGCAGGGTAATCCTGTGCCTGCCTTGCTGGCATCCCAGCTGCTCCACTTCCCTATCCAGCTCCCTGCTTATGGCTTGGGAAGGTCGTGGAGGGTGGCTCAGGTCCTTGGGCCCCTGCTTCCAAGAGAGACACCCAGAAGAAGCTTCTGGCTCCTGATTGACTCAGTTCTGGGCACTGCAGTCATTTGGGGAGTGAACCAGAGGATGGAAGAGCTCTCTCTCCCTCGCTTTAACTCTTTAACTCTTTCAGGTTACATAAATCCCTGGAGTGGGCTTAGCTTTCTCATGATCAGACTATGGTAATAGGTTTTTGGGAAGAAGACTACAGACTTAAAGTGCTAATCACATACTTGGTCCCTACCACTCATAACGGAGACCTGGACAGAGTTCCTGGCTCCTGGCTTCAGTCTAGCCCGGATTTGGCTCTCGTGGCTGTTTTAGGTGTGAAATCGGGGAACGAAGACTTTCCTTCCCTCCGTCCCTCTCCCACCTCCACATCACTCACTTTTGTCCTCACTCCCCATCACTGTGTTGTTCAAACACTTTTCCAATTTAGTATATATTTTTAAGAGTTATGAATGTGTCTGTAGATCAAAACTATTAAATAGATTTTTCCTGCACACTTCTCTTTTTCCTGTCTTGATCGTAAAGTATTGCATTCTTTTTACTTATCTATTGAATCTCTCCGTATGGAACATTGTGCAGAATTTTTTGCTGTCTGTAAAGAATATTATGTTTTGTTTTTGTCATAAAGGAAAGTATGAATTTCTGTTATTTTGCGGTTTGATTGGTTCAAGCTGGAATACTTTCCTCTTAGTAATGAATTTATTATGAAAAGAGAATTCACATGTGTATGAACGTCCGTATTAATCTTTAAACCTTTTTTTTTTTTTAAGTTTTTCTTGAGTGGAAGAGAGTGAGCGAGTGGCCAGCTTCCGTCTGTAGTTGTATCCTTAAGACTGGCCGTGGCCAGGGGCTGGCCAGGAGCCCTGGGCTGTCCTGGTCTCCTGCTTGGCAGGCAGAAGCCCCGTCAGGGAAGCCATCCCCCTTTTCTCCCAGGAGCTGCACTGGCAAGGCGTTGGAGTCAGGGACCAGTGGCGGGTATCCAACCCTGACCTTGTGAGGAGGGGTAACTGCTAAGGCCAAATGCTTGCCCTCTTCATTAGTGTAACTATCACCTGGTACATTGGATATGTATTTACTTTGATGCAGAATTTTGGAACTGGTTGAGGTATCCTGGTGTGGTGCTTCCCTCGGCTGTATTCATTGAGACATCTGGGCAGCTTTAAAAAATACTCCTGCTGGACACTCCTCCCCAGGCATCTCATACTTGGATGTTCTTGGGTGTGTAGAGTGGGTGGATAAATGGCTTAAAGAGACACTTCCGTGTCCTGTGCCTTGAAGGAGTGTGTGTGAAGCCTTTAACTGCAATGAGAAGTGTTCTTGCTGCCTCAGTCCGGAGCTGATAGGGGTTGGTGAGAAGGTGTTGTACCTAAGGGAGCAGTGTGTACTGGTAAGATTTGTTTATTGCCAGTGGTCAAGACAGGGCTCTCGCCCCGAAGACCTCCTGACTCCACACTGCATGACAGCAGGGCTTACAAAGGCGACCACCACAGCCCAGGAGGATTCAGGGGCACTGAGCTAATGCCGAACTACCTTAGGGATAAACAGGAACTATTGTCGAAGGCTGTGTTATTGTACCAGGTGAAACTCATTTTTCTCCTAATCATGTTTGAACAGCCTAGCTGGGGTTCAAGGGTTCTTGCCAAACAGGATGTGGCTTTCTCAGCTGGGTTAGTCTCCCAGGTGTGGAGGGCGGGGTCACCTCAGCCAGAGGGACCAGCTCAACATGAAGTCCCTCATGTCAAGCCTTTTATTTCAAAAGGACTAACATGTATTCTAGTATTTTGTATCCTATGCTGGAGTTGGTCGTTAAGAACACAATATATTATCCCTCGTTTACAAATCGAGCAAGCTTTGTGATCTTGGACGAGATTTTTTTTTAATGTGTTTATTTGAAAGGCAGAAAGAGACAGAGGGAGAGAGGGTGCTTGTCTCCATCCACTAGCTCTCTCCCCAGATGGCTGCAACAGCTGGGCGGGGTCAGGCCAAAGCAGGAGTCGAACTGCAGCCCGGTCTTTCTCAAGGATAGCAGGGACTCAACCACTTGAGCTATCTTGCTTCTTTCTCAGCTAGATTAGCAGTTAACTGGATAAGAAAGTGAGCAGGGCTTGGTGCAGTAGCCTAGTGGCTAAATCCTCCCCTTGCATACACTGCATTCCCATATGGGCGCCGGTTCATATCCCGGCAGCTCCACTTCCCATCCAGCTCCCTGCTTGTGGCCTGGGAAAGCAGTTGAGGGATGGCCTAAAGCCTTGGGACCCTGCACCTGTGTAAGAGACGCAAAAGAAGCTCCTGGCTTCGATTTGGCTCAACTCTGGCCATTGTGGCTGATGGCTGCTGCTGGGGCCGGAGGAGGGCTGAGTTTGCTTCCAACCAAACCCAGAACAGGTGGCGGAATTAGCCACAGGTGCAGCCGTTCTGAGGCTGCTTACCCCTTCCTCTAACTTCCTCCTTTAAAAAGGCCCTTCCCAGCTTCTTCCACGCCCTTCTTCCTCTGCAGCCCGTTGCTTCACGTCTGTCTGCCTGCTGCACGGGGAAGGGAAGCCTGGCTCCCTGAAATAAAGGTCGTCTAAATTCTTTTTATACATTTTAGTTATTTTTTCCCTGGTGGCCGGCAAATCTAAGATTTGGCGAGCCAGCCAGGAGGAGAGGTTGTTCAGCTGCTCGCCACCTGCAGAATTGTGGCTTCCCTCCCTCTGGACCTCAACCACTGCTGGAAACTTCTGCCCGCCATTGTGGCAGGTGAGTTCCCCCCTCTTGTTCTGATTAAACCCCTAGTCCTTTGACTCATGCACGTGTCAGGCCTTCGATTTTGGACCTGCTGCAAGTGGCGAGACTGGTCACACCGGTTTTTGGAGCCCTCAACGGACTGGGACGCCTGGTCCATTGACCCGCTCCCTGGGAAGCAGTGAGCTTCCAGCCTAGTGTAGGTTTGGGGGTGGGGGAGTGCTTTCCTGAAATCTTGTCCAGACACGGGCGCTTTTTCGGAGCAAGATGAGTACCATTGGGTCAAAGTACCATTGGGCCAGGACTTAGAATGTTTGATCTTTTATTGGGAGAAGATGTGGCCCCGATATCCGTTAGACAACAACTCAAAGCGGCCAGCGCAGGGAACGTTTAATTTTAACATTCTCACAGATTTGGATAGTTACTGCTAGTGCCATGGGAAGTGGCCTGAGACACTGTATATTCCGCTGAGTTGTTCTTTTTCCCTGGTGGTGGGTAAATCTAATAGTGGCCGCTTGGGGAGTGAACCAGCAGAGGGAACATGTTTCTCTGTCGCTCCTGTTCTCTGTAAATCTGACTTTCCAATTAAAAATAGATCTTAAAGAAACTGAGTTGCTGGGGCTACGTGGACCTGCTGTGCCACAGTGCCAACCCGTAAGGCAAGATGTCTTTGAACTCACTGCATGTGTAAAATGGGGACTAGTGAACACGGCTGCCTTGTTGGACACTTGGCCAAGGAAGAGGCTCCCACCGGGACTTGTAGTAGTCCCATCCCACCGGGGACTTGTAGTAGTCCCACACTATTGGTTCCATTACTTGAAGATGGGTGATTGGTTATGTTTTCTGTTAGTGTCTTGAGTAGAGCTGGGAATTAGGAATTACCAACAAAATATCCAATTTGATTGTATGCATTTTTATTTTCAAAAAAGGATAGTTTAGGATAGTGTCTATTACAAAGTAACTTCGAATTTGTTATTATTCCTAATATTATGCCTGTTTCCTTTTGAATTGTATTGGCAAAGCTGCACATTGTTGTCCGTTTTTGTAAATCAAGTTCGGAGAAGTTTCTTTCCAGATAAGCTGAGGTTCAAATTCAAGTTTTCAGATCCCCCAGTCAGCCTACTCTTATCCTACTCCCATATACCATTTATCTGTTTGTCTGAAAGATACAGGAAATACTTAGATTTGTTTATTTCAAAAACTTAAGTGGGTGTTGAGTGTAATCACCATGATGCCTTCTGTTAGTGCTTTCGCTGTAGCTGGTTTATGACAAGTCTTGCTTTTAGTTATATTGCTTCAAAATCACCATCAAGGTGACTTAGAGAAACCCTGGTTTTTATGCCCAATCTGAAAAATAAAATCCTGGCATCACTCTCCCATCTAACTCCATAATATTACCAAATACAGTGGTGTTTAGGTACTTTACGAGCAAGTTTGTACATCTGTATTGGAAAGGCAGTGCTGGAGAGGGGAGAGATCTGTGGCTGGTACCTTCCCCTCGGGCCGCCCCACGATCACAGGTCAGGTGCAGCCCCCTTCGCTCCTGTCCACTCGAGACATGAAGTGTGGCCAGGTGTCATGGTTGGGAGCCGGAAATCAGTGCAAGATGTGCAGCCAGCTCCCTTCTGTCCTCCAGTAATGCCTTACGTTCCTTTTTGCTTCCTTACCCATTCCCCTCCCCCACACCTCCCCCACCCCACCCCACCCCCTTAAGTCAAAGGCACTACAGCTGAGAGGAGGCAGAGGTCTGCCATCTGCTGGTTCACTCCCCAAAGCCAGGGCCCAGAAACTCCATCACTCTCCTACCTAAATGCAGGGGCCGTCTTCCAGCATTCCCAGGCACGTTAGCCGGAGGCTGGATCGGAAAGGAGCACTTGCTCAGGTGTTTTTGACGAGAATACAATTGCATGTGCTAGGAGTTTCTGTGCTGGCCAAGCACATCTCCTTGTAACAATTACTGGTGGGGGAGAGATGGAGTGTGCTGGTGCGAAATGGGAGGTTCCTGCCTCTAGATCTAAGGATTTTGTGCAGCTGTGGAAGGCCATGGACTTACACGTCACCTAAATGCTCAGTGACTGAGGTGCTCAGCTAGGTCAGTGAGCATATTCACCCGTTTAGTGTGTAGCTTGGCGCATTGGCTTCTGCAACAGGCACTGCGTGTTCCCTACGTTTCAGTAAACTCAGGCAACACTCCAGTCACTGGAAGGTTAGGAGAGCAGCTCTGGCCTTTGTAATTAGCTCCTGTGTTTATGAGCGGGTGAGCCTGAACGAACCTGCTGTGTGATGGCAATCAGAACGTGGCCTGGAGGGTGGTGCTGTTCTCTGTGGATCAGGGTTGTTACTAAGCAACCTGGAGAGGAGGGATGATGGTATTTCCATCCACTATTGCTAATGCTCCTGAATTATGTTGCTTATATTTAAATGATTTCTAAATTTTTTATTGGAAAGTCAGATATACAGAGGAGGTGAGACAAAGGAAGATCTTTCATCTGCTGAAGTCACTCCCCAAGTGACTGCAATGACCGGAGCTGAGCCAATTTGAAGCCGGGACCCTGGAGCCTCTTCCGGGCCTCCTATGCGGGTGCAGGGTCCCAAGGCTTTGGGCCATCCTTCACTGCTTTCCCAGGCCACAGGCAGGGAGCTGGATGGGAAGCGGGGCTGTCAGGATTAGAACTGGTGCCCGAATGGGATCCTGGTGTGTGCAAGGCGGGGACTTCAGCCGCTAGGCTACTGTGCTGGGCCCTTTTATTATGCTCTTCATGTTCCTATTTGGAAATCCTAAGCCTGTGATGATTTCACATGATTTCTAGGACTTCAAAGGCATACCTCTGTCTGGACTGTATCTGTTATCGGGATGAGTGAGTGGGTGCTTAAAGGAAGTTGTTTCACACAGCTACAAGTTTGGTTGCACTTGGTATCTATAGTCTTTGGAAGAGAATTTTTTTTCTGAGTCCATTATTAAGAGGTGGAAAACTTAGGAGACAATAACTTTGTTATTTTAATATTTTAAAAATATTTAATTTGCAAAAGGGTCTGGGGAAGAGAATGAGTGTGTGAATACTCCCTCTCAGCTGGTTCACTTCCCGAATACCTGGGTTGGCTGGGAGTGGATCGGGGTAAGGCTAGGTGTGGGAACTTAATCTGTATCACATGCAGGTCATCGAGCTTTAGTGCTGCCTCTGAGTTTGCCTTGGCAGGAAGCTGGGCTTCATCCCTGGCACTATAGTTCCTATAGGCTGGGCATCCTACCTGGTGGTTAACTGCTGCACCAAAGCACCTGCTCCAGGAAGACGACAGTCTTTGATTTTTCTATTGCCATGGTTTTTCTTATCCATTAAAATTTCAACTTTCTTACTCAGAATGAAAAGGTAAATCCAACGTAACGTCTGTCTGCTGTTGGAGTTTCATTGTCTGAGAAAGGCAGGCCTGGGAACAATTCAAATGTGCCCACTTGTTTTTTTGATTGTGGCAGCAGCGAGGTAGGGGAGGAGACCCAGGGCCTGGAGGGACTGGGGGAACGGGGAAGGCAGGCGGAGGTGTGATGAGCGCTTGTAGCAGTTTCAGCAAATGGTGCCTGCGCTTGTACTACCCCAAGAGCTCGTTTTCCCCAGTCGGATTGTGTAAGGACTTGCTTCTCCAGTATTTTGGAATAGAATTATTTGTGCTCACTTTGGCAGCAAATATACAGAGTAGAATTACTTTTTCCAATGGGGGCAAACATGAACCAGGTTTTGATGATCCCCCTCCTGCCCCTTAAGCGTGTCTGCATCCCTCCCTGTATACCCCACCCCCCAAAAGGAAAAGGGAAAATTCCTGCAAGTTTCCTCTTGCTTCACCCTCCAGCCGATGATGAATTCCAGGACCTGTAGTTCAGGGGACTTTTCTAGTACTTCGCTGTAAATGAAGATGCAGACAGCATTCTGGACCTGGACCTGGGAGGTCTTGCAGTCTTGTTCATCTCCAGTCCTCAGTGGAGATAGGGCCTTAGCCAGCCTTGGTCCTGAACATTTAAAGTTTTACTGGAAGTTACTCAATACTTTCCTAAGTAAATGTCCTTGTTTTAGGTAGCTGACACTTGCCACTTGCAGAGTTCCCTCTTATTGAACACTGGGTACAAGTGTTCTTTGTGATTGCCAAGTGCAAGCCTTGCTGATTGCAAAAAGCAAGCCAGTAGTAGTTATTATATGATCATTTATTCGGGAGAATATCTAGAGTATCTTGAAAATTGCACAAACTGAGTCTTTTTAGTCCACTCACTTTGTGCAATGTTAACTGAATCTTAAGGTAAGAGGTGAAATTTTACCAACAGTATTTGGCAGCTTTGGCAATGACAATATTGTGTAAGTATTGGTAGTTACTTGATGGAACTCAGAGGAACCAGCAATTAAAATTGATGTGCTAGAAGCCCTTACTCAAATTTCTCTGGGTTTTTTGGAGTCTTAATTCCTTTATCCCTGAATTTCAGGTGATAGCCACAGCTGTAATGACCAGTGTATTTTCTGTTTTCACACAGTGCTTACTATTGCTCGCTTTCTAAAACAATGCTTGTTTGAAAGCCATGAGAAAGAAACGAAGAGATCTGTCAGATTTACGTCCCGGGCCAGCTGGGTTGAAGCTGGTAGGTAGCTGGGAGCTGTCTTTGTGGTGAGCGAGACGGTCACCCTTGGAGTTATCACGCTGGAAGCTGGAATTGGGAGCGGAGCTGGGTCCTTAAGCCAGCGTTCCAGTATGCCGTGTGGGTGCTGATCCAATGCCTGTCACTGGCTGATGCTTAAGTGTCTTACATACCTATTTTATTTCATCTTTGCAACAACGCTATAAAATGCAAGTGTTCCATATTTTGACATCTGAGCAAAGAAATGCAAATCGACTCTCATGGCCTCAGCCCTGAGCTTCTGGTGGTAACCTCTGCTTACTCCCCTCCCGTGTCCTCTGCAGTTGTCTGCAAGATCTGCTCCAGACTTTCCGCTCAACCAAGTAGCTGCTTGTATCTTTATTCTCCATCGACAGTCCATGAACTTGGCTTCTGTTGTCTGGTACACAGGGCCAGGGATCATTAATGCCCTGGAGAAAACATTGCCTGTATCTGTGTGGGGAGTTTGCTTTTGATTTTGGTACTCTTGATGGGTCAGTTCATACGTGTTCCCCAGCATGCTGAGCCTAGTGGCGTATGTGCTGTCTAGGAATCCTGTCAGAGGATGTTTTAGAATGAAATTTGACCACCAAATAAGTGCTCATGTTGGTGTTATGACCCACTTCCGTGAGGTTGTATCTTCTAATCTTTGAAATTACAATAAGTGATTATTTGGAAAGTATGTGTCACATCAGGACACTTATGTCTTGTTATGGTTTGTCTTGTCTCTTGGTTAGATACTTACTTGTGGGTTGTTAAAAAAAAAAAGCTGTACAAATTGACCTTCCTTGAAAGTGTGGATGGGATTGTAGTTGGTGGTGGGAACAGCTGTGCTGTTGGTTGGTGTAGCAGCACCCTGTTCACAGACGGAAGCAGCTACATTGCCTTGCTGTGGGTAGGAGGGCCACTGTTGTTCCGAGACAGCCAGGTGAGTCCTGTGCGAAAATGAGAGAAAATTACAGCACAGGTTCATCGATCTCTCTCCAGCCAAGCTTTTATCCATCGATAAGGAACAAGAATCTATTTTGACTCCTAATAGCTAACATGAAATGTGCTGGTGAAATGCTGAGTTGTGCACCCACCTTGTAGACTGACAGGATTATGTCATCCAGAAATGATCATCACCCACCTTGCCTTAGCGTTCTGGCTGAGCATTGGCTTTGTAAAGTCTTCTGTGTCGGGTGCACCAGCATGTTCTCACACTCACATGCCTTTGCTGATTGATTCACCCCTGTTTTTGTCACTTCGGAAACAGGTCGAGGTGCTTTTCTCGGACATGTGAATCATGGCTAGGGTACGGGAAAGCAGGCACCGAGGCTTACATTTCTGCGCTTTGCCTGCCGGCTCCTCTCTCCAGCCTGGGGAGAGTTGCCTCCTTGCTGGCTTTCACAGATGTTGGGGGTTGGTGTGCCTGCCCAGATCTCACAGATGGTGGATGTCTAGAAAGAACCAAGTGTCTAACCCATCCTCTTCTGATTTTAAATTCTTAGCACAGGAATGCCCTTGATAACACTGTTTATCTTTGATAAATGAAGTAAATCTGTGGCCAGATTTTTGTTTGATTTAGTTCAGTAGTAAATATCTGTGGTTACTTCAGATAGACAGCCTGTGGTTAGAAGTGTTAATTATATTTGGGGTATTTTTACAACTAGTAAGTTCTATTTTCGGAAGATTACAATATATATGACTTTTAGTTCCCTTGTTTTTCCTTATTTGTAAGTTCTTTGAGTTAAAGCAGTTGCAAAGGAAGTTGTAATTTTAATCAGTCACACATAATTTCTTGTTTTCAGACAGGTTAGATTAGACTCCTGCTGTGGTCAAGTTGGGTAAATAGAAAATGGTGGTACCTTGAAAGGAATAAATAGTTGCTTAATAGAGTTAAAACTTTTTCTTGTAAGGGCCATAGTAGCTTAGATTGTCTGCCACTGTTGTGAACTCTGCAGGTCTTCGAGCATACAATGCACGCTTTCAAAGAAAACTCCTCAGAATACAATACAGACTGCTGGGAACCCTGGGTCATGCTCACCAGCCTGCTGTCTCTAACACATGTTTAAGTTTATTAATAATCTGGGAAATCTCACGCTGCAAATTAGAGCATACTTCAAAAAATTTTTATTACTGGAAAGGCAGATATACAGAGAGGAGGAGAGAAAGAGGAAGAACTTTTAATGTACTGGTTAACTCCCCAAGTGGCTGCAATGGCCTGGGCTGAGCTGATCTGAAGCCAGGAGCCAGGAGCCTCTTCTGGGTATCCCATGTGGGTGCAGGGTCCCAAGGCTCTACTACTTTCTCAGACTTCACAAGCAGGGAGTGCGATGGGCACCTGGAAAACCAATCAGCTGACTGCAGGAGTAGATTCCTGTCTGGTATTGGGTGAGTGTAGAGCGGTACTAGTACTCAGATAAAATGAGCCAAGTCGAGTCCCAGGCTGAGGTGGGAGCCAGCTATTTTCAGTATGGTTAGTATTATGTTGATTAGGTGCCAGGGATATAGTGATTCCAATGGCTTAATAACTGGCAGAAGTGTAGGTGTTATCACACACAGATGCACTCACCACCACAAACACAAACCTTAACTGTCTTTCCAAAGTGATACTGCTAGCATCTGTTTTTATTCCTAAATTGTTACCTGTGGAAATGTGCTTAGCTTCTGTTTTCTGGAAGGGGTGATTGTTGAGACGGTTATACTATAGATGAAATAGTGTGAGGACTCACTGAGTTTTCCTAAAGTAAGAGTGTAGTTTCCGTGTCCTGGGTAGATAACCGTTACATACACCACTACTGGCTATTTTCCTTTTGCTTCCCTTTTTATTGAAGAGGAATGAAAAGCAAGAAGAGAAAGGGAAAGAATGAGTGAACTTGCATTCAGTGAGGTGCCTGAACGTGGGAATATCCCTGTGGTAGCAGACGCACAATCACCCGACGTGTTACAGTACATGTGTGTGTAACAGTTTAGAAGCTGACATCGCTGCCTTCCCATTTGGTGATTATTAGATGTAATATTCTACATTTGGTGTTGGCATTGGGGTTGAAGTGCAACCAGCACAATGCCTGGCATGTTGTCACTGCTTATAAATACACTGCACTAACTCTAACACATTGCTACTGTGCCAGGCATTGCGATACAGGATGTGGGCATCCTAGGCCACCTCTTAATAATAGTTTCAATAATAGTTGGAAACAATATGCTTGAAACCAGTCTTTTGCTGTGGAAGTTGCTATTTGTAACTTGAGACGTGACATCTGTACAAAAGTAATCAATTGAACCCAACATGAGGAAAGTAAACTGAATGACAGAATCATAAAACTGCACATGGTTATTCTGTTTTGTGAGTTCGTCCAGTTTTGTCTGAGTTCGTCTGATGAAAAGCAAAGTTCTGAAATACCATAGGCTTACAAAAAACAGCCTTTCCCCAAACCTTCAATATAATGCACCCTTGAAAATCTGAAATGCTGGAATATATTCTATAAACTTAAAAAATATGGCTCACACAAAGAGCCCTCTGTTTCTTGATTTTTTTTTTCCCCCTTTATTTCCTTCTGGGAGGAAGGGAAAAGGTCTCTGGGATAAGTTTATTTAAAATGACATCAGCTGAGTGAAGCCAGCTGTGAGTAATTATCGCTGATATTTGATTTCCAGCTATTTTGTTGAACTGTTACTGGTTCTCAAGGTATTTGGATATTAATTAAATGATGACTCATGAAGAAGTTCCATTTAAGGTAGTGGTACATCAAATGAAACAGTGGATTTCCAACCTGCTAACCATCAGTTCTTTCTGCGGTAGCTATTATTTTAGTATCATTACATTTTTAAGTTGCAGGAAAACAAAAATATCATACTTAATAATTTAGTTTTATTTGGGAGACATACAGGCAGCTTGTCATTCATTCCCCAAATGCTATGACAGTTGGAGCTGGGCCCAGCTGTAGGCAGAAGCTGCAAACTCCACCCAGGTCTTGCAAGTGGTGGCAAGTGATAAAGTGAGCTGTTACCTGCTGCCTCCTAAGGTGCCCATTATTGAGGAGCAGAGCCAGGACTGAATCCAGGCACTCCGCTATAGGATGTGGACATCCTAAGCCACCTTTTATCTGCTAGGCTAAAGGCTTGCTGCAACATCAGATGTATTTTGGCAATGGCTTTCTATATATTACATCTATATATACACAGAGATAATTACATATATCTTCTCTTTGCCTAAAAGCTTTTGAAGTCCATTGACCACTAATGAACTGTTGATACCAGATGGATATGAACTCAAAATTCAAATTGTTTAAATATTGGATGGTTTGAAAACCTTGAAATCATGGAGGATGAATGAAAAATAATGAAGAGGCCAGGCACAGTGGCTCAATTGGCTAACCCTCCGCCACTGTAAGCACCGAGATCCCTCATGGGTACCAGTTTCTCCTGGCTGCTCCGCTTCCCATCCAGCTCCCTGTTTGTGGCCTGGGAGAGCAGGGGAGGATGGCGCAAAGCGTTGGGACCCTGTAGCTACATGGGAGACCTGGAAGAAGCTCCTGGGTCTGAATTGGCTCAGCTCTGGATGTTGTGGTCTTTTGAGGAGTGAACTAGGGGATGGAAAATCCTTCTGTCTTTCCTTTCCACAAATCTACCTTTCCAATAAAAGTAACATCTTTAAAAAAATAGGAAAGAATGAAATAAGTTAGGAAGTAGGAACTCATACAGTATGAGTTTGTGCTTGCTAACTGTACGTAAAGGGCGAGGGGGCAGGGAAGCCCTAGTGTTTGGCCATTGCTGAGCAGAACTGCCTTGGGACATTGAACTCCTTCCTTTATCCATCTCCCTCTCACCATCAGTCAAATTGGAGAAGTTAGTGAGGCTCTTCCCTATCCTCCTCTCTGTCACCCAAGTTCTAGAATGCAGTGGCTCTAGACATTTCCCAAGGGTAATTTTGTTCCCATGGGTAACAAAAATAGGTGCCAGAATGTTCTTTTTCTGGGAGCATTTGGTGTCCTGTTGCCGCAGATATTTCTTCCATACGTTAAAGACAAAGATGCATGTATACATACATCCATGAGAAACAACCATGTGATAAATTCCTTTCGAATGATGCATGGGTGAATGTTTAGGAGATGAGGAGTTGGGAGAACAGGTTGCTTGAGACTGAGTAGAGATGCCCCTCAGGATGGATTGGATGGTGGTTGCTTGCAAAGCGGGAGGCAGAATTCTTTCAAGGCATGCTGGTAGAATGCAGTCGGCCAGCTGTGATTTGGTGATCCGCGGAAGTCTTGCACCCTAGGGGAGGAAGAACAGCCTCAAACACTGCTCTGGGTTCCTTTCTTTCGCTTGTGGTATCTGTCCTGAAAATTGAAAACTCTGGATCTGTCCCTGCTACTGAAAATCAAATGAAAGCTGTAACAAGGGACTTAATTTTTTAAGTCAAAGAAAAGAGAAAGGAGTTACTATACGCAGTGGCTAAGTTGAGGATGACTCCTGTGGAGGCGTCATTACAGAAATGGGGGTTGGGGGGGCTGCTTGCCTCTGAAGGGTTTAGGCAAACAGGCACTGTTTGAACAGATGCTTCAGCAGCCCCTGGGGTTAACAGCCATGCTGGTGATGGCTGTGACTTGTAGAAAAGCTGGGTCCTGAGAGTCACCTGTGTAGGCTGCTGAGAGATGCAGTTCCTGTGGGAATGGGTCCTAAGTAGGAGCACTCTCCTGAGGATGCCCAGCACAGAGCTCACCCATGTAACTCGGGTAGCTCACTGAGCAGTGTGCTGGGGCCCAAGTGACCCTAAGGGAAGGACCACTCCAGGTCAGCACTGGCCCCTTCCTTGGGGCTGTCTTCCCCTTCGGCGAGCATGTTCCTGTTGGTCATTATTTAACACCTTTATACTTGGTTTCCTTTGCATAGCCCACTTGCCGCTCGGCTCCACGAGGCTAGGGCTTTGGGTCAGTTTTGTGCACCACTGCTGCATTCTTAGCCATTGACGGCAGTGCTCAGAACCTTCCTTGGCTCAGGCGGAGAAACAATATTGATCTGTTTTCTGGAAATCTTTGATCTTGGAGAAAGATGAGTCAGTTGAACAAAGCTCAGATTTCCTAAGATGGCACAAGGACTAGATAAGAAGTTGGACAGTAGACTTGCACCTGTCACTGCCAAGTGCTGGCAAACGAACAACACAGGTGCTACAGAGGGTCTAGGAAGGGCCAAGGAAGGGACTTCCAGGGCAGGGAGCTTGTGCCTTTGTGAGGCTGTCGGGATGGCTACAGAGTCCGGTGTTAACAGTTCACTAATCTGGGTCTGCTTTGTCATTTTCATGTAGTTGTAATATAGTTGAAAGACTTACTGGTTGTATAAGGACACTTAAAGAGATGAAGAAGGAAAATACTTTTTCTGTTTTTACAAAGAACCAGAGTAGGAAAAGAAATCAAGTTTTGCTTAGGATACTAGTAGCAAAGTCAGTAATTTTCTTTTTCAGAAGCAGTGAATTATCAGGCTTGTTTTTTGCATTGAATCTTCAACGCGTAAGATAATTGGTCTCCTTGGGCAATACCCATACTTGCATATTTGGTAGAATTCTCACTGGTACGATAAAGCAAAAATTTGTAAAGGTTACATGTCCTGGTTCCAATAAGGAAGAAATGGAACAGATGGTATTTATCTGACATATTGGTTAAGGTAGCACAAGTAAGTTTAACAGGGTAGATTGTTTCATAATTATCTATTTTTTGATTTACTACTGAAATCTTTCTACTAAATGAGGATTAAGATGTTAGAATGAGGTAGGCCCCATATTGAATACTTATTGTATATCCTGGTATATCCTGGTATATTTATCCAAGGACCTTGGTGCCATCGCTCAACGTATTGCTGGAATTGCTTAGTGAATCCCACAAAGAACTTAAATAGTTTCATGTCATTCTATTTTACTTTGGAGCCTGATTGATCTTCAATAACAACTCCTTCATGGAAACTTGGTTCTAGTGAATGGTGATTTTTTTTTTTTTTTTTAAATCAGCCTCCCATCTCCCCCATAGACCTTTAAGGATTATGCCTACAAGCACGTATTTTAAAGCACATTTACTTTGTGCACATAGCCCCCAGCCGGGAGGTGAGCCTGACTAGCCAAGGACCAGGGAGGAACAATGCATCCTTGGCCTGCCGTCTTTGTGTCTTTGTGTTCTCTCTCCCCAGTTCATTGTGTAGTTGGCAGTTGACTTTGGCGGTAGACTGGGTGCAGGGGCAGTGGCGGGCAAGCCGCACCCTGAGCCAACACAGCTGGTGGTTCTGTGGAGTCGGGTTTCCTTTCCAGGGCCATGCACCTTGGTTAACGTCTTGGCAGAAGCCCTCACTGAGTACTGCCGTTGTGCTGCAATAAATTACATAACTCAGTAAACACACGCTTTGGAAGTGACATCACTTGTCTCGGGCTAGAAGGATCTAATGCTAAATATAGGATCTAATCACACGTCTGCATCCACAGTAGGTACAGAACACAATTTTTCCAGTGAAACCATGACAGATTTGACATACTTACGGTTTTTATTGTGATAATTTGCTTGGTGTAGGTTTCTTGAGGATCAAGGAGTGGAAGAGAGGTGACAGGATGTGGGAACTTCAGCAGCTGACAGCAATAGTGGAATACAGAAAACATTTGTTGAACTTGGGTGTAGGAAAACTTGTGTCACCCAGGAGTCACAACTGAATGTATTTCTTCCAGTAGAGCCGTCTCCTCTGGTTCTTGGAGGCCCAGAATGTGTTATGTTGGTTCTAACATGACATAGGGGCTGGCACAAGACCCGGTCAGAACACACATGCACATGTATTGCGCTTACTGGTGAGCTGCGAATGAAGAGCAGGGATCAAATCTCACAAGAGTTTGAATTCTTCTCCCTCTCTGGAAATTTCCAACTAAATGGAAGTTGTCATTTTTATTAGGAATAATTGTACTTGGATTGTTATTTTTGAGAGTCTGCTATTTCCTATTTCATTTGAGAAAGTATTTTAAATTGACAAACTGTACATTCTTAGGATGCACAGGAATGATTTAGATTATGTCTACAATGTGGAATGGCTAAGTCAGGCTAATCAACATGAGTTCGTCCACATGCCATTTAAATTTGCTCTCAGCATTTTCCGAGAATGTAGTCTGTTGCTGTTTCCTGTAGTCACCACATTATAGCACAAATCTCTTGCATGTATTCCCTGTATATAACTGGATCAGCATTGCTCCCTCCTCCCCAGCCCCAGCTCCTGGCATGTTACTCTACTTTCTGCTTTTGTGAGTTTAATCTTTTTAGATTTTACACGTACGTGAGATCAATGAAGTATTCTGTCTTCGTGTGCCTGCCTTATTTTATTTAGCATCGTATCCCCGAGGTACATCTGTATTATCACAAATGGCACAATTCGATCCTTTCTTATGAGTGGTTACTATTCTCTTCTGGACATGCATCACATTCATTGGTTGATGGGCATTGAGTTGATTTCCTATCTTCTCTGTTGTCATGCAGCAGTTGTACAAGGGAGTGTGGGTATTGTATGTTTTTGAAACACTAGTGAGGATGACTGGGTAACCTCCAGATTGTTTTTTCACGACAGTGTGCAGAGACAATCTTGTCTTCCTATCCTTGCCAACACTCACCCTTTCATGGTCTTGGTAATGGCCATTTTGCCTTGTGTGGCATGAGTGAGCATGAACCCATTAACTGTACAGGTTGTAAGATTGGTTGTTTCCTTGCTGTTGAGTGGTTTGAATTCCTTTTGTGTTTCTGATGTTAATCCCTTGTCACATGTATGACCTGCAGGTGTTTTTGTCCCTTCCACAGATAGCCCTTTGTTTCCTTGGCTGTGCACAGGCTCTTTAATCTGATGTAATCCTGTTTGTCCATGACCATTTTTGCTTTTGTTGCCTGTACTGGTGGGGGATAAAAAAAATTGTTACCCAGAAGAATGTCATGGAACTCCCCCCTACATTGCCTTCCGCTATTTTCCCATTCCAGGTTGTAAGTTGAAGTCTTTAATCCACTCGGAGCTGATTTTTGCATATGGTGTGAGGTAAGGGCTTGGTTTTGTGCTTCTGAGTGTGGTTTAGGTAACCAGTTTTCCCAGCGTCATTTATTGCAGAGATGGTCTATTCCCCGTTGTGAGTGCTTGGTAAACTTGTGAAAGCTTGCTTGATCTTAACTACCTGAATTTATTTCTTGGTTCTCTCAAGTATTCATTATAAGTGTGTAACAGTATGAGATTACTTTACAACAAGAAATCTAAGTGAAACAGTAGAGATAAAAACCGAGGTGCTATTCTGAGGATAGAATGAGGCTCTCTTCAGCCTGAAAATTTTCCAACCTCAAGGAGTTAGTGCTGCCTTCTTCACAATGCTGGAGCCCTATCTTGTGGAATCCCATGGTTACCAGGAAACATTAAGTCACACTTATGGTACCTAGCGCTCAACAAACAAGCACCTATTTTGTGCCAAGGCACTATCGAAGCACTAGGGGAATCTTAAATAGTATTGTTGTCCCTGTTTCACTGATCAGGAAACTGAGCTGGAGAAAGATTGAGAACCCTGTTCGAGGCACAGAGTAACTGCTGAGGTCGTATCTGACCTGGGGTGGCGTGCACCCAGCCCAGAGGCATAACAACAGAGCAGGCTGACAAGTTGCCCAGCACAATTTTTCTGCTTATCTGTGCTGGCCAGAATGGTTTCCCACAGCCTCTGCTGATTTTTTCGTTCTAATTACACTGGAAGTTTCAGATGTTAGAGGTTTGTTTTAGAGAAATGTCTGTCTCCCCCTCTCTCTCCCTCTGTTAAGATTTATTTATTTGAAAGGCAGAGTTAAAATGGAGAACAAGAAATAATCTACCTGCTGGTTTACTCCCCAAATGGCTGCAGTGGACATTTCTAGGCCAAGCAGGAAGCAAGGGCCAGGAGCTTCAACTTGGCCTCCTACGTGGATAAAGTGACCCAAGCACTTGGGCCATCTTGCTCTGCTTTGCCAGGCACATTAGCAGGAAGCTGAATTGGAAGTGGGACAGCCTGGAATTGACCCTCATTGCTTTCTAGAATTTAGTAACTTTCTTCCTCCCATTCTCTTTCACATTGTAAAAATTCATTTTAAAGGTATAATTGCAAAGAGAAAAATGGAGGGAGCGAGACACCTTCCATTCACTGGTTTATTCCCCAGATGGCCTCAGTGGGTAGAATTGACTTGGGTGAAGCCAGGGGCCAGCGGTTCTGTCTGGGTCTCCCATGTGGGTGGCAGGGTTCTAAGCGTGGGGGCCATCTTATGATGTGGAGCTGAATTTCAGATGGAGCAGATGAACTGGTACCAGTGTCCTCACGTGGCATGCTAGCTTTGTAGATAGTTTAGCTTGGTGCACCATGATGCGGGCTGCGCTTAACTTCTTTTCTGTAACCCTCCACTCTGCGTAAAAGTTGACCTGGCTGGATCCTTCAACCGTCCCTTTGCTCCCTCCAGTTCTTCTGCGGACAGGTCGAAATGGGAGACCATCCCTGGGCACTGCCTAAGGTGTCGCTGTTGTTGTTTCTTTCTCACCAGCACGGAGGGTGGAAGGCTTCGGTGACTTGTGGAATACTCTCCTCTGTCTCCGTTGTCCTCTGGGGAAGTGAGAAGTCTGAAAGTTGTACTGTTGGTGGTTGGCTCCTCATTGAACCATTCAAGATGGGAAAAACAGATGTCAAATTATTTTGGTCTTTTGTCCTAGAAAAATGGCAGCAGTGAGGTTTTCTATATTTAAAAGCTACTTCCCTTCAGAGCTCACTTCCTTTGTACTGAGAGGCCGTAAGAGGCCCCCGTCCGCAGTGACCTCTTCTGTTCTGTGTGTGTCTGTGTAACCGTCCCGCCCTCAGCCCTCCAGTGTAGGATTGTGGAGTGCACAGTAAGTACTGCTGGAGCCGCTGGAATAGGCACCTGCAGTGCCCTGAGGCTGATGTGTGCACACAGGAATTCTGTGCTGGTGATGTGCGGCAGCCCCACCCTGCCCGGTCCCACCGCAGTGAGGGTTCCATTAGCTTCAACCAGCACCAGACTGCCCGTCCCAAGACATGAGCACCAAGCCTCAGATGTTAACTGGGTCGGTAGAGCGTTTATAGGGAGATGGTGAATGGCTGATGAAAAAACAAACAGCAAAAACCTGAGCCTAAAAGTTGGCCCAATAATTATTGTATTGCGTTTACTCCTGTGGAGTATTCTCACTTATGGGGGGGGGGGATGTATGTTTGTGTACACAACTAGCATAGCTTTTTGGTAGTTCTGTGTTTAAATGTTAACTTTTGGGGAACAAATGCAAATGATAAAATCTGAGTACAAATGTGCAGTTGGAGAGATGAAAGAAATACTTTTACAAATCAGGCATCTTCTGTTGAGTTTCTTTTTGCTTTCTCATGAAATGTGAATTCTGGGAAGCTGTCGACTTGGTGGTATAATGCATTGTTCTGAAGGGGAAATACTTATTGCCTCTCAAAAACAGGAATTGTGGACCGATTTGGACTCGTGATATTTTTCTTGTTCACAAGATGAGGTTTATGGTTAGAGCCAAATTGTTGACTTAAATTTAAATCTGCATTTTTTTTCCCTGTAATCATGCGAGGACGGACACGGTGCAGGACACACTTGGCCTGTGGTGTTCATTGAGTGTTGCTTTGAGCTGCTTTGTGCTTCTGATGTCTGTGCAGGAGCTGGGTGGTCCATGTCACTCTTACACCTTCTTCAATAAACAACAGAGTCTGGGAACAGGGCCTGCAGGTGATCCTCCGGGATCCCGTGCAGTGGATTAAGAACCTCCCACCTGCGGCATCCCCGTTCCCTGGACACATGACTGGCATGGAGGAGTGTTGGGTTGTAGATTTGTAGTTCATTTTGTAATTTTCATGGTCATCGTGGTAATTGCTTTGTAGTTTTGTCTCAAGTTTAAGAGTTGTTAAACCAAAGATAACTTTTTCAGCAGAAACTTTCTGAAGGAATCGTGAGCACACAGACAGGCTCACACACAGGCTCCAGTCCATATATTTTTTTTAAAGATTGAAAATCTACCTTTCCAATAAAAATAAATCAGAGAGGAGAGACAAAGATCTTCCATCCACTGGTTCATTCCCCCAAGTGGCCACAACGGCCAGAGCTGTGCCCATCAGGAGCCAGGATTTCTTCTAGGTCTCCCATGCAGGTGCAGGGTCCCAAGGCTTTTGGGCCATCCTCGACTGCTTTCCCAGGCCACAGGCAGGGAGCTGGAGGGAAGTGGAGCATCAGGGAC
This sequence comes from Ochotona princeps, assembly GCF_030435755.1. Lineage (NCBI taxonomy): Eukaryota > Metazoa > Chordata > Mammalia > Lagomorpha > Ochotonidae > Ochotona > Ochotona princeps. The sequence continues at coordinate 3,269,695 of NC_080863.1, read as the reverse complement.
ATGAGCTTGTGCCCGTATAGGATCTGGGCGCATACAAAGGCAAGGACTTGAGCCACTAGGCTACCGTGCAAGGCCCCTCCAGTTCATGTTTTACTTGTGGAATCTCTGTCTTAGGAAGGCTCAAGAAATCCACCAGGGCCTTCCCATTGAAGACTAGTGAAGGATTTACCAGGCTTCACAGGCTTTGACATTTGAATTTGAGTGAAATCTCGCTTAGGTCAAAACCAGTATTAAGGTCCTTCAGCTTCTAGAACTGTACCCTGGGGGAGAGGGGAAGGGCTTAGAAAGAAAAACAAATAAAAGAATTCTACCAAAAGTCATGCACTCTAACATAGCTTCTTTTTTTCCCCTTCACACAGTTGCCAATAATGTGTGATGTAATTCTGAGGCATGAATGACTGGGATAGCACAAAATACCTCAGCAGTGTAGTGATCCAATGTTTTGGTTTTCATTGCTTTGCTAATTGAATGACTATGGGGAAGCTGGTTTAAAAGAAGAATTTCCCTCTAGGGAGGGTGGAAATGAAGCAATTGTATTAGCTGCACAGATGGACTCATCCTGTATCTCCTTGGTTTAGGGACAAGAAAAGGGATCATATCTTCTCTCCGATGACTTTAAGACCCAGGCATCGTTGTGTGGGTTGTCCTGGGGAAGACCTTTCCTTGAGTTTTGAGGGGTGGACGTGGCTGGGCGCCAGGAAAGGACTCCCGGTCCAATCTGCCACCTTGTGGGCAATAATCGAAGTGCTTCAGCCTACTTGTGTTGATGTGGACCCCAGGCAGCAATCCTTAGGGCTCCTTCTCACATTTGTTATTGGCGAGCCCTGACCTTCAGGTGGTGCACACCACCCCTCCTGCAGGAAGATCACCCGCTCTGCCTTTGCGCTCACCTACTGCTAGTTGTGGAGTCGGAAGAGGTGCAGAAGAAGGCAGACTCTCCTTAAGGGACTTGTGTTCTGATTGAAAAGTTAACACATATAAATGCCTGGAAGTAATGTGACCACACAGAGCACCAAAGCAGGGCCAGAGGCCCGTGGTAGAGGCAGCAAAAACTGCAGGAAATCTGACTGGCAGTGGTACCGCCAGTGATGGATGGAGACTGGGGATCTAACCCAGCAGGAAGTCGGAAGGGAGGAGGGCGTCTTGACAGAGTTTGTTGCTGGCGAGGTGAGTGGTTGCTGGCCACTATCTGGGAAGGGCCCAGGGAGGTTGTTTGGGCTCTGTTGTGGAGCCAGGGGAGATCTCTGCATGCAGGTGGATTGAATGCGGCAAGCCCCTGGCTGCGGAGGGCAGGTTGTCCCCTCCAGGGCAGGGGAGCGTCTTTCCAGGAGTTGCCCCCTCATCTTCCTCGTAAGATGCTCCATTTCGGTGTGTGCACCTGCTGGACAGCCGTACTAGGCAGCATTGTACAGGCCAAGGTGATGTGGGGCATGACTCAGGAATTGCTTCAGGAAAAAGTGTTTCAGGGAGGATTAATGGAGAGGCTGCTGACCTGATGTGTTAAATTACTTCATTCTAGCAGGCTTGCCTCAGTGATACTTTAGAATTGTTTAGTATCACCCTGATACCATGCACAGATGAGAAAACAGCCAAGAACGAGGCCTTCCAAGACCGTTTCCAGATTCAATAGAGTACCTTGAAACTTGTGTAGAATTCTTAAGATTTGTCCATTTCCACTGTTTAAACTCATACTTTGTAAAAAATAATTGATTTATTTGAAAAGGAGAGAGAGTCATCTTCCACCTGCTGATTTCCACCTTCTTCCCCCCAAATGGTGGCAGTAGCCAGGGCTGGGTCAGAACTAACAGAGCCAAAATCTTGTCCTGTCTCCTGTGTCAAGGCAGACTAGTCCCTGAGCCATCTGCTGCCCTCTGCGGTGTGTGTAAAAGGAAGCTGGAATCACTAATGGAGCTGGTGTTGAATACAGGCACTGCCATAGGTAGTTGGCATCCAAAGTGGCTTTTTTTTTAAAGATTCATAATTTTTATTGGAAAGGCAGATTTTTACAGATTGAAAGAGACAAAGATTTTCCATCTGTTGGTTCACTCCCCACATGGCTACAGCAGCCGGAGCTCCACTGGTCACATAAGCAGAGAAAGCTGGCACTTGCATGGTGCAGGCTTAGCCAGTTGAGCCATTGTTACCAGTCCCTGAAGTGGCACCTGTATCGTTAGCATTGTTGAAGTTTTTAAAGTCTAGGCACTGGTATAGCCTGTAAAGCTGCCAACTGCTGAGTTGGCATCCGTATGGGTGTTGGTAGGAGTCCTGGCTGCTGTAACTCCCTAGGAAGACAGAGGAAGATGGCCCCAGTGCTACTCACATGGGTGACATGACCTCCCGGCTCCTGCTCTGGACCTGGGCAAGTGCTGTTGGTCATGAGCCTCAGGGGGTGCTGAAGAATGCGCTCGCTCTCTCGCTGTCTCTAACTCTGAGCTTCAAACAAAGGAATCTTTTAAAAATAAGGAACAAAGTCTGTGGGTTTAGGTGTATGGGAACACATGCAGAGATTTTTAAAGACCACATTTTAAATGTTATGAAACATTTTTTAGCCGTGGAAGGCAAACTTAGGAAAATACTCCAGTTCTGACAGTCTTAAATATGTTTCTGCAATTCTTCCTGGGGAAAAAATATTTAAATGGTTGTTCTGAAATTGGAAATTTCGTCCCTTCTCCCATTTCGTCATTCTTGAGGATATGAGATTCTAGACCCCTGTCATTTGGAATGTATATTAATAACAGATGTCCCAGGCTCTACATGTTGGCTATGCTTCTCCTTAAATCGGATGTACAAGTCTGTATGTATAAAGCAGACAGTTTAAGGACCTTTGTAGTTTCTGTGAATAATATACTTGGTTTTGTTTTTTTTAATTGGGGGCTAGAGAGGCATGCTAATTAGGATCTCAAATTGTGACAATTCTGATGTGTGTGAATACTTTGGGAATATTTAACGTCTTTATGCTTTTAGGATTACTTGTACTTCCATTCAGATCTCAAGCTCAGCTGTTTTTTTCAGGATCTATACACTCCTTCAGTGTGTCGTTAGCAAATGGTGTAACTTTTGCCACACAGCCTAGTGAGATAGATGGCTGTTCACCTTGCTTCACAAATAAGGTCCCGGTAACGCTGCCTGGGTCCTAGCTGGGAAGAAGGGGTCAGGGTTTGGATTCTGTGCTCTGTGGCTCCGGAGTTTTTCCCCAAGCTTTATTTATTTCTCTCTGAAAGGCAGATATACGGAGAGGAGAGTCCAACAGAAAGAGCTTCCATCTGCTGGTTCACTCACTAAATGGCTGGACACGTGGAGCTGAACTGACCCGAAGCCAGGAGCTTCTTCGGGTCTCCCACCTGGGTGCAGGGTCCCAAGGCTTGGGTCATTCTGTTTCCCAGGCTGCAAGCAGGGAACTGGATGGGAAGTGAAGCAGTCAGGAGACAAACCGGCATCCATATGGGATGCTTGCATTTTCAGTTGGAGAAGTACCTTGTTGCACCTGTGTGCCAGCCCATAGCCCTAGCCTGTATTCTTTCCATTGTATCCCCGGGTTTTCTGGGACAACTCGTTCAAATGTTTCCATGGCCTTGCCTTCCGCCGCCTCCTGTTGAGTACACTTGGACCATCCAGCCCGCAGTGCTGCTGCTGCTCACGCAGGTGCGTCCTCAACTTTCTTGATGACTGGACTTTGTAGAGCAGTCAGCCTGTGTCTAAATGCAGTGTGAACACATAGCTTCAGATATCCCACCAGGCCTCCCCCCCCAGTAATGTTTTGTTCTGCACAAGCCACGAGGAGCCAGCAGAGCACAGGAGTGGGTGCACAGCATATGGAGTGGGGGCCCCAGAGGAGGCGGACTTCTCCAAAAACTGCACTGCAGCGTGCTCTACACGGTGAGCGAACTTCTGATGCTGGCAAGGCCACGGGAGGAAAAGCCAGCACTAAGTGGTGGGTGTGTTTGAGTCGGCCTAAGCCTTGAGAGAAGCTGGAGAAAGAGCCCAGGAGGCGGCCTCCACTCCCTCCGCCTTCTTTCCTGTGAGGGGCGCCCCATGTTGCTGATGCTGAGCCTGAGGCTGTGGACGCCCACTCCCCTGCATGTCCTCAGGTGTTGCCTGTGGATTTGGGACTCGGCTTACCTTGGCACGGGGGACTGGGGACGAGGCGGGGAAAGGAATCTGTTTTTCCTTTGGCGTCACTTTCCACTTCATTCCAAATGGCCAGTCTGACCCCTTTGTCTTCTAGAACTTCCCAATTTCTGCTTTCAAATGGCATCTATTTTTGAGAAAAGGATGTCCTTCCTGGGGCTGTAGGCAAGGCATATTGTTCTAAAACATGCCGCTTCCTGGTCAGAGCAAGCTATTCCTGTTTGTGCTCCCAGACTGGAGAGAGTTGGTGGGGAAGCGCTGGCCTTGGAAGGGTCTTTAACAACAGTGAGGCCATGTGAGTCGGCCTTGTCCAGAGGTGCGGTTGGGCAGGCCTGCACGCCATAGTTTCCACATGGAAGTTGAATCACTTCAGATAGACTGCGCTGCCGGGCACTTCAGCAGTCAAGTTTGTTGAGACACAGCCACATTGTGTTTCATCTCTCCTCGTGTGTGTGCAGACAAAGAGAGGGGGACCCAAGAATCTGAAGGCCACCTGTCGAGAATTCTCTTGCATGTCTAAACAAGAAATCTCTTCTCGCTCAGATGACTTATCTATTTTCACTTTGCCAATCTCGGCTTGCTCTGAGGATCGGGACTTTCTTAGCATCCTATTTTTACTCACCTTTTTTGTTTTGGCTTGGTTTTGGTTTCTTCGCAAGGTGGGTGCAGTCCCGTGCCAAGTACAAATATTGAAAGAAGAGGATGTGTAAAGGTTGGGAGTTTTGCGTGCTTCCAGAAGTGAAACTGTTGGAAGGAGGAGGATGGAGTGGGCATGCTGTGGAGTGCCCTCTCCCGCCCTGGGGTCTCTTCCTTTCCACGGCTTTTTCTTGTACCACCTGGCAACTCATCCGACTTAGGGCTTGGTGTGGGATGTGGGGATGCGGCAGCTGGCACACAGTTCCTGCCCCTCCCCAGAGTTCAGTCATGCCTGTGTTGATATGAAATGGCCTGATTCTAAGTTTTAGACCTGAGCATGGTGCTTCCAATGTTACGGGCTTGGAAGATGTGGGATCACTGGGCACTGGGGAAGATCCTAAAACCAGTATATGTGCACTTCAAAAAAATCACTCGTTCTCCCTGGCTGCTAGGAAACCAGAAGAGAGGTGCTGTTGGGGCTGTCGGTGTGGTGTGCCTCTCCTGCACACCCGCTGATCCTGGGTAAACCGCACAGTCATGTTGGGCTGCTGGACTATATTGAAGCAAAGCTCAGATAACACCTTCCTGGTTCGTCAACTCTAGAAATGAACTCTTAGCCTAACGGTCCGTTAATGATCTGTAGCAGTTTTACAGTACAGTTCAGTGGGGGGAAGAATAATTTTCACAAAATTCTTGAAGAACCTATAGTGTCAACTCTTTCTGATCTTGGATTAGGTAATGGTTTCTTAAAAACAACTCTAAATGAGCTTCAATTCAGAGTATAATAAAAAAATTCACCATTTAATGAGAAAGACAAATAACCATATTAAAACTTAAAGCCTTTGAATATTCACTATAGCTATAGAAGTGGCCGAAAAGAATGAAAAGACGTGCATTATTGTTGGTCAATATGGAAATGCAAATGGAAATTACAGTAAGATATGTGACTTCACACCCAGTAGGATGGCTAAAATGAAAAAAGTGGGCAATAGTAAATGTTGGCAAGTATGCAGAGACTGAAATCCTCTTACAATGTTAATGGGATTATAAAATACTGTTGTCACTTAGGAAAGCAGTTTGGCTGAACCTTAAGTTAATGGTTCAGGTCCTGGCTGTTCCATTTCCCATCCAGCTCCCAGCATGTCCAGAGCCTTGGGACCCTGCACCCACGTGGGAGACCTGGAGGAAGCTCCTGGTTCCTGGCTTCAGATTGACTCTGATCTGGTCATTGCAGCCATCTGGGGAATGAGCCAGCAGGTGGATGATTGTTCTCTTCTGTCAATCTACCTTCCCAAGGAAAATAAATACATCTTAAAAGTTAGTGAGTTAGTGTGACCTAGCAGTTCCCTTCCTTAGGAATATATCCATGAGAATTGACAATGGCATTCAAACAAAAACTGGCACGCACGAGTTCGTGCCAGCTTTCTAGTGATAGCCAGAACGTAGGAGAACTCCAAATACCCATCGGCTGATGAGTGCCTAAGCAATTGTGGTTTGGCTTCCCAGTGGAGTAGGTGTGGCGTTAAAGAGGTGGGATGTGCTGGAAGATGAGCGGCCCCCAGAAACCTAACACTGGGTGACAGAGGCCTGTCCCTCAGGGACCTGCAGTGCCGTGCATGGCCAAGGAGGAGGCAGGTCTGTGCTTCCCAGGAGTTTATGGGAAGGGGGAGTGAAGAAGGATTCTTCAGGAGTTCCAGGACTTTCTCTTCCCCCCGGGGAGGTGGTGAGAATGTTCTGGAATTAGTGCTGGTGAAAATATCAAGACAAAGTAGTGGGAATTTCACTTCAAGAAAGTTTCATGGTACGTGAATTACCACTTCAGTGGCTACGGAAAATTATTTTGCTGATTTCTTAAAATGGCTTTGGTCTACATTTTGATTAAGACTTGGGAGGAGTAAATATTCATATTGCCATGTCAGACAGATTTCCCGAAATACTGATTACTTGCTTATAAGTGAATGTAGGTAGAGCTTTGTTTTTTTTTTTTTTTTTACCTTGTCTGAAGTTTGATTTGTAACTTTGAATTCTCTTTTGTACCTACCACAAAGCAAGATACATTTTAATCTGAATGCTTTTTTTTAAAAGGAAATGTATCTTCATATGTAAAACATTCGTATAAACATCTTATAAAAGTATTTTGGTAGAATTGAAAAGAATTGAATGCTTATTTTTCAGTATAGTTTTGGAATAATAGGAATGGTTTTCGTATTGATATAATTAGGTTTAATGTGCTAGTCTTCATCTATCCTGGAAAATTGAAACTTTGTTTTGAAATCCAAGGCAGGCGGTAGATATGTGATAAAGAACAACTTAAAAAAAAAAACTTCTATTTTCACAGCTTTGTTAATTTACATTTAAGTAGACTTTGCTTACTCCACAGGCGGTTGTAATAGGTGGCATTTGTACATGCTTAACTTGAAAGTCTAAGGAAACATGCTTCTTAAAAAACAGACACCTGTAGCTTATTTTTGCTTGTAGCTAGAATGCCTGCTTTGGGTAACTCCTGTCCCAGGAAGGTCTAACAGTTTGTGTCTTCGCCTTTCCTAGGATCTGGAGATCGTGTATTCCTACCTGCACGGGATGGAAGCCTTATCCAACCTGAGGGAGCACCAGCTGAGGTATGCCACTTGAACGTTTCCATCACGAGTCAGTGTTAGAGTTGCATGTTACCGTTTCCCAGGGTTAAGAAGTTGGCTTAAGGAAAGTTTACAGAAACTCTCCTTCATGTCATGTATTTATGGCTTTATAACTTTTCCAAAGTCGAATTGATTTTTTAAAAAAAATTTATCAGAAAATCAGCTACACAGAGAGGTGGAGAGACAAAGACCTTCCTTTTGCTGATTCACTCCCAAATGGCCGCAGTGGCTGGAGCTGTGCCCATGAAAAGCCAGGAGCCTCTGTGGGTCTCTCATGGGGGTGCCGGGTTCCAAGGCTTTGGGCCATCCTCTACTGCTTTCCCAGGCCACAAACAGGACTGGGTGGGAAGTGGAGCAGCCAGGATTAGAACCGGCTCCCATATGGGAGCCTGGCATGCACAAGATGAGGACTTGAAGCTCCAGGCTACTGCACTGGGCCCAGTTGAATTTAATTTTAGTCAGATAATGGTGTGCTGACATGCCACCCATACCGTGGTTTGTACCCTCCTCCCCAGTCACAAGGGGCATTGCTTGCCCCTCCGGTAAATGGAAGTCTCCCAGATCGTTCTAATTATTCAAGGAATGGTTTGGTTCATTGTTTTAGTATGTTATAGGTCTTTATTATGATTATGTTTGTTGGATTAAGTACACTTTCTTGGGAAGCAGTATTTATGCCAAATGTGTTTTTAAGTCATTTTTGCTGTTTAGTATTGTAGTGATTTTGCTTAAGGTTATTTGAGCTACATGTGTAAAGAGGGCACTGTGGTGTAGCAGGGTAAGCTACCAATTGGGGCGCCCACATCCCACGCTGGAGCACTGGTTCTAGTATTGGCAGTTCTGCTCCTGACCCAGCTCCCTTCATTACGTGTCTTTGGGCCTGAGACTGTTAGTATCTGGGAGCCCCACGTGGAGTACCCAGTTCCTAGCTTTTTACCCGATTCAGCCCCAGCTGTTGTGGCCATCCGGGGAGTGAACCAGTGGATGGAAGATCCCCGTCTGTCTGCTTTGTGTTCCAAATTAGAAGTAAATCAATACAAGCTCACGGTAAGCAGCAATGGAGTGGCGGTCACCTTGACTGCGCTGGCTGGACTGGAACCCTCTCCGGAGTCGGGAGGCCGGCTCGCCCAGGCGTGGCCTGTTCCGATGCCAGCAGTTCTTAATTATGAAAGGAATCCTTGTCCTATATAATTCTTCTTTACTCTTTAAACACTAATTAATTTGTGAGCATGTCAGTTTTATCTTCACTTGTTAATTGAAAAAAATATCAAGAGGATTGAGCACTTCTAAAATTAAATTTTAACGAAAATCATTTAAATAGATTGAAGATCAAGTGTTAAAAATTCAGTCAAGTGTTTTTTTATTTTATTTTTTTAGAAAGAGCAAAACCACTGGGTTTTAGAAAGACAGCTCAAATTGCAGCAAGAATAATTTTCAAGTGTGTAACTTCCACTTTGTCATGATAACTTGTTAAAGAAAAAGCTGTAATACCAACTTGAATACAGTTAAATCTGCAAATTCAGTTCACATGCAAGTACTAAAAGTGATTTTCCTATTGTGCACACAAAATCACAAATATGAATATTCATATACTTATATATACTTAGAGTAGCTGTGGTTTTAAATTGTTTACATAGTAGTAGTTTTATGCAGTGGAAATAGAATGCTTAAGACTTACGGAAATCTTGAATTCGAAAAGTAGAAACACTGTAGCACTCCATAATCCCTGTTGACTCGCAGGAGCACTGCCAACTTTCTTCTGTAAAAGTTACTTCGGTTAGCAATAGCCACTGACCTCAGGGGTATGGGAAGTGGAGTCTGGAGCCTGTTCATACCCTCTGATGGCTGGACCTTGCAGGGAGGGTCCTTTAAGATCTTATTCTCATATTTAGAGAAAGGAAGAACTCACATTTGTCTAAGAAGGTGCTGAGGGCAGGGTCAGGATGCGAGGTTGGTAACAGCACTAGCTAGATAATGACCGTGCCCTTTCTGGGGAGAAGGCATCTTCTTTAGCCGAATGGCTTTCTTGGAATTTTACAAAAAGTTTTTTACTCCAGGATTATTAGAAAATGGGTAGTTAAAACTTCCAGAGAGCACAGTCACCCAGTTGTGAGTGGGAAGCGGTTTTCACCGTGATCTCCGCTTTGCCCGTGTGGTGGAGGGCACTGGAGCGGGCAGGACAGGCTTTCTTGTGCGGGAAGCATGAGCTCCTGGCACTATTGCAGCCACTGCGGTGTGCGAGCCATCAGCTCCTTCTTGGCGGTCAGGGTGGGCGGCTCAGTGCGGTAAGAACTGATCTTAGCACGAGTTTATTTTAAAAAATCAGTATAATCAATATGCCCACAACAGCTGGTGTGCATGTAAACTGAAAGTGGCATGTTTGCCGGAGAAGAGCATGCTGGGATTTAGAGCAAAGACCAAAAATCCGCGAAAAGCAGACCCATTTTTTGGGAATGATTGGAGTTGGAAACAAGTCAATGTCAGCGTTATAGTGAGTGTAATTATCGCCACCTGGGAGCCTTGAGCTTGGTAAATGGCAGCTGAACTATGGCGTTCAGACATGCGCGAATCCAGGGAAGGTCAGAGTGCTTTTGCTCCAACGTTTCCTTGCCAGTGTTTGAAGTCGAGCAGTCTAGGTTCCTATTCCATTTATACAGAACAGTCTCATGCTCTAGTTGCCTTTGTTTTTAAATTGTGTTGTCATGTTTTTATCTTGACTTTCGGATGGCACTAGATACACTGTTTCTTTAAATGGTTACTAGTGACACGCCCACTGTGTGCTGCAGGTTGATGTGGCTTGGAGAGAAAAGGCCTTCAGGTCACTCAGACCCTTGGCACCCAGGACTTGTGTTTTCCCAGTGGGGTAGACACCACGAGGTCCACAGATCAATGCTGTTTGTTTCAGATTTCAGTGTGCTGGGCATGGTACTAACAGGTGCTGGGCTGCTCTGACTTGGAGGGGATGGTTAAGGGAGTTGGGCAAAGAATTCTGCAGTATGCAGGTGCCTGCCAAGCGCTGTCATGGCGGGAGGCTTGGGCAGGCAGGGACATGACCTGGTCGGGCACATAGGTGGGGCACTTCTTAGTAAGGGCAGTGGTTAGTGTGGGATTGGATTCAGGAACCAGGGGTTCGGATTTCCTTGTCAGGACTGGGGGAGTAAGAGCAGAGGTGTGAGATGACCACCTGACTTGGGATACAGGGAGGATCTCTCTGGATAAGGGTATGGGAGAGAAAAAGCAGAAGCCAAAACCTGGGGTCCTGGTAGGACAAAACAGTGATAGTTCCTACTGGATTTTGGCGGAGGAGATGGTGAACTGGGGCCACTTGGGAGGATGTATTTTGGAAGCAGGTGCAGGCAGAAGGTGGGCGTGAAGAAAGAAGCAAAAGTTGCCCCGAGGGTTGGAAGGGCTGTATGTTTGGGTACTGATTTCGGGTGGAGCAGGGGTTTTTTTTCCCTTGGTGTTGGGGAGGGAGAATGGAATTCAAGTTGTGTTTTGAAACTTTAAATCTGAGGTGGTGTGGCATTCATCCATCCAGCGGGCTCCAGGGAGTGGTCTGGGGCATTGCTGTGGAAGTAGTTACCCAGGAGCTTAGATTAAAGTCACAAGCCTGGTGAGATGAGTTCCGTGTCTCATCCAGAAGAGATCTCAGAAGAGCCCCCTAGAGGCCGATACTGTGCACAAGTCCAGCAGCAGACTGGGATGGGAAGATCCCTAAGGATTCAGAAAAAGTGATTAGGAAGTTAAAGTAGGAAACGAAAAGACCAAAGACAGGAGCCTGAAGAAGCTGGTGGTGGAAGGAAGAAGCGGTCACCAGGTGCTGCTGAGAAGTGAGGTTAACGTAGGAACAGGCGGATGGGATTTGGATGACCAGGAGCAAGCTGACGACTCGCAGAGCTGTTTCCGTGAAGTCTCAGGGACCCGCGGATGGGGGAGTAAGGAGCAGGTGGGAAGATGGGAGACGGGCTGACAGCTCCGTGAGGCGAGTCCTGTGATGGCCGAAGCAGGGCAGAGGTGGCAGCCAGAGGGGCATCTGGCTCAGAGGGGATGCGCCCGGAGAACAGGTACAGCTGAGCTGTGTTTGTGTTAGCTTTTGGGGGCGATCAGTGGAGGAGGGAATCTTGCAAGAACATAGCACTCATGGGGGAGGAGGAGTAAGATCCAAACTGGGTGTTGGGAGGTGGAGCAGGGACCGTTCTGTTCCCACACAAGGCAGAGCCTGGTACGTACTTACAACCAGAGATTTTTAGACACATCACACTGCCCACTGACTTTTCCTATGAAGAAATGCAATTAAACCCCTCAAAGTGTTGCCCACTGTGTGTTCAGGGTGGACTGCTAGCTTCCTTGTGGTTAGGCTGGCTTTCATGTGCAGTGTTCTGAGGAAGGGAGGGGAGATCAGGACCTCCCAGGAGGGTGGAGCTCATGGGGCTTTGGGAAGAACCAGGGAGCACGGCAGAAGGCTGTTTGTTGGACTTGGCGAGAAGAGGGCAGGTGGATGTGGGCTGAGCGGAGTTGGACAGTCCAGAAGACGGTAGCCCCCGTTGACCAGTGAGCACGAATGAGAAAGAAGGGTCGTTCTCTGCTCCACATTGCTGCGTTTCTTGGGCCGTGGAGTTGGGTTGAATGTAATAAAACGCTCTTAAAGATTCTATTCTTCAGATAATATCGACGCTGAACTCTAGTCTTCATGTTTTCCATAATTTTCCCCCCGGGGATGATTTGCCCCATTGTTCGTTAAGATGCTGAGTTAATAAATGTCTGGTTTTGTCTGAAATTCCACACACTTGAATCATACTAATGTTGAGCTACGAATCGCATTGTCACTAATTGTGAGATTTATAGGTTTTCTTTGCTAATTTTTGTGAGCTGCTTCTCATTCCTCGTGTACCACGGGAAGCATTAACTTGTTCACGTGCTGGGATGTATGAAGCGCGCGCGGTCTGTCCCCATTAAGTAACTGGCAAAGTTAACATCGCCTGACGTGCTTTCTGATGTCTTCAGCATGATTTGTTTTGATTTGTTAATTCAGATACCAGAAGAACTCACCTTGAGGCTAACAATGATTGTGAGGAACCATATACAGTTATCTTAAATGGGTTCAGTTTGGATTTTAAAGCATTAGTGTGTTTTCAGTGGCAGCCGTTGAACTCATGTCTTTCTCTCTTTTGCAGGTTAATGTGTGAAACTGTGAGATACGAAAGACACGAAGCAAATGAGGTTTTGTACTAGTAAGTGCCTGCTTTTTGTTCATGCGGTCTGTAGTGTGCGGTGAGGAAATGCTCCTTAAGTTTCACCGAAGCGTCGGCGGCAGTGGCCTCGTCCCCGGCCCGTTGCTCGGTGCGCTGTGAAACTTGCCGCTGTTTCCTCTCACACGTTAAAAGCTTCCAGTCCTTTCCTGATGGGTTCACGTTGGAGTCTCTATCCTGATCTCTGCCAAGTGGGAGGTGGTGTGTCACATTTTAGGGCATTTTGACATTTATTGTTACAAAATAAGAATGTAGTGTCCTTTCAACAGAACAAAACATATATTCCCTTAGCCGCAACTGATGAGGTACCAAGATAGCAGAAACATCTCTAGCTTCATACTTCCTTCAGAAACGGGGACACAAGTTAGCCACAGCTCTTCAAAGGGGTTCCCTTTCCTTTAAGGCATGAGAGCTGTTGTTAAGGCGAGGGCTAGCGTTCTAGATGTCGGGGTTGCCGTGTTGAAGATGCGCACACTTGGCTTGAGCAGACACACCCTTCCAGGGAAGGTGATCACCACGATGGCCTACGTTCCATTCGACCTTGCTTCCCACCAAGGAATTGCCACCTTGCAGGCGTAACACTGAGACTGTGTGGTGGAACAGGCGAACCATGGCCTCTGGCCCTCAGGAGCCCATAGCATCAAGAAGCAGATCCACTCTAAAAGGAAGCAGCAGCAAAACGATTAAGCCAAAATAATGTGTGTACCCAGCATGCGTTTGTGTACTGAGTGGGAAACCCACGAGAGCACTTGCCCGAAGCGGCCCTGTGCGCGGGGGCCCTGGTGTTGAGGCCTGGTGTTCCGGGGCTCAGTGCAGGGGAGGAGCCCTGCCCGACCCTCCGACCCTTGCGGCAGGTTCCCTGCCCCGGCCTGTGGCGAGGCTCGGCGGGCCCAGGCAGGAGAGGCAGCTGAGTTGCTGCACGCCTGGCAGGTTACGTTCCAACTCTTTGTCCTTCGTCTCCCAGTTCCAGGCTGTGATATTTTGAAATGAATTCCAGGTATCGGGTTAATTGATCCATAATGACTTTGATATGCTGCTTTACTTCACACACACGCAGAGCACTTCCCTCTGCCGGCTCACTCCCCAAATAACTGCCTGTGCCAGCCACCTTTTGGAGCCAAGACCTGGAAGCTCTGTCCAGGCCTCCCCCATGGAAGAAGGAAATCACTAGCTTTGGCCGTCACCGCTGCCCTCAGGGTATGCATTAGCAGGAAGCTGTAGCTGGAGAAGGGCTTGCCCCCAGGGACTCTGGTGTGGTCGAGGGTGTCTAACTCCTGGGCCGGAATCCCTGCCCTCCAGGCTCTGAGTGCTTAGCTGGGTGGTTAGTTTTCAAGCAGCAGAGGGATGTGACCGAATACCTCCTGACCCCGTCAGCCGAAGGCAGTTGGTGTCTGTGGCTGCGTGAACACGTGAAGGCTGGGGGCGGAGTGAGTGGACGTCGGGAGGGGACAGTCCCTGTAATTCCTGTGACATTGCAAGTGCTGAGACAGGGACTTAGGAGTTGAGTTTTAGAAGATATAAGACTGGCATGGTGGCACAGCAAGAAGAACCACCATCTGTGATGCCAGTGTCCTCTGAGCGCCAACTTGAGTGATGGCAGCTTCGCTTACCATCCAGCTCCCTCATACACCTGAGAAAGCAGCAGAGGGTAGTTCAAATGCCTGGTGTCCTGCTGCCCTTGTGGGAGACCCAGGAGCTCTCGGCTCCACATTTCAGTCTGACCCATCCCCAGGCACCGCAGCCATCTGGGGAGTGAACCAGCAAAGGGAAGCAGAGCTCTCGCTCTCTCTGTCTGGCTTCCAAATAAAAATAAGTGTGTACGCCTTCAGCTGCTTCCTCCTCACAGAGGTCACTGTTGGCATCAGCCCGGTCTACACGGGGAAGCTAAGGCTGGGAAAAGATGAGGAACATACCCCAGGAGGTCCCATTGCTGAATCTGGGACCAGGATTTGAACTCACATGTTGCATGACTCGGCAGCCTTGGCTCTTAGCCCGGTCACATGCATCTTCCTGGGATCGTAACACTTGGAAGTGGGGTGTGTGTGTGTGTGTTGATGGCCCCGACTCCCGCCTGCCCACCTGAGGCTCTGCCTGCAGCATGGCGATCCCTGACAGCCGTAATTGATGGCTCATGTAGAGTGAAGATGATGACGGTATCTTTAGCCTTCCTAGAGGTTTTTTTTTTTAAAGTCTGTTCACATAGTGCATGTGTGCTGTGCCTAAAACATGAGGGCTTCAAGGGGCTTATGGGAAATGTGAAAGATAACGACCTGGGAAGAGGCTGGTGGGCTAGTTCAGATGCCTGTATTTTGGACTGGTGTGTGGTGCAGTGGGGTAAGCCACTTGCAGCACCTAGGAGAGCATCATTTGGAAGTCCTCACTGTCCTACTTCTGATTCGGCTTTTTCCTATCCTGGGGAAGCGGTGGACACTGGCCCCAGTGCCAGGGTCCCTCCCCCACCCCGAGACAGCTGGGTGACACTTCTGCTCCTCGCTGCAGCCTGGACCATCCCCCCCTCTTTCTGCTTTTCCAATAAAGAAATGATTTTTTTAATGGAAATGATGCTCATATTCCCCTTCAGAAAGTGTAAGTTGATACCTGGTCCTTATTCCAGCTTCCGGCTAATGAATATGCTTGGAAGCGGTTGATGGCTTAAGTGGTGGCGTCCCTGCCACGGCGTGAGCTCTTGAGGTGAGGTCCTGCTGTTGGCTCCCAACTTGGCCCAGCCATCCCAGGGCATTTGGGCAGCGGCCAGCCACAGAGGTCTCTGACTCCCAGCCTCTTGATCCAAACAAAATATAAAGCGAGAATGTTTATTTGTGATACAGAAAGATCCATGTATATAAGGGGGTTTGAAAATGTTCGCGAAATACATCCTGAAAAAGCTATGCAGGGATTTTCGTTCGTTTTAATCAAACTAAGCTTCTGTTTTTCCCACAAACCTGATGTGCCTTCGAAAGCTTTCTGAAGTAGCAAGGCACAAGATGACTGCTTCCGAAATTCGCAACCACAGCCACGGTTACTGGTGTTTGATTACAGTTGACTGAGTGTTGGTAAGCAGCGAAAAAGTCTGGAGATTCAATAAATCGTCATTTCATAAGACCAGAAATTCAGAGGCTAATTCACGTAATCTGATTCCTTTGTATCGAGCCGGGCTTTCGATGAGGCCTAATGAGATGATTTTCTCGCTGTGTCCTTGGCCTGGCCTGCTTCTACCCTGAGCAGCTGCCGGACGTGTGGGTTTGAGAATGGAAGCGCACCTGCTGGTAACGTGTGACATTTCCTGGTAGTTTAGTGACAGTATCACCTGCTTGGGAACGTTCGTTCTCTTGAGGGGAGACAGCTCGTTTTCTCATGTTCTCCACAGAGCTTGTTTCCTGTGAGAACCTGACCTAGAGGTGAGCAGTCCTCTTCCTGATCAGGTGCTGGCCACCTCTAAGTCTCTGGTTTTAATACTTTCACCGGGCAGTTATAATCTTCTTTTGATCTGTCCCTGGCCTCATTTTTCTCATCTGTAAAATGGAGACCGCAGTGAGAGTTGTGAAGCCGAGGGCTGGCGTGAGGGGAAGACGCAGGCTTGGGTGTTCCTGTGCTGAGAGCTGTGCGCCCAGGACAGGTGCTCAGAACCCATAACCGCTGACGTTGGGGTGTTCCCATCTTTGGTTTAAAGCCGTTGTGGAGGGGGCTGGCATTGTGGCTCAGCTTGCGCCTTCTATGCCCACCTCTCGTGAAGGTACTGTTTTGAGTCCTGGCAGACAACTTCCGATCCAGATGCCAGTTCATGCACTTGGCAAAGCTTAGTGGAAGATGGCCTAAATGCTTGGGCCCCGCCGTCCATGTGCGAGACCCAGATGGAGTTCCAGGGTCCTGGCTTTGGCCTGGCCCAGCCTTGGCCATTGGAGGAGTGAACCAGCAGACAGAAAGTCAGTCTGCCTTTCAAATAACTAAGCAGACTTTTTTTTTTTTTGAAGAGAGGAATTGGGAATGTGTCTTCCAATTAAGAAAATATTTATTAGGACTGAATTATTGTAGTAGTTCTGGTGGTATTGTTTAAAAAACCCCGCCATTCTAAATAGTATTGTGCTTGGGGGGACTTGCAGTTATGATACAATATGAAGACAGGTGTGTTTGCCAGTCTTGGACATGCTGAGTGGACAATGGCAGTTCCTAAGGGAGGGAGCTTGATGCGGAGTTACCCTTCAGAATCTGGTCTGAAATGAGACTCCCATGGGTGCCCAGACCCCCGACGAGTAGCAGCAAGCCCCGCCAGACATGAAGGAATCATTAGCTGGAAATGCTTGTACCTCTTGGTGTCCGGAGTTGTCCTCACACCGTGAGCTTCAGCCATCAGTGGGCAGCTTGCACTGACCTTGTCCCTTGCTCCTTCATTGTGTTGTTAAAACATTCTGTCCCTTGAATGGCTGTGTGAAGGAGCCTGCAGAATTTATGGCTTTATTAGTTTGCTGTCCACTCTGTTGGCTAAGTGAATGGATGATGATAAACCACCCGATGCCCAGCATGTCCCTCATAGTTGCACCACAAAGCTGCAAATCCTTCATAGTCTGCCGGTCCCCGGAGGCCGCTTACAGACTGCCCTTGAATGTGATGTGAGCTCACACTCGGGAGTGACTGACCTGACCAAACGGACTCGGAGAAGCCGTGTGTTCCAATGAGGGCTTTTTCTTTGGAGTTTTACATTTTAAATATGAAATAACTGATGTATCATTGTTAATAATCACAAGCTTTTGAAAATAGTCAATTGCTAACTATTTAAAAAATATTAAATTTACTGGATAGGCAGATTTTTCAGAGAACATGGGAAAGAAGAAATACATATATATATATATATCTTTAACCCTCTAATTCTTTAAAAGATTTGTTTTTATTGGAAAGGCAGATTTATAGAGAGAAGAAGAGACAGATATTCACTGGTTTTCTCCCCAAATGGCTGTATCCGCTGGAGCTGAGCCGACGTGGAGCCAGGAGCCAGGAGCCTGTCCCGGGTCTCTCAGGCAGTCTCAGGGTCCCAAGGCTTTGGGCTAATCTGCACTGATTTCCTAGGCCAAAGCAGAGAGCTGGATTGGGAATAGAGCAGCCGGAAACAGATCAGGTAGAAGACCAGTCAACTGGGCCATCACTCCAATCCCCCTCCCCTGTACTTTTTATTTATTTATTTTTTAAAAAGACTTATTTTTATTACAAAGTCAGATATGCAGAGAGGAGGAAAGACAGAGAGGAAGATCTTCCGTCCGATGATTCACTCCCCAAGTGAGCCGCAACGGGCCGGTGCGCGCCAATCCGAAGCCAGGAACCAGGAACCTCCTCTGGGTCTCCCACACGGGTGCAGGGTCCCAAGGCTTTGGGCCGTCCTCTCCTGCTTTCCCAGGCTACAAGCAGGGAGCTGGATGGGAAGTGGAGCTGCCGGGATTAGAACCGGCGCCCATATGGGATCCTGGCGTGTTCAAGGCGAGGACTTTAGCTGCTAGGCCACGCCGCCAGGCCCTCCCCTGTACTTTTTAAATGGTATTTGTTTTTATATTGTGGGAATTTATAATTACGAATAACTTTTGTCAGAAAACGTTGCTGTTCTGATGGTGGAGGTTCTGAATGCCAAAGCTGTCGAACTTGGTAGACAGGCACCTGTGCCTTGGTGAAGGTCGTGTGTGCCCTTGGCATGACTCAGCCTGGTATCAGTGATAGAACCCCTTGCCATGCCACATTGTATTAACCTATCCTGTGGGCTTGCTGCTTCAAACACTGGCTGTGCCAAAAGCAACCCACAGGTGTGTGTGTGTGTGCGCACGCGCACACGCGTGCCTTGGATCCTCCGAGTTGCCAATCGGCCCTCCGCTCTGGCCCAGCCAGCACTAGAAGTGACGTCATGTGTTTGGGAACAAGATGGAAGTGGCCATGCATCTGAAAAGCCATCTGTGTGTTGGAAGGTGGCCCGTGCAGGAGTTTGTTCTTGTGAATCTCGGAACACTTTGTTCAGAGTCCTCCTTACCGCACAGTAGGAACTGGCGGGGTTGAAAGAGGGAGGAGTGCCAGGCAGTGCAGCCCGGGCCGGGTGGCGGCTGGGCATCTTGGAGCCCCTGGACTGCTGTGAGCCTCAAGGGTGGCGTGGCTGAGGGGTGTCATGGCCCCGCGGACAGCATCACACAGGCACCTGGGACTACATGTCCAGCCGGGCAGGGAGCTGCAGCGCAGCGTAGGCCAGCAGAAGCCAGGCCCTGTAGCCGGGCCAGGAGCCCCCAGAGCCAGGAGGTGGTGATGTGGGACGCGTGGGCAGACAGCTGTGCGTGGGCGTGTGTGGTCGGGGGAGGAAGCAGGTGGTGATGTCTTCCTCGGTCATGACTGATGGGCCCTCCGGGGCTGCTGGCTCTTGGAACCTCTGCGGGTCTTCGTGTCCTCTTATGTTCTGGCATTTAGTAGCCCACGAGGTGGGCCTGCGCCACAGCTGGTGGCAGTTCTGTCCCTCGCTCCCAGAGCAGGTGAACTTTTGTGCCTGATTTGGTGTTCTCTCTTCCCGCCCGGGAGGGAGCTGAGGCCACCTGCTCCTCCTGGGACCCCTGCGGTCAGCAGCTGTTTTGCCAGCTCTCCTGGCCACTCTGCTGGGCATCCCTCCACGGTGGCTCATCCACCGCTCTCCCCACAAGGCTGGCCCTCCTGTCTCTTTGAAACGCCTGGTTTGCTCCCCGGAGGCTCCAAGGGCCGGGGCTGGCTTGGCACTTCCTCTGGTCCCCCCTGTGGGTGCAGAGCCCTACGGGCTTGGGCCTTCTCTGCTGCGGTCCCAGGCACATTAGCACGGTCCTGGATCCGAGGTGGAGCAGCCGGGGCTAGAACTGGCAGCGCCATTGGGTGCCGACATTGGAGGCAGGGGCTTAAAGCATTGAACCACAACGCCAGCCGGCTCTTCTCTGTGCTGAAAGCCCTTGTTAAGGTTGTACATGTGGGGCAGTGAGATATGCTGGTACCCCTCAGGGCTCCTCGGGCTCAAGCCAGTGCCAGAGTGGAGCTGCTGAGCCAGCGGGGAACCTCCGGTCCCTGCTTGGTCCACATTTCATCAGGATCATTGTGGAAAGCACTGACTTGGGGTTGGCTCCAAGCTGTTGGGATGTTGCCTGGGTAGCTTTCAGTTCTTCCTGCCCCCTGAGATGGAGTGCTAGGTGTTTGCGGCAGGCAGGAGTCCTGCTGGGGCCGCTGGCCCTCGCTGCCTGTCGGCTCCGCTGGGACTCCTGTCCCTCCTTGTTGGCAATCCTGCTTGCTTCGTGCACACACCTCTTCCCACGTGAGTTACCTGTGTTTGAAAACCGTTGTTGTTGCGTGTTTGAGAGACACAGAAAGGCAGGCAGGCCGGAGTCTCTGCTGATTCACTTCCCAACGCCCACAGCGGCTAGGAGGCGGAATGCAGTCCGGCTAGGTTTCCTGGGTGGGCGATTGGAACCTAGTTAATGAGCTGCAGGGCCTGTCAGGACACGGAGCTGGGAATCGAACCCAGGCACTTAAGCAGAGTGTTAAATACTAGGTTAGGGTTAGGGCTCCCACATTAATTTATGTATTCTATTTATTTTAGTGTTGTAGTAACTTGAGTAAAGTAGCCTTTTCATAGTTGTGCTGATGTAATCATTTTGTTGGTTCATTAGCTCTCTAATCCTTCAGTCCTCTTTGTCAGTTTCAACATGATACTATGTTAACTTCCCGCTTTGAATAGACAAACCGTGATTTGAAAAAAGGCTTTTTTTCCATATGGAGACAGTGCCACCTTGTGGACCCCTCAGGTATTGCTAAATTCTTTTCAGCCTGCCTTCATTTGCCATTGTTGGTAAATTGGAACTTAACACCTTTGTGGCGTTCACAAATGTTTGAATTGATGTTTATTCATTCATTAAGAAAATATCTGAGTGCCAGTCTAGCATTAGATGGTATTTGTGAGTGCTCATGGTTTAGAGGAGTGTGAAAGCTTACAGGGGGAAACTCCTAAAATAATTCTGACAGTCTGTCAGCTGCTTCTTATACCCGGGAAGCTGGGAGGGACAGCTTGATTTATCTGGAGGATTCTTAGCTGCTCAGAGGTGGAAGTTAACCCAAAACTCGACAGATGAGCAGTAACTTCAGATAAAAGGAACCCTGTATGAACTGGAATAGCAAGTTTGCTCAAGGGCCCAGGGGCCCCAGCAGGTAAACTGATGGTGTAGCTGAGCAGAGTGACGCTGGCGAGAGGGAGTGCCGTAGGGTTAGGAGCAAACAGCAAGGTGTTGTCTGTCCTCGAGGTGAACGGAAGGACGAGACAGGTGATGGGTGTTCTCAGTTTTTTAAGGCTCAACCTGGGCTGTTGCGGGCACCTGGGGAGTGAACCAGCAGCTTGGGGAGGGATGCCTGCCCTCTGCTGCCCTCTGCTGCCCTCTGCTGCCCTCTGCTGCCCTCTGCTGCCCTGCCTTTTCACTTCGCAGAGAAGGGGGAAAAGAGGGTTTGGTGCATTCCATAAAGGCACAACAGGAGGAGGAGGAGAGCGGCAGACGCCACAGGGCTGGGCACAGGGGTCGGGCTGAGGAATAGGACACGAGGGCCAGGAGTGGGGTCCGAGTCGCCCAGGAGCTGCTGGTGTAGATGCTCCAGGAAGGGCAGGGATCTGCTCATTTTTTTTTCTTAAGCATCCTGATCACCTCAACTGGTCCTTGGCAGGAAACCTTCCAACATTTATGAGTGTGACAAACTGCTAGCAAGACTGTGGGGAAGTGGGAAGGCATAGACATTGCTAATCTCCAAGAGTGCAGTTGGGTAGTATGTATCCAAAAATACCAAGTGTGTCTTTTTTATTTTTAAAAGTTTTGTCCACTTGAATGTTTGAGCCATCTTCTTCCTTCTGCTGGTTTACTCCCTAAATGCCCACAGAAACCAGAGCTGGTCAGGCAGAAGCCAGGAGCCTGGAACTCCATCTGGTTCTCCCATGTAGGTGATGGAGACCCAAGCACTTAAGCCATGACCTGCTGTCTCCCAGGGGACACGTCAGTGAGAATCCAGATTTGCAAGCAGCGCCGAGCGCTCCGGCGTCCCAAGCACTGTCTTCATCTCTGTCCCAAACACCTGCCCCCGTCACTATGCACTTTGGACCTGATGTAACGAACAGTCATTGATTAAGCTCACTCACTACAATTTTTGTCTGTGCAGTTGCATGTGATCGAAGCATCTGAAGTATGGGGTTGCTTCAGTTAGGCACTGTCCGTGTGTTCTAGGGCATGGAGCAAGTCACAGATCCAAGACTGCACGAGAGGCTTCTTGTTGTCACAGGACGGCACCATGTGTAGAGTGTGCTGTATTCTGTGCATTGTAGAAGATGATGGAGGAGTAAGAATCCACAGCCACTGTGTGTGCATGAAGTTCAGCCAATACAAAGGAAGTGTGGGGCGGTGCGGCCCACAGCGCAGAGGGTTCTGGGAGACGTTCACTGATGTTTGTATTCTTCGCTTTATGAAGTGAGTGAGAATGTTTGCTGTTCATCAAATGAGACTTGGATAAGTAGGTGCTATTCGCATTTAGGGAACATTTAAAACACTTGTCTATGTTGATGAATGTCTTCAGTTGACTCCAGAGATCAAAAGAAGATTTCAGATGACCCCAGTGGTTGAGTGGTGATATTTTTGTGTCCGTGGTTTATGCCTCTAGTCGTTACAACTGTAAGGGTGGCGTGGGTGTAACGTTTGTGCTGTTCTGTTTTGATGTTGTTGCTGGTACAGATCATTATCTGATTTTGCTGCCTTTTCTTTTTAGCCCTGATGATGTTGGGACGTGCTGGTATATCCTGCTTTCCGGCTCCGTGTTCATTAAGGAATCCATGTTCCTGCCTAGAAGCAGGTACCGTACAGAACATTCTTAAAGCTTGGAGTTTGTTTCTTTTTTTCTGTAAAATTCTTTTTCTATTTTCTCTCCAGTACATTGGTGCTATTGGAAGATAGGTCTTTCAGAAATGATTGTCCTGTGTCTTAAACACTGCTGTCGCCCCTTTAACAAGTGGTGAGAACGGAAATGGGTGTGTGTTACAAGATCATGTCACCTGTGTTCTGGGCACAGTCTTCCGTGGGGCATAAGGCGGGTCTCAGGTTGGGGTGTAAAGACGTGAGCTCGGCGGTCAGTCTGCGACATCTCCAGAGAAGCAGACAGGTTCATGAGCAGCATGTGGGCCAGGCCATGGGGAGTGTGGCCCTGTCCTGCCCTTACTGCCTCGCAGGGCCATCTCGTCTCCCTCCTGTGCACCTGTCGGTGCGTCGATGGACGTCCCACTCTGAGGCTGTCAAGTGACAGGCTGGTCAGTGCTGACCGTTGATTTATGACCTCAGCTCCCCGCTGGTTACAACACTGAACTGTGCTGCCTGGGTAGCTTTGTTTATTTTTTTGTTCTTCAGTATTCAGTCTGATTGGCTTGACTTGGGGCAGGTAAGCGTCTCTGTTCCAATCTGCCGCAGCCAGAAAAGGCTGGACTCGGTAATGATTAACATGAGCTGTTACTTTCTCGTCCCCCAGAGATGTCAGCTACACAGTCTATGTTTTTACCTCTTAATTGCAGTTTTTTGTTTGAAACAAATAAGTGTTTCTAGTTTGGCTAAAAACTAAATGTTTTTATCTTGTATTGCTAAACATTTCAACAAGGTTAAATTTTTAAGAAGTCTAATAATCCTGCTTGTTTTCACCTAACTCCTTTATTAAAAATACTCAGATGTTTTCTTCATAAGTAATTGTGAGTTAGGAATCTGTTTGAAAGATATGAACATTTTTTGGAAAGGGCCAGTAAGATAGGGAGAGGTAACTTGATATGGCAGAGAGAGATGTGGGCGTTCCAGCGCAGGGGAGCGGCGTGGCCCTCTGTGGCCTGGGTGACGGGGAAGGTGTGCCCGCAGCACACTGCATGTGAGTAAAAGTAGCCCCTGGTACAGCCCCCGTGCCTTTCTGCCCCTGTGCTCTTCCGAAGCCAGTTTGGCAGGCATGATTCCCTCTGGAAAATGATCCCATGAGTGAGGGAAGAGGCCTGTTTGTTTCTGTCCTTGTAGTAACGTTAGTTGTGGTCCTGATAACAGCCCCGGGTGGTGGGATGCCGGAGAGAGTGCGACAGGACCTGATGAGCATGCATTGTTCACAACGGTTCTGCATTCAATCAGCGAACTCTGAGTCTCCTTGGAGGTTGCTTCGCTTCTGACCTGGATTTATTGGTTTGGAAACTGTTGGTGGGCCAGGATGGGGGTTGCTGTGTCTCTTGGAAGTCTTCATAGAAAGCTAGGAGTGACCCCGTGGGTCAAAACCTGTAGCCCCAGGAATTCTGTTTCCCAGAGGCCTGGAGAGCTGCAGAGCAGGATCCTGCCTGTCTGTCCACAGGAGCCCACCGCCTCTGTGGGCCCGCCTGGAGGTGCTGGGTCACTTGGTTTCTGAGCTTGGAAACAGGTTGACATTATTTAGGCACTGGCAAGTTTTCAAAATTGCATATAAACTTAATATTAAACAACTATTATGTACATTTTTAAAGCTCCAATTCTCTCATCCAAGATAATCATTCCTTAGTGTTTTTCCCTCAAGGCATTTTTACATGTGATTGTTGCATATTTAAGATCCCATTTTGTATATAATTTTATAAATTGCCTATTTCAGTTCAAGACTGTGTAGTCATACACACACATGCATGTGTACAACATTGCCTGTTACGAAAAACTATCAACTGTCTGACTTTGTAGAAGAATAATTTATTTTACTTGGGAAGTCAGAGTTACAGAGAGAAAAGGAGGGACAGAGAGAAATGTTCTGTCTGCTGGTTCATTCTCTAGATGCATACCACGGCCAGAGCTGCGCTGATCTGAAGCCAGGAGCTCGGCGCTTCTTCAGCTCTCCCCCGTGGGTGCAGGGTCCTCAAGGGCTTGGGCCGTCCTGTTGCTTTCCCAGGCCATAAGCGGAGAGCTGGATTGGAAGTGAAGTAGCCAAGATGTGAGCCAGTGCCCATATGGAATGCTGACCCCGCAGATTGATGGGTTTAGCCCATTACACCCACTAGCCCCCAAATTTATAACTTCTAATAATCCATTTAGTGTTCAGGTTTTTAAAGTTTCCACAATTTAGTTCATCATTATAAAGGGTAAATTTTTGCTAGCTTTTGTTGTAAATAATGCTATAAAGCATATGGTTTGAAATGTTGTTAGGATACAGGGAGGACCGGTTAGGGATTCTGGGTGCCTGGGATCTGTGGGTGCACCTCAGCTGTGGCGGAGTGGAGGAGCCTGGGATGGGCCTCCAGGCCAGCCCCGCAGCCTCCGCCTGGCCCCTGACAGCTTGTCCTGACTTCTGGAAAGGGTACTTGGTGTTCAGAAAGCTGCTGTGTTCACGAGCACATGGGATTCTGTGCCTCATTTTAAACGATGACATGAGTCGCTCTTTCTCTGGCTGGGTGTCAAATGCTTGTGGGTCACGACTTTGCAGGGATAAGGAAGGAGTGGTGTTTCAGACTGAACGACAAGCCGGAACTATATATAGGGCGTTTCTTCATAGTGCACCTCGTGGCATTTGCTCTCTCCAAATTGTTTCCTCTAGGGACGTTGCCTTAGGAATAGTTCTGAGATTGTTTTAATTAAAAATCCTGGTACGACACCAAAAACTGACATTGTGATTCAAATATATTTCACTGTCTTGAAAATAATAAGTCGATCATTCTTGCCTAGCTGCCAGCTCCTTCCAATAGGTAATTCACCTCCTTAGTTTTAAATTGAAGTATTTAGAACAACATTTTTGTATTTTAAACTAAATTTCGTGTGTTGTCTTGATACCTGATTTCAATAGTAAGACAGGGCATCTGTTTTGTAGAATTAGTTAGTCCCTTGGCTTCCAGATTTTTGTTAGCTTGGTTGAAACACTCAGTGTGTGTTTATTTGTTAGCATTTTGTGTTGTATCTTTTCATTTCTGTTATCTTTCCATATGAGAATTGTTTTGTGTAGAAATGAATATTATTCTTTGACAATTTTTGTAACACTTCTAGAGCTGAATTCCTCTGTGGCACTCTTACCTTATCCACCAGAAAGCTATTAGCGATGTCATTGCTGTTCGAGTTTTATTGTTAGTCCATTAAGAAGCTGTGAGGTTTGAAAACATCGCTATATGTTCAAGTGGCTGTAATGTTGTCTGTTTTATGTTCGATATTACATGGCCTGAGAACAGAGCTGAATTCTTACTTGGAGTACAGTTTGTATTTTATATTTTTCTCAGTTATTTAAATGAATTGTTTCTTCATAGCAGCAGAAAGGTTATGAGCAAAGATAATGGAAGAATATAGTTTTTGAATATTTATATTTTTCAAAAGGAAGGAATACACTTAAGATTTATGTTGCTCAGGCTTAATTTACCCAGGTTTTAAAGGAATTTGCTGATTTTATGTTAGCTTACAGAATTTGAGTTTGTTTCCAATATTTTGCAGTCATTGAAAAGCTGGATTTTTAAGATAAGAACCATTATTGATACACAAGTTCTTTGATTTACAATGATCATGGTCCTAGAAAAAATTAACTCTTACTAAAAATACTGAAGTTGATGTTGGTAGAATCTATTTTTATTATAGTAGTCTCTAGAAAAGATCCTTTTAATAGCTACAGTCATGCATACTGTATATAATTACAAATAAAAATGTTACTGCGTTGATACTGCAGTCCTGTCTTGTCTTTGATGTAGAGCAATGATAAATTGTCCCTTCACTTCCCAGTGATGCGGTGGGGCAGTCCAGGCATCCTGTAAGAATGCAGGAAGGGATAAATCAAGGCGAAGTTTAAGCCCCAAATTGGGAAAGTGCCAAGACAAGGATGGGGTTGTGGTGGGGTGGCTTTCAGGGTGGGCATCAGGAATATCTGGACAGAGGATGTGGGCTTCCGATCCGTGGACCGGAGGGTCATTTACCATGGTGTGTGAGGCAGCTGAGCCAATGTCCAAACTGCCCTTGCACTGTAGGTGGCAACTGCTGACCAACAACGTGCCATTAAAACGGAAAGGTTGTTCATGGACTTGTCTCATGTGTGTGAATTATTCTGTGACTGCAGCACAGGTTTGCAGATTTGAAAGATGGAGTCGTATTTTTCTATTGTTTCAGAGCCAAGTTGAACCCTTCCCTGAGTCCTACCGTGAAGGGCTGTGTGCCTCATCAGTTTGGGGTATACAGAGGAAGTGGGGGGATCCTCTGCTGTCATGTGACTTAGTATCTGGGAAGAGGAGGCAGGTGGTATGTAAAGCGTAAATGTTTTATTCAATAGTGTACTATAAGTCAATTTGACAAAGAATATAGAGCATGCATATAAAAGTCTTTCCTTGGAAACATAGGAGGTCATGTCTGACTTTAATTCAAGGGTGGATTTTAAAGAAGATCAGTTTGGAATTGTGGTTTGAGTTGGTTGATGAAAAGGGCAGTTTAAACATGCCCAGTAGCTGGACTACGCAGTCCGTTCATCCAGAGCAGAAGTGAAGTTTAAGGAGTCACGTAGTTGTAAAAACATCAGTAATGGTGGAATGAGTTGTGGCTTACAAAGCTGTATAACGTAGTGGGAAGTCGGGGTGCTTGTTAACTCCAGTCTCCAGTCTTCCAGGAGGTTGGAAGAAATGTGAACACCCCTCATTTGTACCACCATGGCTCTGTTTACAGTTGGTGCTTTTCCTTGGTATCAAATGTATCGACAGTTTAACAGGTAAAATTGTGCTATAGTCCTGTTAATAGTCATGTTGTAAATGAGAACTGGCAGCTTTAATGAGGATAAGTGGAGAAGTAAGACATTGAGCTAATCAATTCTGAGAGACTGAAATACTGTTCTCATTATGATTAGCATGACAAACATGAGCAGTTAAATTTAAGAATCACAGCCTACTTTCTGCTCCCCCATGCTGTAAGAATTCATGGCTCTGAGAACTTGGCCAGTTGGTTTTTTGTTTGTTTTTGTTTCCCCCCAGTAATGAAAGGGGGTAATGCCTCTTAATTTATGTGGTAGGACTGGAGACAGATTTGAATGTTTCGTTCTTCATGAAAATTGCAGCATGTGATTAGCAAATTATACTTCTCAAAGAATGCAACTGTTGTAATAACCTTATCATAGATGGAATATGATGTTTAAAAAATCACCAGTGCATGTTACAGGAGAGTATGTTTATTGGATACTAACAGTGCACAGATATAAAGAAGTGACAAGTGGAGCTTTGGAAGTTGTAAGCTAAGATAACATTTCCCATCAGCTATTCAGGAAAGTGACAACAATGGAAACGTGGAATTGAACATGGGACAGTGGTTCCCGCTGCTGGAAATCAAAGCCTGATTCTGGAGAGTTGCTCGGAGTGGTCTGAGCTCACATGACTGCGTATACACCTGCCCCGGGACACCCAGCACATGGCTGTGGTCCGAGCATAGCTCTGCCCAGACGGTACTAGGCTACCTCACTGTGGCCACATCTACCCCTCCTTATTTTGTTCTGCAGGGAACCTTCCTCCTGTTCCTGTCAGGTTTAAATATTCCAAATCTGTCCTGAAACCCTAACATTCTTCAAGGGTATGGGCTGTAGTGATTCATCCTTGCTTCTCTTGGGGCTAGGACATGACAGACATTTAATAAATGTTTGTTCAGGGTTGTATTTTGAACTTGTCCTTGTAGAAAGTCACTTAAAGTAAGTTTCCCGGCATTGTGATAACACTGCCTTTTAGAAATGCTTTTTCAATAGTCTGCAATGCACTAAATGGCAAGATAATATAGAGAAGGGGGAGGGTACAGGTGGTGGAAGGCAGAATGTAGGGGGCGCTCAGGAGAAGCTGGCAGAATGTAGGGGGCGCTCAGGAGAAGCTGGCAGAATGTAGGGGGCGCTCAGGAGAAGCTGGCAGGGAGAAGTGGGGTGGTGTGGTGCCTGCTGTCTGGTGGTGGCTTTAGAAGCAATTGCATCAGCACAGCAGTTGAGTTCTCGCTGTGTGGAAGGGTCGCTGGCCTGTCTCCACACACTGGCACTTGCTGCTGTTTTCAGACGGAAGGTGAGCACCAGCCGACATGTCCGCATTGGAAGCAGCAGCAAGAAGGGAAGTCCAGGAGCGAACACGTTCCCCTTTCCTTCCAACTCAGATTCCTTGGAACAGCATTTCTGTGTTTATATTTCACTGTCCAGAATAACCATCCCTTGGCCACCCAGCATCTAGGGGCCTACAGCCTTCTATGCTGCAAATGTGATACGCTCTGCTAAAAATAATAATGTAAAAATATCTTTCCAAAGAGAGGAGAATGAGTATTGGGCTAGGCAACCGACAGGCTCTGCTGTATGCACTCCGTGGCTTCCCTCCCCTCCACATCAGCTTAGCCATACTCCTTGAGACCTTACATCATCTCGAATTCCTAGTGGCCATGCTTAAAGTTCAATCAAGTTCTGGTAGTCCCATGACACGTAGGTAAACATGTACGTTCAAGACAAATGCTGGGAGACACTTCAAAATAAGGTAAAAACAAAAATGCAACAAACACGAACTTGGTATGGCTAGAGCTAATGATACTGAAGAGAACATTCAGTTGTGCTTGATATAAAAGGTATTCGGTTTACGTTTGAATTAAGGAGATCTGTAGATTGAAGAAGTCAAGCAAAACAATGGGATATATTCAATGTTGTCGTCTCCGTGGACAATCCTTTTCATGGCTTCCTGCTGGAAAGCTAACACAAATTTTAGTATTTAGAATAGTCTTTTTCCCCTTTACATCATGTTCTGAAGTGATACTAAGTGAAGCTGTTCCCTAGAGGAGGAGTTGAATTGCTGTGCCAAGTTGGGAATTCGGTTGCTATAACTACATCACAGATGCGCTGTACATATGATTGCGGGCTTGTGTGGCCATTGGAGTGCTGGTGTTGGTAATGTCTAAAGGTAAGTAGCCTTAGGGGGAAGGACCCTAATGTGTCGTGTGTGTTTAGTCGATGCAGTATCTCGGGTCATGTGATAATCAAGAATGATCTTTGCCCCATGCACGAGTGTGTGATAATCCACTGTGGAAGTTCTCGTATAAAAGTTCCTGTATGCAGGGATGGTTGGAGTTCTTTTGCAGAAATAAATCCTGTCATATTTCATGTAAGTTTTAAGATCTTTGGTGTGTGTCGATGAAACAATCTGTCATTGTTCTCAGGGAAACTCGAATTGTCTGTGTACTGTTGAGTGCAGAGCTACTCACAACCTGGTTGGTGCCAGAGTGAGCTGTAACTGTGGAGCTGGGGAGAAGGGGATGTGTCACTGCTGCGTATTTGTGATACAGTATATGCCTTAACATGTATCCATAGCAAGTAAACTTGCTTGAACTAATCAAGTTGATTTATCTGTCGGAGGGACAGAGACAAAACAAGGGTAAGGATATTGTAGATGGTGTTGAAAGAGAAATGGCTATTTGAAATAAATTATACTCAAATTGGAATAGTTTTACTAACACGAATTTCTAATGATAGTTCAGGGAAAGTGCTTTATTTTCTGATAAATCGAATTACAAATATATCTTAAAGACAGTAAAATTCTGTTTGATAAAGTGACCTTATTGTCTGTTGTGCACCCAACTTAATGTTTTTACTATACTGTAAATTGTTTAAAAATGGTAGTTGAAATAAGTAAGATGCAATAATAGCTCAGCTGGATAGACCCCTGCTTTTCCAGGCAAGGACTTCAGTAAATATCTTGTGGGTCTTGAAACTGTCCACTTGATATGTGTTACCAATTTCAGTATTGAGCTGTGAGTTTAGTATGTTAAAGATACTTTTTTAACTTTGACTAGCACATTTGTGGCTTTATAATAGTAATATTTCTTATTAGCTATAAAATAAAACTGGCTATTAGTTACATAAATACTAAATGCCTTAGTGACACTTTCCTCGAAGTTTTTGGGTGAGATACCTCAATAGTGTTTCTTTTACTGACGCTTTGCCATGTTCATGGTTGAAGCGGTAGAAGAGCACACCTCGGATGTGAGGCTGTATACGACCCACAGAGGTTAGGACAGACAGAAAGATCTTCCATCCATTGGCACACTCCCCAAACGAGCGCAATACAATGGCTAGAGATGAATTAATCCGAAATCTAGGGCCCAGTGCCGGTGCAGGGTCCCAAGGCGTTGGGCCGTTCTCTGCTTCTTTCCCAGGCCATAAGCAGGGAGCTGGATGGGAAGCGGAGCAGCTAGGATACAAACCAGTGCTCATATGGGATGCTGGTGTTTGAAGGTGAATGATGAGCTGGTTGAACCATCATGCTGGCTCCCTCTCACACCCTTAGAGATACTTGCTTGTCACTGCTGATTGTTGAATTCTTGATGAATTCAAGTTTGGACTTGGGGCCAGGCTGAGATCTTCATAATGACTTCACATACTAGTTTGAACATGTATTATATGATGTATTTGATCATATCATAGCAGTTTTAATTTGCTGCTTTTAAGGAATTGTTGTAGAAGCAGATCATTTGTAGACGAGATGTTGGAGTACATATTCCTGTCCGTCCAGCTCCTCTGTGGTCAGCTGTGCACACTGCAGTGGAGAGGATTTCATAAAGAAACAGAAGGCACGTGTCTGTGTGTGTAAGAGATAAGCTCTCGTGGGCTAGCGTTTGACACAGGCCCAGCCCAGCCGCTGCTGTGTGTGCAGGAAGCGGTGTCGTCAGCAGGAATCTGTGTGCCCCTGTGTGGACGGATGGCAGCACGTCCGTGTAGCTGAGCTGTTCTCCAGCAGTCACGAGGCCAGAGGCACCGTCTAAGTGTGCTGCTCATACCCCGTCCTTTGCCGACTGAGCTTGTGGCAAGGAGGATAAACTGCTCTCTCCTCTTCCTCAGAACAGCTGAGGTAAGAGCCAACTTTTGTTTTCTCTTGGAGGGGAAAAGCAGGAGCCAAAAGCAACCTGTTTTAACTTTTCCCACCTGGTTTTGATTTAAATTTCTGCTTGCCTTTCCATGATAATCCCTTCAGCCAGGTATGCGACCCACCGTTCCCCTTGGCAGCAAGCAGCTAGATCACAGTACATCCTACGTTCAAAGAACAGAACTGCATTGCAAACACATCTGAGTGTTTGACCTTGACTCCTAGGCGGGTGGGCTTTGCAGACTTCCCTACTTGCTCTTGACTTAACGTGAAATTTGATAATGAATGCATAGGCATGGATAGAGTGTGTCTGTGAGGCAGCCGCTGAGGTCATGAGGCTGGTATGCGGAAGGAGTGCCCGTGCAACATGCGTCACACATAGCAGCCGCCAGGAGAGGCGGCTGGGTCAGCGAAGCAGGAAATTGGCCGGCAGAAGGAATGTTGGCTCCCTGCAAGAGCTGTGTGGACTCGCTGGGAGTGCCCACACGGCGAGATGGGGCGTGCTGAGCGCTGCAGAGAGAGGGGCTCCCCTGGAAGGTGGCAGCGCCACCACTGCTGCCACGACTGTTGAAGACAGTGCAGGTTCGGTGTTTGTCTTAAAGGAATGAAAATGTTTGTCATGTGACTGTCAGATGCTTAGCACTTTTCATGTAGTGAGAGAGACCACAGACTGCCGAGGAGGGTGGACTGCAGCTGTCGACCTTCGCTGGTGGTTTGCTGTTTGTGCTGTGTTGTTATAAGCAGATGTGTGGAGGGGTCAGACGAGCCTCTGTTAGCAGGTGCCTGTAACGATTATTAGACCATGTCTAAAGTGAGCCATGAAAACAACCTTAGAGATGCTGAAGTGTGTGTGTGTGTGTGTGTGTGTGTGTGTAGTTTTCCAAATACTTCGTGAAATACGAGCTAGGCAAAGCCCGTTCTGTAGAAGCTGTTTGTCACTTACACGTGTACTTGTATTTATATGTGAAGTTGATGTGTGTTACTGTTTATACATAGCTAGTGCTTTTCTGGGAAGGCGGGAGTAGTCTAATTAGTGGAGGCCACAATATTTTAAAAGTTGAAGTATAGTTTTACAGCAAGTCATAAGAATCAGCTTTACTTTCCACTTCTATTAAAATTCATTCCTGTGTATTCTGATTTTTGAGAATAGAATTGGTGGCCCCAGCAGTTATTTGTTTGTTCAGTGCCACTCTCCTCCCCTCGACTTAATTGCCACTGGGATGTCTAAAGGTAGTATTATGTTCATTTGTGAGATGGGGAGTGTACTTCCTAAACGATTAAATTGATTTTCGCTTAGGAGCGTCCATCCAGCTAGTTAACTCGTAACTTTTTCAAGGAGGAGCATTAAGATTTTGTAAGCACCTGCCATTGTTGCTTCTAAATGAAGGTGTGGGACGTTGAACTCTGAGAGTGTCCCACTTTTAACCATTCTGCAAGTCAGGACTGCCCACCAGTATAATCTGCTTCTGCTGGATGAATTGGTTCGCATTCCAGTACTGAGACATTGCATCCCACTGGGCAGCTGTGACGCACAGCAGGAATGTGGAGGCCCACACAGAGGGCCAGCCCAGAGGGACACTGACACAAGAGCCTTCTGTGTTGGCAAGTGCCTTCTGTGGAAAAGTCACAGCAGTGGAAAGTGCTCTGGACTTCACTTGGTTGGGGAAAGTGTAGTCAGGGAAACCTGGGAGGCGTTGGTCCTCCAGAAGGCACGCCACCCTGTCCCGTGGTCCCGTCTGAGGTCATTTACCAAAGCTAGGGGAGACTCAAGGCTTACACGTTAGCACTTCCTGGCTGTAAGTCTTCTGTGGGAAAGAGAGTTAGGCAGGTTGCTCAACTTTTTTTTTTATTGTATACAAGTGGGAAACAATAGTAAATTTTTTTGTTTATTTTTGGTACTACAGAGTTAACCATTTTCACAGGCATAAATGGCATAACTTCTATTTCAATATTAAGAACTGAATTACTAGTTTTTGTGTTCTTTACAAAAAACTTGAGCAAGAGCATTGTTTAATGCAGATGAGGATCTGGGTGGCTGTGCTGTTTCTGGAGCAGCCATACTGTGGGTTGTATACTGTTGGTTAACTTCAATCACTTGCTGGTGGGCTTGCATTTTATTTTATTTGTTACATGGCAGAGACCCGATCGATTGGCCAGAATTAAGCCTGCCTTACTGTCGGTTGTCCCCTCGTGGTTGTTTAATATAAGATTATAAGGATAGTTTAAAATTACCTTGAGGTTAAATTGTTGAAAGCCAATCTGTACAGTGTGTTTATACAGAGCAATTTAGAAGGGTTTAAAAATAGATTGTAGTGATGAAGTTTTCAGACTGTGTAGAGCCAGGAGAGTTTTACTACTCTTCAAACGTGCGTCACTGTACTCCCCGCCACCCCCAGCCCCTGCCTTGTCTGACTTGGAACCCTGTCAGATGCTACTGTCTGCCACAGAATGGACTTGTTAGCAAAAATTACCGAATTAAAAATTGTTGCATTCCGTCCAAGTCTTACTGATAACTGTCTACATCTTTCTTGGCTTTTGAAAGATGGCTGTTGATACAGGAGAACAGAACTATTTCAGTTTCAAATGCAGTTTCAACACATGCAGAAAAATAAGACTGGGTGACTTCTAAAAATGTATTGCTTCTAAGTTTAAAAAGTATCATAAAAAATGCTTTGCATCTTTAAAAATCGAACAGCCCAGCAGTTTGAAATACCTGTTTATCTGAGTGTCGTTTTAGGGAAGTGAATACCCTGTTAGTTGAAGTCTTGATAGTAGCTGCCTGAAGGGAGTTGATCCTGATAGATTTGATTTGAAATCTTTGGTTATTGTAGGGTAACCCTAAAGCTCTTGATGGTCATTTGTGATTTTGCTGAATTCAGATTGCTTCCTGAGTTCCAACTGCTGACCAGTCTGTTTCCATTCTGCTAGCTGGTGAGTGATCCCAGCCATTGAAAACTCAGCTCTTGATGAAGCTCAGTTTATCCATTGTTGTGTCACAGCTGTTTGCGTACTTACCCTCTTCAGGATATAAATTGCTTAAGCATTGAGACTCTATGTTAGTATCTTATGAGATCTTTATTGATTGCAAAGTTATGTTGCTAGTATTGATGCTGTGTTGTATACCCATTGCGCGTTTGGCAGAGGAGCTGGCAGCAAAGCGATCCATAAGGTTGAACCCAAGTTCCCTGGATTTGGGCGTTCCAAATGGCCTCTTCACTGATGTGCCAATTGCTTCTCCATATCCTGTGAACTATTTGAAGCTGCTTTGTATGTTATGCAGTTTGCAAACCCACACGGACACACACATGCGCAGGAAGAGAAGTTTTATGTTGTCAAGGCCAAGGATGAACAAATTAGGTTAGTTCTAGGTGAATAAAAAACCTGGCCAGAATCAGCTTTTCAGCACTCTGATTTAAAGTGTTTACCTTTTATCTGCTTTTACCCACAGTCTTCATCGCATCATTGCCAAATTACCCAAGAGATTGGTTTTCTAATTATCAGTGGCATAATTCAGTCATCAAAATAACTTCTTTGCCCTTAAGGTTTGTTGTTTGTTCAAAATAGAATTCCTACTTGATATTATTTTCAATTTTTTTCCCTAAAGTATAAATCTACTTGATAGTTTTTTGTTATTGTTTCTTTTGGTTATACATGTCATTTTGACCATTTTTAAATGTACAAGTACACGCAGATGTGTCATCAATTACATTCACAGTGTTTGGACACAACAGAAGTACCACTAGCTTCTAAAATATCTTTCTGCGTCTGTGAATTTTCCTGTTCTAGATATTTGATGTAAGTAGAATCATGATCTTCCTACTTAATGACTTATTGGCCTTGGTATAATGTTGTAAGAGTTCAGTCATATTGTATCTTATATCTGAGTTTTTGTCCTTCTCATGACTACAATATTTTTAAAACACAATCCTTTTAAAACAAGATTTATTTGAAAGGTAGCATTTCAGAGAGGGAGGAGCAAGGGAGAGTGGGAAGGACAGGAAGAGAAAGATACCTTTAATCCACTGGTTCACTTCCCAATGACAAAACCAACTTGCCTGGACCTGGTAGCTGGTTCACTCCCTAAATACCTGCCACCCCACTTCCCCGGCAGCACCAGCCCCCATCATTGCCTTATAAACAAAAACAACTAAAAAACCTTGAAGAAGAGAATCCATTGCCAAATCTAAGGCATGAATATTTGCTTCTCATTTTCCTGAAAGTTTTATAATTTGGATTTGTATGTTTAAGTTCTTGATCTGTTTTGAATTTATTCTTTGTAAATAGTGTGTTATAGACTGTTTCAGCTTCATTCTTTATCATGTGGAATCCTCTGCTGACCAAACTTAACATCTTTTAGAAATCTGCCGTTCTTAATACGGTTTTATTTCTGCTGCGACTTGGTCTTTTGGTGTCTGTAGCTTTGTAGTAAATTTTGAAATTGAAGTGCTGAGTTCTCTTTTTCCCTGGGTGGATTTAGCTTTAAGGCTTCTTGAGAATCCATATGAATTTCAGGACCGGTTTTTCAAAGTCCTGCTGAGATTTTGATGGGGATTGTGTTAAGAACACAGATCACTGTACATCGCCTAGTACAGTATTCAGTAATAAAGAATGCTGTGCGCGATCGGACCAGCGGTCCCCAGCAGTGGATCTTTAGAGCAGAGCATAGCCACCCACCTTTGAAACATTGCTTCCTTGTTTCTGATTTTTTCTTAAAAACTGCAAAGGTGACAGATATCTTTTTTTTTTAAGATCTATTTTTATTGCAAAGGCAGATTTAGACAGGAGAGACAGTGAAAAATTTTCTGGCTGCTGATTGACTCCTGAAGTGGCCACAATGGCCAGAGCTGAGCAGATCCGGAGCCAGGAGCTTGTTCCAGGTCTCCCACACGGGTGCAGGGTGCCAAGGCTTTGGGTCATCCTCGACTGCTTTCCCAGGCCACAGGCGGGGAGCTGGATGGGACATGAACCAGTGCCCATATGGGATCCTGGCGTGTGCAAGATGAAGATTTAGCCACTGAGCCATTACATCTGGCCTAGCACAAGTGCCTTTAAATCATCCAAGTTTTTCTTCAGTAGTATCATTTATAACTTTTATATTGTTATTTTGAAAATTTTGGTAATCTTAGTTGCTAAATGAAATGTTTGCTAAGTACCCCTGGTCTTTCCAGTTCTCACAGGCAGGCTGACTTTGTTGGTCTGTCTGTTAGAAATGTGTTTTTCCCCTTACAAAATTTTCTAGAGTGAGATCTATATTAGATTTACATGATTTCCCATAAGAAATCCTATAATATAAAGAGGAGTCTTTCTTCTGCTGGCTTACTCACCAAAGGCTCAAAGCATCCGGGACCCCCACATAGGGGATCCCAGAGCATGCATGACGGGAACTTACCCACTGAGTGATCACACTGGGCCCGTTAGTCTATTTTTTTGTCACTATAATAAAGTACCACAGTCAGAATACTTTATTTCGAAAAAACATCTGTTTAGCTCAAAATCAAGCAGGCACATGAGTATGAGCTCTGGTGATGGCCCATGATTGGAGCCCAAGTAAGGGTGACCTGGGGTGACCCAGGAAGCCATACTGGGCAAGGGTCAGTTTATAGCTGTCATCTCACGGGAATTGCTTAGCCCCCCACAAGAACTGCATTAATGCCTTCTGCAGGCAGCATTCCCAGTGATGGGATATTTTGCATGAAGCCCATCTCCTCCCAGCACCATAACACCGAGGACCACATTGCTAATGAGAGAAGCGTATTCCAAGCATAGTGTTTGGTCAATAATTATGTGTTCTTTGGCTTATTGATTATTTCCACACAAGAAGCATGTAGCAGAAGCCAGATGTATTTTTTGGATTCCATGAATTTCCAGCTAACACAGTTCAGTGTGTTGACTCTTTCTGCCTGAGGAGCTTGTGTTTGCAAGGTGAGGAGTTGTCTCGGTGAGCTCGGAGCCTTGGCATGGACGAGGCGTGGCACAAGCCTTCTGCACACTTCAGTGCTTAGGAAGGCCGCCTTCCTTCTGGGTTCCAGACTCGGGAAACACAGGTCGTTGGATAGCGGAGTAATACACCCTGCTGCCCTTCCAGTCAGTGTATTCAGGACGTTAACCTTCAGCAGCAATGCATTTTCTCTGTCGGTGAACGCTTTGATGGTCTGAAGAAGATGAGATTTTTTTTTTCTTCTATGTGCTACATAGTTTTTTCACCTTTAGTGCAGTTCACTTCCCAGTATTCTTGTGGGAATTAAAAAAGATAGCATATTTGGGAGTGCAAGCTCTTTATGTCCAAAGGGATGATTTAGTACCACCTGAATGTGTGACTTCTTAGCCATGGATTTCTGTTGAGCTGGTGACAAATTGATAAGACAATTTGGAGACTAAATTCTGATTCAGGAGTTGATAGAAGTAGTTATGTGAGCATTAACACCTTTTGTTGCTAAAATTGTTGAAAATTCTAGGATATTTCAGTTTTTCCCCTCAGGTATTCTATGAATATTGTTGCATGTGTCACAAACTTTGTAAGTAGGAAAGCAAATTAAAAAAAAAAAAAGAATAACCATTTGCTTGTTTATGTTTTAAACTTACCCAGGTCTTTAACTTAACATAAATAGGGTCAGATTTAGAATCTCACAAATTATGGATTTTTAAATGTAAATTTTATTTTATTTAGTAATTAGTCTTAAATTTCCACTTTTCATCCACTCATCTAGTAGGATTAAATGGACAATGATAATTTGAAAGTTCCACATTTTCTAACACGTAGACATTATTTCTTAATTTGTAGTGTATCATTGAATTGTAAGGATTCTTTGGAAAAAAAACAACTAAATGAAAACCAGATTGCAAATGAAATTTCTGTGTATGATGAATAGTTAAGGAATTTTTGTGGTGAAATACAAAAATCTCTAAAAATTTGGATTATTTTACTTATATTAGAGCTTAAGTGATTAACAAAAATTTTTTTAAAATAATTTATTTGGCAACATGTTTTACCCTTTAGGAAAGTCCTCATACAAATCTGTATGTCTGAATGCATTTGTTGAGATTTACTGATTTTACCTTGAAAATCAGAAGGAGAAAGAGAGCCTCCCTTCACGGACTCACTTCCCAAATGGCTGCAATAGCCAGAGCTGAACTAGTCCTCAGCCTGGAGCTTCTTCCGGTATCCCATGTGAGTGTGGGCACACCCACCTTTGATACTTTCCCAGGTCATCACCAGGCAGGTAGAACAGGATGTAAAACAGCTGGGACTTGAGCTGGTACCCACTTGGGATGCTGGCACTGCAGGTGGAGGATTGGTCTGAAATGCCACTGCACCAGCCCCACGTCCTGCTCTTGATTTAGTTAAAATAGAATCCCCCCCCCCCATGCTGGGGGAGAAATAAAGTGATGGCCTAGTGCCACCTGATAACCTTTGTATTAGTAAATGAAGCTCGTTATCAGAAACGTGTTCAGTGTGGTGTTAGAGATCACCACTGCTGTCCTAGGACTGTCTCCATCGGAGCCCGTGGATCGTGTGTGCCATCGTGAGGTAGGAAAGGAAGAAGACATTGCGTAAGAATCCCTGAATTTGTCAAACTGGGTAAACTGCTCAGTAAGGCAGTTCTTTGACTATTTTCACATTTCCCCCCCGAAAGATAGATTTGCTAAAAATAAATACTTCAGATGTTAACGTGGACTGACAGAAAATGCGAGCTTTTGGAGTAGTGAATGGGTAAGGCATGGTATAGTAAGAGTGGTTAAAGATGACCCAGCTCCCCAGAATTCCCGGGCTTGACTGTGTATGTGCCGGAAAGAGCAGACATTCCATGTGAGGGGGGTAGGGGTGGGAGTGGCTGCCCAGAGAACAGAGGTGCTGTGTTGGAGTTCAGGCACAAGGTGTTCAAGAGGAGTGGTGGTTTTTTTTTTGTTTTTTGTTTTGTTTTGTTTTGTTTTAGGGGGTGGCTATGTATGTATGCATGCCTGTAAGTCATTTCAGAGTTAAGGAAAAGCAGTTCTACTAAGTATCTTAAAGAATTTATAGGATAATAAAAATCTAGAAAAACAGCTATACCTTCTGAAAGAAAGAAATGTTTGAGCAATTTAAAGAACTTATGTGCCTCTTGCACTTCCTGGAGATTCCAGATTATTTTGGGACCAGTGCCGTGGTAGGCTAAGCCTGCTCTTGGGCACTGGAGCCCCTCTGGACACTCCCAGGTGCTCCACCTTTGACCCAGCTGTTGTTCTTGCACCTGGCCTAGGAAAGCAATGGAGGATGCCCAGGCTCCTGATCATCTCGGTTCTGGCTGCTGTGGCCACGTGGGGAGTGAGCCAGTAGATGCAAGATATTTCTGTCACCCTGCCTTCAAAAAAAGTTGCCATCTTATTTTCTTTGAGAGAGACATCTGCTGGTTCGCCAGGTGCCTGCAACAGCTAGGCCTGAGGGTGGGTGGGTGGGGAGCTGGTAGCAGGAACCCAAATACAGGAGGTATCACCTTCTGTCTGCCAGGGTGCTTGTTGGCAGAAAGCTTGGTCCAAAGTGGAGAAGCCAGGTCTCCCTTCGGGCACTGTGCGGGGGACCTGGGTGTCTTCCCTCTGCCATAACCTCTGGACGTTTTCTTAGTTCAGCTTTGAGAGACTTCCCACCCCTCTTGGGTTTTTTCAAAAACTTCCCCTAATTGTGAATGACTGAAAACAGCCCGACATAATGCACATTCATGCTAAATATTCATGTAGTGCTTACATTATTAATTTGAAAGATTATGTTGGAATTTTCCAAAAAGTGAAAACCCGGCTGAAACTCGGTGTCACTGGGTGTGAGTGGTGGCCGAGGCGGCTCCTCCCCGGGCTGTGCTTCGGGCAGTTATGTTTAGTTTTTATTTATCTGGAGGGTTGGCCTCACGTCTCGGTTCATGTTCCTCTAGCTCCTGCGATTGTCCTCACTGGATGTTTCCTTTGCTCCCTTCCAGCTTTGGCAAGCGTTCTGCGGGGAGCTTTAGGCGTGGCTGCGAGTGCATTGTTCTAGAGCCTTCTGAGATGATTGTGGTAAGAATATTTCTGTGGGGACTGTTTGTTTTCCTAAAACATTCTGTAAAGTAAACCCATTTGCACAAGCTGCTTATCATAAGGTATTGTATTTTTAAAACACTAAGATACATATCTCGTAACTTCAGTGATTTTGAACTTGTAATTTTAATGCTATGGTTATCTGCAGGATTCAGTTAAAGGTAAAATTTCAAGAGGGCAAGAGCTTCAAGTTTCAGCGTTCAGCTTTTTCATTCAATCTATGTTAATGGCATAATTAAAATTTGGGGGAAAATTTTTATATTCTAGGTTCTAACAGGTTAATCTGTTAGATTAACCCCCTCTATTAATTGGAGTGAGCTACTTTTATGAATCAGAGACCAGTTAGCAGAAGAAAATCATCCGATTTCTTGTAAACAATGGAAAGACGGCTACACTGATTATTAAACACTATCTTGACATCTTTACCTCTCTTTTTTACGTAGTAAACACACTGTGAAAATATTAACAATTTTATTGAATCTCAAAAAAAACACACTTGTCATATTTGTTCCTTAGGAAAATTAGTAGGATAACAGGTACTTTTAAAACAATCAGTAAAAAAAAAAAAAATTGTAATCAGGTTGGAAGGGTGCGTTCAACAGACGCTCAGCTGACGTATTCTTATGGCCCCCATCCAGCACGCTGTTAGGCAGAGGAAACCTTCATTTTTAAATTACCAAATGCTTGCATCAGTCAGGGTCTTGTCCCACTGAGGCCAGGAGCCCCAAACTCCTCTGGGTACCCCCACTGAGTGGTGGGCGGTTTCCTTCTGCAGGAAGCTCGTTAGGAAGCAGAAGTGAAACTTGAAGGGTTCAGTGCCACACTGGGTGTTGGTGTCCCTGCAGGGACTTCACTGCTCGGCAAATACCTGCCTCTGACGAAAGGTTTTTATGTGTATTTAGACAAGTGTTTGCTTTTTTTAAGTGTTTTTTTATTAAGCCTCAGGGTTTTTCCATAGAAGGTAGAATGGAAATCTCATCAGAGATAAGTTCCTTTTCAGAACTATTGAAAACTTTTGTTGAAAGTTCACCAAATTTACCAGTATGTGAGAAAGTGGCTCAGAGGTAGGTCAAGATTGGGGACTGGGAGAAGTGTAGGGGGTACAGGAGACTACTGACCCGTTCTGAATCTTTCTGGAGATCTTATTCTTTGTTATTGCCAGTTTTGAATTTGTGTGAAGAATTTTTAAACATTCCTTGTTCTAAGATTTTCTTGTTTTATTTGCGGGAGAGAGAGAGTGTTTTAAAAATTACTTTGAGTACTTTAGGCTTGCCAGTGTTACACACATTACTTGGTTTACTTTCTCTGTGAGCAGTTTTCGAACTAAACATGCTTTCAGAGTTTCTAAAATGTGAAATTATTCTTGTACAAGATGCTAAAAAAATACTTGTGTGAAAACTGAAGCCACAGAAGGAAAGCAGGAGAGCCCCTGAGGCAGTGTGCCCGAGTCGGTCCGGTGGGCCAGTTGGAGCCTCCTGGGCTCCTGGGAGTGCCTGGGTTATGACAGTGTAGGAGTTGCTCTTTGTGCCTGTGGTAATACATCCTGTGAGATCTTTCATTAATGAGCCAGTACAAAGACTACCGAAAATGCCCTTCCCTTTGAAATGGCAGGAAATTCGAGAATTAGCCATAATGTCCCATGTGGAACTGAAAATGCCTCTTCGTACATGAAGTTAGTCAAAAGCATCTAGACCCAGGGAGGCTGAAGCCCATTGGAAGCTTCTGTAGTTTGTCCACAGATTCCTTTGCAAAATGAGTGCAAATGAGCTGTCGTGGGTTTCTTCTCGCATTTAGTATCAGTACGGGAGGCTGTGCCTGGGGAAATGAAGTTTCCTCTTGGGCTTTGTTTCAGGTGGACTATATGGATGAAAATGAAGAGTATTTTCAACGCCAAGCTTCCCACAGACAATCTCGAAGGCGATTTAGAAAAATCAACCAGAAAGGCGAAAGGCAAACGATTATCGACACAGTGGATCCTTATCCTGTGGGCAAACCCCCTTTGCCAAGAGGCTACCATACGGTAAGTATTCTGAGTGCTTTTAAAGTATCTGTGCAGTTTTGTGGGAAAACGTTGAACGTCCACACTTTTCCTGAGTAATTCGTGTCTATGGTAGCCTTTATCGGTGGAAGGTTTTGCACAAAGCATGTAATGCGTGCACTTCAGTCAGATGTTCAGAGACATTGTTGAGCTCATTTACTGCTTAGAATGTTCTTGGAAGATCTGCTTCGTGAGTAGCGCTCTATGCCTCTCTTTGGTATAACGTAAGTCACCTTGATCTTCATGAAATATCAGGCAACTTTTGTGCGTTTCATCTCTGCCCCCACTTGACTGCTACTTGACCCATTTTTAGTGTCGAAAGTAGATTTGCAAAAATTCCATATTTCTCATACAGCTGTGAGATGATCTGAGATTTTAAAAAAAATTCCATGAACTGAGATGAGAATTTGAAGTTGCTTTTCAAAGTCTCAATGTGAAGATGTCCTGAAATATCTCTTAATCGGTTCGGTATTCTCAAATGTTATAATGCTTGTCATTTATTTAAAGAATTTGACAAATAAGCTGCTTTATATATTTGAGGAAACCACGGAACGGATGAGTGCTCTGTGTCAGACCTCAGGAGGGTCCGTTTAGAGCCTTATTCCTTACTACTCTGTTCAATGTAGCTTCAGTTCTTGAACATAGCATAGTAAGTTGAAGTAAGTTGCAGGTAGCCCTGTTAAATGAGCAGCTATTATGCATTAAATTAATTTTAAAATAAAACTATAAGAAGTAAAAATAGGTGACTGTTCTGCACTTGCTTATCTCTTTTCTTCAAATTGGTGCCAATGGCAAACGCATAGGAACCTGCCTGCAGACTCAGTGTTTAGTTCCTTTAATATGTTTTATCCCCACACTTCATAGATTCCATGTCTGAAAACTGTTTTTAAATACTTAATGTGGCTTTGACCACCAGCAACCCGCCTACTCCTCTGACTCCCCGTGTGCTATTTTAATTTAGCATGAATTTCATAGTTGAATCATTTCATTGAACTCATTTAGAAGGGTTGCTTTTTGCTCATCACAAAGGCAGCTTTGTCTGTTGGGGAAACTTGCTATTTAAAAAAAAAAACTCATAAAAGGTTTTTTGTTACCAATGTTCATGAAGAAGGTAACATTTTTAGTGTTGATGCAGACTTAGGGAAGGAAGTACGTATTAAAAATAGTTGTGAATAATGAGAGTGCAATCCAGATGGTGTTTCAGCCTGGCATTCTTTCTGCTTTGTTTTTCCAAGGTGATTCCTAAATTGAAATAGCAGGAGAGTAGACCACATCAAACTTAGTCTTTGATTGATTGGTTTAATTTAAAGTTGAATGAAGGGTTTCAGCGAGTTCAGAGAATGGAATTGAAAAGATCAGAGATTATTTTGGTACAGAAAGTTTTGATTCATACATACAGGTGCCCTCAGAAAGCTGATGAGAAGTGTGAAGTACGAGAAAACGAGGCATGCAGTTCAAAGTTTTTTGGCACCAAAATGAGCTTAACTTTGAAATCGGCTTTCTGTGAACCGTTTGCCATACCATCGTGTCACACTTCCGTTAGTGGCATTTCTTAACTTTCTCCCCACCATCCCCAACTTGCTCAGGTGTACGGAACTCTTCATTCAGCTTTTTAACATAATTTCTCTTTTTAATTGTTAAAAAACATTTATTGCTGCAGTTTTTGGCTTAGAATATCTTACCTGGCCAATAGACATTTTTAGGGAAAAAATCAAATGGGATGTAAAATTCAACTTCATTACTAATGGACATTGTACTAGTTTATCCATATGTGACATGTTGATATTAATTTTACTAAATGAGTTAAGATCGGCAGCAACCTGGACAAAATTTAAAATGCTAGATCGTTTTTGTATGTCAGAGATGTGTTTACATTTTCATTACTGTTTGGTCTACATGTATAATTGTAATACTGTAAAACAGCAAAATTATTACTGTTTAATATGTTCAAGCCATATTTTCATATTCTTAGTGGAAATGTT
Source organism: Ochotona princeps (assembly GCF_030435755.1). Classification (NCBI taxonomy): domain Eukaryota; kingdom Metazoa; phylum Chordata; class Mammalia; order Lagomorpha; family Ochotonidae; genus Ochotona; species Ochotona princeps. The sequence continues at coordinate 3,225,143 of NC_080863.1, read as the reverse complement.
TCTCCTAGAAATTGGCTAACTGGGTGGGACTGTGAAGAAAAAACAAATTGAAAGGAATTGCATGAGTATACTTCATGAGTGATTTTAAATGGTTGCAAGTGCATGGCTGAAGATCGTTGTGCAGTATACACACAGCCAGTTCTAGATGGTCATTCGTAACCTAATTTTAACATGATCTTCATTTGGGCCGATATAATATAGCATGTCTGATAATGTTCATCTTTTCCTTTCCTCTTCTATGGCACTCATTTCATTTTGGCTCAAAGGAATGCACTAAATCTCAGGTATTGTAATCTGTGTGGTCTCCTACACTAACCTAAGTTTGTGAATTTGCATTGTAACTAATGAGTTTATAATGTTGATGTTATTTGCTTGGTCTTGTCATTTTGTATTTTGTCCTGATTGAGCACTTGGGTACTGTGGAGGGGCACGTGGTGGCCTAGGCTGTAGTGTTGGTGCAGAGCTGGTGATGGTCTTCTGTCTTGTTTGGGGAGAGAATCCAAGTGAAAGCTTCTTGATTTTGAAGCATGAATGGATTCACTGTTGTGTACTAACCTGCTTTGCAAATGAAGACACAATGAGATGTGATTGCTCTTCATATGAAGCTTATGGTAAATTCATCAGAAATTTGTATGTCACACATGAGTGGTTTAAATTTCTAGAAATTCAGTGGGAAAGTATTGGGAAAATTCAGTGAAGTTTTAATCAGATCGAAAAAGGACTTAGTCAAAAAGGAAAGCAGTTTTAAGTCTGTATTTTCTTACTGGCATGTCATTTTAACCGGATTTCATGCTTTTTTATTCTGCATTTTAACCTAGAGACCTATAATAACATCTTTGCTCATTTCTTTCATGCCAATAAATAACCAGCTTGTAATATTCTGTGTTACTCTTTTGATATTGTGGATCAAATTTGGAATTAGCAATCAACTTTGGAGTTAAGAAAGAGAAATTCATTATGTCTGGAAATCAGTTAGTTAGCCTGAAGTGGTTTTTTTTTTTTTTTTTGGTTTTATAATTATTAATTAAAAAGATTGAATAATTCAGTGTACATCGTCGGTCATATATTACGTTTGGCAAGTGTAGTGACTTTTCCTAAAAGTATGATAAAGACTAACCAGTTATATGTAAGAGAATATACATTAACTTACAATAGTGGCTTGCTTGCTGTATTGCTTTTAGACACATTGGTGATTACTAAAAGTATGCAAAGAATCTAAAGCTCTTTAACTATTTTTTTAAAGTTTATGATGTATGAATTGTATTGCAGTCTTAATTATATCAGTGTTTTCAACTTTTTTGTGGAAAGAAGACACTTTAAAATAGATGTACTTAATATTTTAAGAGAAATAAATATGTAATGTTTTTACATGAAACACACTCATCTAATTCTCACTTAAAATTAAATGATATTTGTCTTAAGTTATGATCTATACCTTTGTACACTTAAAATTAGATACGTTGCAAAGGTTATAAGAGAATTTATGATGATTTCCTTCAGAAATATGAAGTCCATATAGAGTTTTCAGACTTTTTTCCCAGAAAAATATGTGATGCTTGCAGAGAGAACACACATTTGGAAATACAGTGAGAAGGGAAGATGGGAGATGGTTATTAGCATCTTTTAATGTTTTGGATGGTTGAGGTTGTATGTAAGACAGAAGATGAGATGTGGGCATCCGTTTCCAGTGGAATGAACGGGTTATGGAAGTGTTAACGGTTAAGGTCTCGACAGAGGCTCCAGGAGTGGGAGTCAGCCGGGCACTGCATAGACAGTGGTTTCCCTTTTCTCCAGATTACAGTGGAGTGCGGAAAAAAAGCTGTGCTTAATGCGTGATTTCAGACCATCTCTGTGTACATGGACAATTCTGTGAAGTTTATGTGACAAGAAAAGTCTGGGTTCTAGAGCAAGAATGGAGAAGAGAGGCTGTAGGGACCGAGGAGACTTTTTCAAATGGAACTTGAGTTACAGAAAATGAACGAAAGAGAGAGCGAGCGCGAATGAGCCTCCATCTTCTCTTTAACTCCTGAAATAGCCCCAATGACTAGAGCTGGGCTGGTCTGAAACTGGGAGCCAGGAGTTGCTTCTGGGTCACACACATGGGTACAAAGACGCAGCTTGGAGCATCCTCTGCTGCTTTCCCATGTATACTAGCAGGGAGCTGAACCTTGATTGGAGCAGCCGGGACTTGAGCTGGCAGCCATATGGGATGCTTTATTAGTATGCAGTACCCCTTGAAAGCCCTAGGGAGTGGACATTTTAGCCCTTATCGGATACCAGTGTTAAAGGAAACTGGTACATAGCTCTTCTCATCTCTCTTAATGAAACAAAATGCTCTTCCTTCTGCCCAGCGTGGAAAGAAATAAAAAATATACAGAGAGCAAATGGACTGAATACCGACAAAACTTGCCCAATCCCATGGAGGTTATGTGGATGAACTGACATTTCAAAAATTTCCAGCTTTCCGAAGCTGGTTGCAAAATTAAAATACTGTCTGTGCTGTGATATACATGTTGTCTCTTTACCCCAATCCTACTTGCCCAAAAAGATAGGACTCTGCTATATGCAAATTGGATTTGGAGGAGTTGAATACAATAAAACAGAACACATTTATAAATATTCAAGCCACATAAAATGTTTGAGATAATGAAAACCCTTTGTTATGTAAAATACCTTATATTTGTTTTATTAGTAACCCTTTTCTGCAATGTGAATATGTACTTCAGAATGCCATTTAATAGCTGTGTATTCAATTTTTCAGTAGATCAGGTTTGAAATTCTTGGTAGGGATATAAAAAATGGAATATGTTACATAATATAACCTGAGTTGAATAAAACATGCGAGATTATGGAAGGGTTTTTTTTTTAATTAGTCAGTGATAATGCATTGTCTGTAAAAATGACGTTGATGTAATAAGACCAGTGTATGTAAGAGATTTTTGGAAACCATTCCCATTTTTCTTTTTTTTTTTGAAGGATTTATTTATTTTATTACAAAGTCAGATATACAGAGAGGAGGAGAGACAGAGAGGAAGATCTTCCGTCCGATGATTCACTCCCCAGGTGAGCCACAACGGGCTGGTGCTGCGCCGATCCGAAGCTGGGAAGCAGGAACCTCTTCCGGGTCTCCCACGCGGGTGCAGGGTCCCAGGGCTTTGGGCCGTCCTCGACTGCTTTCCCAGGCCACAAGCAGGGAGCTGGATGGGAAGTGGAGCTGCCGGGACTAGAACCGGTGCCCGTATGGGATCCTGGCGTGTTCAAAGCGAGGACTTTAGCTAGGCCACGCTGCTGGGCCCCCATTCCCATTTTTCATAAGGGTATTATTGATAGTGGTATAAGGCAAATCCTATTTCTCACAATAGCTATGTAAGAAAACAATTCCTAGGATAAATGTTCTCTGTTTCGGAAGTAGCTTTTTTTCCCACAGAAGACAGATTTGGTTTGAGTCGATCTGTTCTTCAGCCAACGATTTCTTGATACGTTGGATTAGTTTCAAAACTTGTTTGGCTTTTAAAGAGATGAAGGAATGACAGTGTTTAATCTATGTGATTATGCACATTTGTTTGACATTAGACTTCTCTGTTCTGTGGTAGAAGTAGGCAGTGTGTTCACTGCCATGCCTTTGTTTCGCCCTGTACCATTTTCTTTCGTTTTGACTTGAGCTGTATTAATGGGATTCCATATTTGCCTCTTGTCTGTGAGAGGATGTTTTTAGTAATATATCAGTGACTTGTACGTCTATGAAATTTTCTAGACTAGTAAGACTTCATATTTGAACTTCAGTTGTATCATTCCCTGTCTGTATTGGGTCTTGTAATATTTTTAAAACCATTTTATGCAAATAAGAAGTTATTGAAACATAGGGAAAATGCCTTGCTTATTTTAATGTATTTCTCCTTTTCCAGTCCAAACTCAGCAAGCATTGGTTACTTAACAGAACCTAAGCTTTTACTTTCTCTAGTGTCAACTAGTATCACTTGAGTTAGAATAGGGGAGTTTCAGAAAGTTTATATATTCTGTTTCCTGTATCGGAGAGGAAAGCTGAGTAGTTTCAATCATTTGCCAAGTGTTCGATTGCCTAGCAAGTTTCATATCCGTCATATTTTAGGGGTATGAAGATCTGTAAGGCGGGCATAATCTGGATATCTCGACCTTATAGCCCTCTCACAAGATTGGTCAATTTCTCTCTCCCCATCTCTCCCTCTTTCCTTCTCTCCCTCTCTTCCTCTGTTTCCCCATAAATAAATGCATACGTAGGAAAGTCCAGGTACCATGGTAATATATACACAAGGCACCCTAAGGGATCCGAGATGCCTTCTGTACCATTTTGTGTCCCAAGAGTTCCTTTGTTAAGAGATGGAAGTTTTATAGTAATATATTTGGAATATATGCAAACCATGTGGGAAGTTGAACTTTTTCATAAACACTACAAGGTACTCCAAAGAGACTGAAGCCTGAGTGTGACATGTGTGGAGATGTTCATTTAAATAAATTATCTGTTTCCACGATGGAACAGATATGGGCATGTGGATGACAAAATAGGGCTGTAAGATCTTGATGACAAATTGTGGCCGTAACTTAATCATTGGGGTGAGAATTAAGGGCATAGGATTTAACTAGTATTCAGAGATGAGAATGTAGAAATAATTATGTTGAGAATGAAAACCTTAAATCTCGAATTCCTTGATTTCTGATTGACTTACACTCTAGTCTGTCTTTAAGTACAGATACTTAAGTGATGGTTGAACATATAGATTAGTTCGGAGTAAGCTTGTTCTTTAATCAGGAATGCTCGATAGAAACATGGGAACTGAACCAGATAGCAAAGAATGGAAAAGGACGTGTGGATAGTGTGTTGGGTAGGGAAATACATGAAAGAACCCACACGGATTTTGCTGCTGCTGTGTTTTTATTCATCACGTGTGTGCTTGGTGCTTCTCAGACTTGCACCAGTCTTGAGAGCGGCGTCAGAATTGTTCTGTGCTCTTCACCGCTCGTTACCAGCAGGTGGACTGGCTCCTCTGGACCTAGATCATGTTGCATTTTAAAATCCCATAGAAAGCTGCCTGTGGAAAGATCTCCAACAATAGGCGGACGAAGCCATGCTATTCCATATGTGTAGCTGTTGCTGACAAAATGCAGCCTGTGAAAGCTGTTGCTGTGGTCTCAGCCTCCTGCTTTTGTTTTCTTGGAGTTACCATCAGGTATTTATGTTGATTTAATTTACATGCGCTAGGAAATTACACCATAAAGCATGTATAGAAATTGAAAGGCAGCTCAGGAAATCATTTAAAACATGCAGTGATTCTCTCCCACGGTTCGCATGCACTGCGGATTGATGCCCGGCAGTTGCGAGGAGTGAGCAGTGTGCTGTTCAGCCAAGTTTCAGCGTCTGTTGGAGGATGTCTATTTTTAATATATGACATCATCCCTGCTACGGAACTCCAGTATCCACAGGGATTTACTGTTCTTTCATTGCATTTTGAAAGAGCTTGTACTGATGTCATAGCTGCACTCATCTTTTGGTTGCATTTGGAAATTAAATGTAATAAAGGTTTGTGTAGCACTGGTCCTACAGTGTTTCAAGCGATTTATTTGTCAAAAAAAAAAAAAGATCGCTGCTGCTTCGTCCTCCCTCTCCTTTTGAGCCCCTGGCGGCGCTCTGTCTGTACATGTTTTGTCACAGATTCGTGCCTTACCACGTGATTTAATTATTTGGTGGTGGTTTGTTTTTTGTTTTGTCAAGATTTTTGCAGTGTTACATGCTCATTTGAAAATGTCTCTTTGGAAAAATCTGCTTTGATATTCAGAACCATTTCCAAGTGAAGCTATAGTATGTTAGAATGAAGTTATCAGTTGTAAGTTATCTGTTTCCACTGTTAGAGTAGGTCACACATGTTCTCTTCTGGATTTGAATATGAACTTGAAATGCTTCTCTGTGAGCTGGAGCTTAGTATCGCTCTCCAGCCAAAACCCTAGCTGCTTCTGTGCACACGTGAGGTTGCAAATCATTTGTCAAATACAACATTTCAGTTGTTTACATAGTATAAGTAAAATACAGAATGTTACGTATTTTAAAATAATTTAAAAATACCTACTAAATGCTACACATATTTACATATGTAAAATTTTCCTGTTTGGATAGTCATTATCCAAAGCTGTTTTTTTGAAACTCAGCGGGAGCAAATATCTGTTGTTGAAATACAATTTACATATAAAAGTCAACTGTTGAAGTGTGTAACTGTAATAGTTTCCATTCGATGGGTACATAGCTCTTCTAAATTTTACCATCTTAACCATTTTTGTCATGTATACGTCTTGGTGTCGTGTTAAGTATGTATCAGTAAGCTTTTGATTGACTTGATCATATCCATTTCACAGATATACTTGGAATTCTCTTTATGATTAAAAATTACACATAGCTTGACACCACACCAGGATGGCAGCCCCCAATGCTATCATTTTTGTGTTTGGGGAACCAACAAACTCTGTAACATGAGTTTTTGCTTCACATGTGGTGCGTTCCAACCAAGAAGAGCAGAGGGAGTGGCTGGTCCGTGAGCAACCTCCCCTAAAGTGGGTGTTGTACATTAGAGGGAGTGGCTGGTCCATGAGCAACCTCCCCCAAAGTGGGTGTTGTACATTAGAGGGAGTGGCTGGTCCGTGAGCAACCTCCCCCAAAGTGGGTGTTGTACATTAGAGGGAGTGGCTGGTCCGTGAGCAACCTCCCCCAAAATGGGTGTTGTACATTACCCAGGCAACAGGTCTGTGAGGACTGGGTTTCTTTAAAGAGCCAAAGGCCTAAACGTTTTTGAGTTTGAACTGTTCTCAAACTTTCATACTCCAGGACTCCCTTCAATTCCCAGCACTTTCTGAGTGCTTTAATGAGCTTTGTTGCTGTTGTTTTGTCTGCATTCTCTATATCATTATTTATCAAACTAGAAATTGAAAATGAGGGACAAGCATTGAGATGCTGTGGGTTCAGCGGAGCCCTCACGTTGCGTGTTGGAGTGGCTGAGACTGCGTTCTGCCTCTGCTTGGGGTTTGTCTTGTACTAACATGCCTGGGAGAAAGCAGATCAGAGGCCAAGTCCTTGGGCCCCGGTCATTGCTGTGAGAGTCTTACATGGAGTCAGGGGCCCCGGTCATTGCTGCGAGAGTCCTGGATGCAATCCTTGGCTCCTGGTTTGGCGTGTTCCAACCCTGCTGTTACAGGAACTTTCTGTCACTGTCCTTCTTTCTTGTCTTTTCAAGTATATATAAATGAGTAAAACCCTAACAAAATGGAAACAAAACATTTAGATGATATATTCATTCATGTCTGTGAATAGTAATAACCCCATTCGATATTTACATAAAGGATATTTCAAGTTAAAAATAACTTTTTAAACAAAAACATGTCTGAAAATGGTAATATCCTACACTTTTACAAATACATTTAGCATTTAGCCTAACGGGACAACTAGATTCTCACATTAATTTTCGCAATCTGTCACATGCATTCCTCTGTTTGAAGTGTGTAGTTTATAAACAAAACAAAATTTTATACAGGTAATTGGAAAAGACTTTTAAAAAATAGTTGTGGATATTTCTGGATGTATCGCCCAAACATTTGACAAATGATTGTTTCCCTAATTTATCATTATTTAAATATTACTTACTTGTAAAAATCAGCAAGTAAACTTCTAGCTACCCGTTCACTCCCGCATTTGCCAGCAGCTGGGGTTGAGCCAGGCTGAATGCTGGGGCCTGAAAACAAACTTTACTTTTTTTTTTTTTTTTTTTAAATTTAAAACTCATTGGTGCCGCTTAGTGAATGGGTTTTATTCATGCATGATTTGTAACCTGAAATCTTCATCGTCACTGAGTTAAATAGTCTTCTCTTGGTAAATCGTATCCTATTTGTTAGCACCACAGTTCTAAAGAATAGGGCCATAATTACTAGGAAGCCGTCAAGCTCAAGGGATTCGTTGTTCTTCAAAATATTTTTACTTGCTGCTCACATTTTTATCATTGGTAAGCAAAGTATTATTGGCTTTTAATTGGAAATCCATTTTGCTCATACTCATGTCCTAGTGATAGTGTTTAGGTTATTCTTTTAAGTTAAAACAGTGTTCTATAATAAATAATGGTTTACTACATATTAAGTTGCCTAGAGATGTACTTAAAACTTAAAGTAGACTTGTTTATTTATTCGAAAGTTGGAGTTACTGAGAGAGCGAGCGAGCTTCTGTCTGTTGATTCACTCCCCAAATGGCCTCAATGGCCATGCAGGCCAGGCCAGAGCTTCATCCGTGGTTTCCATGTTTTTGGCAAAGGCCCATGGGCTTAGGCTGGGCACTGTTGCTTTCCCAGGCCAATATCAGGGAAGTGGATCAGAAGTAGAGCAGCTATAGCTGGAACAGGAGCTTACTGGTTTTTTTTTTTTTTTAAACTTTAATAAGTTTGCTACAAGAATGAGTAACTTTTTTAAAAAATTTGATCCAGCATATATTTGTATTATGTCCTGGAACAAACATACCTCCTGTGGAACATCAGCTTTTGGGGCTGGTGCGGGATATAGCAGGCTGTGTCCACCTGTGACGTTGGCATCCTATATGGACACCAGTTCCAGTCCCAGATGCTCCACTTCCGGTCCAGCTCTGTTCACAGCCCAAGAAAGCAGAGGATGGCCCATGGCCTTGGGTCACTGGACCCACATGGGAGGCAAAGAAAGCTCTTGGTTCCCAGATTCAGACCATCCAGCTCCGGCCATCACGGCTCTTTGGAGAGTGAACCAGTGAATGGAAGATCTTTCTCTTCCTGTGATTCTTTCAAATAGAATAAAAAAAATCTTTTAAACTATAAGCTATCGAAAATTGTTATGCATCTTTTCTCAGTAAGCATTAGATATGTGATAATAGTACTTTTTCTTATATTTGACACACGATTGAACTGATCAATGTAATTTCAGTTCATTTCTGATTGATTCGTGTCCAATCCCGTTTCATGTCTTGGGAAATGCCTGTAGCAGGAATAAGTAAGCACCTGATTCTGTTGAGTGTTCTATTGTAGATTTGTGTGTGTGTTAGTGCAATATACTACTTTACCATACACCCAGGAGTTGTAGTCAACCATGAGTATGATCTCTGACCAGTTGTGAGCCATTCTAATAATTATAATGTTCTGAAGCATGCAATAAACATTCTGGTACTATCCTTGAGTTTTAAATATTAGTGGGATTGAAATGGTTGTAACTGCCTTCTTCAGTTTTGTAAATTAGACTTGCATTTTGGGGACTTAACCCTGTATTTAATCATTCTGAGGATGATTCAATGCTGTTATCTTTAGCTTTCATGACCATTTCAGTCAACTTAATCCCTTTTTAAGAAAGCATTTAAAACATTTCTGTGGTATTTAAAATATTTTCCGTCTTTTATATTTATATTCTCCAGGCAAGGTTGCTTGGAAGCATTTCCTGTCTGCAGTATATTCTATTTCAACAGAGGCAGGCAGCTCTATTTCTGGTAGTCAGCTCCACTGGTAGTGATTCGATTTAATATTGCTGTCCTTTTTTTTTTTATGGTATTAATTGACATGGTATTGATTAACCAATATGTTAATAGGAAAATGCAGGTTCTCAACCACATCCTGTGACTTCTTCATAGAGCTGTCCTTTTCTTTTAGAGTGAAAATACACCATTTTGGAAAGTTACACACTTCACTATTTCAGCCATTTTTTAAAAATAGTGTCAGTAGTCTTTGAAAGTTGATAGTATCTTGTGTATGTTTCCTTGGCACAACACTTAAGCTGTCTCGGCAGTGTCATGGTTGTATGTTGATGTCTGAGTCAGACTCAACGAACTAGTATAATCGCATGTTCCTAAGAGTGGCGTTGTGGATTTATCTGCATTAATAATTCTACTTAAGGTTGTCATTGCAAAAATAATGTACAGACACCTGTACAATATTATTAGGTTGTTCAAACTTTGAATACAACTGGCATTTTGGAGTATTTTTAAAGAATGAAGTGACCCTATCAACCAGAAGTGTTTTGTGTTTTCTAATTTCATTCTACTTGCAGCTGTGAATAGTGACTGATAGCCAGAGAGAGCCAGTGACATGTGAAGTGTTCATGGTCGCCAGTAGAGTGAATGTTGGCAATGGAGTCAGGTACAGACTTAGTTCTTTCCCATCCCCAGTGTGTGGACTTGAACTGAGAGTGATTTGATGTCGTTTGAACTTGAAAGTAGGCCCAGATGGGGGTGTGCGGATAACACCCACCAAAGCTCAAAGTCCATTTAAGTCAGGATGGCAAAGGTCAGACCCATGGGGTACCCAAGTCCTGTGAGATCACTTGGTCTGGCTCTGCTAAGGTGACCACAGGCAGGGCCTGAGAATCTACACATGTATGACAGGCTAAGCTTTAAGTTGGTAATTCTGAATGATCTGCGGATGAGGCTAGAAATAACTAGATGGCCCTGGAAAGAGAAAAGGTTCCTCACCCCTGAATTGTGAAAGAAATAGTGTAGAATGTCTAGTGTAAAGAAATTATAAATGGTAGGTTTGGGTTGATTTAACTGTTTTTTGTTACAAGTAATTTTATTTTCCTCTTTTGGTTCATACAGTTCTCATCAGTAAAGCATAGCTTTTTTTTTCTTTCCCAATTTAATCTTTCTAACTTCTTTTCAGTGCAACTTTCAAAAAAACCAGTTTAGCCCCATGGCTGGACTGGGAGTCAAAAGTGGGAGTGTCCATGTGCTGGTTCCCTCCTGACCATGATGGTCGGGATGAAGTTCCGTGACTCGGTCACCTGCTGCCTTCCAGGCTACGTGTTAGCAGACATTCTGATGTTAGGTGTACATGTGTTAACTGCTAGGGCCGAGGCTAGACACCATCTGCTTGGACAATTCACCTTCAGCTCAGTTTTTGGCATATGATTGTGTAAGATGTCATTGACGTGGGAGATAAGGCCTTGCTTATTCTAGCCTTAAGCTACCATTTGCTTTCTTATTCTTGATAAAATACATATAAAATTACAAAAAATTTACCATGCTACCATTTTTTAAGCGTAAAACACAATGACATGAAATGCCTTGCCGTTTTTAGAAGACTATTACCACCATCTGTCTCCACAGCTTTCTTCATTTTTCCCAAACAGGAATTCCATCGCCATTAAACAATGACTCTTGAACTTTGCCTTATCGTAGCATCTAGCAACTTCTTCCTTACTCTGTCTCTATAAACACTGGGCTGAGAATTAGAGTATTGCACAGTACCTGCCTTTTTACAACAGGCTTCTTTCCCTTAAGCTGGCATCTTCAGGTTTGTCCCTGTAGCATGTGCCAGAGTTTGGTTCATTTTTAAGGTTGAATAACACCATTGCTGTATGTGCACTACATTTTATTTGTACATTACAGACCAGACAGTATTACTTTTCCTCATGTACGCATTTGCTAGTGAATTGTTCATTGTGTCTCATTTAGACAAGATTTGGTTTTTGAAATGTCTGTTTAGTTGAGATGGAAACAGAAGGTGATAGCTCCCTTGTCCACTGTTTCACTGTGCAAACACCTGTATCTGCTATGGGTTAGCAGGCCAAAGCCAGAAGCAAGGAACTCGGTCTGTATATTCCATATCAGTATCAGGGACCCAACACTTGAGCCATTCATTGTCTGCTGCGTCTCCTTGTCTGCGTGTGCAGGAATCTGGAATTGAGAGTGTCTAGCTGGGATTCAAACGAAGCACTTGAGTTTGTCATGTAAGCATCTTAGCTGCTAGATGCTTACAGGAAGAGTTGGATTTTGACAGGAATTCATCTACAAGATCCAGTGTGGCCCTACTAGTGTCCATTCCCAGTTACTGGATATGTTAGCAAGTACCTGCAGTGTGCATACTTGGTGATACAACAATAATAGTAGAGGTAAAATACATGGCAGCGGCATTATGAGTTTAGCCAGGGAAGCATACAGTAGCTGCTGATATTATCATGTGATGAAATGTATAATCATAAGTTCTTGGGTGAAGAGGTGAGTACCATCGTGAGAACTCCGAGGCCGCTCAGCAGTACGTTTTGGGGAGCAGAGAGGGAGCCAGTTGGGAACGTGAGGGGAAGAAGAATGTCAGGGAGAAGAAAGGGCAGCTGCAACCTCGCTGTGCCTGTCGTGGAAGCAAAGGAGCCCCTGAGACCTAGAGGACGTGGACTAGGGACACAGGAGAAGCCGCAGACCCTGCAGATCGGATGCTGTGGGGAGCCACTGAGATGTTCATCTGTATATGGGGCTCAGTGGGTGAGAGTGAAATGAGATTTTAGAGTTTGATTTTTGAAGGTAGCATGGTAAACTGGTTCATTAGTTATCCAGGCAAAAAATAAGGATGGGAGTAGGATGACAACAAATGTAGGGGGCAGCTCTAAATTTGAGGGGAAAATGGGAGAATTTGTGTATGATTTTAATGTATTGAACACTGAGGTGGGCAAAGGAGAGCTACTAAGTGATTAGATTGGGTAATGCGACCACAGTAGTCCTTCATTTGAGCAGTGTGCGGAATGAGGAAATGCTGACAATCAAACTGTGATTCCGGAGAGATTTGGTTGTGTTGTAGGGAAAAGAGACCAAACTCTTGCCATCGCAAAGCACGGGGCCTAGGAAAAGTTTCTGCTTCGTTGTGTTTTTCAGGTAGTAGAGAACTGGTCTTCTACAAGCTAGTAGGGGCAAGATCTCTGGTTGTGGTGGTGAGGTTCCCTAAAAGTTGGACGAGAGGAAGGAGGGGGTAACCTAAGAAGTTAGAGGTTCCAGCATTGTGGTGTAGTGAGCAAATCGCCACCTGTGATGTTGGCATCCTAACGGAGGCCAGTTAGGACATGGTTGCTCCACCTTGATCCAGCCTGCTGCTAATGGTCTGGGAAAGGCAGCAAAAGATGGCCTAGGTGCTTGAGTGCCTGCCTGCTTGTGAGAGACCCAGAGGAAGTTACTGGTTTTGGCCTTACCCTAGCCCTGTCCATTACTAGGAAAGAGATGGGAGTCGGTGAGGAGAAGGATCCAAAGCAGTGCTTGGGAAGAAATGCTTGCCTTAGAGATTAGAAGAAAGGAAGATTGAGATGGGTGTGGTCTTCAGATTGGCAAGAATACATTTAGCAAATCCTGACAACTTGAAAATCAGTGACTTAGGATGCCAGACTTCCTACATGCGTGTTCCATTTGGTCTGCCACGTATGTGGCAGATCTGGTTGTGAAAGACGCAGTAGTGTTTCAGAGTTAAAAGTGTCCTCTCCTTGTCCCCTCATGCAGTCATTCAGATAACTGGCACATCTATGTGAGATCACAGGTTTATGGTAGAATCACTTAATTAAAACTTTCTACCTCTGCAAGTTTTCTTTTTGAGCCCCACATGAGTACATTTGCACATCAGAAGGCAGCACGTACATTTGACCGTGTGCAAGTCTGGGTGTGTGACAGGATCACCTTTTCTAAATGTATGCAACGTATGCCAGTTGTGCCTTTTATAAATATTTGATAAATAGTGTTTGCTCTAGCACAGAGATCTGTGAGGGTGGGGTAGAGGTCACATCGATTCCTGTATCTTCACCTTGGTGAAAAATCATATCCTTAGTTCAAAGCTGTTCAAGTAAGTCCTTGCTACATTTTCCCACCCTGTCTTCAGCGATATTATGTGGAGTCAGCCCTCTGAGACTTGCTTAACCTGCAGCTGCTGAGATAATCCAGGCAAGAGCTTGATCTGAATTGTCCATCGCTACCTTAATGAGTGAAATGGTTAAGTAGAGGAGGGGGCGAGCCTTAAGGAATGTGTGTGCCATTTGAGCAGAATATTTCAGGGTATATAGGGAGAGAGGGAGGGTGGGAGAGAAATCCACTTACATCACTAGAACTGCATTGAGTGTGAGCCTTGCAGTTGAAGAGACAGACTACAGTGTCTTGCTTTCTGCAGGAAGCAGCAATGCCGTTTGTTTCCTAAGAGGAATTTTTTATTTAGAAAAGGAAGCTTTCTCTCTACCCAGGAAATGGCTTTCCTTGTGCGTTGCTATGCCAACTGCCTGCAGCCATGGTCCTCCAAAGTAAGCACAATAATGTAATTATATTGGTGTGTTGCAGACTCCTGCTTCTGGAGATGGTGTGTGTGTGTGTGTGTGTGTGTGTGTGCATGTGCTGTGTTCCTGTTGGTGACTCTTGCTCGCAGGCATGCCTATGTCGGGTGTGAGAGACAGACATCATTAAATTAAATGTCCATCAGTGTCATGCTGCCGAGATTAATTGTGCAAACTTGGTTAGTGGAGTGGGACAGAGATCACGGGTGACCACTCTGGCAGCGTCATTAGCAGCAAGGGAGGTGGTCCCGGTTCACACGCTCTGCTCAGATTTTTCTTCCTTCCTTTTTTCTTTTCTTTCTGGGTCGGAGGGGTCTGTGTGTGAGATTGAAAATGAAACAAGAGTATTAACAATGCTTGGCTGAATGCGCGAGGCTGCTGCTTCTGCCACCCTGAAGAGTATAATTCTGTATGAAGGCTTTTGGAAGGGAGTCTGTGCAGTCAGCCATTTTAGCTTTTTTTTTCCTTCCTTTTGCCTCTTGTTCTTCAGTCTGAGCAATGATCTTATTCGGCTGGGAGACTGAGAGCTGTGTGAGGTTTTCTCAGTCTCGTCATCGCCTACGATGGTTAGAGTTTTGGGGTTGCAAAAATGGAGACGGGCACCGTTGTTCGATTCCTTTTCCAGTCTACAAGTGTGAAGGGGTTTTTTTTCCTGCCTCTTTTTTAAGCTTACCAGGAGTGACACTTTAAGCTGCAGCTTGATTGTCCTCCTCCCTCTTTTTCTTTTTTTTCTTCTGATTGAATGCTGGAGCGGGTGACTTGCCGCCGTGAGAGATTGGTGCATGATGTGTAAGTTGAGCCCAGCATAGGTTTCTTCATTATGAAACCACTAGCGGTCCCAGCTAGCCATGGAGTTATGGTCCAGCAAGAGAAACACTCAGTGAGTATCACAAATGCTGCTTGTGCTTCGAGAACAGGTCATAGTAACTGCTCAGAAATGCGAGTGCTTGCTCCTTCTCTGTAGGGAAAGCTGCTGCTGGACAGGGAAGCATTCTGCGTGGAGGAGGGGAGGGGAGATGACACTGGCTTGTCCTGCCCGTTCTGTCGTAATCTTTATACATGTTTTAAGCAATTCATTGCAGGCCGTATCGCCCACATTGACAAATGCTGGACAGCTGATCTTTCTGATCAGAAACTAAAACTTGACAATTCAGTTTTAATGCTTGCCTTGTGTTTTGGAAAAAGGTTTTTTGGTAGTTGAATTTGCTGGAAAATTTAGAGAAAGGTTATTGAGAACAGGAGACTCTGTAGTGAGGAATCCTTGTGTAGGTTGGAGTGAGGAGGGGAGAGCCTTGGGTAGCTCTCTCCTCTGATATTTTTCTTAACATGCATTAATTGGTGGTGAAAATGCAGTTTTTTTTTAATGTCATACACAGAGAATTACTTCCTAATCGATCCCATGAGTCAGCTTTGTGTTCCTGGTGCTGAAATCCCACAAGCAGGTGCTGCTGGTCAGGAGGTGCATTTCCTGTGCCTGGCACCGAGTCCGAGCCTCTTGCTTCAGTGTTGTGGGCTCACCACGCTCCTCTTAAACCCCCGTGTTGGCAATTGTCTGCTGTCACACTGATTCTCGTGATGGATACCAAGATGTTCTGTCGCCACCCGAAAACGTCTCAACGGCAGCAGCTCATGGAGTAGTCTGAAGTATTTTTCAGTGTCTGCCTCTACATGTGGCCTGCAGCAGGCTGATGGCATTGGGGGACAGGCATGGTCCTCTCTGTCCTGGGGAGCAGGAATGTTGAAGAGTGGACATACAGTGCTGAGGATTTGTGAAGGTCTCAGGCTGTGCCGTGGTATCTACGTTTCTGAGCCTGACTGGGTTTTGTTGCCCATCCTGAGCGAAGGTTCCTGACTCAGCTCAGGCGCGCTCTCAGTCCACCAGCGTCCTAGGGGATGTCGCCAGGGTTGCCACTGTGTTCAGAGATGGTGCCCAAGCTGGGCTCCCACCTCTTCAGGCCATTGTGGTCCTTCACTCATGAACTCTGTGCAGATCAGATCCCGTAAGAGACCAGCCCAATACGTGATTTCCACTAATAGGGAAAGTTGTGACAGAGGAGCCCTGTTCCAGTTTGGATTTGTGTGAACAGGGCCTTTGGAGCACTCCTAGGGAATCATGGAACACGAGAATATGACACTGTTCTGGCAGGGTATTTCACATCCCAGGAGCTATTACTTAATCATTTTAGTTTCTTGCTTACTGAGTATTAGTTGCTAGTGTATAATAGGGGTGCAATAAGAACCTTTAATTTGGGGGTTTGTTAAGTTCATCTAGTCTTCTAAGTCTACTAAAGTAGTAAATTCTCTATTTTATATTTGGTTAGTTGGTAACTTACATGAGTACCTCACTGTCACCAGGTGTGTACCCAACATCAGCTGTTATCTTTCCAAGTCAACTAAGGCTGTGCAGGCAGTCTTTAGAGGAGTCATGATTTTCTGGATGTGAAATTGAAATAAATGATCAAGCACAGTGGGCTAAGCTACCACCTGTGGTGCTGGCATCCAACCCACATGGGAAACCCAGATGAAGTTCCTGGCTCCTGCTTTTGCCTGACCAAAACCTGGCTATTGTAGCCACATGGAAAGTGAACCAGTAGATGGAAGATCATCTTTGTTTCTTCATTTCTCTCTCTCTCTCTCTCTCTCTCTCTCTCTCTGTCTCTGTCTCCCTCTTTAACTTTGCCTGCCAAGTAAATAGCTCTTGTAAAGAAAGCAATATAACAAAAAGAGAGTAGTATTTCGGAAAGATATTATAAAACTTTTTCAAAAGGGTACAGTGCACTAATGATTTAGACTGTCTAGATACAGTATTAGAGAAATTCTGTGGGCTGGTCAAGTGTTGGGATCACACTTTTTTTTACTCAGTCTATTGCCTTTTTAACTTATGTATTTATTTGTTTTATCATAAAACCTTGTCTTTTCTGCCCACCTCAGATGTCCTTGAAACTTCTGCAGTATGCATTGACTTTCAAAGTTTGTAACTTTTTTTTAGATCATATCAAGTGAATTTAATGATATCAAACTGGTCCCTTGTTTTCTGGTTTACTTTTTTATAAAAATTGCTAGTTTCTGCAGCATGCTATAGTTATGATAAGTAACATCTCAGGTTGATTAATAATTTAAGAAATGACATCTGTAAGAAGGTACTGTCCTCAGATGTGGAGTCGGCGTAGCGGTGGCTGCGTCTGTTGACGTACAGCGCGCTGCCTTATGTGCCGTCCTCTCATGGATGTTGTGCTAATCACCACTTCAGAGATGAAGAAACCTGTTAGAGGTTGAAACATGTTTTTTTCCCCAGCTGTGTATTTCTAGTAAGTGGTGGAATCCACCTGGATTTTCCTGATTTTGCAGTTCTTGCTTTCCATACACAGCTGCAGGAAAATATCGCTTGGCCCCGCTCCTCTCGTGTTCCTGGCTTGAATGATATTCCAGTTGTTGCTAATAGACAAGAACAATACTGTGATCCTAATGACCTTGGAGAACTTCCCTGGCTCCTTCAGTGGTGCACCTGTGAGTTTCTCACTAGACACATGCCATCCTGCTCAGACGCCATTGGAGCCAGTTCATTTGGACCCCTGCTTTTCCGTGGTGGCCCCTCCGTGTCCCTTCTTTTTGCTGCTGACTGCTAAATCGGAGCTCCACACCTCACTTTCTTAGGTCTGTTCCCTGTCCACCTGTTTCCTGGAAGCACTGAGCCTTGCTGTGTTGGCTGCCCCTGCACGTGCCCTTGAAGCGCAGCTTGTGTCTGTGCTAGCCTCTAGCAGGTCCGCACTGACCCTGTGTCGCACGCAGCAGCTTTGAACAACTCCATGCTTGCATAAGCCTGTTAGGAAGAAGTTGATGTAACTTAACTGTGTTGCCTCAATTGCTGTTACTCACTTGAGACTATAATCTACACTCTATCTGATAGGCACGTGTTTCTCCCCAAACTGTGCTTTTTAAATTGAGGACAAGCTTGGCTGATTGCACAGAAACACCTGTTATCTTGCTGCTTCCCAACTTGCGTGGCTCTTTGCTTGACTTTTACTCACTCCTGTGTCTTGTCTGCTCCTGACATCTCTTCAGCAGTGATTCAGAAGCACTTAACATTTAAAACGGGATTGTATTAGTTCTTCTAATTGCTGCTTATGAGTTGATTTGGCCTTTGCAGTTAGGTGAGATATCATATCTTTATTGTTGAGAGGCAGGGGAACAGGAGGCAAGAGTCAGGGAGAGCGCCCATCTGCTGGCTCACTTCCCCAAGCCTGCAGTGGATGGGGTTGGGCTGGGCTGAATGTAGGGGCCAGGAACTCAGTCGGGCAGAACCCCAACAACTGGAGCCATCACCACTGCCTCCCAAGGTTTGCATTGCCAGGGAGACATGTGCAAGGACTGGGAATAGAACCCAGACACTCTGATATGGGACTGAAACATTAACCGCCAGGCTAGATGCCTGCTCTCAAGGGTTCATCCATGGAAAGATCCTCCTCCCAGCCTTGCCTCATGCCATCCTGTTTACCATATGTTAAGTATATTGTTGGATTTTAAAACTGTATATAGGCTGTTAAGAGTAAAGTATAGACAAGACTATTCAAGGCAAAGTACATCACATGTGAGGAACCATGTTAGCAAGCTATCAAATGTGAAAACACAGAAGGTTATGAGGACATAGAATGAAATCATCACTATTGCTGTGGATTGGAGTAAACAGCAGTGTGTCAGAACCGGTGACAAGGTGGAGGACGGTAGGATACAAATTGAGGATTATAATTGATGGCCCAGCAAAGGAGTGCAGCCTCTTTCTGTACCCGTTCTACTTCGCATTTCCTTCTTGTAACTAGAATATATTTAAGCAAACGCCGTGTTTTAAAACTTGCTTTTATCCCATTATGAAAATCCGACCTTGTCTGTAGATACTGGTGTCTCTATATTATAATTTGATTTTTGCTTTATTCCATTGCAGTGTCAAAAAATAGCACCTATATTAATTATAGATGCTAAGTTATGTCTGTTGAGTTGAAACTCTCCCGTTTCTTTATCTGATTTTTATTTTGTCTATTACGACAAATACATTTCCTGAGATGAAATAACCTTGTCTCTTGGGAAGACTTTTTACTGTGTTGCTAGCAAAGACCTGAAAGGAAGCAATATCCTATTGTTTTATTCAAGGGCAAGGTCATTTTGCCTTGGATTTGGTCCAAGAAATCCAGGCAACAAATAATAGATCTTTTTACCCCTGTTGGAAGTGAAGAAATACATTTAGAAACCTGCCAAGGCTTTGTATGGACACACTGCTTGTATATGTAAGATGAAAGGAACATTCCTGCTCATTCTGGAACGTGGTAGCTTTGCCTTTGTTCAACAGAGGAAGTGTATGTTACAGCCTTTCTCTTTAATATTGTTGAGTAATGATCCGTTCAAAATAAACCGTTGGAAAAGAAGGGTATGTCAATTAAGATCAGTGGAAAAGAAGTATCCTGTTTTCTTTTTAAAAAGATACTACTCTAAATGTATCATTGCAGACGCAATTATTTCTCTTTTAATTAGAGCATGGGAAGATCAGTTACTCACTTTATCATATTTTTGTTTAAAGTACTGATATTTTTACCCAAATAAGTACTGTGTACACTTACTCTTGTAGGTATTATTCTGCTGACATAATTTAGTGTTTCTCTAGTCCATCTCATAATTATAGACCTGACCACAATCCTAAATATTTTCTTCCGGTAATTCAGTAATATTTTATCCCAAATGATGACTCAGTTTTCTTCATTTTCCTGTCATAGCAATAATAATGTAAATACTACTTTTATAGGTAATTTAAATGCATAATGAATTATTTTTTGTATTTACTTTGTATACCTAGTTTTTTTTTTCAGGAGTAACATCATTGTCATATTGGTAGCAACATTGTGAGCTCTCAAAGTCTTTCTGATTGAGATTAAATAACCGTATATGTTAACCATGTATTTTATTTGGCTAATGGTTGGGTTATGTCTTTCAGAAACAATTTCTAAAATAGAACGAGTGTCTGGCTTGTATATCCATATAACCCAGAGGGTTATATCTGCATAAAAGTGTTCAAATTGGGTCATGTGTGTGTAGTTCAAAATGAAAGTTTGCTTGTATGTCCTCAACGTCATATATACCTTATATACCTTGCCTAGCATGCTCCCTGCCTCTGACCTCTGTCTTTTTTTTTTCATCGTTAAGAAGTTGTCTCTTCTTTTGTGGAGGCATAGTGCATCCTTGTGACCATGCACACTTACCTCATGAAAGAAACAGTACTACTAGCATTGTCTTAAATGTTGCCTCACTTGTGGTGCATAGGTGAAGGTGCCAGTAGAGACATACAGTAAGTTTACACCTGCTGCTATGAAGGTTACACAGGTGCAGGGACAGAGTGTACCTACGTCCACACAGCCATGCATGGTCGCATTCAAGCCATGCTGTGGAGCTTCTGGTTCCCACCATGTCTCTCCTGCTGGGACAGGAACACCCAGGCATTATAGATTAAACTGTCAGTTGTCACCCTCTGCTGACACAAGTCTCCTGTGATATAGGCTGTCTTTGTCATGTAGCTCATGTGTGTGTAGAATCTGCATATTGTTAGAATATTTAATCCAATCTATGGTAGTTGTCACATCTGCATAACTGCGGCCTTTGCTTTAATGTGTTTCTTTTTTCCCCATGTAAATAGTCCGACACACTTTCATCTCCTCATCCCATATCAGCATGTCAGAACCCTCTTCTGTAATTGAACCAGGTGTTCCCTATAACGTAGGCTTCTTAGGATGGATTAACCCCATTTTTATTGATTATGCACAGTTTGGAAAAATCCCTTTGCAGTTATTAAGATAATATTCCTTAGTGAGCTGTAGAGTGATTGATTTATAGTATTGACTAGCTTTGATTACAAGATAAAGTATGTCCCTCCCCTCCCTGCATTTATGCACACTGATTTTATGTGTAAGTATACCTGTAAATGTAATTAATCCATCTTCCCGTTTCTAGTTTTGGCATGTAAAAAAAACTAGTATTGAACATTTTTGGCAGTTTTTATTAGTAAAGCTTCATTTTTAGGAACATGTATTCTCTCTTGTGATTAAGCATTTTCTTACGACTGTGTACTTCAGAGAGACTGAAAATAGAGATTGCAACTGTCTCATGCGGAGGCATTCCCAACAGGTCATCTTTCCACTGACGCTACAAAGGGTCCCCAGATGCCGTGTTCCATAGAAGATGATGAAATATAACTAAAATTACTATGGGGTGGCGATTTTAAAATTTCCTCTCTCTAGAAAATATTGGGTAAACCAGAGATTTTTCTCTTTAAAGTATTTCTTCATAAGTGCAAGTACTTTTGAAGAACTCTTCTCAGGAATTAGAAATATTTAGATTATTGTGGCATAGACCTTGAATGATTCTTGGGGAATGGAGGGCTCGTGCCTGGCACTACGGTGGGAGGGACAGAGACTCCAGTTCCCCATCAGTGCGGGTTGGCTCTGGTTGCTGGGTGAGCCCGGATGAGGAGGTAGGCGCTAGAAGGGGAATTATGAGCACAGAGTGTGTGTCAGTTTCCAGTGCTGGAGAATGTGAGGCTAGAATTAGTTCTGATGGATTTTACAGTGGTTTTTCTTACAAGCACACTTTGTAATTTTCAGTGGCACTTAAAAATATGAAGGTATGCCTTCCTATTTCTTGCTAAAATTATTAATCCTATTTGTGGAAGCAATCAAAGATAAATAAAGATAAATCAGACTACTTTAAAGATAATAGCTACTTAACTATAAAGTAATGTAAAGCTATTGTATTTGGAAGAGTTAGCCTATTAGTAGCCAGACCAATTTTTACCACTTACGTTGATTTGTGTTTTGACCCAGTGGACAGAGGATCTTTGTCTCTGTAAATCTGCCTTTCTAATAAAAACAAGTAAATCTCGAAGGAAGGAAGGAAAGATGGAAAGAAGGAAGGAAACAGAATAAGGACAAAAAGTCAATCTTAAAGATTTTTATCAGAAAGGCAGATTTACAGAGAAGGTGAGACAGAAGGAAATACCTTGCGTCTGCGGATTCACTCCCCAAATGGTCACAGCAGCTGGAGCTGAGCTGCCCTGAAGCCAGGAGCCTCTTTGGGGTCTCTCACATGGATGCAGGATCCCAAGAACTTGGGCCATAAGCAGGGAGAAATGGAGCAGCCAGGACGTGAACTGCCACCCATACGGAATGGCAGCACTTGCAGGTAGAGGATTAGCCTGTTGAACCCCTAAGTTGCAATCTTCCTACTCAGGTGAAACAACTCTTCACATTGTGGTGCAGATCTATTATGTAAAAGTTTCACATAAAATCTATAAATAAATAGGAATATGTTTTGAAGGACAGCTAATAATTATAATATCACCTAATAGTTATAATTGTGAAGTTTGTCTCCTAAGCTACTTTATCTTTATCAATTTAAAGTTTTCCAAATAGTATCATGCACAACATATTCATACATGAGGCAGTACTTGAATTTGTTGAATTTAGGGAGAATAGTATTTACTTAAGAACTGTGTTTAGTGTTAGAATTCCACTGTAACTGTGGGAACAAATACCTTTTCTTAAAGTTTATGATGTCCATTTTGTTGTATTTTTTAAAGCCTATGTAAAATGTGAGAAGTATTGGAAGTCAATTTTAAAGTGTCCAGAAAGAGGTACTTGAGATTACAGATGGCTGAGTTACAAAATGCCTTTCTTGCTCCTTTTCCACTGGATGAGCTTTTCAAATCGCTTAAGTCTTTAAATCTGTTTATTTTACTTGGGCATGTTTCTTCTGTGTTTCTTTTCTTCTCGGGAACCATTTTTGAAATTTCTCTGGCAATAATTGAGCAATATGCTATAAGTAAGAATTAAAACATGTCTGTTGACCAGACTCGTGAATGTTGATAGTAATGATTGAAATGGATCATTTTCCTCTAAAAAAATAGTTTAACTTCAAGTGTCTTTTAGGGTTTTCTGTTGTTTTGTTTTGTTTTGTTTTTTGACAGAGCAAGGTCATTTTTTTGTTTTTCAGTACAAAGAATATGGAAACCAGATTGTAGTTCTTAAAAGTGTTGAGTGTTGAGTAAAATTTCAAAACTTACGGAGTACATACTAATGTATGTGTTGCCAGAAAAGAAAGAAATCTGCATTGACATCTAACTATATAGTTTGGGGAATGCACAGGTGGGAAGGAGGATAGCATGTACTTTGAGAAGGAAATGAGAATCCAGCCATGCCACAAACATGGGGCACAAGTGAGCTGAAGAAAAGAGAAGGGAGGTAAGCTTTCGGGCCAGGAGGGATGAGCCCTGAACCCCAGAGCTGCAGTGTTTGTGTGCAGGTAAGGAGCAGTGGGTCTAGGTGGCTGACCAAAGGGATCACCTGGCAGAAAGTTGGGGTATTGATAAAGGGCAGGTTGCAGAAGCCACTGCGTGTCCAGTCTTAAGAAGTTTTGTGACAGCTTAAGAGCCATCCTCAGTACCATAGAATGAAGTCAAGCTGAGTAGCGGTGGCCTGTTGTGGAGATAGAATGTTCATGAATGTACGCTTGTAGGTAATGAGTAGAGTTGAGCTATCTCTGTTGGTTCGCACATAGTTGATAAATCCTTTTTCACTTCTAACTCTATCGTGTGAGTGGAGGAGAGGTGGATCTAGGATTCCCTAGCAATATTTTCCTTAAACATTTGTTGCATGTATTAAGGGCATGTTGTTTTCCATTAAATCTAAGACAACATTGATTCACCATAGTTTTTAAAGTAGTTATTTTGAATTCCCATCCACTGGTTCTTGCAAGCAGTTCAGTGGCTCGCTCACGTGGGTGTCAGGAGCTTAGTTCCTCAAGTCCCTTTTGCCTCACTTATCCTCACTTATCTGCCCTTTAGGAAGCTGGGAGCTAGGCACTCCAATGTGGTATGCAGACATCTTAATCACTGGGGTAAACGGTTGCTCCTTGATTTGCCTTTAAATGACCCAATAATATGTTCTTTTTTATTGCTTGTAAGGTGGATCACAATTTGAAATGTTAAAATGAAGAACAGTCTTAGCAGCAATTAAACATGGTATTGTCCACTAATGCAATTCTCATGTTTTATGTAGTGTCATTTGTGTATTAACACAGAAGTAGTGGAACCGGATATAAACTGGCCTTTCCAGT
Source organism: Ochotona princeps (assembly GCF_030435755.1). Taxonomy (NCBI): domain Eukaryota; kingdom Metazoa; phylum Chordata; class Mammalia; order Lagomorpha; family Ochotonidae; genus Ochotona; species Ochotona princeps. Next base: position 3,200,912 of record NC_080863.1, on the reverse strand, counting down.
TTCCTTAGCTTTAATTTGTCGAGAAAAGCTCAGTGTCAGGATTCGTGTGCCTTGCTTTTGTGATGGACTTGAAGTTGCCTGTGAAATAGTGATGGGACCTGAGGCCAGCAGAGTTGTGCCCTCTTAGGTGTCATCCAGGCTGTTATGGAAAAAGATGCTTTGTGGTAAAGCTAATGAGGGAATGGGATGCATAAGGAAACATGACAAAGCTGCTCTACAGAACTCTTAGCTCATCTTCAAAGGTGCTGATAGGAATACCTAAAGCAAATCTGGATTTTTTTCAGCAGTCCTCATAAGAGTAAAACATTGTTTTAACTAGGCTTTGTATGCTGTAAGACAATAAAAGTAATTCCTGCTTGAAGAACTTCTTTGAAGCCTTGTTATATTGACCAGTTTATACACAATGGTTAGACGAGTCATTTAATTTCATGAGAGTTCTTTTTTTGTCACTTCAAAACAATGATGATTTTGATTATAATACTGGTCTACCTTATGTTGTTTTGAAGATTATTAATGGTTACAGTTTTAGAATTGTGGTGGTAATCCAAAAGTTTGTGGGAAATGGAATTAAAAGGTCTACTTGAGTGTAAAAAAGTTGAAATTCCATGCATAGGTTTTTCAAAATACGCATTTTCTATGATCATTTCAATGGTCCTCTTTTGTCATCCATTTCAAAACTTTTTTGCATCACATAATTTTTCAGGAACTTTGTCAAGTACTCTGTGTTATTAACTGATTTACATACATCATGTTCCTTAGTCGTTGATGAATATTAAGAGTAAAATGGAATTCAGCTCATGTTACAGATGAACATCTGAAATTAGGAAAATATGTAAGAAAACTCGTGTTTTGAGAATCTTTGTGAAAACAACAAAGCCCTGTAGTTGTAATGCCGTGTCTACTTACATGTGGCCTGGAGTTGCATCTCTCTCTGCGATGCTGAGCTGTTTGCTTACCTGTTCTGAATTGTTGGTTCTGGGCTGTTAGGAGCTGTTATCGATGTATAATTACGGGGATCAAATCTTTGGCACAAGGTCCGACAGCCATAAACTCAACTGCTGTTTTTCCAATGAGTGAAATTTTCTTTCCTTGATTTCTAAATAGAATGTTGGTGGTTATTTGCAGATTTTTGTTCATCTGCATTGATGTGCACAGAATGCAATTCTCTTGAACATTTTAGGATCAGTTATGATTTGCTTTAAGAGCCCTCATTAACACTTTTTTTAATACATTGGTACCTGTTTGCAAAATAGCTCATGTAAGATCATAGCTGATGTAAAAATTCCTGTGGATTTTTTCCCTAAGTACTTCAAAAATGTTCCCTACTTATTAAGTGATTTTTGTGCAAGTAGAGCTGCTTAGTAAGACCTGTCTTTGTAGTCATTTCATGTGTGTGTTTGCAAGGAGGTATTTTTAGCTAGTTTAGCTGAACAGCAATCTGACGTCTTTAGAGGAGACATCAGTTCATGTGGATGCAAATTCTATGCTTTCAGCTTTTATACACCAAGTCTTAAATCTGTTCTTTTTGCCTTTTCTAACGCAAGAGACTACTATATCATGGTATGTATTCTATTTCTTCTTTAGGCTGGCCTTCCTCGTTTAAGTTTTGCCTAGAAAAATGAAAGGTAGAACTGTCTTCATTTGCTCACAACTTAAGATGGAATTTTGGGTCATTTATATGCTTCATAGTGTTTATAACACTGTGACGTGGATGATTTGAAACAGTCATTATGGGGCTCATAAATGCTGTCTGCTGCTTAAAAGAAGATTGCAAAGGCCAGGATGGACAAGTTCTGTACCTCTTAACTGTACATGTTGCTTTATCGGGTTTAAAAGTCGTCTGCTTTGTGAAAGCTGGTTTAGTGCCGAGCGTGTCACAGGGACGAGTGTGTATGTGGGTTGCGGTGCTGTGCTTCCCTGTTGCTGTAAGCGTGGTGTGGAGTTACCGTAATACCTTCATTTCTGATTCTTTTCGATGCAGTCAGAATACTGGGAGAAGAAGCTCTTAGTGTTCAAGCAAATTAATATTGGTTATTTAACCGTTCTCACAGAAAGATGTAGTATTTATATCCCCCCCCCCCAATTTTACTACAGCTAATTTTAGGGAACTAGTCATTTAAATGTTCAAAAGATCTTTAAATTTTATTTTAAAATATATATTCTCTGCATCCTTAAAAATTTAAAAGTTACATCTACCGCTTGTCAAAATGTCAAAGCTTGATTGAAAACTTTGGTTATTTATTCAGATTTGCTGTTTGCATAGTGTGAAGAATCCAGGATTTAAAGTGTGGTCCTTAATTTTTCATGTAGTTACGTGAGAACATGTGACTCCCTCGGGATTTTGGTGATGTTTTCATTAGTGCTGTGGAAGTCTTCCTGAGTGACCTTGGATTGCAAACGTGAAGCATCCTCACAAGGAACGCAGTTACTCAAAGACAGGCTTTGCCAAGTCAAGGTTTGATAAATGAGCCTTGTCTGAGGGCGGAGGGACGACTCTTTGCTCAAGAAAAGAACAAGGAAGTTTCTGTTTATCCATTTTGTATATACCCATATATGCATATATGGAAGGACCAGACAGGACATTCCTATGGTACAAAAAAGAAAAAAAGCAGAAAGGAAATCTTAAAATCATGACATTTTTTAACAGCCTTTTCTTGTTCTTAAAAATTGGCTGTGTTACATAACCATTTAAGAATTTAGCAGAGGCATGATATTAAACGACTCGGATTCCCAGCGTCTTAACGGTGAAATTCAGGCCATGCCAGATTGTTAAGCCGTGAGTTCATTCTCCACTGCCCTTCTCAAATTTGCATGTAATAATCACTGGAAATTGTGCCAAGAGAGGTGTTAGTGCAGACATTCTTGTATGCTTAAGAGTAACATATTTGATTTCTAGGCTATTCCACAGAAAAATCATCTATATTTCAGTTTCTAAAAAGTAACCAATTCTAGGCTTTTACTGAAAAGTGGCAGAAGAGCCCCAAAATATGGCTTCACTGGCTCTTTCTCTTATTTTCCATTGCACCTCCACCAGGATGGGAGCGACTGTTTCGGAGTTGTGCTCCCCAACCCAGCAACCATCCGGGAAAGGCACCTGCTCCCTTGTCAAACAGTGTGACTCAGGAATGTGCTGTCAGCTGCGCATGGTCTCATGTGGACCAAGCGTTCTCTTCCGTCAGCTCTTACTTGGAGGGAGATTCTTATGTAGACTTCCTCTTGAACACATAACCTGGAGGAAATCTTCAAGGGTTAGCAAGTCGAACATCTCAGAATTCCTTTCTTGGGACTCTGAGGAAGAGTCAGGTTGGGTATCTTTAACATGCTGTTAATCTCGCCTAGTACAGGGTGCACATGTGTGCATGCTCACACACACACACTTGTACGGAGATAATAAAACCCTGGCCTGATATGATGCCTGACTTCTCAGCTGCCCCCTCTCGCCGACAGCACGTCCTCCCTTGTGGGGTTAAAGACAGTCGTGTCTTTGGTATGTTTTGCTGCTGTTGCTTCATTCCCTTTAAACCATCTCTGAGTTTTGAACCATCATTACCTGAAACAGAAGATTCTCAGTGGCGTGATTGGTGCTCGTCGTGTGAGTTAGTTATTCACCTTGGAATTGAAGATGGTTTTCCTTTAGTTTGCATTGACTACAAATTATCTTCCTTCCACTTTTCATTGTTTTCATTCCTTGGTTTTGCATTCAGTGTAAGATACGTTAGAATGCGCATTGTCCGGTCACATGTGAAGACATGCGTATATCCAATTTATAGGAAGATACCTGGCTTCATGTGTCAGGGAATCACAGGTTGCACACAGTGGCTTTCGTCGGAAAAGGACATAAAAGAGAAAGCCAAGTTTGTCACTGATGGTTTTGATGCCTCGTTTTTGGTGCCTGGTGGTTGTTTGATTTTTTCTTGACTATATTCTCTGTGAGCTTTGTAAGTTGAAATCTAAATGGTAGCTTTCTGTCGCAGGAGATTTGTTTATCCTGTTGACAAATCATTATAGAGCAGAATTTATTTACAAAAACACAGTAATTCATGTGACATAAAATTAGGCAAGTATTTCACCTGAACTTTTAATACGTTTTTATATCTGAAGAAAATCCCAGACATTTCTTGAGTTTTTCCCCAAAGATTCTGTGAGCAGTTACCTACTCATATAAGCAAACTTTACATTCTGATTTATTGACTGTAATAAAATTTAAGTCTGAAGTTCAGTTGCATGTTAGGTATTTCGGTGTGCTGGTTTGTACTTCCTGTGTGAAATGTCCTAAAGATGACTGTTGAGTATTTCCCACCAGTCACCCCCAAAAGCCCAAGTCACATGACAGTCAACAGACTGTTTTGGGTCCCTGGTTTTTCTCATCCTTCCATCATTAACTTTGGCCTTCTTCAGATACGCCGTGTTAGTTGAGTTCCCTGCTAGTATTCATTACCATAGCTTTTGTTGGTTGTTGATCATATTTTTACTGCTTCTTTTCCCGTCTTTGCATATCGAATATAAGCAATACAGGAGTAAATGCATGGTGCCTGTTGGGCGTCTAGATGTTTAACACAAACTTTTAACTGAATTTTTTAATATGTAAGAGATGAGCTCATAGAAAGTACAAATAAACTCCTGGATAAATATGCCCCCAGTGACTTTCTTCTTACAAGTATCTTTTTTGTTTGTTTGTTTAATTTGTTTATAGATAAAATTGTGCTTCCCAGCGGGAGCTGTGGCCAGGCAGGTTCTCCTCCCAGCCCTGGCTCCCTTGAGTCAGGTGAGCTCTGCAGTTCAGCCTTGGTGAGCACTTGACCATCCCCACCGCTCCGCACAAACCAGTTGGTGCCACAGTCCCATAGCAAGTCCCCTACGGAATCTACCTCTAGATCCGATCTGGTCTTCCAGAGCTTTACCGACCTCCCGTCCATGACTAAAATTTACCCAAGTCCAAGTTTCCCAGGCTGAGCATCTCTTACTTCAAAATGTTTGGATCAAGAATTGGGATTTTGTTGATTGGTTGTTTTTGTTTTGTAGTATCTCATACATTATGCAGTGTCCTGGGGAAAGGACTCAAGTCTAAACAAAAGCCATTCGTGTTTCTTGCCTCCCTTGCACACCTTGTCTGGAGATAATTTTATGCAATATTTTTTTAAAGATTTATTCATTTTATTACAGCCAGATATACACAGAGGAGGAGAGACAGAGAGGAAGATCTTCCATCCGATGTTTCACTCCCCAAGTGAGCCGCAATGGGCCGGTGCTGCGCTGATCCAATGCCGGGAACCTGGAACCTCTTCCGGGTCTCCCACGCAGGTGCAGGGTCCCAATGCATTGGGCCGTCCTGGACTGCTTTCCCAGGCCACAAGCAGGGAGCTGGATGGGTAGTGGAGCTGCCGGGATTAGAACCGGCGCCCATGTGGGATCCCGGGGCTTTCAAGGCGAGGACTTCAGCCGCTAGGCCACGCCACCGGGCCCTTTATGCAATATTTTTAGTGTGCCTACATTGTAGTATGAAGTGTCACCTGAGGTGGGGAATTTTTCAGTACTTGAAAAGTTTTACATTTTGGAGCCTTTTGAATTAGAGGTAGTCACCCTATTTCAGTCGTTGATTTCAGCACTTCAGGTTTTTGGACAGAAAGGCATGTGAAATGTTCGTGTAAAGAGCCTTACTATCAAGTGCCCCTTCTAAAATATTTCATGACATAGGAAAGTGGCAAGAGGTTTTTGCCATCAGCAGACACCGCAGTCCCCCGCCACCACCCCCGACACAGACACAGGCTGTGGTGTCGGCCTGCTGGCCTGCTCTCCAAGGGCAGCGTGCTCAGTGTGGGAGGGTCTCACCGCACCTAGTCTGCAGTGTGGGTCTGGATCAAGTACACAACTGTTCTGGGAACGTTGGAAGTCAAACAGGATAAAGCTGTGCACTCACAAGCAAGTACTGGTCAAGTTTGCATTTATGTCTGAGAATTCTGCGCTATGAACACTTGAATGTTGGTGAAAAAGTGTAAATGGACTATACCTTTCCAGGACGGTCGGTGTTTATTCAGTTTACAGAATTGGTGGTCATTTGCAGCAGTGAGCTCTCGGTAAATATGACTTCTTGAGAATGTGATAAGTAGATTTTGAGGGGAAAATGCATGGAAATGAGCTACTTTAGAGGTAGTGTTAGTTGACGCAGTCTCAGGAATAAGCTTTTGGGGCTTCGAGTGGAAACATTGGTGGAAGAGATTAGGAAGGCAGAGGCATTTGTGAGACTGTTTTAGACAATGGATTACTCTGTGTGCTCACTGTGACACCATTTCCATTGGAGAAACTAAAATGCAAAGAAGCCAACTAAGTTCCCCAAAGTTACTTACAAAGTTTTATTATTAAATCCATGTCTGTCTAACATGAACTTAGCTTTTGAAGAAGTTGGGAAGCTGGAAGTATGTCCAAATTTTTAAAAATTACTACTTTTTTGGCCAAATTTCTCCAGTAGAGATACAGCAAATAAAATTTCGTAGAACTGTTCCTGTAAAACAGTCATTTCATCAACTTCAAATGTCTACAGATAATTTAATGAGACAAATTAATAGAGCCATTACTTTATTCTCAATGCATTTAGAAAACCTGTTTCCTGCTGCTATGTGTTTTTAAGTGACACTTCTTAATGTAAAGTTGGTTTTTAGTAAGGGTGGCTAGTTTCCCCTTGGATGGTGGTGTTCAAGATAAGCTGCCTCGTAAGATTAGATGTACATTCCAGCCAACACTGCAAATCTTGGGTGTTGGTTTTCTAACTATTGCTTGAAGCAAAGTGATCCCAGTGTTTAACAGATTTCATTTAACAGTGGCCATCTGTGGCGTTTTCTCTTGTTTTTTCCTATGCTATACTTTCTAACTGGATTGGGGCCATAAGCCACATTAATAGTACGATTGCTGAGGAGGTTAGGACAAGGAAGGAGGCTGGCCTATAATGCATTCTTACCAAATGTAGAAATTCAACCACTTCGAACAAGTATTTAACTGACACATGAGACTTTAAGGCATCCATCTTTACTTCTTTTGTCTTCTAAACAAATTCATGTGTTAGTAACTTATAAGTGTCAACCACTAGATTAATTTATAAATTAGGTAACATGCCTGTTTACTTCTATGATTGGAGTCAGGTGTAGAAGTTCTTTTTTGAAAGCTAACAATTGAAGCATTTTTGTTTATTCCCCAAATAAAACGTAGTGTTGTGATGCAAATCATGCCAAAGTGTTTGAGTGACTATAATTTGATTTAATATCACTGTTGTTTCTTATGTGTTTAACCGTATTTATGATCAAATATGATTCACTCATTTGCATGACAGTAGGTTACTCATAAGTAAACTATTTGTAGCACTGGGAGTTTTTTGATCTAGGAAAATTCTGAGCAGTAAAATATTGCTATAATCAGTTATCACAGCAAAAATGTTTAGGTGAAAAATACAGATTTCCTTTAAATTGTGTTATGAGTTTCTGGGAAACATCAATGTTAATATCAAAATGTATAAAATATGTTAATTTAACTTTTAAGTAGTATTGATTTTATTCAGGTAATGACTGTGTCTATAGTCCTAGCTCTTTAAACAGAGATTGTGTGATAAATGGTGACTTGAGTCACAAGATGATTCACAAACCCAGTTTAACCTAAAATTAAATAGCACAATGATGGTAGTTTAAGTCAGCTTGGATCAAGCCAAGCAAACGTTTGGAATAAGCGAGTCCTGTTGTCATGTTACTCATCTTGCTCTGGAGGGTGGGGTGCCCGCTCCCCAGAGCTTCCAGCCCGATGCTGCTGGATGGAAAGCTGGCATCTGCGCTTCTGCCAACTCCCCACTCCCAGGCCCACTACACTTGGTTTGCCTCGGAAGGCTCCATCTTTTTTAGTGCAGGGACAAGTCGATCCATTTCAGACTGTTCTCACAATTCATAATCTTACTGTCAATAAATTCCACTGATTGTGGTGTTACCCAATCTATGGGAAAAACATATTAAGATTTTAAAATGCAACACTTATTTTTACATTTCTAATATAAATATTTAATACATATTCAGCTATATAAGATGTATTCACTCTTAAGCTTAGTAGATCATTTTTACTTAGTGGATCATATTATTCTACTTAATAGATAGATGATGGGGAGAACAGAATAAAAACAATGTTATATTGTTTATAATACTGTCACAATGACTTGAGTGGAAAGGACTGTCTTTGATATTCTCTGGCCTTAGTAGATTGTCTAATATAGCAGGGACTCAGTAATTATTTATTGAATGGAACTAAATATTTAGCAAAAATATTTTATTTCTTGGGGCAATCTCTACAATTCTAGGCCCATGTGATCGCATCATTTTTACATTGGACTGACTTATCGGAGTCCCTCGGCTCACTGCACATGTCTACAGCAGCCGTGCTGGGCCAGGCAGAAGCTCGCAGCCACACGGAATCATCCGGGCCTGCCTTCTGGTGGATGCAGCTCCATGCACTGCTACCTGTTGTCTCCCAGGGTCTGCGTTGTTAGCAGGAGGCTGGAACACCCTGGCCCTGAATTCCCAGGCCCTCCAGTATGGGATGCAATTCATGTTTCTGCTGTGAGACTTGGAGCCCTTGTAGCAGCTGCCAGGAAAGATGACCAGGAAGTGGGTATTGAAGAGAGAGAGTGCCCCGTGAGACTTGCAGAAATAATCATTAAATGCATGCTAGTGGATTCAGTCATGACATCTTCATTTGACATGTCTTTGTTTTTCTTTTCCATCACACTGGGTGGCACATGTCAGCCTGAGACATGTCTGTAAAAGATGCTCAACAGAAAGCAGTGTACAGTCTTATAATTATGTGTATTGATTGGGTCCTTTTGAAATCCCTGAGCTGGGGTCTGTCTCTGCGGCTGCCCTCTGCAGTCAGTAGCTGAATTACGGAGCTGGGATGATGGAGCTTACTTGTCTGGCCACAAGCACACTTTTTAGTATCTGATAACCATGGTTTACCTTCCTGGAATGTCGGCCATTAATACCTGTGTGTTTCTAAAGAAGGCCCCCCCAAAGTTTGCCATTCAACACTGTGCAAATATGTAAATTACAGGGACATTTTAATCTCCTAAAATTTATTTCAAAATATTTTCAGTGACTAGGTTTGTTTTTTTAAAAAAATAGCACTCAGTGGAATCGTTCGTATTTATAATGTTCCATATAATTGAATAAATATCTCACTTCATGCCTCTCTGATCTCCTTCTCTGTAATTTAATCTCATGCTTCCTAGTAAGTTCATGCGTAAGTCTTCGTGTGGCTTGTATCCTAGAATACTGACAGCTATTATTTCTGAACAGATTGTATGTCAATATTGTGAAATATCATGTTAAAGTAGGGAGCGATGTGAAGTATGCAGAGTTAGGTCTGACTGATTGCGGAATATGAAAACTCTGCCTGTGTGGAGCTTTGAAATCTCGACCCGTCCGTCCTTGTCACAGACTTGCATCATGTGTGATGCTCCTCTCCCTCCTGTGGGACAAGCATCGGCCACCGTGGCGCAGCAGGTACGCTGCTCCCTACCCCTCTCTGGTACCTGCATCCCATATCAGAGCTGCTTCAGCACCCAGCTGCTTCTCTTCAGGTCCAGCTTCCTGCTAGTGCACCCCCGGGGGCAGCCGGTGATGGCTCAAAGATGTCTGGGCCCCTTCCACTCTTGCGGGAGACCCAGATGGAATTCTGGGCTCCTGGCTTTGGCACGGCTCAGTTGTCACAGACATTTGGGGATTGAATCAGTGGATGCTGAAAAATCTCAAGATTTAGTTTATGTATATTTGAAAGGCAGTGTTAGAGAAGGAGAGAGACAACCGCCATCTATTGGTTCACTCCCCAAATGGCTGCAGTGACTGGAATTGTGCCAGTTGAAAGCCAGGAGCTGTTTACACGTCTCCCGCATGGGTGCGGGGACCCAAGGAATTGAGCGTTCATAGGCCATAAGCAAGGAACTGGATCTGAACTGAAAGCAAAGGCTTAGGGCGCTATGCCACAGCACCGACCCCTGTCTCTATTTTTCTGTCACTCTTCCATTCAAGCAGATGATAATTTTAAAAGCAAACTTTTAAACTGTATGCTAGCATTGCATTTTATTTTTTTTTGGAGGAGAGAGGCTGAAAGTCAAAAGGGAAGGCAGACTTTCACCAGCTTCATCAGATCAGTGTGCAGGCAGAAAAGACAAACGCTGGAGAGCATGTGATTTGTAATTCTAGAGAACTGTATAAAGTGTCCTTTTTAAATTCAGATGCACCGGTAATAACTGACAAGCCTGTGAGGTTCACCGGGGCTGTGTGTTCTTAGAGCCTCACTCACTCACAGTGAGAAAGGGAGTTAGTAAATACTTGTTGAAAGTAAATGTGTGTCTGAATAGGTAAATGTTGTCCATACGTTCTCAATTCTAAGTTCTTTGGTGGCCCAGCTTTCAGCCCAGCTTAGTTGCTTTTAACAGTAGAAATCATCGGTTCTGAAGTGTTCTTTTGTTTTTACTTTCGAAGATCATTTGGGCATAAAAGAACCTCAAGTATTTTTGTTTATTGTTGTTGTTTAAGCTGTTTCTTGCCACAGTGTTGCATTTATGATTGTTAGCAAGTAGCAGATTAATTTGCTTCTTGATGCATAGTTTGAAAACTGGAGCTTGCTAAATCAAGTACTCAACCGCACTCACATGGTTCACCATTCACTTTTAATCATTGAATGTACTGTTACTTAACGTTAATATATACTCATAAACTTTGAAAATTGTCAGTTTTGATGAGTAAAACAGGATGAACTTGAAAAATGCAAGCTTTAAGAACGTTTTTGGTTTCATGGTATGAAGTACGATTTTGCAATGTGTTCCTGGAGTTCTTGTTTCGATTTGTAACCCTTGTTTTTCCTGCTCCTTCCTAGCTTCCCACAGACTTCACCAAGCTGCACCTCACTGACAGTCTTCACCCACAGGTGACCCACGTGTCTTCCAGCCACTCAGGATGCAGCATCACCAGCGACTCTGGAAGCAGCAGCCTTTCTGATATCTACCAGGTAAGAAGGTGTCTTCCTGGTTACATACTCCATTTTCCCCTGTTCCAGGGAGTTTCTTGATTCTCAATGGTTCTACACGACGTGGCAAATATAGTAGGCATGCGTGCGTGCACTGATCATGACTTACAGGTCACACAGACATACAGCATGTTGTATGTTTTCTTTAGGAAGAACTACTCTTAACAAGTCTCCGTTGTTACCAGTTATCAAAATCGTCAATAAAATGTTTGGAATGAATAATTTCTCCTGATTTTAAATCTTATCCATTTGATGGTGACCATAATACTGTAGAAGAAAATTGTAAAGTTTTCAGTGTGACAGAAGAGAGGGATTAAGACTGAATCATTCGGTTATACTTCTTGCGCTTTTAAAAAGTTAACCTATAGACTTAGCTATCTAAAGAAATTCTTACAGTAATGATGGATGGGAAATCTGCTAGAAATATGAAATCAAAAGAAAAATGTCCTTTCGATTTCTTCCCAGTGGGATAGCTGGGTCAAGCAGCAGACCAGTGCTCAGCTGTCTTAGGCACTTCTGTTTTCTTTGTATCATAAATTCTTAAGCTGAGAAGTGTGGTACCTGTGCGAGGGTAAATCAAAAAGTTTGTGAAAAATAGAAATCAGAGAGAAGTCCATGTTGTTAACCAGAACTTGAGAAATGCAAGCAATGAGGGTTCTTCAACAAGTTGTGAAAAGTGTGTGTTACGACAGCTGTGCTTGGATTTAAAAATTGTTTTTTCGTGGAAATGAACTTTAATTCTATTTCCCAGAAACTTTCAGAAGTACTTTTTTTTTTTGACTTTTTTTTATTAATTATTATGCATTATGTGACAGTTTCATAGGCTCTGGGAATCCCCCCACCCCTCCCCACGCCCCTCCCCCCTGCTGGATTCCTCCACCTTGGTGCAGTATTACAGTTCAAATTCAATCAAGATTCTTTCAGAAGTACTTTTTATACCTTAAATTCTGAGCTTACATTTAAATTCTTTATCTCTGTGTCAGTCAAGGCTTCAGTTTTTCTTGCGTGGATCTAAGAATGGGTGACAGTCTTCCATGGTAACACATTTTATCTTTGTGCAGTTTTGACTTAAAGGATCTTTTCTTTTGTGTTGAAAGTATCGTATTGAAGTGAGTAGCATGTTCACATGTTGGACTCAGGCTGACACTGAATGCTGTGTACAAGAGAAAAACTGGTAGCAAAAAGTTATTGAGATGAGAGGAGGAGAAAGGTAGAAGTCTGGAGTGGAATGAGTAACTGTAGCAGAAGCACCCCTCTGTTTTAATGGATGCGCATCCCAGTTGATAGGACACAGGAATTTGAAAGTTGAGTTGGTTCCTGTCCTCTGGCCTCTATGTTCTCTCTAAAGAATGGAGTTCATTTGTGGAGATGGAGAGGATTCATGGGTAGGCAGCTTTAAGAAGAGGGAAATTTCGAAGTAATAGTTACAGAGTAGGAGAGCAAATTGGCCAGAAAAATGGAGGCTCAATTGAGTTGGTGCCCTCCAATCTACAGTCATTTCCTTCTGCCCTGGTGAGTTATTTCCTCCGTAGTAAGCACAAAGACAGCAAAGATTTGGCTTCACACAGGATAGTAGTTTTGCCAGTTGTGTATAATACGAAGATAGATGAATGCCCGTTCCAACCCTCTCGTACGCGCAGATCCTGACATGTGAACTCCCTCTGCCTGGAGTGTGTTCTCCTCTGCCTTCATTTCCACGTGCCATGACCTCATAGCGTTCTTCCCGACTCCCCGCTGCGATGGAGTGCTGCGTACTGATTGCTTTCTTCACTGGTCCTTTTCTTCCTGGATTGTCACTGAACAGACACTGCTTATCACATTTGTGCACCAGGAGGACAGCTTCACAAAGGCAGGGAACTTACCTGCCTTATGTGCAAAGCCTGATACGGTGCCAGGAAATCATAAGCATTCAATAAACATGTTCTAAAGAAATCTAACTGAAACAGATTGGGAAAGATAAACTGGTGATGAAAGGAAATTCAGACAGCAAAATGTGTGTTGGACACAGAAGGTGGTCAAGTTGCCAGAAGATCCGATTGGAGTTGGAAAAGGTTGGCTTAGAAGTAAAGGGAAGGCAGGCTGGAAGGAGGTTGGCCAAGGGAAGGAGAATACCTGTTGGTGACGTGAGTCAGTGCCACTTGGAGCCACAGGAAGGGCCCGGTCACATCGTGACGCCATCACCGCTGGTTGTGTAGGTGGGCTAGTGTACAGCAGTTTGAGCAAAGCAGAACTCATGTAAGACTGGTGTGTAGGAGAGCAAGCCTCACCAGTCACTGACGAGAACAACGGGTTATTAAGTACAGGGAGGCCTCGAAGGGTCACAGGAAAGCAGTCACGTTTATTACATTGCCAAAAAATGCGAACGCTATGTACCATTTATTTGTAATACCTATTTTATATGAACTTCATGAAAACCTTTTGCTAATAATCTTTGGGGTAGGACTGTCGTTTTATATTGTGATTAACATGAATTCTAGTTAACAAAGTTCTAATTTTTCAAAACATTGAATTATTACAACACCAATTGAGACAGATTTAAAATCAGAATATAACTAAGGCAAATTAAGAACACTTGGCTCACAATGTAAAAATAAATATTCAAAGCACAAGAGTAAGTAATTTACAGAAAGAAAAATACAAATGCCTGTACCTTAAGTAAAATATTTGAAAACATGTACTCCATGTAAGATTTAAGCATGACACTAGTTTGCCTATCACCGTAGCATGGATTTTTCTTACATATTTATAGATAGACATGTCTACTCACTCCTGAAAGGAAGGAAATTTTTGGAAAGCAGTGTAACGAACAGCTTTAAAATTTGTCCCTCTCCTCAGCCACATGTATATTTAAAGCCTCTATTGAAGTGAAAATCTGTGATAGTATATAATTAGGAAAACAAATATTATAGCATTCAAGCTAAATGCAAACACTGTATTTATAAATATAAATACATACATATATATATATATATGAAACTCAGAGATATACAGAGAGGAGGAGAGACAGGAAGATCTTCATCTGTTGATTTACTCCCCAAATGGCCACAACGGCCAGAGCTGAATTGATCCGAAGCCAGGAGCCAGAAGCCTCTTCCGGGTCTCCCACGCAGGTGCAGGGTCCCAAGTCTTTTGGCCGTCCTTGACTGCTTTCCCGGGCCGCAAACAGGGAGCTGGATGGGAAGCAGGGCTGCTGGGATTAGAACCGGTGCCTATATGGGTTCCCAGCGCATGCAAGGCAAGGACTCTAGCAACTAGGCTACCATGCCAGGCCCATAAATAAACTTTTACACTTCATATGATTCTATGCGATGTTTCCTCTTAGTTTTTGCTCTTGTTAACATGGGTATGAGCATTCATAGAAGTTCATGGTCTGATTCTGTCTTGGGGCCTGACATGCCATTGCTTTAACTGTATGTTTGGCATCCTGCACAGATCTTATTTGCATCCGGTGTGCTTACTAAACAGCCCTGAAATGTAGCAGGATGTTTAGGATGTTTACTAAGCCAAACTTGCCATGCTTTGCAGAGAGTCTTCATGTGTCTAATGAATTCAGAACCTGTAGCATTTCTGTCTACCTCAGTGCACGGTATTCTCTTTTTATCTTCAGTAAATTAGCACTTCCTTGAGCCTTTAACGCATTTAAAATTTGTTAGTTTTCGGCTGGGCATTTGGTATATAGCACCTGAGACGCTGGTTGGAATGCCGTGTTCCCTTTGGAGTTCCTGGCTTCATTCTCTGCTTCCTGCTGATGCTTGTCCTGGGAAGCGGTGGTGACGTCTTTAGTCGTTAGGTCCTTGCCATTCACGTGGGAAAGCTGGATGGAGTTCCTTCCTCTAGCCCCCAGCCGGGCCCAACCCTGTTTATATGAACTGTATTCACAACAGCAAAGTAAAATGAGTTCCCTTCTAAAATTTTGTAACGCCTGCTCTGTTGGCTTGAAAGACAAAGGCAAGGACAGAAACAAATGTTTGATTGTCTGGTTGGGGCTGGTTCAGTCTAAATCAAATTAATCCTCCAAGTTACTATTTTAATGAATCTTATTTTTTGAAGACCTTGTTTCTTGGAGATTGGAATATACACAGGGGGCAAACAACTACAACCTCTTCCACCAATGAGGTTCCATTTTGGAAAAGAGAATCCAATGCACAGAGGACTGTAATATTTTTATATTAAATGATATGATTGAAAAAAATTTAAATATGATTTATTTGGAACACTATAAAATATATTCCTTGTATCTTAGTCTACTGTTTTAAGATGGAGTTAAAAAAACAACTAAAAAATACAAAAAAGAAAACAAACACAAAAGATTAAGAATCTTTAGTTACAACGAATTGTTATTAAAGAGAACGTTTTTTCTCCTATCAGTTAGTGCTGTAATGCCCATCTCCACTCCATACCCGTTTGGAAGCTTGTGCACAGGGGCTAGTGCTGTGGTTTAGCTGTGGTATCAGCTGTGTGCTCAGATCCCAGTTCGTGCCTCAACTGTTCCACTTGGGCTCCCTGCCGACGTGCCTGGGAAGGTGGACGATGACCCAAGTGCTTGGGCCCTGTACCTGCATAGGAGACGCAGACGAGAGTTCCAGTCTGCTGGTTTTGGTTTGACTGGCTGTTGTAGCCTTTGGGAAGTGAACAAGTAAATGCAAGATTTCTGTCTTTATCTTTCCCTCTTTAAGTAATTGAATACATAAATAGATTTTTTTAAAATAAAAGATGATGTGCATGTGAAGGAATGGTGATACATTTGGAGGCATAGGTGATGAGTAATTAAAATCTTCAATGTTAAAATTAAAGTGCAGTAGAAATATAGCAAGTGTTAACAAAGAATCACATTTTAGATTTCACAAATATCTTTTGCTAAAATGTATGTATCTCTAGATTTACCTAGGGAATTGAAATTTTGATTAAAATTCTCAGTTAATCTTAAAGGTACTAGCATGTGTTTATATTATTCAAAATATAGCATTAAATCATACATGTTATAGAATAGAAATCAAAACTTTAGAAAAATGTCAGTGTACCTAAATCACATCGATTTGTTTTTATAAAGAGGCAGATTACTTTGTGGCTAAACCTGGAGCCAGAATGTTTGAGCTGTAGTGTTTATTCCACATTTTACAGCACCTTGACCTTGGAGAAGTAATTTGCATTTTCCTGGAGGGTCAAATAACAATAAAAGCGAATAAAGTCTCTTACTTTGTGGGTTGTTTTAAAGAGTGAATGAGTTAATCTGTAGAAGAAGCCTTCATGAAATTCATGGAAAAATGAAATTTAAAAGTTACTTTATTTTGGTACATGAGAAGGTGTTTTTGTTTGTAAGATTTGTTGTTCTTTGAAACGCAGGGTTAGAAATGAGAGACAAAGACTTTCTCTCTCCCCAGATGCTGCCATGGCCAGAACTGGGCTAGCCTGAAGCATGAGCCAGGAGTTTGTTCTGGGTTTCCCACATGAAAGCAGGGCGCCAAGGCATGGGGCCATCCTCTTCTCCTGACCCAGGCATATTAGCAGGGAGCTGGATCAGAATTGGAGCCACCAGGGCTTCAACTGGTGTCCATATGGGAGGCTGGTGCCTCAGGTGGAGAGCTAGCCCCCCATACCATAGCACCAACGACACAGAAAAGTTTTGAATTTCATGTGTAGTATATGTTTGCCGTAAACTTTCTCGGGAACAGTGGCTAATGCATTAGAACTGTTCAGTTAATTGTTACTGATAGTCAGAATTTTAATCTCTCATTCAAAAAAAATCTTATTTGTCTAGTCTTAAAAATATAGTCTGATTGTCTTTGAAAATCATATGAGATATGGTTCATTTGAAGTTGGTAAACTTGGTAAGATGCATTTTCTGGAAAGTTAATAGTAGTATGTTTTCAAGAATGTAGTACTCCATCTGGACCAACACATTTGTGATATTTAAGATTGATATAGTTGATACTTAAAATTCATTCTTACTGTTAACAATGAATTCTGAGCAATAATGTCAAATCAGATGAAGATGGTGCGTGCCTGCACATTGTTGGGATGGTAGTCACAGAAAGACATTGATGATCTAAATAAAGATGCCTTAGGGTAGAGGATACTGTGAAGTGGGTTAAGCTGCCACTTGGGCTGTCTGCATCTTATTTCAGAGTACCAGCTTGGTCCCCAGCTCCAGTTCTGAGAGTCAGTAGATGAGGACTCAACCCTCAGGTTCCTGCCACACGTGTGGGAGATCTGCATGGAGTCTTCGGCTCCTGACTTGGTCGTGGCCCGGCCCTGGCTGTTGGAACCATTTGGGAAATGAAGCAGTTGACAGAAGACATCTTTGTCTTTCTTATCATACTTCTAATGAAAAAAGTAAATATTGAACAGAGGAAAGAATTACTGTTCTGGGTTTGAGATAACCCAATAGAAGAGAACATCTTCAAGTATGACTATACTAAATAGGAAAGAGTGGAAGTATTAGTACATGTCTTAACTTGAAACTTAGTTGGCGATGCTGTAACAGTAGTTACAGTTGGTGAGTGGCAAGAGAGAATGTATTATCTGTAAGCATGTGGTCTCCCATACTGTTGGTTGATTTGTAATTTGAGTGAGGTCATTGGAATAACCTAATTAAGCGTTAATGTCTTGTTTGTGTACTTATCAGATTACCTCTGATTTGTGATTCCTATTTTCATAGAGACTATGTAATGGGGAAAAGTGGTTTGGATTTCTTGTCATTAACAAAATCACACCTATTCTGGAAAAGGATTGCTTGTAATTAATAAATTGTCACCCTTGAGGTTTATGTCAGAAGGTTCTCTTTGAAAAATGGAATGAAAACAAATATCTTGTTCCTTTTAATTCTACTTTGTTTCAGATACCATATGATAGCCAGATGAAAAATCATAATTACTGAGATAAAAACCATCAATCCTGACCCAAAGCTATTAAGGAGATAACTTACCCTGTCTTGTTGAAGTAATTCTTTTATGCTGCATTGTCTGGGATGTAAATAGTCATTGGATTCTGAATACATCTCACTTAGTTGCAGAGAAGAATGAACGTTGTTCTTCTGTCTTTGAGTTTTCCCCCAGAAGATTGCCTTAGAATCATTAAAAGTACAATTTTGTTTGTGTTTTGTGTTGCATTTTCCCGGCTAAGGCCACAGAGAGTGAGGCTGGTGATATGGACCTGAGTGGGCTGCCAGAAACGGCCGTGGATTCTGAGGATGACGATGATGAGGAAGACATCGAGAGGGCCTCAGATCCCCTGATGAGCCGGGACATTGTGCGGGACTGCCTGGAGAAGGACCCGATCGACAGGACAGATGATGACATCGGTCAGTACGGAGTGACAAAATCCATCCAGGAGTGATCAGACATGCCAAGAGGGAGGATTGTCTCGTGCATTGCAGACTTAGACGGCTTTGAAAAGTCATTGATCTGTGACATTCTGTACAGCCGTGTGGAAAGCTTTTTCTTTGTGTGAGTAGTGATGAGGCAGTCAGTGTCTTCAAGACTCTACAAATAAAATTAGGAACAGCACTTTGCAGTAAAATCTCCCATATGCTGCTTTGATAGTATATGAGCCCCCCAAAGGGGAAGAAACTAGCAGTGATCTTCAAAGCAACATTGTCTCTGTTATTATGCTAAGCTCATGTTCCTCTAAGTATACAGTAGACCAGTCACAGCAGGGAAAGTTGTCACAGAAATGAATTTGATTCTACTGATTATGTAAGGAAGGTGACAGCAGGTGGAAGAGGTTGGCCAGCTGTCAGCTGAGCAGCGTGCTGCCTGCAGAATCTGACTGGGGCTCTACCCGCAAGCTTGGACGTTTAACTGACTTCATCCACTTTCGCTTGGAGCAAGTTTGACTGTGGTGGAGGACACCATCCAGACCTGGCTTTTCTTGGCATAAATCCAGGGAGTGAGTGAGGAAAGACACACAGATAGCCTTCATCCACTGCTTCACTCCCTCCGTGGCCTCGACAGCCAGGGCTGTCTCAATACTTTGAAGAGAGGGCCTTTATCCTGGTGGTTTTGGCTCCAGAAATTCCTAGCTTTATAGGCACTCAATTGTTGAATAGTTATTTTTTTTTATTCAGAGGATTTAATATATTAGGATTAATAATGATAATTCTTTCAAATACTTCCTTTCCTTTGTGCTTCATGTCTTACCCCCCAAAAAACTCCAGAATTCTTTTAAAATATTAATTTCATGCCTTTTAAAATATTTGATTCAAGCAAACTAAGATAAACAAATTTTCTGAATTGGCTTTAGCTTCTGATGTCTATACACTGATTATTTTTCTTTTCTTTGTGCCACATGGGCCACTTTTAAAGATCAATGTTTTTCATACACTGAATTATTTTTTTTCTAATAAAATGGGATTTCACCCAGTAGTCTGTCATTCTAACAGAATAGTAGATGATTTTAATATTTCTTCGATGAATCCGAAAAGGCGGCATTACTGCTGCTGCCTTCTGTAGTTGCTGCACGGTGCCTGTCCTGGGCGCGTCCCGATTTGTGTGTAGCAGTTTCACATGTGTGTATCAGACTGTTCTACCTTGTTTCAATTGCTAATTTTTGTGAGTGTGAGTCATAGCAAATATCCCTCAGATTATTTCTTAATTAAAGGCAGTTATTCATACTGACTGTTTTATTCATTCGCTTGCTTTTAAATAATTAGCACTTGGATAGACTTGCTGATTCGTTGGGCAGTTCTCAGAGCTTCACTGCATATCAGCTGTCAGTGTTTATTAGCTCTCAGCTATGTTATAGCTCATGTCAGTTGAGATTTCCATTTGAAGTTTAGGGATTTCTTCAGTGCCATAAAAATCTGAGTTATGATGAAAACAGTTGCTCCTGAATCCATATGGCAGTGTTATCATTTCTGAATATTTGCTTTAAATAAAAGTTACAGTTTGACAAGGAGTGCATTTTACTTGGTTTTCAGAACAACTCTTGGAGTTCATGCACCAGTTGCCTGCTTTTGCCAACATGACCATGTCGGTGAGGCGAGAGCTCTGTGCTGTGATGGTATTCGCCGTGGTGGAAAGAGCAGGGACGATAGTATTAAATGACGGCGAAGAGGTTAGTAAACACTCCGACGATCTGAAACAAAAACCCATGTATTTTTTAAGTATTTTAGCTTTTAGAAACCAGATATCATTGCTTCTTGGCCTTTTGGCTAAGATCAAGTATAGAAACCAAATATTATAAACCTGAATAAATCAAGGGTTTTGATGTATTGTTTGTCATGGTATTCCAGACTCACTATTTTCCATTACAAAAGCATTTTGTACACTGTTGGCAGATTTTCTGATGCATTAACTTTGCAGTTGTTGAAACTTAAATGTACCTGTAATACTTCTGTTACAGTAAAACGTTATTCTCACTGAGGTAATGATTCTGTTTTACTTATGTGTGCTTTGTGAGGCAGAACAAGTATTTTTCTTTGTAGAAGAACATGCAAAGTCAGAAGAGTAGACCGCTGTGTCCTCTGTGCTTGGTGTGTGCAAGTGTGTAGAGATGTGGCTTTTGGTTTGTGAACTTGGTAAGCAGTTCACGTCATTTCACTTGAGTTCAGTGGAGGACCAGGGAAGACCTTCCAGTATTTTTGAAACGTGTGCTTATGGTACTACTTCTGCCTTTATCTTTTCTTAACTAGCTGGACTCCTGGTCAGTGATCCTCAATGGTTCTGTGGAAGTGACTTATCCGGATGGAAAAGCAGAAATACTATGTATGGGCAATAGTTTTGGTGTTTCTCCAACAATGGACAAAGAATACATGAAGGGAGTCATGAGGACGAAGGTGGACGACTGCCAGGTATAAACCAGGGACCTTACAGGTTCAGTACAGAGCATGCACATGCACCTGTGGTCAGATTTCTCGTGTCCTCTTTTTGATTTACAATAGACTACTTCAAATTTTACACACCTTCCAGGAGTACAATAAGGGTTCTGATTTTATTAATGAATTGGTGTTAGTTATCTGATACAGAGAGATGGAAGTATTCTCCCAGTTGCTAGCTCATTTTCTGAATGCCTGCAACAACCAGGTTTGGGCCAGGCTGCAGCCAGGAGCCTGAATCTCAACTCAGGGACCCTAAATAACTGAATTGCCTGCTTGGGATAACCCTTCAGGGCATTTCTATTCAAATGTCAGATTCACCCATAACACTGGCTCCAAAAGTTTTCATTGTTCTATGGACCATGTTGTAAGGAACTAGCATTTGTCGAATGCAGTGAGCAAAAGTGGTAATAGCTTTACCAAGCTAAAGCAGGGATGATTCAATCCAGGATGATTGAACTCAGGCTAAGCATTTGCTCTTGTCTTCTCACTGCCGTCTGGTTTATTTGTGAAATGAGCGAATTTTAGAGTTCATTGTTAAACTTCTTTAAAACTGCTAAAGAACATAATTATTTACATGCTGGACCCCAAGTCCTGAAATATTTTGCATTTGGAGTCGAGGAAAAGCAGTTACTTGATCTAAACCTTTGACATAGAGGATTAACTGTTATGATACCAGTTACAAATAATGGTTTGACCTGTAAAAAATATGTGGCTTGTTTTGTGACCTTTTTTGAATAGTCATTGTAAAATGGAATGTCATCAGTATAATCCACAAGTTTATGCACTCTTGAACATCTTCGAGTTTTGGTATTTGCCTTAGAACTATTCCTGTTTTTAAGTTTCTTTTGAAAGTCTTGCAAGGGTCAGTGTCTGGCACAGCCATAAAGCTGACGACAGGGATGCCCACAAGCTCTGTCAAGCCCAGCTTCACTTCCGATAACACCTGCCTGCCATGTGCACTCCAGCACTGGGACCTGGGAACCTGCCTCCTCTGTGGGAGACCCTGCTGGAGTCCTAGACTCCCGGCCTGGCCCTGGCCCAGCCTTGGCTTGTTGGGAGCACTTGGGAGGTGAACCAGATCTCTGCCTATATTTCTTTCTCTACTTTTCAAATAAATCAAAGTAAATATATAATTAAAAAAAAAAAAAAAAGAAGTTAAATCTTTAAATTTTTTGGAGTCCATAATTGGTAATAACGTTTTTGTGTCTAGCCTCCTAGGACTCCCCTGCCCTTCCCTCATGTTTTCTAACTGAAAGAAGCATGAAAAAGAACCCTTCCAGTTTTGTCTTCAGGTTTTCAAAATTTTTTGGTTGTTGGATGTAAATTACATGTGTTTTTAAGATGTAACTTCTTGACCAAGAATAAAATACATTAAAAGTAGAGGTTCTTGATTAAGGCTCATTCCTGCATTCATCTAGACACTATGGGAGACAGGAAGAAATGTATTAAATCATTAAAGGTACTGCCAGGACCTTTGCAGGTGCTTTCTGATGAGTATGTGACTTCCGCTGCATTCCAGTTTGTCTGCATAGCCCAACAAGATTATTGCCGTATTCTCAACCAAGTAGAAAAGAACATGCAGAAGGTTGAAGAGGAAGGGGAGATTGTTATGGTGAAGGAGCACCGGGAACTTGATCGAACCGGAACAAGAAAGGGGCACATTGTCATCAAAGTAAGACAAAAAACCACCCCTGCTCCCCTTGGACAGAGGTGCAGATACAACACTCTGTGTGTGTGTGTGTGTGTGTGTGAGAGAGAGAGAGAGAGAGAGAGAGAGAGACAGAGAGATTCTCAGGCATATTTAAAAGCTTTATTTTTAAGAGGATTTTTCCCTATCAAAGGTTATCAATTGCAAAAACAAACAAAAAACCCTTTCTCTTAATGTTTTGGAGTTTTGGAGGCGAGTATGTGTTTGGGATAACCCCTAAGCTTTCTGTTGGTTGCAGGGCACCTCGGAACGGTTAACCATGCACCTGGTGGAGGAGCACTCCGTCGTAGATCCAACATTCATCGAAGACTTCCTGTTGACATACAGGACTTTCCTTTCTAGCCCAATGGAAGTGGGCAGAAAGTTATTGGAGTGGTTTAATGACCCGAGCCTCAGGGATAAGGTTAGAAATGTTTTCCTTTTTGAATACTAGGTGTGAAATATTGAAATGTAAAATTAGAATTATTTTCATTTATATTTATGAAATAGGATTTTTTAAGCCAAATATTAGGTGATATAAATATTAGTTTGGTTATAGATTTTTAAGTTTATCCCAAAAGGTTTTTCTTTTTTCTTAAAATCTAAATGCAAGTGACATTGACTGCTAGATGTTGAAATTTTAGCTCTGTTGGGATCATGTTTCCACATAAGCACATAACTAGAATCTCTGGTAATCTGCATTCTTTCATTTGAATGTATAGATAAAAGTCAGAATTTCAGCATTTTTATCAGAGCAGCCTTAACAGATTGTCTCACAGCCCCTGCCTTAGGACCTGGCCACACCTTGATGGAGGCCAGACTAGATAATCCAGGGTGTAGTTCTCTTTTCTGCCCCCTTTCTCCCTCTTGTTCTCTGTCGTCTTTGCCTCCCTCTCTTGAATAGCATGGTCCCATATGCAATTCTTTCTCTTTAATTCCTTAACCTTTATTGTTTAGTTTCTGTGTTCTTTTGTGTTCAGGTTAATGCCTTTGCTTTTTTCTTAACTTGCTTCAAATATGTTTCTAAAAGAAAGCAATATGTAAATTAAATAGCTTCACAGGTTGGTGTGTGTGTGTGTTAGCCACACATAAAGTCTGTATTCAAAATGTGAATATTTTCTGTTTCTCCCTCTCTCTGTAATGTTGACTTTATAATCTTTTTTTAAATTGCATATTTTAAGGTAATTTTAATATGAATAAATCCTTATTGAAAGTTTTAGTGCTGATTTTTTTTTCTTTCATATTAGGTAAATTTTCTTCAGTTATTAGATTTGTTGGAATGCATTTTTTCAAACAGATTTTTAACATTCAAAAAAATTTTTTCAGGTCACACGGGTAGTGTTATTGTGGGTAAATAACCACTTCAATGACTTTGAGGGAGATCCTGCAATGACTCGATTTCTGGAAGAATTTGAAAACAACCTGGAAAGAGAGGTAATAGTTGTGATTTTTGTTTTTCACACGTAGGAGGTGAAGATGACCTTCGTTTTATTCAGCCATGTTTTGAGTTGACGCCCCTGTTTCTGAATTCTTGCAGAAAATGGGTGGCCATCTGAGGCTGCTTAACATCGCCTGTGCTGCCAAAGCCAAGAGAAGGTTGATGACCTTGACGAAGCCCTCCCGCGAAGCCCCGTTACCTTTCATCCTGCTCGGGGGCTCCGAGAGGGGGTTCGGAATCTTCGTGGACAGCGTCGATTCCGGGAGCAAGGCAACCGAAGCAGGCTTGAAGCGTGGGGACCAGGTAGGAGACTTCCAAATCCAGATTGGTGGGAAGATGCTTATTGTCTTCGTCTTCTTCAGACGGAGGAGATGATCCTGTCGTTAACTTTATCATTTCGTTCTTAGATATTAGAAGTAAATGGCCAAAACTTTGAAAATATTCAGCTATCAAAAGCCATGGAAATTCTTAGAAACAACACGCATTTGTCTATCACTGTGAAAACTAATTTATTTGGTAAGAATTTCTGTGTGTTCTCATTTTTGTCCCTGTGGTCTTTGTAAGAATGCATACATGCAGCTCTTAATCATGAGTGAAGGCATTTTGTGTTATTTCAGACATCATAATATCAAAGTATTTATAAGTAAAATCCATAACAATAGAATTAATCACGTAAGACTGCGATTAGAACTAAAAAAATCTGTTCACTTGAAGCCCATAAAAACTGTATTCATAATCTGTCCTTAGTATTAAATGAGACCAAAACACTAAAACACCTGTATGTTAGAATAATGCTTATTATTCCAATCAGTATATAAAAGACTCTTGATATCACTTGTTTATTGGAGTACTATATTTCTGCAGGACTGTAATTTTGATAGCTGAAGTCTGTACTGCCCACCGGACTAAAAGAACCACAGTGTTCTGGTTTTTTTTTTTTTTTTTTTAGATTTGATGTATTATTGTTTTTCCGTATTTTCTAGTATTTAAAGAGCTTCTAACAAGACTATTAGAGGAGAAAAGAAATGGTGCCCCTCATCTTCCTAAAATTGGAGACATCAAGAAGGCCAGTCGCTACTCCATTCCCGACCTTGCTGTGGATGTGGAACAGGTGATAGGGCTGGAAAAGGTCAATAAGAAAAGTAAAGCCAACACTGTTGGAGGGAGGAACAAGCTCAAGAAGATACTCGACAAGACCCGCATCAGCATCTTGCCACAGAAACCATACAAGTAAGTGTGTGCAAGCTTTCTGTGTATTCTTTAACTGCTAAGTGATATGCAACGGTAGTGTTATGATTAATATTTGCACTTAAGGTTGATGAATGCATATTTTAAGCTTTTATAGATGAGCATTGTTGGACCATCAAGCTTGTTCTCCCTCTGTTTTTGCTACTTATTTGTCCATTCCTAATCTTGATGAAGTGTAGCGCTTCTTCGTTTGAACTCTGTCGTTTTTTATCTGAACTTCTGAAAAGTGCCTGTGCCTCAGCCGCCATCATTTGTTTTTTTGCTGCTGTACCTTTTTTTCTGAGTATCTTTTCGGCCTCCTGCATCCGCTCTTGACCAATCAAATCACAACCTCGTCCAGCTGTTACTCATCCCTGCTGTTGACTTTGCCTGCTGCCACATCACCTTTCAGTTCTGTAACTCCTGAACCCAGCAACCCAGCCCAGGCCTCTTGGCTTGTTTCTAGCCACCTCTGTAGCAGGAATGTCCACTGTATTCTTGACTTGGCAGTGGTATGCTTAAGCCAGGAATTCAGAACAGACGGTGTTGCTAGATTTCTTTTTTTAGCCTTGCTTGCTTATGTCTTAGATGCTTTGTAAAACTTCTCTAGCATAATCCATTATTTTAAATGATAAATAATAATGTTCCGTATAATTAACCGATTCTTCAGGCCAGACTAAGCAAAGATTTATGATCATTTAATGAGTCTAAAGAGAAGCAGAAGATATTACGATGAACCAAACATTTATTTTGAACTGCATTTTAGATAATATTTCATCAGAGATAGGAGTTAAATATACTACTCACAGGTTAGGTATCAAACTTGTGTTTTCCACCATGAACTTCATAGTAATGATTGATGCTTCACTATTAGAGATTTCAAAAACGGGACCCTAGGTCCCAGCACAATAGCCTAGTGGCTAAATACTTACCTTGCATGTGTTGGAGTTCCATATGGGCACCAGTTCATGTCCCAGCTACTCCAGTTCCCTTCCAGCTCCTTGCTTGTGGCTTGGGAAAGCAGTCAAGGATGACTTTATTTAGTCTTGAGAGAATGTTTACATGGAACAGGTTTCTAAGAGACAGTGAGTTAGGACAGCTGACATGTACAGAAAATAAAAATTGGCTTTTAAAGTGACCCTTCTCAACAAAACACTTTGAGTAAAAAAATAGCTAAATGAAGAATTGTTAATAGCATAATAATAAAAATAGTCATGCTTGACCATGAGTTAAATAGGAATCTTTAAAAAAAACCCAACAGAAGTGAGCATGACCCTGGCAAGTATTAATAGAAATGTCACATGGAAGAGCTGGGACGCCGTCCATTCCCAGCACAGGCTGTTGGCAAGGAACACAATATAATGCGATGGATAATTTTGTTCTGTGTGTGTCTCTAAAGATATTCTGGAGCTAGACAAGTTAAAGAAAAAGATAGTTAGATGTGTTGGTTTTAAAACAGTGAGGAAACATCTTAAATCATTTGTACAACTATTTAGGAAAATACATAGCTTATTTAAATATTGGCTTATGAAGATCATTCTAAATGATTTTTACATATATCACAATTTAGCTATTATATCTAAAGGAAGGCTTAGAGAGAGGAAGGCCCTATAATGATACAGTTACTGAAACTTCTAGAAATCAGTGTAAGATTTATTTTACAAAACCACTAAACGAATAAATATTAAAAAATCTAGATTTAGTGTACTTTTTTGATTTTTGCCATCAAATATTGTCAGTCTCATGGAAGCTAGGCTGTTGCATAATGCCAGTTTGACAAGGGTAAGCACAGCAGAATGATCTGCATGAGAGGAAGGGGAGGTTGGGGTGTGAGAATAACAGAATTCAATATGGTAAGGAGAGAGAGAAAATCCAAAACCCAGAGGAGAAAAGTAAGTCAATCAGATACATTATCAAGAGTAAAAACTAATTTCAATAACAGTCAATGAGTTGGGAGGATTGAGCAGCGAGAGTTGTATTGAATATGAAAGTTTTACTCCAGGATATCCCTAAATGTGAGCAAGCTGATACAGGCAGGAAATCAAACCGTAGGAGTAACGAGTGTTTAGCCTAATGGTGTAGAGGTTCACGTCTCTCTGACTAGCTAGGCTCAGCACCTGTCTGGCTCCCCTGGGAGGCAGCAGTGATGGCTCAGGTGTTGGCCTCCTCCTAAAGAGATGGGAGACCCGGACTGAGTTGCCAGCATTTGAGAAGTGAAACAGGATAAGAGTGTGTGTGCGTGCATGTGTGTGTGTGTGTGTGTGTGTTCCGCTCTCTGCTTCTCAAATTAAAAGACAGAAACTGAGAGCATAAACTTAGATCATCGTCTGAGGTGTTAAAGTGTTGCTGAGACACATCTCATATGCAGGCAGTTCTCTGGGACTGTGCCTGGAGTACACACATATTTATAGCTATCTGTGCTAGGAGTGGCCCACTCAGCTATGTCTAATATTTTTGGCAAAGGCTACTTATATAGTTAAAAAATAAAAATCCACCAATGAAAACATTTTAATCTTTCACAGAACATGAATACTTTTATCTGTATCTTTAGGGTTTTAAATAGGAATTTAATTTCTTCCTGAACTTCCTATAGAATGGAAGAATTTACATGAAAATCATCTGATTTTAATTTTTGTCTTGACTTTAACAGTGGGTAACTGAACTTGTAACTATACCTGTGTAGTTTCATTTAAAAACAAAACAACAACAAAACACCAGCAACAAGAAGTAGGAAAGAAAGGCTTCTGGTTTTTGTTTTAAGCAGAGCTTCTAAAAATTGGAAGTGTTATGATCAAGTCCTAATGGCTGGAAGCTTGATGAATGATGTAAGCTAAGGCCTTAATTTTATTTATGACATTTTAGAGTAATCTTACTTCTGGTTGGTTTTTACAGAAACAGTCAGAATCGTAAGCGTTTGCCTGTAATCTAGTTGTCACTGTACATACATGCTTATAGTTCTACTTCTTCTACCGTGAAAACAGTTGACCCTTCAAATCCAGAAATAGTATTTGTATGTCATTAAGTCATGTCTCAATACTTGTGCACAGTAGTGGGCATTTTGTAAATGGAAATGAATTTGTCAGAAATAACCAGTATTTCTCTGGGAACTTCCATGTGAGACATGAAATTTTGAGCAGAGAATTAAAAGTAAGAATGAATCATGCAATTTCCGTTGCTTTTCTGTGATGCCGGGGGATGTGAGCAGGCAACAGTGCTTTCTTAGGCTCTGTGTAATTAAGAACTAAAGCCAATGTCAGGGGCGCCTTCCATTTCACTGCAGAATGATCTCATTCTTTTTTTCTCTAAAGAATTGGGGAATAAAATTAAGGCAGTTTAGTTTTGTTCTATTCATTTTATTCAATTTCTTTAGTTGTTGAAGATGAAAATATAAAATTTTACCGTTCTTTGAACTAAGGTTAAATGCAGTTTTTAGAAGATTTATTTATTTTTATCTGAAAGGTTTACAGAGAAAATGGAAAGACAGAGAAACATTCCATCTGCAGGTTTTAATGCATTTTTTTAAATGTGCTTTTCTTAAATCTATTTGTAGCAAAATATTTTTCCAAACATTTCTATACTGAGAAGCTAGTATTAGTTGTAGCTGATCTGGATAAAGAGACCGGGTTTAGAGAAACCTTCTATGTACTTAAGAAATGGCAAAATGATTGAGATATGCCTGGGTAGAAGTTACTTTTACAAACTTAAACACTGTAGGTTTTATGGGATATGGATTATTCATCTTTATTATATAGATGGTTTATAACTTTTCAACTTGTTATTTTCCCCGTTCTCCTGTGTTCAGTGACATCGGGATTGGTCAGTCCCAAGATGATAGCATAGTCGGATTAAGGCAGACCAAGCACATCCCGACGGCATTACCTGTCAGTGGAACCTTATCCTCCAGTAACCCCGACTTGCTACAGTCCCACCATCGCATTTTAGACTTCAGCGCAACTCCGGGTGAGCACCACCGACAGTTTGTTCTAACGCAAGGGGAGTTCTGTGTGTGTGTGCGTGCGTGCCTGTGTGTGCATGCTCAGTTTGGCATGGGGCGTCTCGAGTACTCAGAAATAAGATGAGCCTTTGTTTCAAACAGCTGGAGCTGGTTCTTTTTATTATTCTGCAGACTATTTTGATACGGCCACGAGCAAATGAATCTCTCTGATCTTGTTTCCTCCTTCATAAAATAACACACCCAGCAAATATTACTAAGTTGTAATAAATGGAGCAGGAGGCATAACTTAGGTCGTAAGTGGAGTTTTCGCTTTAATAAAGATTAAGATCAAAGCTAAATGCTTCCTGCCCCCTGCTGCTGTGGGTGAGGATGTGTCTCCGTTTGTCTGGAGATCATTACCTAGAAGGGAAATGTGCTCTTGCAACCTGCTGGCATGTTGGTTGTTGGAACGGTTGAAGAGCTGTTGCAGAGGGAGGCTGGAATCTTTCCGGGAAGATTTTCCTTTGTAGATTTCTTTGCTTGATTGCGTCACCAGATATTAAAAATTGTTGTCACTTCTGTGTGCCTTTTCGTTGTCTCCAGACTTGCCTGATGAGGTGCTCAGAGTGTTTAAGGCCGATCAGCAGAGCCGTTACATCATGATCAGCAAGGACACCACAGCGAAGGAGGTGGTGACCCAGGCCATCAGGGAGTTCGCGGTCACGGCCACCCCGGATCAGTACTCGCTGTGTGAGGTGTCCGTCACACCCGAGGGAGTCATCAAGCAGAGACGACTTCCAGATCAGCTGTCCAAGCTTGCTGACCGGATACAACTGAGTGGAAGGTAGGCGGCTTTATTTGGCTCACTTCTTGACCACTCTTGAAACCTGCGTCAGAATGTTTTTGAAGGGTTTATTGCATCAGCTAGTGCCAGGGCACCTGAAAAAGGGTTTTTGGTTTTGTTTTGTGATTTCTTTACCAAGAAGTGCTGTATTACAGGTAAAAGCACAGTGGTACTCCGTGGGCCGTCCTGGTGTCCAGGGCACTGCGGCCCGGATGTTTGCCCCAGCTGCAGTTACCGTGCAGTGGCTTCCCGCCCTCGCCCTGTAGGATGCTGGGCTGGCAGAATGATGGGGAAATCAGGCTCAGCGTGAACCCTGACGGTCCCCTCTCCTTAAAAAAGTACACAGGCGTTTCAAAAATTCATGGGAAAGAAAAGGGCAATAATATTTGGTGCAGAAAAATGGTATCTAGGCATAGTTTTTTTCATAATACATATTTTCCATGAACTTTGGAAAGACCCCTTGTATACTAATAAACACATTTTCCAGGAGCGTTGTCATTGTGTCTGCCTTCTTCTTTCCAGGAGCCTCCTTGGTCAGGGAGAGCTGTCTAATACTGCCAGCTACTGTCCGTCACACTATGAAAAGCATGTCTAGCGCTGAACCATGTTTGCAGCACTACCTGGTGCCTTGCCACATGGGATACATGTCCTGGCAAAAAACAGTGACCCTAATTTTGTCATTCTCCTGAGTGATATTCCCTTAGTTGGATATTTGTAATACTACCCTCTAGTTTAAGAAGTGAAAATTCGACAAGTAATGTAGTTTTGATCTTGTATAATGACTAGATTCTACAGTGATTGAAAATTAAGTAGTTCTATAAATCATATTTTTCTTTTTCTTCCTTATGGACCATTTATACCTGACCTTTTCATGTTCTAGATGTGAACTGTTGATTTAATTCATGCAAAACTTCTGTTTTCTTGCTGTCAGTTCTAATCTTCTTACCCTTCTTCACTTTCCTTTCCAACACCAACACTAGCAGATGGTTTTGTTTGAGGAGATCAGTTTTTAGTTATCATTTGACTGTACGTTGACATCTGTAAGTGATGAATTTCTGCAAATCTGTTATTCACATTTCATTATTGAGGAAAATTACAGATGAATCCATATCGTGGCTTTGAGTCATCAATGTGAAGAATATGTCTATAAATGCTAAGGAACTCATGTTTTCTTTTCTTTTTTTTTAAGATTTATTTATTTTTATTGGAAAGCCAGATATACAGAAAGGAAGATCTTCCGTCCAATGATTCACTGCCCAAGTGGCAGCAACAGCCAGAGCTGAGCCGATCTGAAGCCAGGAGCCTGGAGTTTCTTCCGGGTCTCCCACGTGGGTGCAGGGTCCCAAGGCTTTGGGCCGTCCTCCACTGCTTTCCCGGGCCACAAGCAAGGAGCCGGATGGGAAGCAGGGCTGCTGGGATTAGAACTAGTGCCGATATGGGATCCCAGCATGTGCAAGGCGAGGACTTTAGCCACTAAGGCTACTGTGCTGGGCCCTGTGTTTTCAGATCTCTGTAGCAGGACCCCCGCCGTGCCTGTTCCATTTCTTCCTTCATAGACTTTGACTTGGAGAAAGTATTTTGCATTCACTGTTCCTTAATCTTAGGAGCCTCTTTTCCCTGTTCTGAAAAAATTAGGCTTCTTAGGAGAAGCCAAGTATTTACAAGTTGGATTTGGCTGCGGAGTGTTCTGCTCACAGGCTGACATGGAGGGAGAACAGCTTGTTGTTCCCTAGGTTTTGAGTAAATCAACTTGGACTGATCCAGTTCTGACCCACCAGCAGTCAGGTGTCTGCCTTCCCTCGCAGAAAATAATGGCCTTCGCCAGATCTTTCCTGCTTCCTCCCTGAGGGTCTTTTGTCTTAACTGGAAATCGGAACTATTTTCTGCCACTGTTAGAAAACTGTGGAATAATTGAGAAAGTGGACAGGGGCAGTCGCATGCAACCTGCTCTTTTCCATGAGTGACGTCTGGACATGTAGTTTGTATAGTCCGCTGACTTGAAATGGCAGCTGGCTTCTCCTTGGTTGGGAAGGGTTCTTTCAGCATGGAACTTGCCAGAAGCAGCTGCGTTCTGCTTTCAAGGAATAGCATGAGACTGCTGTTGAGGCATGACGTCTATTGAGTGTCTCTCCCCCCTAGGTACTACCTGAAAAACAACATGGAGACAGAAACGCTCTGTTCGGATGAGGATGCTCAGGAGCTGCTGAGAGAGAGTCAGATTTCCCTGCTGCAGCTCAGCACGGTCGAAGTGGCCACGCAGCTGTCCATGCGCAACTTTGAACTCTTCCGCAACATTGAGCCCACTGAATACATAGATGACTTATTTAAACTCAAGTCGAAAACCAGCTGTGCCAACCTGAAAAAATTTGAAGAGGTCATTAACCAGGAAACATTCTGGGTGGCATCTGAAATTCTGCGGGAGACAAACCAGCTGAAGAGGATGAAGATCATTAAGCATTTCATCAAAATAGCTCTGCACTGCAGGGAATGCAAGAACTTTAACTCCATGTTTGCAATCATCAGGTACGTTCAGTTTACATGTTGAGGATATGCAACAGCTCAGGAACACCACCAGTTATACACATGCAGTGCTTTTTACTTATTTTGTTTGGAAGACACCACTGCTGCCTCCCTGGTTTGTGTTTGCAGAGCATGGAGATCAGGGATGCAGCCAGGACTTGAACCTGGGCTGTTGAGGATGGGATGTGGCTGTCCCAGCCTCCATCTGAGCCCTGGACGATACGCCTGCTACTGGATGTAGCACTTTGTAGCTGACTCTTAATGCACGGTGCTTTTTTTCTAAACCCTAATCTTAGTCCTTAATTTAAAGACCCTCCTATCCTTATTTAGAGCCTGGAAAATCACTATCGACCACTTCTTCAGTTCTGACCTTTGAGAGATTATTTGAACATCTCTCTGAGTTTATTTCTCTGTAAAATAGTATCTCAAAGAATTATTGAGATGATCAAATGATTCAGTGGATGCAGAGTTATGTCTGACAGCAAGAAGCAGATGCCCAGTTAGCAATATTTTTTTTTTTTACTTAGTGGGAAGCTAGAAGAAAATACTAATGGCAACAATTTTACTCATATTGGGAATGATTCTTAAATTGGTCATTTTTCCCTTTAAGGAGCTTTGATCTTACTCTCGGGCTTCCATGGCTCTTGTTTGCATGACTAGCTTACACACCCAGACTGTTGTATCAGATGCATGCTGTGTGGCAAACACTATTCCATGTCTGCAGACAACTGATATTCATGTTCTCGTGGTGTTGCCAACAATAACCAGATCTGAAGGGTAGAAGGGAAAGAAGAGTAAAAGCTTGGGTGCAGAGTGCACGCAGCGAGATGTCCAGCAGTCTGCGCACAGTACACGGTCTGACCTCTGTGATACCGGAGGAATCATCTCCACGCCTCTGCCTTGTCTTTCTTCCCTCTCAGTGGCCTAAACCTGGCGCCCGTGGCAAGACTACGGACCACTTGGGAAAAACTTCCCAATAAATACGAGAAACTATTCCAAGATCTCCAAGACCTCTTTGATCCCTCCAGAAACATGGCAAAATACCGTAATGTGCTCAACAGTCAAAACCTGCAGCCTCCCGTCATCCCCCTGTTCCCCGTCATCAAGAAGGACCTCACGTTCCTCCACGAAGGTAAACCTGGCCACTGTCTGTCCCCACCGTGGAGGCACCCAGTAAGTGCTACACCACTTCCATTCTCTTCTTATCCAATTACAGGAAACGACTCCAGAGTCGATGGGCTGGTGAATTTCGAGAAGCTAAGGATGATCGCAAAAGAAATCCGTCACGTGGGGCGGATGGCTTCCGTAAACATGGACCCTGCCCTCATGTTCCGGACTCGGTGAGTGTGTCCCCTTCCGTGGCGTGTGTGGGATCGGAGGAGTGAAGTGTAGAGTTCCCAGTAGACACGGGGAAATGAGATCTGTGTACTTGTAGAATGTCTGAAATCGCACTAGGACATACTGCCCCGAGCTCTCATTTGGAGGAAATGTCTCATTCTGCCTCCACATGGGCATTAGACTGGGGAAAACAGGTTGCTCCTTTTGACATTCATCCGTGGTTATTGTTTTTTTTCCGGAACCCTGACTTGTAGAATTCAGAATTGTTCACCTATGAACTAATATATGTAAAAATCCCCAATAACAGTAGCCATGCTGTGGAGTTAACTCTATGTGGGGGGAAAACCAAAAGATTAATTCCATGAGGAAGAGAAAGACGCTAGACTTCTAAAACAGTTGAAATATATTTATCATTTGAGCCGGGAAGTGTGTGTGTGAGGTGGCTATGCAGTGGAATGTTTGTGGGCTTCTAGAACTGCTTGTCCAAAAGTCTAGTCCTTTCTTTCTGAGCTTGTGATCTCTGTCTCTCCACACCCATGCTTCAATCTCCATGGCTCTCACTTACAGGAAGAAGAAGTGGCGGAGTTTGGGGTAAGTGGAGGAGACCTTGCACACCCACAGTTCCCCTTCGCGTTGCATTGCTTCCTTACCTGCTGTGCTCTGATGCCTGGCGTGTTTTGCCTTTTTCCCCTTAACCCTCTTGCTGTAGCTGAATTTTAGATGTGCAAACTGACTTCATATTTAATCTGTTGGGGCCGCTGCTTTTGAAGTCATGATCCATGAGAGCTGTGAAATGATGGATGATTGTTCTGGGGAACTGTCAGCCAAATGTATTTCTGAGCTCACAGATTTTATTTCAATATAAGTTTATACATCGTGAGATGGGAATGGCCAAAAGTAAGGGGAGGGGAGGAAGGATGTTAGAGGGGAAAATTGTACAGTGGAGATAATATTGCCCAGGTGTATGAGCAGTAAAGATAATAACATAAAAAGTGCCCCCAGGTGTTAAAACCAAGTTTTTACAGCTCAACTAACTACTATTTCCATTCTTTTTAAACCAATCATTAAAAAAATAATTCTTAACAATTCATGTGCTAAAACGGTTTCCATACATACCTGCATTTGCATGATAACTATTTTATTAACAGATTGACTGCATTTAAAAACTTACCACATTCAACCTAAGGCAAAGGAACACAATGGTGAATGTTATAGCTAATTTTATTTAAGCCATATAAATGTTCTTTATGGCAGAAATAGATTTAATGTTGCAAAGCTTAAAGATTGTAGCTGTGTATTCTTGCATGAGCTTTTATATATAATTAATTGCTATCTTGTATGAGAGAACTACTCTATAGAGGTGAAAGCTAGCATTTTCTAGAGGAAATGGAGCAGTTACCAGCCATGCATTTATTTGTGGATAATGGATTTTTTTCCTTTCCAATCTGTATTATCCTAATGAGGCTTTGTGGCCTTTTGGACATAGAATCGTGTTGACGTCTCAGCACATTCCAGCTGCATGAACTGGTCCCACCCCGGAGTGAGTTGCATGTCTCCCCTTCATCTTCCAGGTCTCTCAGCCAAGGTAGCACAAACGCAACGGTGCTAGACGTTGCTCAGACAGGCGGTCACAAAAAGCGGGTCCGCCGCAGCTCCTTTCTCAATGCCAAAAAGCTTTACGAAGATGCCCAGATGGCTCGGAAAGTGAAGCAGTACCTGTCCAATCTGGAGCTGGAAATGGATGAGGAGAGTCTTCAGACATTGTCGCTGCAGTGCGAGCCAGCAACCAACACACGTGAGTCTTTCCTTAAAGGGGCTGCCAGCGCTTCCTTGGACACAGATTGCTTTGGTGGGCAGTGATGTGGGCAGTGCCAGCAAGAGCTTGGTGCAAAGGGGCAGTGGGGAACGGCAGTCCTGAGACACACTAACTAGCCACTGCCTTGAATGCTGCTGTTAAATCTGCGACAGCCAGGCCTTGCTCCTACTGGGCTGGTAGAGAAAGGACGACAGGGTTATTTCATCCTTACACAGCCAGTGCACCTGTCAAAGCCAGGTGGGCGAGCCTGGCTCTCATGTACATGTCTTGTCTTCTTGCAGAGTTATCCCCAAGGGAATGGGCAACCCACGAGTGCACGCTCGGTCAGAGAAGCACATAACTGGGTGTCTTTAAGACATGCCTTTCAGATCTGCAGCTCAGATGGCAGCTCGCAGCCAGGTCCACCACCACTTACAGAAGACGTTGTGCTGTAGAGTGGACCATAGCAACTGGCGTGCAGGTCCCAGCCGGTGAACACTTGGCTGGGCTGGGGCAGTTTTGTTTTTATCTCTAACTGTACTTGCATGTAAGGTGATTTGAAGAGAACTTCTATAGAATTTAGATTGTTAACTTGGGGTGTTTCAAATGATACTTTCTCAGCATGCTCTGAAGCGCTGTCATGGGGAAGAGCTGGTCTCGTGTGGTGAGAGTGGGCGGGGGTCCGATTCTGGCTCTGTCTTACCAGCAACGGGACTAGGCCACAGGCTCCCTTCTGCGTCAAATGGAGAAAGAGCCCATGGCATTGAGTTATTTTAGAACATTTTTAGTATGTTAATAGCACTATGTGTCCCGTTAATCTGATTTTTCGTCTGTTTACCACAGAATTGCATAGTCAATACAGAAGTGCCCCAGTGCTGAGTGCTGTTTGGCTTCCAGAACCAATTCTGTCCTGTCCGAGAATTTGATAGTAGATATGTTACTGTTAATGGCATGTATTAAATAAAAACATAGTTTGAGTTGTAGGTAATTTGAACAGTTTTAGAAAAACAATTTATGATCATTTTCTGGTCACAGTGTTTATGCTGTGTTTTTATGCATATAGGCACAGCATTGAATTATTCACAATTCTTTTCCGTTTTTAATGTGATCCTTCACAGTGCAGTCATTTTGAGAGTCAAGCTGAATGCTCTCTGCACGGCCCTCCCCCGATTTCTGCCCTCTGCAGAGACAACAGGAAAGTTCCTGTGATTTCGCAGCCACGCAGGCTCATGCCTTGCTGTAATTACCATCTGCGCCGTGTGTCCTACTAACATCATACATTCTTTGTTCTGCTTTTTAACCAAACAACTACCAGTGCCTAAGAATCCTGGTGACAAAAAGCCTGCCAAGTCTGAGACCTCCCCGGTGGCTCCAAGGGCAGGATCCCAACAGAAGGCGCAGCCGCAGCCGCCTCCGTCACAGCCGCCCTCGCACAAGGGCAGCCAAGGGCTTCAGGTGCCAACTGTGTCGCTGTACCCTTCACGGAAGAAGGTGCCAGTGAAAGATCTCCCGCCCTTCGGTGAGTGAGGAGACGCGGCCCCCGCTGCACTGCTCGCCGTGTTTTCCGGATTAGGGAAAGGGTGCTGATCTGGGATAAGTTTGTCTCATGAACTTCAGTTTCTCTGATGACTCTCCTCATAGAACATTAACATTCGGCAAGGTAAACTTTTCCACATTGCCAGTGCAAGATGCTGTTTTTAGGAAGAGCTCCTCCTGTAATTGTGTTCATGCCGCATGGGGAAGTTGAGGGGCGTGAATGGAGAAGTTAGGCATTTTCTAGTTTGTTTTTTTTTTTTAAAGGATGTACCGGAGTTGCTTTGTTACACAGTGTGTAAAGTAGTTTTACCTTATTATCAGTTACTGTGAAATGTAGGCATAACATTGTTAAGCTAAATGATTTCTCAGAAGCTGGATTCTTAGGTACTGCTTGTCTCCTTTGGTAAGTAAGTTGTTCACTGTCACCTGCCTAGACACCTTAAGACACAGGTTTTAGAAATTTGATTTACTTGCTTTTGCTTGAAAGGCAGATTTGAAACAGATCTTCATCCACTGGTTCACTCCCCAAATGGCCTCAACAGGCAGAACTGAGTTTATCTGAGGCTGGGAACCAGGCACTACTTTATTGTCTCCCACAGGGCTGCAGGGTGCCAAGGACCTGGGCTGCCCTCTGCTGCTTTCTCAAGCCACAAGCAGAAGCTGCACTGGGAGTGGAGCAGCCAGTAGGCAAACCCGTGTCCATATGGGGCGCCAGTGCCTCATGGCAAAACACTGCCTTGCTCTGCCACTGCTCTGGCCCTGGATTTCCCACGTTTTTAACCTGCTTATTTGCAGAGGTCAACATACCTCCTGCAGTTGGCCTCATGGGCTTGTAGGATGAAGTGTGCACACTTGGAGTCGGTAACGTCATTAACCATCTTTTCCTGGTTGCGGTGCCTTAGTCACAGCAGTAAGTGCTTAGTCAAGTGCATTTTGTGTAGTTTCCTGGTGGTAAAACTCCTGTCTCGGCGGATTTTACTTAGGTCATTGCCTAAGCTGCCTTTCTTTTTCCTCTTTCTTCTTTCCATGGAGTTGCTCCCAGTGTAAACTACTCCGGTTCTGCATTATCCACGTGCTGTCAACATCTGAACTGCTGGAGTATAATTTTACTATACCAGGGTATACTTCTTCTGGTACTTCCGGGCAAATAGGAGCTATGTCTGCATCCCAAATGGGAAGGGGCCACAGCGTGTAAGGGAACACATTGCATGAGGGTTATATTTGGACTGTCGATGAGCATTGCTTGCAACTGTAAGGTTCTGCCTCCAAAGCAGCTGTCCCATACCAGGCCTGCTTCCAGCCCCAGATCTTTTACAGGGAGTACTGCAGACCAGCCTGACATGACTCTCACCCAGTCCCAGCACCTTGCCAGCTGGTGCTGCAGCCTAGCCCAGCTGGTTCATACCTGCGCTGGCCATCTCACACCAGTGGGTATAGCAACCCAACCTAGATTGACCCTCAGCAGACCCAGCTCTCACACTCAGCATGGAAAACAGCTAGCCAGCAGGGAATCATTTAGAATTCCTTGCCAGGCCCACTACCAGCCCTGGGTTTTGCATGTACCAACAGGTGCTGCAGCTCAGTCTGAAATGTCCCTCCCCCAGTCTCTGCATTTGCCAGCAGGTGCTGCAGCCTAGCCAAGCCTGACCCATTCCCAGTCCCAGCCTTCATGTGAACTGGTGGCTGTTGTCCAACCCGGCCTGGCCTTCACCTGGTCCTCTTATTCCAGTATTTGCTGTGGACTGGCTCAGCCCGGTCTGCCTCCCAGACACTACCTCAAGTATGTTGACAGGTGCTGCAGCCCAGACTGTCCTGGCCTGCCCTCAGTCCTGACACTCGTGCTCCCCAACGAGAATTGTGTTCTAACAAGGAGTTCCCCAGTTTCCCTTCCCGGGCCCACTCCCAGCCCCAGATCTCACACATGGCAGCAGGTACCATAGCCCTGCTTGGTAGATGCTGTAGCCTGGCCAAACCCAGCCTCCTTTTAGCCCCGCCTCCTGTGACTGTCAGGTAAGTCACTTTGTCATATGCAGATTTCACTTGCTTTGTCACTTATACACACATCAGCTCTAAATGCATCAGAGACCTGTATCTGCTCCCAGAAACCATCAGACTGTTAGAGGGAAATGTAGGAAGCACTGCACAAGACAAAGGCATTGCTGAAGACTTAGAAAAGTCACCAAAGGCACAGGCAGTCAAAGCCAAGCTCAACAAATGGGACTACATCAAACTACGAGGCTTCTGTACAGCAAAGGAAATGGTCAGCAAAGTGAAGAAATGAACAAAATGAGATGAAATCTTTGCACACCACATAATAGTTGGGGCACTGACATCTGGGTTTTACAGAGAGCTCCAGATATTCAACGAAAGCAAAAACAACGGGCAAAGGAAACGAGCCAGGCATTTTTCAAACAAGCAGATTTAAACGGCTAGTAGACATGTGAAAAAATGCTCAGACTCTACAGCTAGTAGAGAAATACAAATGAAAACCAAATTGACGTCCCACCTCACTCTAGTGAGATTGGTCTACATTCAGAAATCTACTGACAACACCTGCTGGCCTGAATGTAGGGAAAACATATCCTACTCCACTGTTAGTGTGGGCTAGTTAGTACAACCACTGTGGAAATATGGACAGTGCTCAGGCAACTGAAAATTGACTCACCCTATGTCCCAGCTATCCTGCTCCTGGGAAGGACTTTTTTCTAATAATAAATATTCTTACCTGTGCCAACTTTTATCAAATGCTTCAAAGTTGTCTTTTTTTTTCCTCTTGTATGAATAAAGATGGTGACCCATTTAAGGTTTGGAGTCCAAAGTGCATTTCAAAAGCAATGCATTTCTGGACTGCTAGCAGATGCCAGTCAGAATTGGAATCCCAGGCATTTGTGCCTGGTGTCAGCTCACTATACGAGGAAGAGTACAAAGGATGTTTAGATTGTGAATAGGTTGAAACTTGATAGAATAAAAATGTTAAGTGTTTTAGCCCTTAGAGTTGTTTCTTTCTAGTCTTTAAGATACACATCTTATGATTTCTTTTTACAGGCATAAACTCTCCACAAGCTTTAAAGAAAATCCTTTCTTTGTCCGAAGAAGGAAGTTTAGAACGTCACAAGAGGCAAGCTGACGACGCGCTCTCTTCTCCGCCAGCTTCTCCCCAGAGCTCTCCAAGAAAAGGTAGAGCCAAAGCACTTGTATTCTTTGATCAGAATCTATGCCTTTCAACCATCGCAAATCCCAGAATTGTGCATAGTGTTGAACTAAGTGAAACCTAAAAATACATTGAAAATTTTCACTGATTGTAAGTATAGAAAGAGCTCTGGATATTAAATTTTTTTCTGCCATTTTTTGATAGAATACTGTTTGGGTGTGGGGAGGGCTGTAAAGGCTTAGAAAAACTAACACATTCCTGATTTCTTTCTTCATTGTGCTAACTCAGGTCTTCATTTCCCTCCTCTTGCTGTCACGTTTCTCATGGGGCTTCATAGTAGCAACCAGAATGTGCATCTGTCTCAAGTTCAAGTGGTAGACGGGTTGCTACTGCGTGTCTGTAGGTTACTACCCCCTCCCAGCCTTTAACTGAATGGGTGGCAGTCAGTAATGCATTTCTACGGTTGCGTTTTTTTCCCAGAGAAATGCAAAGTGGCTAGCAAAGTGAGATTTCATGGGCAGAGCAAAGGTGTGTGCTGTGTGAGTAGCCGTCTCCTGTCCTAGTTCCATGGATACATCTCAATTCTTTTTCTCATCCTGTTGTTAGGTGGCAGTGGCAATCAGCTGAGATCTTTTGGTTCCGAGCCGTCGGACTTAACCAGTTCCTCCTCTTCTCTTGGAAGTGAGAACAGTAACAAGAATAACAATGCAGCGCGGACCCGTGGGATAGGTGGGGTTGGCGGACCCAGAGCAGGGTGGGAGAGACAGGCACAGGCCCCCTGGTGGCAGACAGTGGACCAGGTCAACCACGTGCCAAGTGCTCCATTGGAATGATGGCTGTGCTTCTGAAGCCTCTGGGAGCACACTGTTCATGGGCAGCGCTATGCTTTCTGTGTCCTGACTTGCAGCATGATTTACAAAAACCACAATTTATATACAAACCTACGGAACTTTATGAAGACTTGTGCACCCATTAAGGAATAAATCAGGAATGACCTGTGCCCCAAAAGGAGGCAGACATGTTTAAGTTACAGCATTGAGGTGCTCTAGACTTGCACTGTTGCTGTGCCGTGTGTTTTGGTTAGTGACCCTACCAGATTTCCCATTGCATAGTAGCACATGAAGTCCATGTCAGACCAACAGGAGGTCCTGAGGACTGACAGAAAAAAGAAAAAATGCAAACACCCAAGATGAAGTTTTGGATTTCTACATTAAAAATACCAAGACACGCCTCTTCCTTTATGATTTGCAAAATGATTTTCAGGAACATAGGAGAGTGAAGCTTCCTTTCAGACCAGGAAATGGATGGCAGTTCAGGCGGTTTATCGTGATGGAGCAAAATGCACATCGCATCCTCCCAACCTGGGGGCCTTTATGTGATTCGACTAATACATTATTAATATTAAAAAGTCGAATGGCAGCAGTCCAAAGATGTCTTCCCAGGATCTTGTCTCTTGTTTGTGTTTGTACTGTCTGCTTAAAATTGCAAGTAGGATACGCATGTTTTCAGTTGAATTATTTGGTGCCATGCTTAAGAGTCTAAAACTTGAAAACCATCGAAAATGAGCTTATTGACGTGGCTGGGGGGCAATCATGCTTTCAGATTTGAGATTCTTCATAGTTTCTCTTCGCCGGTCTAACAGTGTAATACGTACCTGCGAGAACGGAGTATCAGCACGTCATCCGTGCTTTCTGTGTCTTCCGCTGCTTTGGAAGCAATGAAGCAATGCTCTTTTCCCAGCTCTCTAACCCCTGACTAGCAGCTTAAGATCCAATACAGCAAAAGCTTACCGCGTCTGCAGTTACCTGTTTCTACAAATAACATGCTTTCTTCCGCCTTCCCCACATCCATGATATCTGCCCACGTTCCGCCTGTGCTTCAGTTTGGTAAACTCTGGTTTTTAGGCTTGAAGCCTGAGCCGCGGTGAGCATGGCTGTGCTTCTCTTCCAGGCTATACCTTGGCTCCCAGTGGAACTGTGGATAACTTCTCAGATTCAGGGCACAGTGAAATCTCCTCCCGCTCCAGTATCGTCAGCAACTCTTCTCTGGACTCAGTTCCAGTGTCGCTGCATGAGGAGAGGCGCCAGAGGCACTCTGTCAGCATCGTGGAGACAAATCTGGGTGTGGGCAGGATGGAGCGGCGCGCCTTGATAGAACCTGATCAGTTCAGCCTAGGGTAGGTGACTTCTGTGTTTGTTTTTTTACGATAAAGGCACAAAGCTGTGATATGTTGTTTCACTCCTTCAGCGCCTACGGCAGTTAAGACTAAGTTGGACCAAGGCTGGGAAGTCAGTCAGGTTTCCCACAGGAGTGTCAGGGTCCAGCTACTTGCTGGCACCTGCTGTTCCTAGGGTGTTCCTCCTTAGCAGGAGGTGGAATGAGGAGTGGACCACGAACTCCAGGCAGTGCAGTGTGGAGTGTGAGCACCTTAGCCCGTGGCCTAACTGCTCAGCTAATGTCTGCCCTCCAGAATCTTGCTTAGTTTACCCAGTGTCAATGACATTTCCCCCTAAGCTGCTGCTTGTGACACTCCATCCATATCAGAGTGTCAGTTCAAGCCTCCAGTTGCTCTGCTTCCGGTCCAGCTTCTTGTCGGTCAGCCTGGGGAGGCAGCAAAGTATGGTCCAAAAGCTTGAGCTCCATGGGACATCTGGCCCCACACTGGTCATTGCAGCTATGTTGGGGAGGGGGTAACCCAACTGATGGAAGATTCTCTCACTGTCCTCATCTCTCTTGCTCTGCCTTTCATATGAATAAATAAACCTTTAAAAAGGAAAAAAACCTGTCATCCAAGTTCTCATTTTCAGGTTTCCTGGATTCTAAGTCCTAAGCTGTTTGTCACGTGGACTCCTTTTTCTCGCTAGATCGCCCTGTATTGTAATACTGCTGTCTGTACTGAAGGCCACGTGACTGTAGCTTGTATGGTGGCTGTCTGGTATCACGTGCCTTCCTGAGACCATCAGGCTGTTTTGAGGCATCCTTAGCTTTGTAAGGAAGCCCTGTCTTCAATGCACGCCAGTGCTGGTTTTTTTAATAA
The DNA here is from genome assembly GCF_030435755.1 of Ochotona princeps. Classification (NCBI taxonomy): domain Eukaryota; kingdom Metazoa; phylum Chordata; class Mammalia; order Lagomorpha; family Ochotonidae; genus Ochotona; species Ochotona princeps. The sequence goes on along the minus strand of NC_080863.1, from coordinate 3,157,536 downwards.
TAATGACAAGGTGAGAAACCCAGACAGGGTCAAACTGGATGTTATAATGCAACTCAGTGGTACTTTCTCCTGCTATTCTTGGGGTGCGAGTAAGCTGCTCTTCCAGGGGAAACAGAGTATTTAACGCTGTTGCTTTTCGCCCCACTCTTGCGTTGGCCGCCTAGGTCCTACGCAGCGATGTCCGACAGCCGAGGCCTGTATGCCACAGCCACAGTGATCTCTTCTCCGAGCACAGAAGAACTCTCCCAGGATCAAGGGGACCGCGCCTCCCTCGACGCCGCCGACAGCGGCCGTGGGAGCTGGACGTCATGCTCTAGTGGGTCCCACGACAACATTCAGACCATCCAGCACCAGAGGAGCTGGGAGACGCTTCCGTTCGGCCACACTCACTTCGATTATTCAGGGGACCCTGCGGGCCTGTGGGCCTCGAGCAGCCATACGGACCAGATGATGTTTCCTGATCACAGCACGAAGTACAACAGGCAAAATCAAAGCCGAGAGAGTCTGGAACAAGCCCAGTCCCGGGCCAGCTGGGCGTCGTCCACAGGCTACTGGGGCGAGGACTCGGAAGGCGACACGGGCACGATCAAGCGGAGGGGCGGCAAGGACGTTTCCATCGAGGCCGAGAGCAGCAGCCTAGCCCCGGTGACCACCGAGGAAACCAAACCCGTGCCCGTGCCTGCCCACATAGCTGTGACGCCAAGCACTGCCAAGGGGCTCGTGGGTGAGTGTAGGGGCCGTGACAAGTCTGAGTTGTGACATCAGAGTCACTTATTTCAAAAAGGGATTTGTGTGTGTGTGTGTGTTTTCTGTTGATTTTGTCCGCTGCCGTGCCAGGCTTGCTAGTGTGTGCTTTTGGGAGTGAATGGTGGTGAAGAGGCCAGGTTCACTCCAGTGCAGTAAAGCATTGAGTCAACCAGTAGACTCGCCGTGGTTGGGATCCAGTTGGATCTTTTTATCAGGGCACCTGCCCACTCTTCAGGAAGAGGAATCTCCCATTGAACCTGCTTTCAATATCAGCCTAGTTTTTTCATCTTGGTTGGATTTGGAAATTTTTGTTTTCAATAGTTGAGTATTTTCCATACTCACTTGTGTGCTAAACAGGCAGTTCCTGTACACCCTGCCGTCAGAGAGGATGTGAATTGATTTCTTAAAGCAGATATAAAAACATGTATATATATTTTATACGAAAGGATTTTAATAAATACCTTAATTTTAAAGGTTTTAACTTGCTACCCTTTTAGGAAACATTTTCAAACTTATCATCAACAGGGAGAGTGGAGGAAAGGGAACTTGGTCCAGGTGCTCGCAGGTGCTGGGTCTTGGGATTCGGTTCTTTGTATTAGTCTTAGGATAAATCCGAAGGTTGGTTTAGGTCTTTATCTTACCTTGAATTAATGCTTTCGAAGTTAAAGGTGCTGGGGTAGGCATTTGCTAGGTGGGTTAGGCCTGGGGTGTCGATGCCAAATCCTGCCTTCGCACCCTGGGAGGATAACTGGGCCCTGTCAGCCACGCGCGAGACCTGCATGAAGGTCCTGGCTTCCAGCTTTGGCCTCATCCCAGTCCTAGATAATAGATTGTTTCTTCTTGCTCTCACTGTCTCTATCTCATTGTTGCTCTGCCTGCCAAATAAGCGAAAATTTTAAGAAATGAAGGTATTTACACTGCCTCATATCAGCCCCACAGATAACCATTGTCTGATTAATCAGTCTGATTAACATGCACGCCCCAGCCTGTGCCATGGCCCACATCGCACATTTGCTGCTGCCCTGCACATTCTTTTTCAGTAATTTCAGAAGTACTCTGAATATGTGCAGTGTGGGCTTTCCTTCCACAGACTGTCTAATACTGGTACCCTGTCTCTGCTGTAGCACGCAAGGAGGGCAGATACCGAGAGCCGCCTCCCACCCCTCCGGGCTACATCGGGATCCCCATCACGGACTTTCCCGAAGGACACTCCCATCCAGCCCGGAAACCTCCAGACTACACCGTGGCCCTCCAGAGATCCCGGATGCTGGCCAGGTCCTCCGATGCCGCCGGGCCTTCCCCAGCTCAGCAGCCGCCTGGGCACGCGGCCGGCAGCAGACCCCTGAGCAAGCCTCAGTGGCACAAGCCCAGCGAGTCCGACCCGCGCCTCGCCCCCTACCAGTGCCCAGGGTTTTCCGCCGAGGAGGACGGTACGTAGGCCTCCTGGAAGCTCGGGGTTCTGTGCCCGCCCAGGCCTTGCTACTTTCTTACCCCTGGCCAGCTGACCTCTGCCTGCGTAGGAGCTGCACACACAACGTGGGAGGATCGGGCTCTCAGCTAGGGTTAAAATTTGGATGGCTGCCTTTGTGAGGATCATTTTGGTTTTCTTTCCTGAAAGGCTTCAGGCCAAAGGTATTGGAGGGATCTTACAAATCCACCTGGTCCCAGTGGATTCAGGGCGAGGTGGGGCCATCAGGCCTCCCCCACTCCCACCACCCCCTTCCATTGTATTTTTGGTTTAAGATGTTATTAGATAACATCTTAATAACTACCCAATATAAATGTTTAAAGATCTGATCATTGCCCCACCCCTCAAAAACAAGAATTCTAAGTGAGCTATACTGGAAAGATGCAGCATGCGTCTCTGACTTAGCCTGTCAGTGAATGCATTCTCTGCGGTACGAGCTGGGTTCCTGTTTGCTCACCGACTCCCTCCCCCTTCCCTGCTGTGTCTGCAGAGGACGAGCAAGTCTCCGCTGTGTGAGGCGCAGCCTTCCGGGGTCCAGAGCGAGTGGGCCACCGCACGGAGCGCACAGGATGCCAGCCCTCGCGTCGGAGCCTTGGAGCGTGCATTTGGAGGATGCTGGACCAGTCTGCCTCCTTCCCTGCCTTAAAAGCAGCATGGGGCTTCTTCTCCCCTCCTTCCTTTCCCCTTTGCATGTGAAATACTGTGAAGAAATTGCCCGGGCACTTTTCAGACTTTGTTGCTTGAAATGCACAGCGCAGCAATCTCTGAGCGCCTGCCGCGTCCCACAGTGTCATTCCAAATTCCAAGATCATCCCAACACGATGATTCACTCTGGCTGCACTTGTCAAGGCCTGGAAGGAGTTTTTTTCTAACCTTCCTTTTTGATTTCAATCAAGTCCCAGCACTTGATCTCATTGGGCTAATAAGAAAAGCTTACCATTGATCAACTTGGGGCCCTGAACCCACCACGGAAGACAAAGAAAAGCAAAGAATCCTCTGCGTACAGTGCTTGTCCACTTGTTTACAACTCACTTTATTATTATTTTTTTAATTTCTAAGGAGTTTCAAAATTGTGTTCAGAGTAAATGATATATCCTTTTATTGATTGCAGTATTATTTTGGACAGTAAGCAGGGTTGCCAGCCTGGGCTTTTGCAAAACCAAATATGCCAGACAGGGTGTGGCCACATCAAGGGGAGGGGACCGAGGGCCCATGGCCCTGCCTCCCTGTGCCCTTGTGGCCTCGCCTGCCAAGTGCCCTATCCCGGAAGGATAGCATGGTGGCCAATTCCTCCGATGCCACGCCCACCCTGCCGCGCTCCTTCCCCGGCGGGCTGGGGCGGGAAGAGGGCTTCCTCCTTAAAACTGTTTGCACATGGCCGGGGAGGGAACGAGGGCTCCTGTGTCCTGTTGAGCCTTTCAGAGGCAGGACAGTGTCATCGGAGGGAGTGTGCTGCTCCACTGAGATGAATGGCAAACCCCATATTTAAGTTATGTTTCTTTGATTTTTTTGTTGTTAATTTTAGGGGATTTTTTTGTTTTGTTTTTTTAAAGAGAAGCAGAACTGGACAGCATTGCAGTGAAAGCAGCTCGGAGCGTTGGAGCGAATGCCAGCTGTTCAGACTGCTCTTTGAAGACCGCCTCCCTTTACTGAATTGGCATTAGGGATTACACAAGCCTTTCAACAGGACTAAAGATTAAAAAGCAAAAGAACCAAGCCTGGTTCGACTTGCGAGCCTTTGCAAGGCGGGTTAGTCAGCAGACTGACCCCGCCAAGCGGTGTTATGGACGGTGCGTGTAGGGAAGCCGAAGTGCAGTAACATCTGCTCACAGCTGCTATGAACCCCAGAAGGACCGAAAAAAGACCCCTCCACTCTATTTTTGTGTTGTTTTTGCACAGACTCCGGAAAAAGTGAAGGCCACCAATCCGAGTAGTACTCAAATGTGAGGGACTGCTGGTCTTGGATTTTTTTTTTCCATTAAATTCAGCTGATCATATTGATCAGTAGATTAAACGTAAATAGCTTCCAATTTTAAAAGTCGAATTGCAGTGTTTTTTCACTGTATCAAACAATGTCAGTGCTTTATTTAATATTTCCTCTTCTGTATCATGGCATTTGTCTACTTGCTTATCTATGACATTGTCAATTATGCATTTGTAATTTTACATGTAATAATGCATTCTTTGCCAGTTTTATTCTATAGGCTATGGACCTCATGTGCATATAGAAAGACAAATCTAGCTCTATCACAAGTTGCACAAATGTTACCTAAACATTAAGTAATTGTAGAACATAGGACTGCTAATCTCAGTTCGCTCCGTGATGTCGAGTGCAGAATGTACAATTAACTGGTGATTCCCCTCCTCCTTTTGATACTACTTGTACCTGTATGTCTTTTAGAAAGACATTGGTGGAGTCTGTATCCCTTTTGTATTTTTAATACAATAATTGTACATATTGGTTATATTTTTGTTGAAGATGGTAGAAATGTACTATGTTTATGCTTCTACATCCAGTTTGTATAAGCTGGAAAATAAATAAATATAACGTAATGCCTTGCCTATGTTTTTGACAAACCATGCATGCTTTTAGTTCAAGTGTGTGTGACGAGATCTTTGATCCCACCTAAGAAAGCTCAAGAGACTTGGCCACTTCCTGTTCAGTAACTGTTGGGTCAGAAATCAACATTGTGAAAGTTAGCAGCAACCAAACCATGTCCAGGAAGCACAGTGTTTCTCAAGAGTCCATGGAAAATGAAGCTAATGGGATGAGCTTCGTGTACCAACCGGTTAAGCCCCTGCCGGTGATGCCAGCATCTGTATGAACACTGGTTGGGGTCCAGCTGCTCTACTTCCAATCCAGCCCCCTGCCAGTCAGTGTGCCTGGGAAGGCAGCAGCAGATGGCCCAGGTGCTTGTGTCTGTCACCCATGTGGGAACACAGGTGAGGTTCCAGGTTCCTACTTTTTGTCTGGTCCAGCCCCAGTGTTGTGGTCATTTCGAGAGTGAAACAGCAAATGGAAGCACCCTTTCTTCATTCATTCTTTCCCTCTAAATCCCGCCTTTCAAATAAAGATTTTTGTTTTGATTAACATGGGGGCTGGCTCCATGGCATAGTATGTTAAGCTTCTGCCTGCAGTGCCAGCATCCCATATGGATGTCAGTTCAAGTCCCAGCTGTTCCATCTCCAATGTATATCCCTGCTGATGCGCCTGAGAAAGCAGCAGAATATGGCCCAAGTTCTTGGGCCACTGCACCTGTGTGAGAGACCCACGAGAAGGTAGTTTCCTAGCTTCAGATCAGCTCGGCTCTGGCTGTTGCAGGGAGCGAGGCAGTGGATGGAAGATCTCCCTCTCTGTCGCTCCTTGCCTCTGTAAATCTGCCTTTCCAATAAAGGTAAATAAATCTTTTTTTAAAAAAATGAACATGATAGCAAAATATATTTGACATTTGTCTCTGCCTTCTAGTGAAAAGCTATGTGGGGCAAAACCTTTTGATTCTCAGCACATGCCTTGAGAAACAGTCTCACCATGACGTGCAAGGTCATGATTACTGAAGAGTGCAGTGTGGCTACTGAGCCGGAATGTCTCATCAGTACTTGGTACTGTAACTAAGTCTGTAACGGTTCAGGCTTTCACAAGAGCACTTGCGTTTAAAGGCTGAAGACCAGGTTAGCAGCAGCCTGTCTGGAACTCGGGGACTCCTCCTGTAGCCTCCAGCAAGCATACATGAGTGTTCCTGTTCCCTCACTGGGAAAGGCTCCGAAGTTGGAAGGAAACTGGGAGGGCTTCCCAGGGGAGTCCAGGGTCCGTTCCCTGTAGACCTTCCCTTTAAACAAAAGTAAATCTTTTTTTAAAAAGTGAGAACTTGCCTAGTTGAAATGACCACAAACATTGAATGGGCATGTTGTGAATTACTCTTTCAAGAATCATATTTTAGCCAGGTACAAAACAAGTGCAAATTGTGTATCTGAGGCTCTGCTTACTGTTCACTTTAGTTTTACAATTCCATTGCTACATGACAGAAAAACTTACAGAGGCGATGAAAACATTGCAGGCAAGGCTAAGAAGTCTTAGTAAAGGCCTTATTTTGGGTTAAACGCCAATTTTATACAGGAGAGGTTAAATTCAGTCTAGCTAGGGTAGTCCTCAACTTCTGCAGACAGTAAAATGTAAACAACTCTGATAGTAACTGATCCAACACAGTAGTTGACATATGTAGCCTGGTCCTATGGGAGCCAGTGAATAGTAATCTCAGAATATTTGATGTTTTCCTTCATTTCTGTAGATTGGGACCTGTGTTCAGTGTGACTAGGATTAATTTAGGATGTGGTCAGTGTTGTGTTTGGTATTTAGATGGGCATACGGTGGGCACTGTGGTGTAGCACGTTAGGCTGCCTCTTGCCACACTGGCCTCCCACATTGGTCAGTTGGAACATGATGATTTGGACATCATAAATACTGGGATAAGAGTGTGAGATTACAGAGGACAAAGGATATTTGCACTGGTTGTTCTTGCTCATTTGAGGGTACCAAAAGATGCTTCTGGAAAGAATGCAACAAGAGAATGGCAGGATCTGAAGAGCGAATGCTGTGAAAGGTTGACTGACTTTAGCAGCACTGGGCTAGTGCACTCCTCAAAGGAGCGGAATAGGAAAAAGGGAAGGCAAAGCCCTGGGATCCTCTAGCCACCTGACTGAGAAATCAAGAAAAAAGACCTGTAATCTTTAAGATAAAGGAAGTATTACTGATAGGGAAATTACAGAAGGTGCTTTTCAAATACCTCTCAGAAAGTCAGACCTAGAGAGATGGGGCGCTTTCATCTGCTGGTTCGTTCTCCAATTGGCTATCAGGAACCAGAAGCGGTATCCAGGTATTGCATGTGGATGGCTGGGGCCCCAGGACATTAAGCCATGTCTCAGTGTCTTCCCAGGTCATTAGCAGGGAGCTGGATTAGAAGTAGAGCAACCAGGACTAGGCCTGGCATCCATATGGGATGCCAGGACCACGGGCAGCTGTTCTACAGCTACAGCACCAGCTCTGTGACACTGGGTTTTAAAAACCAAATCCAAAGAGATGCTTATCTGTGGGATCTGAAGTTCAGCTTCTCCCCAGGACACTTCCTGCATTCACAAAGGACATGTCCACATGTTGGAGAAAATAGATGTTTTCCCCTTCCAGGGCATCGGGAGTCCCTGCAGTTTATAGACTGTATCCCAACATGCCTTCAATTCATTTTTTTGCATCATGTTTTAGGCTGTAAGTCACTGAAGACAGGCACGCCATCTGCTGCAGTTTGGATGTGGCTTGGATGTGTCTCCCTTCCCCCACCAAAGGTTTACACGCTGAAAGCCGAGTCCCCAGCAGAACAGTGCCGAGAAGATGCAGTCACACGGAGGAGGACCTGGGTTCTGGAGAAACAAGTCATTGATGCCATTTTTGCAAGAGCTGGTTATGCACAGAGGCGACCTTCCCACATGCATGCTGGGGGTGTTTTCTCTGCTTCCCGGCCATGCTGAGATGCACTGGGGGAGGTGGTGGGATCGGGGAGGGGCCTCACCACAGAATTAGGGTGGCCACTTCCACACTGTGAGCTACAGACTTCTTTCTTTATAAAGTCTCCACTTTCTGGTATTTTTCTATGGCAACAGTGCCATGTGGAACCAAGCTCTTTCTGGCACTATGTCCCTCAGGTTACCAGTCAATGACAGGAAGAACAAGATCTTGCATCAGTGGGTTTCTAGAACTTCAAAAGACCCCAAAATGTTGAGGAAGAGAGCCAAGCAGATGAGAACAAGTGGAACGGAAGAACCAATCCAGGAGTGGGAAAGGAGTTAGGCCACAATCCTGGTAAATTACTTACCCATGTGCAAACCTGGGACTAGAGAAACAACTCTACGATGTGGAATAGAAATCACAAAGATTCACCTTAAAAAACCACTTCCCAGAGGATCAATTGGATGAAAACTGGACCAGGCTGCTGAGGAGAATTCTGTTGGGTCTGTTCTTCCAGCAACCGTTCTGATACGTGTGCACCTGCTCCCTTGCATTCCAGTGAGCCCCTCTCCATCAAACCAAGAGATGGGAGAAGTCCTTGGGGTGGATGCTGCTCCATCCCAAGGCTGCAGGTGCCTAGAAAGTAACTGGGAAAGCCAAGCTTTGACACTCCTGTGAGCATTCTTTGGTAGTCTACCTGGTTGACTACTGGAATGGGACTGCTTGGTTTTGATTGTTTTTACTTCTGGCACTCTAGAAATGGACTGAATTTCTACACTGGAGATAAGAAGATAGCGCCTACCTCAGGAGTGTCTGTAGCTAGAATAGGCATTACCGCGTATGCACTGGGTGGGACACAGTAGGTTTCCAAAAACGGATACTGGTTGTCAGATTTTCTAAAATATACAATGTTTTCCCCAAAATGTACATGTGAACAACAATTATTTGCTGATTTGCAGCAAATTATAGGCTATGCCTACAACTTAATAAAGCAATTAATCAAAGCTTATCATTTCTTTCTATGCATATTGCTAGCTCAGAGCAATTTGACACACATATGTGCCTCTGTGTGTCTTACGTCTCATACTCCTCTCCCAAGAGTGGACGCAAAATGGTATAAATCATCTCTTTGAGAACAGAAACATGTTAAGTCAGGAATAAACTTCCCTTTAAAAAGAAACTCAGCTATATTTAAAGGGAAGCTATTGATAAAACATTTAACCCTAAGCTTGCATATTCACATCCTGTGTTATCTTTTTCAATGTTCTATTTATTTATTTGAAAGGTATAGAGACCATCTGACAGATTCATCTGTGGGATTATTCTCCAAACACTGGCAGTTACTTGGGGCTTCAAATCTCAGCCCTGCTTCCCATGCAACCTCCTGCCAACGCACCTGGGAGGCAGCCCCGCCCTTTTATATCAGATTTGTTTGTTTGAAAGGCAGTTACAAACAGGCATCCCATCTCGTGGTACATTTCCCAAATATCTATAACAGTCAGAAAGGGCAGGCCAAGCACCTCCACCCAGGTCTCCTTGATGGATGTCAGGGGCCCAAGGACTTAGGCCATTATCTGTTGCCTCCCAGAAGTGTTAGCAGGAAGGGGGTTTGGAAGTGGAGTAGCCGGGACTTGATATAGGGACCCTGATGCTGGGGTGCAGGCACCCCAAGTGGAAGCTTAAGCTGATGCTCCACAGTGCTGGCTCCTGCTCTCTTACTTTTGGTACCAGAGAGCAGCTCCTTCTTTTGACACACACCATTGCCCATGACCCAAACTGAATTCACCTTCTGAGAAAAGGCACATTTAATATTCATTATAGATCTGTGAGAGAAAGGGACAGGTTGTGCTGAACCCCAAGTCAATCTCCTCATTCAGAAAAGGGTTTTGGGAGTTTGGTGAGTTAGGTGAATGGGAGTTATACACCTGGGCAACACAAAGTGACAGCACATTAGAACATGACAGGTACAGAGTGAGAGGAAGTCCTTTGAGCATGTGCATTGAAAAATCTTGCCTTTAGTGAGACTTCTTATGTTCACATAGCGTTGCTGAAATGTCACTGGAGATGTGTCATTTAATATGACAATGAGCTGCTATCTGAGTCGGCCTGCACTGGCTCCACCTGCCAGGCTGGCTACAGCCTGTTCTGTGCGCTTTGACCAGGGACCTTGGGAAGACAGCTCAGCAGATTTTTGTTTATTTATGCAATGACAGCTATTCTGGGATTGTAGGTTACTAAGCAACTGGCAGGCCAGTGCCTATTATGGGCTGTTAATATCTGGCAGCTTCAGGAACCTTGCTGTTAAGTAAGGGGAGGGGCATCTTGTGTCCATGGCTTCACTGGCATTAGTTTTCCAGAACAGTCGCAACAAAATGCCAAGCCTGGCTGGCTGAAACAACAGCAATGTGTCTTCTTGCAGTTCTGCAGCCTGGAAGGCCCAGCTCAGGCTTGCTTCTCCCACGTGCGGTCTCTCACTCTGACCTGCAGCTGCCTGCCTTCTGTCTTTCCTCTGCACGCATCCCCTGGGCCTCCCTCTTCTTAACAGTTTCGACACCTGTCCCATTGGGGTAGCCCCCTCCCTGACTGCATGACCTCACTGAACCCTGATGACCTCTTTGAAGGCCCCACCAGCAGGTCCTGTTAGATTGGGAGTAGAGCCCTGGATTGGGAGACCAGAATTCAGTACCTAACAAGCAGTCATCAAGTGATCACACAGCTAAGAGCAACATCTCCAGTTCATGAACACTACAGCCGCCAAGCACAGCTCAGAGAGACATCCACGAAAAACTCCTCCACAGAGCCATCAGAAGGGTTAACATTTAAGATGCCAACTGCTGGGGCCAGGATTGTGGGGCAGCTTGTTAAGCTTGTTAGGTATCCTGTGAGAGTAATGAATGGTTCAGGTCCTGGTTGCTCAACCTCTGTTCCTGGGGAAGCAGTGGAAGAGACCCAAGCACTTGAGCCCCCACGCCCAGCTGTGAGTCTCGGGCACACCTCACGTTCCTGCCTTTGGTCTCACCCAGTCCCAGCCACTGCAGCCCTTTGGGACACGAACCAGAAAATGAAGGCTTGCTCGCTCGCTCTTCCTTTCTTTCTGTAACTGCCTTTCAGATTAATAAAAACAGACATGAAAGAAAATAAAATGTGTATGTTGAAAACATCAAATACTATCAAAGGTGTGGAGGAATAGGGTCCCTCATATTGCTGGTACGAATGTAAAATGACATAGTCACTTTGGAAAGCCACGTGACAGTCTCTATGCAGAACTCAGCCACTGAACCCTGGGCATTCTTTCTCAACCTGTTCAAGGTAATGCTTAGAGTCTCCTGGAGGGTGTGGCTGCCGCAGGTGCAACACAGCCTTGTTTGTGGCTCGTGACTGCTACCTGTTCTTAATGTGACCTGAACAACACACTGACAGCAGAAAGAACACAGACTTTTCCCTTTCCAGGTCTCCAGGTACGATTTCCCTGTGCCTATGTCGAACAAGATCACGAAAAGCTTGTGGGCCTACAGGCCTCTCTCAACCGTGCAGTATTTCTTCCTTCCCATGCTCTGCTGAGTCCAAGATCTGAAGATTTATTTATTTTTTATTGGAAAGGCAGATATACAGAGAGGAGAGCCAGAGGAATATCTTCTGTCCGATGGCTCACTCCCCAAGTGGCCGCAACGGCTGGAGCTGAGCCCATCCAAAGCCAGGAGCCTCTTCTAGGTCTCCCACATGGGTGCAGGTCCCAAAGCTTTGGGCATCCTCTACTGCTTTCCCAGGCCACAGCCCTGACACCTCCCTAGTGTGCCCCTCTCTCCCAGAGTTCCCAGTAGGGAATGGCTTTCACTATGCAGATTTTCGACCTCTTTTAAGTTGTCATGACCACTAATTCTGCATAATAGGTAACTAAAAAGCTTTCTGTAGCCCCAAGTTATTATTTTTCCTTTCTCACTTTCTTTACACATTCACCCCAATCAAAAGTTTAGGGGAGTTTGACTGGAGATGACATCCGTGGTTTTTCATGGTAATATTTATTTTTAGATGCAGAAGAGATCTAGTCATAAACTTGTGCTTGCTGTCAGAGGTCAAGGGAATGCCTTTGGCTGGGGAAATGGAACTGGTTTGAATGCTACATGACTCAAGGCTTGAGAGACAGTTGGTGAGCTTCCCGAATCCTTGAACTGGGATGCGAAATACATCTCCCAGGACGCTGAATTGCAGTTTGCTCGGGTGACACCAGGGAAGGCTGGGCTCTGTCTGAAAGATGAAGCAATGTGGAATGTGGGCAGAAGTCTGAAGAGGGCAGGCGGTGCCCTCGGCGGAACGGACAGTCACCTAGAAGAACCCCAAGAGTTTCCAGTATTTCCGCTGCAATATTTAACTCTTTTTTGTGCTTTCATTGACAAAAGTTTAGATCATTGCAAACATTACAACATCTGGTATTTCACTCCTGTTACCAAGACTGGCTAAAATAGGGCTTTCGTTGTAAATTGATTTTCTAGATAGAGTGGGAACAACGGAGGTTTCCAAGAAAGGATGTTTGTGTGTGAAAGATCCATGAATAATGAAACTAATTCCAAATTCTTCACAACCATATTTTGAATTGATAATCCTATGTGAATTTTTGGAATAAAATGTGTTAGCATGTTTAGACAATGTAGAATCAGGCTAATTAATACATTCGTCACCACACAAAGTGTTTGCCTTGTTGTGACAATGTTTCAAATCTACTCTTTTAACATTTAAAAATAGTATTATTAAGTATGCCCACCTTGTCGTGGAAGACAACTTCTGTCAAATTTGAAATTTCATATAATTTCTGTAACTCAGTTAAAAAAGATTTATTATTTATCATCTTTTTTCTATTTATTCTATTATTTATTATGTTATTATATTATTTACTTTATTTATTATAAATTATTTCTTATTTATTTGAAAGGCAGAGTGACCAAGAAGGAAAAGTGAAGGGAGTTACAGATCTTTCATCCACTGATTCACTCCCCACAGGGCTGCAACACCCAGGACTGAGCCAGTCTTAAGCCAATAATTCCATGTGGGTCTCCCCTGTGGGTGGCAGGAGCCCAGCTCCTTGGGTCCCTTTGCACTGTCTTCCCAGGAGTGTTAGCAGGGAGCTAGATCCAAGGCTGAGCACCTGTACCTGAACCGTCTCTCTGATGTGAGATGCTGGGTCATAGGTGGCAGCTTAATCCACTCTGCCACAACGAAGGCCTCCATCTGAAAACCTTAAAGCTTTAAGTTACACTTTACATGTTCAGATTGTAATGTCTGGATATCATGATGCATTTTCTCTATAATTTTTTCGAAATGCAAAGTGTCAAAAATCAGGGTTAATGTGGATAAGCATTAATAGTACCACAGCTTTTTTTAGACCCTGGCCTCTCTTGTTGAATAACAGATAATTATTAAATATAACAATCAGTTCAATCATAAGTGGCAGGAACTGTGAGACAGTGGATTAAGCCACTGCCTGTAACACCAGCATCCCTTAAAGGAACATGGATTCCCAGCTGTTCTACTTCCCATCCAGCTCCTCCTCGTGCCCCCAGGGAAGCAGGGGAGCATGGCTCAGGCTGCCGCTTGCCTGGCCTGGGCCTGACTACTGCAGCCACTTGGGGCTCTCTCTCTCTCTCTCTGCCTCTCGTGTTCTCTGCCTGTCAAATAAATAAAACAGAATTTTCAAAAAGGAAATAATTATGTAAAGCTAATATTTTTCAAAATGAAGTGGAAGAAAATTTGGGCATTGAGAAATCTGAAATAACAATAGCTCGCTGAGCCCTCAGGAGCATTATGCTTGAGGATGCTGAAATCCAGCTTTGTTTGTGTCAAACATTCACGTTAAGCAACATGACAGAAGAGACCCTTTGCGCTTCCTCTGGCAGCTTCATTTGAAGAGAAGCACTTCTGGGAAGTTGCAGTGAATGCATCTTTCCCTACGGTTTCCTGTAAATGCAAATTGGACCTCTGGGCGTGCTGCCTAAGACAAAGTTAAGGCCTCCCTGAAAGCCAAAGGGAAGCAGCAGAGTCCCCAGTGTTGGGGCTACAGAGCCTGGCGTCCCAGAACCGCCAGGAAACACAGCAACACACAGAACCAAATCCCCTCAGCCTTGTCCTCTCAGTGAACCAAGCCATGGGAAGAGACAAGTGACCCCATAGCAACTGCTCTGCTCCACTCAGACCCCACCGAACCCCACCCAAGCCCCGCCAGCCCATGCCTTCTAAAACTAGAACCAAGTAAATTTGAGAAAGACAATCACAGAAGACTACAAATAATTTTTAATTGTGCCCAAGGTTTCTGAGAGTAACGAATACATAAAAATATCCGATTATTTTTTATTGTTTGTTCTATATGCCTGAGCTAGATACAATAACGTATGTACTCCTTATTTTGTGAGGCAAATTTCGATGTTAACTTTTTGGTTTACAAAATTGTTTCCGGTGGTGACAGAGCTCACATGAGCAATCCAACTTAAGTCAACAGGGTTAGACATGTTGAATGGGCTGCCAGGGAGTAGCATGGCAAGAGGACAGCTGGAAGCTGACTACCACTGCCCTGTGCTGCCAAGGAAGAGTGGTCGTGGCAAACAGAGGTTGTCTGTTACGGAATGGCTTGCAATCTGAGAGGCACACTAGTAACGCTGTTATCCTTGTGAGGGTGAGTTTTTCTCATGATCAGACAAGTTTCCCCAGGTAGGTGATTTCCTTTTCTGGGCAGAGCTGGGGAGCCCCTGGACCACTCATAGCATTGGGATTTCCTATTGCCCTGGGACTACCAGAGTAATACACTGAGTTAAACATCATCCTTGGCAATTCCCACAGCTATGTGGACAAATTGGACTCCTCTCCCACCCCCTGTAAATGCAGAAACAAAGTTCTATCCCCAAAATAAGAAAATCAGATGAGAAGGAACCCCTATAACCTGGCCTTTGATTCAACATGTACCTGTGCGATGCTACTGCAAGCCACCACTATTTAACAAAGACACTGTGTTTTGTACTTCTACAATACAAATGAAAGTAACTGATCCTTTTATGATCTTGCAAATCACTTGACCCATGTAACATTTTATTTTCCCCTAGTACTCTGTCATATTTTCCAAGTAAGAGAGAAATTAGAAACAGACTGAAGGGCCCGGCGGCGTGGCCTAGCGGCTAAAGTCCTCGCCTTGAAAGCCCCGGGATCCCACATGGGCACCGGTTCTAATCCCGGCAGCTTCACTTCCCATCCAGCTCCCTGCTTGTGGCCTGGGAAAGCAGTCGAGGACGGCCCAATGCGTTGGGACACTGCACCCGCGTGGGAGACCCGGAAGAGGTTCTAGGTTCCCGGCATCGGATCGGCGCGCATCGGCCCGTTGCGGCTCACTTGGGGAGTGAATCATCGGATGGAAGATCTTCCTCTCTGTCTCTCCTCCTCTCTGTATATCTGGCTGTAATAAAATGAATAAAATCTTTAAAAAAAAAAAAAAAAAGAAACAGACTGAAAACGTAGACCTACCCTTGGATGAAGAGGATATGTTCAGCCTAGAAACAGATTACTGACTTGGTGAATCCAAAACTAGTTTAGGAAAATAAAGTTTCAAAGCCATGAAATCAAAGCCGTCTTGGTCTCTAATTTGATGTAGTCAGGAGATTTTTGAAAATCAAGAACTTCTGGATCAGTTATTTTTAGCCATCTGTGCTTCACTGGAAATGGGCTATAGCGCTCCAGACACCATGCTTGTATTGTTGTGAGTTAATCTTTTGGACAATTGCTTCTTTTCTTTTAAATTTCCCCAGGGTTACCAGATCCCACTAGAGGTTGAGATGCTTGTGAAGTGGTTTGGCAAGCCCTGAGCATGTGGTCATTTTAGTAAGAAAATAATCCTGTTATGATTCAGCCCTAGGCATGAGAAAAGCTCACTTTCCCCCTGACTCCAGTGTTATTTGAGAATTTACAAACAACCAAGTGATTCTGTGTAACTCAAGGACAGAGGTAAGGATCTAGCTTTAAGAAGGCAATGATAGATTTTCCTTCAGAAACTCTGTGCGTGTGTGTGTGTGTGTATGTGTGTGTGTGTGTGTGTGTGTGAGAGAGAGAGAGAGAGAGAGATGTTCCATCTAAAAGGCCTCATTTATGTGTCACACCAATGTAGTAGACTCCTTGGCTGTAAGCATCATCTGTCTCTTCTATTAACTCTTTATTTATGGACTGGTTCAAACGTTCATTCTCCACTCCAAGGAGAACACATGATTAGGTCTGGTCAATCAGAACACCATATCCCATTAGGTAATGGGTCGATGATGTGATCATGACTTAAGCTGGGCCAAGGAGAGTCTTCCCTGGAATTGTCACTGCACTTGGTTAGAGGCATTCTAACCAAATGGGAGCATCATTAGCCTTGCCTGTGGAACTACAACCCGGAAGAGCTGGGGAATTCAGAAACTGCTGAAGATTGTGCTGATCATTTGCTTCATCGTTGCCTGGGTCCATCCATATCCCTGTATTTTCTAGTTTCAGGTTATTCTGGCAGCCAGAAGAGTCTCTGTCCATTGATTGGTTTTGCTGGGAATCTTAACAATTGGCCAGGACAAAGAATGAAATATGATTAGGGGATCTCCCTGAATGAGAGACTGACAAAGATCAAATTTAGGAACTTAGTTTCAATTTAGTAATTAAATAATTCATGCTGCCAGAAAAACAAACAACTTGGTTTTATTAGTTGAGTCATGTTGTAATGTTAAATGTAAGAAATTGCTTTGTAAATTAGTGCAGGCTGATCTACATTCTTCAGAATGAATTTGAAGTCCTATAAAATAGGCTGAATAATATCATTTCCCTCAGCCCTCCAGAAAGGTATCCGTTTCTTCACACCCCCCCAGAAGTGTTATTGTTATATGGCAAAACGGACTTTGCCAAAGTGATTGAGTAAAGAGTTTTGAGACAGTAGGTGCTAAATGTAATCAGTCAGGTAAGAGGGTACCAAGAGGAAGATCAAGGAAGGAAGGAGGTAGTGTGCCAATGGAGGCAGTGTGGAGTGATGTGGCCATGAGCCAAGGAACGCAACAGCTTTTAGAAGCAGAAAACAGGCAGTGGCTTCTGTGGGCCCTGCAGAAGGGACCTGCTCTGTTCTCAGCATCCCACTCAGACTTCCAGCCTCCATAACGGTAACAACATCAACCGGTGATCTTGAGCCACATGCTTTATGGTAATCTGTTGCAGCAGCCATAGAAGACGAATGCAACCACTTTCAGTGAAATAGATACTTTTGAAATGGATCACCTCCTGTTGAAAAATATTTTACCTCCTGAACTGCTGGCAGCCACAGGGTGGCCTCATTCCCAGAGTCAATTTGAAGGTAAAGATGGGGATTTCCCGGTGAGTTGAATTCTCTGATAGGATCATCAGGTTCCAATTAGACCATGGGGCTCATGAACACACCTGATTACTGGAGTGGGGCCACCAGGAGTTCTTGGGAGGAAGTCAGCTGATTCCCCAGCCAAGCTGCAATGCTGATGGACAGGAAGTGACACTTCCCCTTGGGAGACTGTGTGCCACTCAGGAAACCATTTCCTGTCAGTTGAAGTGTCTTTTAATAGCTGGGAAAAACTTGGGAAAATCAAGTGGTGAGACACGGAAAAAGGTTTCTTAGTTTATTTACTTTGGCTCTCTGCAATGTTCTCAAGCTCCAGCAGATGGGTGGCTCTGGGGAAAACAGACGTAATTGCAATTAAAGGCGTCCTTGATCGACTCTTTGAGGAGTCACATTGCCTGATGCTACACGTGAGAGAAGTTCTAAGTTAGAGGAACAAGAAATAGGACACTAGTCACAACCTTGGGTCTGTATTCCAACAAAGACCTGCTACGTTTCTGTTGAACATTCATGTAGCGTCCACATCCATCTGAATCCTTCTCACCCAGCTAGGAAAACAAGCCAGATGCTCACCTTTAACTTAGAGGCCATCTCATGTCCTGGGATGGGCATTGTGGCACAAGTGGGTTAAACAGGCCCTTGTGATGTCCTCATCCGAGAGAGACTTGAGATTGGCTTCTGCCTTTGCTTCCAATCTAGTGTGCACCCTGGGGAGCAGCAGATGATGGCTCAAGTACCTGGGCCCAAGCCACCCACATGAGACATTCAGATAGAATTCTGGGCTCCTCCCAGCTCTGGCGTGGCCCAGATGGAGTCCATCTCCCTCTCTTTTGTTCCATCGGTAACTCTGCCTTTGAAATAAATACATAAGAATATATCAAAAATAACATATTAAAAATATTTTAAATATATTTTAAGAATTCTGTGTCTTGAACTCATAAGCTGGAAACACTGAGGGGCCTTCAGTGAAAATTGGGGGTCTGTGGACTTCATTTATTTAGGCTTCTCTTGGCTTTCTGGCTAACCTAGAGTTTCAAAGACTGGCTAGGTTTCTGTTTTTTTTTTTGTTTTGTTTTGTTTTGTTTTAAGTCAGATACACAGAGAGGAGGAGAGACAGAGAGGAAGATTTTCTGTCTGATGATTCACTCCCCAAGTGGCTGCAATGGCTGGAGCTGCATCGATCCGAAGCCAGGAGCCCGGAGCCTTCTCCAGGTCTCCCACACAGGTGCAGGGTCCCAAGAGTTTAAGCTGTCCTCAACTCCTTTCCCAGGCCACAGGTAGGGGACTGGATGGCAAGTAGGGCCACCGGGATTACAACTGGTGCCCATATGGGATTCTGGTGTGTGCAAGGTGAGGACTTTTGTGCCAGGCACTCCTGATTTTGACCTAGACCAGTCCTGGTTGTGGCAAACATTTAGGAAGTGAGTCAGCAAATGGAAAGGTCTCTGTAGCTCTGCTTTTCAAATCAATAAGTAACTTAAAAAGAAAGACACTATTTGCTCCAACAGAATGCTGGCATCATCTATAGTTAAAGCTCTTAGAGAAACATCTCTATAGAAATGGCTGTTGATGCTACTCCATGGCTGGGTGACAGTAAAAGCTCATGTTACTGCAGGGTGATGAATGCGTGATAGCATGTTGGTTTTGTTTCCCTTGAGAACATGCCGGCGAGGGCTGTGCTGATTTAAGAAAGGGTTAACCAAGGAAACACACTGGGTTACTTTATCGAAGGTTTTTTTTTTCTTTTTCTGTTTTTGCTACTGTTTAATTCTACAGCTCCTTTTAAAATCACCCCAGCTAAGCCTAATGTGAAGGGAAATACCAATTTTACAGAAGACCTGTGAGATAACCATGCAACAAAACGAGGCTCTTTCTCACATACCGTTGTTTGTATAGTACTCATTTTAAGCTCAGTTTTCACTGACTGAAGAAATATATCGATGTACAGATTAAATTTTTATCTATCACTTATCATCCATCATCAATCACCATCAAATAGTTTACCAGAGATAATGCCTGAAAAAAACAGAAATACAGAAAACACAAATGATTGCACTGGCTGAGGCTGTCGGTGTTTTGTGCATTTGTGCTGGAATTTCCATTTTTCTTCAAGGGTTGACAAAGTGGCATTCTGCATTCCCTTTGTGTTTGCTGTCGGAGAGGGTCTTCTGCCTCACCTTGATTCCCACTGCTAACCCCCCAGCCACTTTGGCTTGTTGTTGTGTTGTAACTTTGCTTGTCTGCCTGTCGTTTTGACAGAGTGTAAGCCCTCATTTGTTAAAGATCTATTCAAGTTATTTTGACAAATGTCAATTCCTTATCAAGGAATCTCCTTAAACACCTACACATATGCACAAACACTTTACAAAATAATCTTCAATTTATATTTGGCTCAAAGTAGCAGAAACCACAAATCACTAAATCATAGTTCTTTGTGGCTTGCTTTGATGAAGGTGTAAACTGGTTTTTGAATTTTAGTTCAAAGACCTTTTCTAGCATGGCAGAAATAGTCCAAGAGTCTCAGGTGGGCAAGCAGAGGACACAGAGACACAAATCCTGTGAACAGCTGGGGACTCCACAGAGCCATCACCCAGGCAATACTGCGCAGCTAAATGGGGCCCGTTTGGCCAGGCAGGCAGTGGCTTGGTCAGCAGCAATGGGAAGATAGACACAGGGCTAAAGGCACAAGGTGCATTCTCTCTCCAGGGATACATGGATACGAAAACTGTTGTGTGTCTTTGCAAGAAAGTAGAGATCCTGAACAGACTCATAAGAGACTGGAGCTGCCTTTCCCAAAACAAGCCGACCACATGAACACGTGAGATACGCAGCTCTGCTGAGAAGGCAGGCAGGTGCACACTTGACATCACTTTGCTCACTTCCAGGTAGCAGATGCCTGGGCGTACTTATGCTGTGCATGAAGTGGGGGGAGGGGAAATGCACAGCCTGCTTCTGTTATCCTAGCAGTAACTGCAAAGGCAGAAACAGCAGCTCTCCTTCCTAAGTGGATCCGAGGTACCTCCGGAGCATGCTAAGTTAGCACTGATTCCAGCTCTCCAGGGAGGTCTTAAACACCACTGAATACCTTAAAAGTTTTCTCCACCTCAGAGACTACCTGTTTACACAACTGTTCATCTGATGGGCCCTGTTTGGACTACACAGCCTCCAAAAATGTCAGGGGAATGGAGAGCCTTTAGTGCAGCATTGAGGCGCGCTCACCAAGCTTTGCCTACCTCACATTCTGTTGTGCTGTCCCTGAGCCGGCAATGTGCTGGAGGAGGCCTAACCTTAGCCCTAACCCCATCCTAACCCTAACCCTAACCCTAACTGGTCCTTGTGATCACGCTAGATGAGAACCAAGTAGGATGCAAACAGCTACGTCATATTTCTAAACCACAAAGGCGAGAGCTTGGTCTTCCTGCTGCTTGGTGACAATGTTCAGATCTGATGGCAAGCGCTGTGACTAGATGAGGGCTGCTTTTCTGACATTATTTAACGATCAGATCTACAAATACTTGCTGCAGGTCCCCCATGGGCCAGGGCATTAGATTTACCAGAAAAACAGTCAAGTTTCCTATTCTCATAAAAGTCATAAAATATTTCCTCCAATCAGATGCACTAAAGGTGACATTATTGTTTCCTTACTACCATAGTCCTTTAAGCACAAGATGCACACATTTAGAGATGATACTGATGGCCCATCTATTTGTTTATTTTTAAATCTGTATAACATCTAGCTGACTGCTGGGATCTGGGAATAACCGCTGGGGGTGGCTGCTTCGCCTTGCCGCTTTGATGACCATAAGACATCTTGTGTGCTCTACCGCAGCACCTGGGTTTGAGTGCTAGCTCCGGCTCCCAAGTCAGTTGACCATGAACGCACACCCTGTGATTCAGCAGGTGATGGCTCCCAGTAGCTGGGTCCTTGCCACACATATCGGAGACTTGGGTTGAGCTCCCGATGCCTAGCTCTGGTCCAGTCTGTGCTGTGAGCGTTTGGAGAGCAAACCAGTGGTAGGAGAAGCAGTTTTGTCTGTCCGTCTGCCTCTCAAACACATTAAAAAGGATTTTAAAACAATTTGCTTCAATAAAAGGAAAGCTGCTAACCAACTCACTTAATTTTTTGAGATTTTTAATGGGGTGGGAATTTGTGCCTACTGATTTATTTTTTAAAGCACTATTTTTAGAGTGCCATAGCACAGATAGCTATTAGTACAATTGAATAATTAACCTTGAACCAAAACTTAAAACCGTTTGATATCTTCGCAGGAAACTCACTTTTGGTTCAAAGTGTTTAAATGACTTGGCGCACCCATGGATACAGAATAACATGTCTACATTTGCATTCTGTCCCACTCCTCCCACTTCCTATTCTGCTGATTCTCAAGATCGCCAGTGTGATTTCTGTCTCACTCATTCTGCACAGCAACATTTTGTGATTGCCGGGCTGGCCTGTTCCATATGCATCTCCTCTCCCAGGCTAACATCACTCTTGTTTCGTTTACCCAGCTTCCAGTGCTGAACGTGTACAGATGGTCTGGGATAAGCAGCTCAGGTGGCTCTCAGAACTCAATGCTAAGGAGATTACGGGTGTCTGGTGTCTCTGTTGGCCAGAAGGATTTGCAAAGGGACATAATTAGTAATCACAAGTTGAGCAGAAATTAAGAAAACGAATTCAGAATTTAAAAGAAGACTTGATTTACTGAGAATTGCATGACAGGGAGGAAAGAGAAAAGATCTCGCTAGCCGGTAGCTAGGCAAACATCACACCCCACCACAAATGCTATTGGAAAGGTGATACTGATAATAGTGATGGGGGGGTCTAGAACACCAATACTATAATACATACCAATACATATATATAATAACAATGGTTATTTTTTAACTTTAATATCTGAACCCACAGTGTCTTTCTTACTAGAAATACCTTAATTCTTTCATCTCTAGGATACTGGAGGGGAAAAAAAAAACCTCATCTAGGTATGCCTGGTGTTTGATGTAACCCAAATGTCAGTCTCCCAAGTGTCTCATGCCTTTTTGGCTTCTGTGAATTACCTCTCTCTGAGCTTCTTCAACAAAAAGATCTTGAGCTTTCCATAAGAGAAAAAATCTACACCTGAGCTCTACACAGGCAGACAGCCAAGGCACGTATCACTTCAGCTGGTGGAGCAGTACGTGTTGGCAAAAACTGACAGAGGCAGGCACGGTTATGGGTAAGCTTGTCCTTCATTGAAAATCCCACTCTAGCCACTGCAAATGCCTCTAGGGAGGCAGCATGCAAGGCAGGCCCAAACCTGAAGCACGGAGTAAGCTGTGTGACCGGGGAAGCAGCCTCCCTCTGTCGGTGTCAGGGCAACCATCCAACAGCCATCTCATGGGGCAAAATCTTGGGCTGAGCCTTACCCTTAGGGTTCAGTGTTTATTTCTGGAGAAGCATTAGTCTCTCCTGGGGATGGTCAGGGACCTGGTGCTCAATCCTTGTAACTACTGCTGTATAATATGGCCAGACGGCAGCAGGATTCACCACATCCACTTTTGCTCACAAGGGAAACACCTGCTTTCTGTTGGCATGGTTGGAGGGCTGGGGTCCAAGCCTGTTGTAGATTAGAATTAATCATTTTCAGCATAGGGCCATAGCTGGACTCCATGAGGTGTGCAGAAAGCCAACTCTTTCTATGGGAGGGTGGCTGTAGGAATCAATTTGGACAACCTTTACCTTGTAAGTAGAAGAGGCTTGGTCTGTAATTCAGAGAAAAGAATTATGCAATGAATAAGAATTTTCCATTGTTTAAGACTTCTTGCTCCACTGACATGTGACAGAAAACCCTTGTGACATGGCCAAGGCTTTGTCCACACAACATGAGTGGAGGCGCTCCTTGACACTGATGGCACTCCTTGACACTGATGGCACAGCTCTGAGAACACAGGGCTTTCCCTTTTCCTTGCCTCCACACTGGGGAACTAAGTTGCGATTCAGCTTTCATGAGAGAGGAGGCCACACAGCCCTTGACCAGAACAACAGCAGCACGACCTGGGTCCATGAGCAGTTGCGAGGAGCAGGAGGCCCAGTCCACTGGGAAGGCTATCCGCCAGGGAAACAAATCTTCGTTCCTCTGCCACTCACTGCATCTTCTGGGTCTCTGTTCAAGCAATGTAGCCTTAATGATGATTTCATTATGACATTAATTATAAATTACTTTTGAGGTGGGGGAAAATTCTCCTCTACCTTTCTAGGTTCTGTGCCCAAGGTCCCATACATGTGGTTGGCAAAAGGCAGATTCAACAAAAGTTTCTCAACATGCAGGCCACTCAGGAACTCAGTGGAGTGATGGTCTGTCCAGACTCCCAGGAAGGGCAGACTCTCCATGTGTCTCTCTCAGCACTCGCTGTCCCTGCCTGTCCTTTAGCAAAGGGAATCCATCAGATTGAGGGAGTGATGCAGCTCGCGCCAGAGTTCTAATTCCCAGGCTCAAGAACCCATTTGCTTCTCCCAAAGCTAAACCCCGTTGGCCACTGTCTCCTGGAGGGGACCAGATAAAATTGCTTAGGGGAATTCCAGGCCCAGGCATGGAAATCCCATGTAATGCCTCAGATCTGGTGAACCTCCTTGGTCACTGTAGCAATTCCCTGTTGAGCATGCCATCACTGCCCGAACAAGCACTGATCTGAAACGAGCTGAGCAGACACCTGCTAGCCCCAATTTCAATCTGTAAGAACTTTCTCTCTCAACTACTCCGGAAGCCTGGTAATTAAGCAATAGTCTATTACCTGGCTCTGTACTTTGCAATAAGTACTACTGTCTTCCATCACCCCCAGCCCAGTGACTGATTTTCTGCCTGTTTGTCTCATGCACTCAGATTTGGCAGTTCTACAGCAACACCTCTAAGCAGTTGGGAACTGTTCAGCAAATGTTGGAACTTGAACTTGTTGTAATGCACCTTAGGAGAAGAGCATTGAAGTTAAAGCAAAGTGCAAGACAAAATAAGAGGATTAAGTCTTCAAGATGGCCAATTGTGGCAGGGTAAATGAATGGGGAAAAAAGATGAGACGAAGGGTCATTAGAAATGTGTTACGTTGGGCCTGGCGCTGTGGCCTAGCGGCTAAAGTCCTCGCCTTGAACGCCCTGGGGTTCCATATGGGCGCTGGTTCTAATCCCGGCAGCTCCACTTCCCATCCCTGCCTGTGGCCTGGGAAAGCAGTCGAGGACGGCCCAATGCACTGGGACCCTGGGCCCGCGTGGACCATGACTATGACCTGGCTCAGATCAGGGTGTCGTGAGCGTTGGAGCGGTGGTCCAGTGTTTATAATCTCTCTTTCTCAGCTGCTCTGCCTTTCAAATAAAGAAACAGATCTTTTATTTTTTTTTTTATAAAAAGCAAATAATAAGAAAAGAGAAGACAAGAGAAGAATCCAGAGAATAAGAAATAGAGCATGTGCAGCTTTTGTGATGGGATTAACGTCCCCCCACACCATGGAAAGGTGGTGTAGGCGCACAATGAACAGGTGGCTCTCTGTGTGGGAAACATGCCCAATTGAGACCACCTATCTACCAAAGGATAGACTCAGAACTCTGAAGGAAGCAGAAAGCAAGGTGCCATCGCCTTCCCCCACCCCCAAGAGAGCAGTGAGAGCCGGCAGGAGCAGGTAGAATTCCCAGGCTTCTCTTCCTTGTCTCCCTGCCATGCCAAGTTCCCTCCTCTCTCATTGGTTGAGAAAGCTGAGGTGCAGTCCAGCTTGGCGTGACTGATGTGGGAAAGGCTAATACTTCTGGGCAGCATGCTCATGTTAAAACAAAACAAATGCTACCAAAAGAGTGGATTTGTGAACTAGGCAGGCCCTCATCTAGCTACCAGCTTTATTCTACATCAGCACCAGCAGATGACGCATTTATATTGTTTAAAACAAAACCTGGCAAACAATGCGGGAGTCAACACCAGTTCACGGAACAGAGTATAAAGAAGCAAAAACCCCACTAAGATTCTTAGGACACTGTATTAGTAAAATTGTTTGACAAATGAACCAACTTGGGGACTAGTGTTGTGGCATAGCTAGTAAAGCTGCCACCTGTGCTGTCAGCATTCCCCTCGGGTTATAGCCCAGATGCTTGCTCCATTTGTGACCCGGGTCCTTGCCAATGGCCTGGGAAGAGCAGCAAAAGGTGACGGGTCAAGTGCGTGGCCCCCTGTTACCCACCTGGCAGACCTGCCCTGACCATTCCGGCGACCTGGGGAGTGAGCCAGCCAGGACAGAACTTCTCACCGTGTGTCTCTCCCTCTCTCTCTGTGAAACTGTTTCAAATACATTATTTTTTTTTACAAAAGGGAAAAGCAACTAGCCTATCCTGAAGAAAAGAAACACACGTTTTTCCGAGCTCTCATGGTGTGCAGTGGAGACAGACTTTGGAAAATAACCAAGAGAAAAACAAGAACGAAGCAAGTTTACTCACGTAGTCAACATGCACTACGCTGGAAAAAAAGAGCCACGAAGCACCAGCTCAGCAACCTGCCCTCACACCTCAGCCAAGAGCGACCCAGTTCCGAGAGGCGGCATGACCAAGGAAAAGCTGTTACGGTCTTCAGAGAAAGGAGAAACTATGAGGTGTATGGAAGGAAGTCTGCTCAGAAAATTGTATTCCAAAGCTCACTACTTTGGCAAGCCGAACACTCTGGAATTAAAAGAAGCTGGAAGACCTTAGAAAATATCTCAGAATCGAGGACTTGCTAACCTTCTCTTGTTATTCTCTGCCAAATTCAGGGAAGTACTCTCTTTGGGGAATTCGCTTACCTGACTGAGAAAAATCCTTCCAGCAGAAATGTAATTATGTTCCCGCCCCTCCTGAGGAATCTCATTGAATAACCAGCCACGATAAACCACCCGAGAGGAGGAGAAACTAGCAGTGGTCATCAGACCTCACAGACTTGATGTGCTCCTCCAAAGGCAGGTCCGAGAGATGACCTGCACAAGACCACCTTGGCTAGAGGTGAAGTTTCCTCTTCTCCCAGTCCTGGAACTGCTGCCATGTCTCTACAGGACCCTCAAGCCCGTGTCTGGAGCTCAAAATGCTATTCCACTTCCAACGGTCAGCTTTGTCCGTGAGCCTCGTTTGGATTTGCACAACACCTGTGCCCAGCTATGTTGAGAAAATGTGTGGAGATTTTTCTCTTGTTAATCTATTTTTAGTTCATTTCAGCAGGCTCAGTTTGAAACCTTCAGTAGGAAATCTGGAGCTTGAAGAACCAGGTCCCCAGTGTAACTTACTGTGGGTTTCTCCTTTAAGGACAGCTTGCATCATATTGGTGGGAGCCAGAAGCACTCAGTCATGTGGCTATTCAGAAGGGCGTGTTCTGGCAGAGACTACTGACTCCCAGTATCCATGTCTCTGCTGGCAAGTTCATACCAGGTATCCAGCTTCTAATGTGTTTTTGAAAATGTCTATTTACTTATTTTGAAAGAATTAGAGAGTGAGAGATACAAAGAGAGATATTCCATCCACTGTTCACTCTCCAAGAAAGCACAGTGGCCAGGGTTGCAAGGGTGTAAGCTAGCAGCCAAGAGCTTCTTCTGGGTCTTCCACGTGGGTGGCCAGGGATCAAATGCTGGGTCTATGTTCTATTGTTTCTCCCAGGCCATCAACAAGGAGCTGGATTAGAAGCAGACTGGCTAGCACAGGAATCGGTGCACCAATGGGATGCTGGTATTGCAGGCATTCCCTGTATGGCAGCCCCCAACTCAACGTAATGCCTATCTTCCCTCTTCAGTCTTGCCCTCTTCCCACACTCCTTTCTAATCGGATGGCCACAGTGTCCAGCCAACTGCCCAAGCCCACACTCTAGTATAAATCTAACACAAATCCTTTTCTCTGTCTTCACTGTTTCACCAATCCTATTTTACCTACAAAATATCCCTTATGGCTTTCATTTCTTTTACGTACCATTACTCTAACCACCTCATTGGTTTCCTCAGAGCCAGAGAGGTTGTTCTGATAACTATGATGAAATCTGCTTAGAATATTTCTAATGCCTGCCAATAGCTCTTACTATTAAAAGCAAAGTGTTAACGTGTCATATAAGCCTTGTGTGGTCCATCCTGGCCTGCTTCTGTAAGCATTACATCAAGTCTCCCTTCTGCTACAACCACTGCCGTCTTAGCTCATTGAACTTCTTGTGATAATAAGCAGTGAGATCAAGTCCCTGTCCGAATAATATAAGGAGCAGAGATCCTTTCAGAGTGGACAAAGTGTTTGCTTCTTGTCAGAGGCTGCGTTTAGCAAGTTAGTTTTATAATAACAGATCACACAGCATTACCAATCCCAGCCCTCTGATGTGTTTTTTAGTTTTATCATAAGAGCATACTAGAAGTTACAAATTCCAAACTCCTCGGATTGTTATCCCAGCCCTCTGATTATTCCAATCTTCGGATTCACTGTCATGTCCAAGGGGAAATGCTTCCTTGACATGAGACAAACACTGAGATCGCCTTCTTCACTCTGAGACACTGCCACTGGCATTTCACACAGGGTTTACACTCTGCCCAGAACATTCTCCGGCCCTCTCTCCCAAACTACACCTCTAGTTAAGTCATACTCCCTAGAACAGAAGCTCCTGTCAGTAAAGATTGTATTTGTTGTACTCATCATTGTACTCCTAATGCCTAGCACACTGCCCACTATTTTAATAGGAGGTTTAAAAATATCCATCAAGCTGGCAACATGCCCGAATGTCAATATTTACTAGGTAGTTTGAAATGTAAGAGAGATCATAACCAGAAAAATAGATTCGGGGATCATCCTCACAGCACTGATACCAGCAGAAAGGAAAATGAACAGGTTTCCACTAGATAGGGTGCATTAAAAATGGAAGAGACTGGGCCCGGCGCAGTAGCCTAGTGGCTAAAGTCCTTACCTTCCTTGCACTGGGATTCCATACAGGCGCTGGTTCATGTGGGCCCAGTGGCCCCACTTCCCATCCAGCTCCCTGCTTGTAGTCTGGGAAGGCAGTTGAGGATGGCCCAGAGCCTTGGGACCCTGCATCTGCACAGGAGACTCGGAAGAGCTCCAGGCTCCCAGCTTCAGATCGACACAGCTCCAGCCGCTGCAGCCACTTGGGGAGTGAATCAGTGGATGGAGGATCTTTCTCTCCTTCTCTCTGTAGATCTGCCTTTCCAATAAAAATAAATAAGAGTTAAAAAAAAAATTTCCCTCCTCAGTCTGTAACTACCTTAACTCCATCTACGCCTTTTTTTTTTTTAAACTCTCAACTATTTGGTGTAATGATCGATACTTGGCACAGTAGCATCCTATGCTGGGCTGCTTTGGTTTGAGTCCTGGCTCGGCTTCAACATCAACTTCTTGTTGCTGTACATCATAGGAGAGACAGCAGGCGACGGCTTTGTTACCAGGCCCCTGCTACCTTGCGGGAGAGCAGGACTGTGTTTCTGGCTTGGGCCTGGCCCAACCCTAGCTCTTGAGAAGTGACCCAGCAGATCGCTTCTCGGGCTTTTGGCTAAGATCAAGTGAGAAGTGACCCAGCTGATGGAAGTGTCAGTCTCAGTGTGTACCTGCATTTCTGCCTTTCAAAATCAACAAACAAATAAAGCAAGCTCTCCAATTCCACCTCGCACAGAGCCACCTCTGAACTCTGACTTCTCGGTGAACACCCCCAGCATTGTTCCTGTGGGAGCGGGGTCTTTTCAGGAGGAGTGGGTTCCTAAAATTACAGATGAGCTTGGCGTAACTCGCCCTGTCTCACCGTGCTCAGCTGTCCTGTTACTACATTATGACCCAGAGCAACAGCCCTTGCCAGATGGTATACCATGCTGCTGGACTTGCCAGAACTGTGAATTCAATGAATCTATGAGAAATGCTATTCTGTTATGGCAGAAGGAAGTGGACAGAGTCCCAAAGAGCAGAGAGGCTGTTTTCCTGAGCATCCTCCACAGTGCCTCGAACACACAGGCCCCTTCTCTGGCGGGATTTCTAGATTTCTCATTTTCTAGAGACTTGCATATGTCCTGTTTTCCCCCTCTTAAATTTCTGTCAGATGCTGTTGGATTCTGTTGTCTTTCTATCCTGCCACTTGAGGCTTGAATATCATAATCAATAACATGTGTTGATGGGACACAAATTCAGCTCAAGAAGATGGAAATAGTTGATATTTTGCTTGAGTTTGTATGAATTCTTTAGTCTGTGGATGAAAGAGGTTTCCTATTTTTAAAATGTGAGAGGCAACAGTTACAATTGTCTTCAAGGTGCGCGTGGTACATAATTTGGAGCAAGTGAAAATCCGAGTGATGGTGTTGCTGTGCACTGGTGTGTTTGTTTGCACTCTTCCAGCAGGGTGCAAAGCAGACAGACTCAGGCAGCCAGCCGACACAGCCATATCTTCACCCCATGTTGCTGTGGCCAGCCTTAAGTTGCTACCACAAAGCACATGGAGCACAGGCTCAGAGGTCTGTTTTTTGAGGCTCAAATCTGACTAACCCTTACATAACTGGATCCTGATCTCAAAGAATGGGTTGAAGACAACCAAGTCAGTGTCCCAGGAGTTGGTGACTCTGCAGCTGAACTTGTGCTGTGTGCAGGAAGGGCTGTCCAGGAAGCAGTATTTTCTCACTGCAGATCTGTCCGAGGGAGCCCCTGGTTGTTGCCACAACCCTTTCTTTTTCCCCCTTAGGGCTTTGTTTGCAGCTGCTTTGAATGCAGGCATGCATTCTAAAAATAGCTGTTCCATTTTCTGGTGATTCCAACCAGGTTAGTCCACTTGCTTCCCTGGTTCCCAGGAGGCCACATCCACATTAAGGTTTTGTTAACAAATCTTTGTGTTATTTTTTCTCCCCTCCAACTACAGATGACCCACATTGCACTTCTCTTCACGGCGGTGGTGCGGTTAGCATGCAGGGATCCCAAGCAGTGAGGAGATGAAATGCCCACAGCTGAGTCCAGGCGCAACGATGGGGACACTGTGAGGGAACAGAGCAAACCTTCCAAGTGGCAAATGTGACGCAAAGGGAAGTAGTCACTTTTTTTGTTTTTTTTAAAGAAATGGAGGACTCTTGTTAGAAAGCTCAGTGTGCAACACCAGGGACGGGGACAGGAACGCAAAGACAGTAAGAGATCACAAGACAAAGAAACAGGAAGCATGCTTGAGAGGGATCTCGAGCGAGCACACGTGAACTTCCTATTTTAATGCTGTAAGGTTGACACACATTTTTCTGTTGCTAGCGATTTCCAATGTGGTGGTGATGCTTCTTCTCTCCCACACTTACCCTTCCAACTCCCCCACCACTTCCCCACAAAATAAAGCCATTATTAACGTGGAAGTGTGAAGCTGGCAATGAATTTTGTCTAGATTTGAGGGAGCAATTTAAGACTGAGGCAAATTTGCCACAGTCTAGATTTTACTTTTGGGCCATGTGTGCCAAGAATTCTAACTTGTGAGCACACAGAAGTTTTTGTTTGTTTGTTTGTTTTTGTTTTTGTTTTTAATTAGCTCCACTGAGGTATAACTGACATATAGAATCCTGCAGATATTTAATCCATATGGTTTGATGAGTCTGGACAGGATATGGGAGTACACCTGTGATGACATCACCACAATCAAGGAAATGAATGTATCCATCACCTCCCAAAGTTTCCTATGCCTCTTGCCTTGGATGTATATTTAGGGCATTTAACAAGCGGCCTGGCTGCTTAACACATCATAACACGCACAGCAACTGAGTGTTCACCATGCGTGCTAGGCTGTATGCAGAGGGGTGTGACTCCATCCCATAGCAACCACTGTTCTGATTTTTTTGTTCTAAAAGTTGAATATTTTAAAAAATATATATTTTAACATTTCATTCAATTCGTGTATATTATTCAAATGTATTCAGGAAACAGGGGGAGCGAGAGGGAGGCAGCAAGATGAGGCTCGGAGCTGAGAAGGCCATCCTGTGGCCTGGACGGGGACCCGATGGCTGAGTCATCACTGCTGTTGGCGACAGGAGCTCGGGCCAGAAACTGACCCAGGAACTGCAATGTGGGGCATCTTAGCCACGGGGCTCAGCGCCCACCCCAGATTTGTCCATTTCAGACAGCTCATATGACAGCATTTTCTAAGGAAGTGTCTATTACTTACTTGGCTTACGAAGACTGACGGATCCACTCAGCCTGTTCCTTGAGAATAATAACCCTAGCAGACACAAAGCAAAGAATGAAGGGCTGCCTGCTGGTAGGAGCAGCCATCTCCTTCCCATAGTGGGAGCCTGCTTGGAAGCTTCATTTTCATCAGAAGGCTGCTTGGTGCGTCCCTGGGAGCTTGAAACGTCTATTTCGATGGTGGGCTAGCTTTGCCAACAGATAATAATCCTCATGGTCTTAGTGACTTCCTTTTTGTAATATTCCTCTGCAGGCAATTCCCTTTCCCTTTTTGCTGAAACCATTTTTTTTTCTCATCTATTTATTTTTTCTTGGAGAACCAGTGGGTAATATTTTTTAAAGTCATCACACACATATTAAAAAAAAAAAAACCTGTGAAATCTCAGGAAAGAATTATTCTATCCTTACCATAAAGCCTTTTAAGCAGGTGTGTGAGGAGTCGCAGCATCTCCTTTTGGAGTGACACCAAGGAGAGATCCCTGCTAATGTGCCTGGGAAGGCTGCGGGAGAAGGCCCGAGCGCTGCGGGAGAAGGCCCAGGAGCTGTGGGAGAAGGCCCAGGTGCCGTGGGAGAAGGCCCGGGCGCTGCGGGAGAAGGCCCAGGAGCTGTGGGAGAAGGCCCAGGAGCTGTGGGAGAAGGCCCAGGAGCTGTGGGACAAGGCCCAGGAGCTGTGGGACAAGGCCCAGGAGCTGCGGGAGAAGGCCAGGGTGCTGCAGGAGAAGGCCCAGGAGCTGTGGGAGAAGGCCCAGGAGCTGTGGGAGAAGGCCCAGGTGCTGTGGGAGAAGGCCCGGGCGCCGTGGGAGAGGCCCAGGTGCCATGGGAGAAGGCCCAGGTGCCGTGGGAGAAGGCCCGGGCGCTGTGGGAGAAGGCCCGGGCGCCGTGGGAGAGGCCCAGGTGCCATGGGAGAAGGCCCAGGTGCCGTGGGAGAAGGCCCGGGCGCTGTGGGAGAAGGCCCAGGTGCTGTGGGAGAAGGCCCGGGCGCTGTGGGAGAAGGCCCAGGAGCTGCGGGAGAAGGCCCAGGAGCTGTGGGACAAGGCCCAGGAGCTGCGGGAGAAGGCCAGGGTGCTGCAGGAGAAGGCCCAGGAGCTGTGGGACAAGGCCCAGGAGCTGTGGGAGAAGGCCCGGGCGCTGTGGGAGAAGGCCAGGGTGCTGCAGGAGAAGGCCCAGGAGCTGTGGGACAAGGCCCAGGAGCTGTGGGAGAAGGCCCAGGTGCTGTGGGAGAAGGCCCAGGAGCTGCGGGAGAAGGCCCAGGAGCTGTGGGACAAGGCCCAGGAGCTGCGGGACAAGGCCCAGGAGCTGTGGGACAAGGCCCAGGTGCTGTGGGAGAAGGCCCAGGAGCTGCGGGAGAAGGCCCAGGAGCTGTGGGACAAGGCCCAGGAGCTGTGGGACAAGGCCCAGGAGCTGTGGGAGAGGCCCAGGAGCTGTGGGAGAAGGCCCAGGAGCTGTGGGACAAGGCCCAGGAGCTGTGGGAGAGGCCCAGGTGCCGTGGGAGAAGGCCCAGGAGCTGTGGGACAAGGCCCAGGTGCCGTGGGACAAGGCCCAGGAGCTGTGGGACAAGGCCCAGGAGCTGTGGGAGAGGCCCAGGCGCTCAAGGCCCTGCACTTCCTGCCTTCTGGCTTGCCCTCACTTGCTCTCTCTGTCTCTTCCTTTTCTTCACATGCTGCTTTTCAAGAAAAAAACAAAAAACAAAACTATATATACATATATATCCACATATATATTTTAATTAAAAGATTGTGAAAGCTTCGAGAGAAAGACAGTTCTGGCCTCACTCAGAAGTACCTGCTTGGGCCTGGCGGCGTGGCCTAGCGGCTAAAGTCCTCGCCTTGAACGCCCCGGGATACCACATGGGCGCCAGTTCTAATCCCGGCAGCTCCACTTCCCATCCAGCTCCCTGCTTGTGGCCTGGGAAAGCAGTCGAGGACGGCCCAAAGCTTTGGGACCCTGCACCCGCGTGGGAGACCTGGAAGAGGTTCCGGGTTCCCGGCATCGGATCGGCGCAGTACCGGCCTGTTGCGGCTCACTTGGGGAGTGAATCATCGGATGGAAGATCTTCCTCTCTGTCTCTCCTCCTCTCTGTATATCCCGCTTTCCAATAATAATAAAATCTTAAAAAAAAAAAAAAAAGAAAGAAAGAAGTACCTGCTTGGAGATGCTGTGTGGTCTTACACTCTCCATTGGAGTGCTTTCCACTTTTGAATTCTGCTGTGAACATATCAGTACAGGTTTCTTGGAGCTCATATATTTGCATTTCAGTTATATTTATGTAAGCATACAGCGGGCCCCGTGGCCCCTAAGTCCGCTGCCTGCGATGCTACGGTAGCTGGCTCAGCTCCCAGCCGCGGC
Source organism: Ochotona princeps (assembly GCF_030435755.1). NCBI lineage: Eukaryota > Metazoa > Chordata > Mammalia > Lagomorpha > Ochotonidae > Ochotona > Ochotona princeps. The sequence continues at coordinate 3,123,989 of NC_080863.1, read as the reverse complement.
ATTTCCAATCCAGCTTCCCACTCACATGACCCAGTGCTTGGGCCCCTGAATCCACGCGGGAGACCCAGAAGCCCCCCGCTGCAGGCTGGCCCAGCTCCTGCCACTGCGGCTACGGGGGCGGGAGATTGAAGCCGTGGATGGAAGACGTCTCTCTCTCTCCTTCTTTCCCTGTAAACCTGCCTTTCAAACAACTTAAATGAAGTTTCTTTTTTTTAAATAGAGAAAAGTAAATGGAGTTACTTACATAGGTCACCGTGACCCCAGAAGGCGTCGACGCCCCCACTTGGGAGCCAAGCCGCGGCGAAACGCCACAAACACAGCAACCACGGGCTGGCCGAAAGTGGCTCCGTGGACAAAGCACCAGGACGGGCCGACGCTGGGGCGCCTGCTACACCGGGCGGGCCTCCACAGAGCCGGGCTGGAGACCGGGCTGGGGCCAAGGCTACACCGGGCGGGCCTCCGCAGAGCCGGGCTGGAGGCAGGGCTGGGGCCAAGGCTACACCGGGCGGGCCTCCCCAAAGCCGGGCTGGAGGCCGGGCTGGGGCCAAGGCTACACCGGGCGGGCCTCCCCAAAGCCGGGCTGGAGGCAGGGCTGGGGCCAAGGCTACACCGGGCGGGCCTCCCCAAAGCCGGGCTGGAGGCAGGGCTGGGGCCAAGGCTACACCGGGCGGGCCTCCACAGAGCCGGGCTGGAGGCCGGGTTAGGCCGCCGCCCCAGGACGCGCCCGGCAGGGAGCGCAGGTGTCCCCGCCCCGGCCACTGCGCCTGCGGCCACACCCGGAAGACGCGCCCGCCTGACTTCGGGTCACCTCAGCTCCGGCCTGTCAGAGAGTGAAACAGTACACGGAAAATTGAACTCTCCCTCTCTCTCTGTTTCTGTAACCGCCCTCCAAGCAGATAAATAAAAGATTTTTAAAAAGAAAAAGTGACATGGGCCGAAGCAGGAGAATTAGTTGCATGTTGGTCCTGTGGGGTCGTGCGTGAAGCCGGTGAGGGTTTGGGCAGGTCGGTTACGCCACCTGATACTCATCTGAAGAGAACAGTCTATGCACAACTAGCTTCAAGTCCTTTATGATTATTATTATTTATGGATTTCTTTATTAGAATTACAGAAAGCGGGAAGGACGAAGAGAGAAACTCTTTCCCTCACTGGGTCACTCCTCAAATGACTTCAAGGGCAGGCGCGTCTTCCGGGTGTGGCCGCAGGCGCAGTGGCCGGGGCGGGGACACCTGCGCCCCCTGCCGGGCGCGTCCTGGGGCGGCGGCCTAACCCGGCCTCCAGCCCGGCTCTGTGGAGGCCCGCCCGGTGTAGCCTTGGCCCCAGCCCGGCCTCCACCCCGGCTCTGCGGAGGCCCGCCCGGTGTAGCAGGCGCCCCAGCCCGGCCTCCAGCCCGGCCTCCCACCCCGGCTCTGTGGAGGCCCGCCCGGTGTAGCGTTGGCCCCAGCCCGGTCTCCAGCCCGGCTCTGCGGAGGCCCGCCCGGTGTAGCCTTGGCCCCAGCCCGGTCTCCAGCCCGGCTCTGTGGAGGCCCGCCCGGTGTAGCAGGCGCCCCAGCGTCGGCCCGTCCTGGTGCTTTGTCCACGGAGCCACTTTCGGCCAGCCCGTGGTTGCTGTGTTTGTGGCGTTTCGCCGCGGCTTGGCTTCCAAGTGGGGGCGCCGAAGCCTTCTGGGGTCACGGTGACCTATGTAAGTAACTCCATTTAATTTTCTCTATTTTTTTTTTGTTTATAGAACTTTATAAAAATATAAAAGGTTTATGTATTTATTTGAAAGAGAGAGAAAGGGAGAGATTTTCTATCCGCGGGTTCAATGACCCTTGGCCGCAGCTGCGGAGCTGGGCCGGGCCACGGTCAGGGGCCGGGCCACGGTCAGGGGCCAGGCCAAGGTCAGGGGCCGGGCCGAGGTAAGTGCATGCAGGGCCTGAACATTTGACACCCGTTCTGCCGTTTTCCCCAGGCCATTAGGAGGGAGCCAGGTGGCGTGTGCAGCAGCTGGGCCACAAACCAGCACCCGTATGGGAAGCCACACGGCAGGCCACTTAGTCCCAGCACCCGTTTATGTATTTAAAAGTCAGAGCTACAGAGGAGATAGCGCTGTTCCCAGAAGGCTGACAGCGAGGCCGCAGCCAGCAGCAGGAGCTAACTCTGGCTCTCCCACTTGGACCGTGTTTAGTGCTCTGCCCCACGCCTTGAGGGTGCAGCCAGGACATGAACCTGCACCCATATGGGATGCTGGCACCCCAGGCAGCAGGATTATGTGCCATGCCACAACACCAGCCCTTAATTTTTTCTAATGATATCAAATTTCTTCATAGCGTATGATAAAAAAAAATTGTTTTTGTCCTCATTCTGGTCTTGGGTTACTTTCGTTCTTTAGCTTCTTTGATTGACATTTTGCTTCTACCTTTTTGCCTCCACCTTTTTTACCATATGTTTTAGAGGGTCTGTTTTAGAGGCTCTTTTAATTTTTACATTTGTGGTGGTGGTGGTGGTGGAGAGAGATTGATTGGCACGGTTGGCACGCAGCTGGAGCTGAGCGCAGACCTGAAGCAGTTGGTACAGTGCGGTCCAGCTCTGTCACGAGGCTGGTGGAACTCCAAGCGCTCGAACCACCCCGATGCCCCTCAGGACTGCACTGGGTGGAAGCTGCAGTCAGCACCTGAAACTAAGGGGCCTGCAGGTTAAGCCTCTGACTGCTATCCTAGCATCCGATCTCCGAGTGCCAGGTAGACTCCTGGCTGCTCTGCTTGCTGGTCAACTCCCTGCTCCTGTGCCTGGGGAGGCAACAGTTGATGGCCTCAGCTGGGCTGAGGAAGGCCAGGAGGGAGATGTAGGAATCCTGGCCTGTGATTGTTTTAGGCCATTTGGCCATTTGTGAAGGAAATGAGTGTTTGGCAGTATCTCGATCTCTCCTGCTTTATTTCTTTCAAATAAATAAATAAAAATAGTTCTTTGAAAAAATTCTGGAACGAGGGATCCAACGCAAGCACTGTGCTGTGAGAGCCAGGCATCCTTACTGCTAGGATAACCTCTTGCTATAACTGAGGTGCTTTATACAATAGCCATGTGTAAGCACCAGTTGGAAATGATCATGAGCTTGGTATTTTCACAAAAGCCTCTCAAGCTAGTTATTGTGTTATAACATATAGAACGTGTCAGTACATGTACACCATTACAAATAAATATTTGGAGTGTGATGCAATTAACAAAATACATTTGGAAACCATTGAGCCAGACCAAGCCATAACACGCATTTCCATATTGAGGAAATAGCCACGTGGTGGAGAACCTTAGGTTTGTTCTGGATTACACAGGTGGTCGCCGGGATGCCTAAGACGGCTCCAACTTCAATTCCACGACTCTTTCACTGCAAAGCAAACCTCAGGTTTTGCATATTTTAATAGCTTATGTGTGTCTTTCTCCCTCAAAGGATTCTAAGTCCAGAAACAATTGGGACTGTATCCTCCTCGTCTTTCCCTTCTCCCTAGTAACCTTTTAATGCACAGAAACCAAATAATGCAGCCATGTGCGTCCTGTATGTGACACCCATAGACTGTGCCTCGCTGAGCTGTTTCTGAGATTTTATACGTTAAACATGTCATCATTTCAGAGGTTTTTTTTTTTTTTTTTTTTTTTTTTGTACAATGAACTGAACCAGTTTGTGAGCCTTGAAGTCACGCAAAGGTTGGAGAAGTGTGAAAGTAACAGCTGGAATCTTTGTGACCAGTGGTTGGACACATGATCGGCCAGTTGCAGAAAAACAAAGAACATTCTCAGCTAGAAAGATTTTCTGGTTATTTCAGGAGCTGCAGATAACCATGTGTACACACACCCCCCCCCCCCACACACACACCCACACCCACACACAAGCCCCCCCATACACTCACACGCAAGCCCACAGTAGATTCTAAATCCAAAACTCTCTCTTAATGATGTCGTTTTGACTCCTGGAGTTTTTGCTCTGGGCTCTTTCCAAGGAGAATGAAAGCCTGACGATCGATACAATGCAGTGGAAAGCATGTTGAACTTGGGAAGATGTCATGAGCCGTCGTTCTTGGAGGTTGTGGTTCTCAGAAGACTGGCAGATTTCCATCTGGCTGGATGAAGATTTCTTAGAAAATAGAGCATTAGATATAAACGATGGACACAGCACGGAACAGGCTCAAGTATCTTTCAATAAAACATAGTGCTTGCACTCAATACATTGAAAAAGGAACCCGTTTTACAGTGGATCTGTCTGTACCAGCATCACTCTGTCTAACTCGTCAGGGATGTGACCAGTGGCTTCCTGAACTGAGAAGGTCATAGGTTTTTTTTCAGGAAAGTGTTCCCTTGCAGTGTTGGAGCCAACCCTTGCTGCCTTGAAATATAGTATCTGTGTGCTCGCATTCTTGTTTTGTTCCTGCAAGTCTTAGAAAAACATGAAACTCCTGCCCGGTGATTGTGACACCCATGCGGATGCTGTCTGTGCTTGGTCTTCCAGCCTTAGGCTTATTTAGAGAATCTTACGTGATGAGATCCTCCCGTGATTCTAAGACGTGCCCTGCTGGTCTGTGGGAGATGCTGAGATGGGAGATTGGGGAGCAGAGGACAACTGTTGAGAAACTTTGAAGAGCTGGAGTGACATCATAAAACTAACAACCTCAAACCCATTGCTGGACAGGGACCATGCTGCTGGTCTGCTTTCCAAAGATCCTCAGGGTTGTGTTTTTCGTCTTTATATTCCCACCGTTTGTCAGTGCTAAGTGCCCTGATGATGTTTATTGTGTAACTGGTGATTAAATTGTGAAGATGACATTGAAGGATTTTAAAAATAGTGATAGTCTTATTCGTGCCTTTTTACCACATTTTAAGTAACTTTTTGTCTGTGTTTCTAACTATCTACCTGAGGGTGAAATCAGAAAGCAATGTTATTATTTTAGTCTGTTTCTCTCGGTTGGGGTTTATTTATTGCAAATAATTTATCCACTGAGTGAAATATGGGATGAATCTTATGGGTTCTGGGCTCACACATAGGCAGTAATTAAATGCCCGATTCTGTAAGTAGTCACAGTTGAATTCCAGCCCTTCTGGTGAAGGTGGGGATATGTTCAGGAGAGGGGGATGCTGGGAGACCTGGAGTCCGGTCTCATCTTGGCTTCCTTGGACTTTGGCCTGACTGCAAAGATGGTCATTTTTACTGTTTTCTTCACGATTCCTTCACTAAGCTAGCTCCTCAGCAACTCTCTACCGCTTTTCGATACTTTCATATTTTTTGTCCTGCATTCTTGGAGGAAGGCTGCCACTCATTCCTCCATCTCCATGTTTTCCCGTGGCAAGGATGGAATCACTTAAATATCCTAACTGGCATTCCTGTCCTGTAAGTCCCTCCTGGCTCAGAGGGAGAGGTGGAGTTAGCAGGGTAGCCAGCCAGCACGTTTGGTAGGTACAACACTTGAAACAGCTGCTGCCCGGGATCTCCAGTTTGTATGCAGAAAGACCTGGCTTTCTGCAGTCCACTTGGAAGGTTGAGGAAACACAGAAAGTCGTAAGGCAGCCCCCACTGGAAGGCTGAAAAACAACATCGTTTTTAGTGTCGAATACATGAAGGACAAATGGTCCATCTCCCATAACTGCTGTCACAAGAGAACCAGCCAGTGGAGATGGGTCGGTAGTGCTCGGGGTGCTCAACTTTTTAAAAGAGCCTCCATGACACAGTCATAATAGACTACAAACAAAAACAGGGAACACACACACACTATTAGTAGTCCCAGCTTCCTACTCATTGCCCTCGGAGGCAGCGAGGCCTTGACACTGCTAGTAGAGACTTGGCTAGAGCTCTGGCTCTTGGCTTCAGCCTCACACAGCCCTGGCTACTCTGGGCATTTAGGGAGTGGACCAGTGGGTAGGAGATTTCTGGGTATGTCTTCCTTTCTCTGTCTCTCTCTCAGCCTTTTAAATAATAACTGAAATAAAAATTTGAAAAAACAAGCAATTATTTTGCATTTCATATCCACAGTGTTCTAACATTAAACATTATTCTCTGTTAATTTCTCTTATCCATCTCTATTATTTATTTACCTCTGTTACAGTCCACACTGTTGTTGACAGAAAGCAGTAACAGTCATTGTGGTTAGTCAGAGTGACAGTAGATACTCAGACTAGGATTAATTAGACTATACATGAGCAAAGTGTAATCATTTTATAATAACTCTTTCTGCTCCCCAAGGAGAGCGCTTTATTTGAATTCTGTTGCAAACTCATTTTTGGTTGAATTATCTCTAACAACAAAGCACAGAACCATTCTCCTCTAACTCCCCCCTCTGTGTACCGTACCTCCGACACGGGTGTGTGCTAACATAGGTGGCAAAGATTAGGCACTCGTGCGTGGAAGTCTTGCACTTGTCCTGGGAACAGGGCACCTGGGCTCAGCTTTCTTCTTTCAGTAAGTATCTTCTGATTGATTTGTTTTACATTCCTGGTGTGCTTTCCCTCACCCTCAGCTTTCCTCTTGTCTCTGGTCATGACTCAGGCATGCTCGAGGCCTTCCCTGTTCTTGTGTGAGCAGGCGCAAATGCACCTGGTCTTTGCTTCTGGTGTAGCTGATGGGGTGGTGGCCCCCGCTGCTCCTCAGGGGGGTCTCGGGCAGCGGACCTTTAGCGGCTGAGAAACCCCAGCCTGTGCTCACTGCAGCGATGGGTCTGGCGGAACTTCAATTACTCACTGGGACTGGTAGCTGAAAAATCACCCATCTCCTTTCTCATTTTAATGCATAAAATTGCGTACAGTTTTTAAATATTTAATGTTGAGAAGAAAATACATTCACTTCATTCAGAGAGACTTTTAAAAGAATATTTATTTGTTTGAAAGGCAGAACTAGAGAGTGTGAGAGGATAAGCGCTTGTCCGTGCACAGGTTTCTTCCCCAAATGGCTGTAATGACCAGAGCTGGGACAGGCCCAAACCAGAAGCCTGGAGCTTCATCCGGGTCTCCCAGGGCGGTGCGCAAAGCCTAAGAACTTGGATCATCTTGTGCTGCTTCCCTGTGTGCTGTAGCAGGGAGCTGATGGCGGGATGGCGGATTCCAAATTGGCACTCTCCAGAGATGGTGTTGCTGGCGGTGCCTTAGTGCGCAGCCCCTTAGGGAGGGTTCTGAGTTAGCTGTTTGGAGCTGGCAGTCACCTGGGGATGTTCAGCTCATCGGGTGAGGAGTGTTCACCTCCAGGGGACCTGTAAGCAAGCAGGGACAAGTCAGAACAGCCTGAGAACAGCCTTTCCAAGCTTACTTACATTTCCACGGACAACACACTCACACAGTTCAAAGTCTATAAGAAGTACATAGTGATAATACTTCATTTGGTTGCTGTACTAACCTCCCAGTGCCTCCCTAACAGACAAGCAGGGTTCCAGTTTCTTGGCAGCCTTCCGATTGCTTGATGCATGTGTAAGCAAAGGCATTCTCCTGGCTTCCTGCTCCTTCCCACAAAATGTTCGTGTCATGCATAGCTCATACTAAACACGCTTCTCTCTACTTAAACCTATATCTTAAATACCTTCAATAACAGTGTAGACTGCTGTCATTTTTTAGGAACTCCAAAATATTCCACTTTATGGACATGTCGGAAATTACCTGGCCGGGCACCCACGTGTGAGCATAGAAGGTGCCCCCAGCCTTTGTTGTTTCAAACAATGCTGCCGTAAGTCGTCTTGACCTTTTCCTGTGTGAGTCTTTGTACCTCTATGATAAGTTTCATTCCGTGAATGAGAAGGAAGTGTTTTTAATTATTGTTAGACATTTCAAATCACCATCCCCAGGAATTATGCTAATTGGACTGCCACTAGTAATTTATGACTCTGCTTGTTTTCCATGCTCTTGTTTATGTAGTGTATTTTCCATTATTTTGCTCTTTGCGAGTTTGACAGAAGATGAAGTGGTAGCACCCTTGAACTGTAATTTACGTTTTGGTGAGGTTGAACATTTCATTAGCTTCCTATGTTTTGTGTGCCAGATTACCACAAATGTAGCAGCTGTAACAATGCGCACGTTGTCTTTGTACAGCTAAGTCCAAGCACAGGTTAGCTGGGTGCTCCACTGTGGGCTGCCTCAGGCTGTCTGGTGGGGTCTGCCAGCCAGTTCCCTCCGAAGGGTCAGCCCAGAGCTCTCTCGGTTCCTGTGGTTGCAGGTCACCTTGCTCCTTGTGGCTTTCTCAGCTCATGGAGGAGCTCTCCACGTGGCCCACAGCATGGCAGCTTTCTCCATCGGGGCGGTAGTGGAGTCTCACAGGCTTACAAACCTACAGAAGCTGATGGAATCAGAATGAGGAAGTGCTGTCTACTCCATCAGAGTCACAGCTTCCTCTATGATCCAGCAGAGGGGACTTTGAAGATTGTATACAGCAGCAGGAAGGAGCCTGAGATCCTCTTAGAATTCCACCCTTTACATGAAACTTTTCAGTCATTGAAAGGCCACCTACGGTTGGGGGCAGCTTGCAGCTCCCCACAGTGTGGCGGCTGTGGGGGGTGCCCCTGCCAGGCTGGATCCCAGGCTGGGGACGCAGGCCAAAGCCGCTGGGCCGGGGGCAGACCAGACCAGGCAGGGCTACAATACCTGAGGGCCTCATGTGAGCTAGATGGGGAAAGGACCAGATTGGGCTGACTGTTCCGACTGGCGCAAGCAATAATTAGAGTGCGTGAGGGCTGGTTGGGCTTTGCCATATCATCAGATGGCAGAGGCTGGCACTGGAGGCTAATTCTGTTAAGTTAAATGCCAGAACCTCCTGGCCCCTGGCCCCTGGCTCCTGGCCCCTGGCCCCTGGCTCTTGGCTCTGGGTTGGCTCAGTGCTAAACATTGCAGCCACCCGGGGAATGAACCCATGAATGGAAGATTTCTTTCCCTGTCTCTGTAGCTCTGACTTTCAAAATAAGTCTTGAAAAAGGAGATTTTTATTTTGGTACCAATAATGTTGAAATTCATGTATACATGCCAGGTAATATGCTTAACACACTGTATACATGATCTTATTAAATCTTCCCCAAAACATGAAATAAGGACTCGTATTTGTTAAGATCATTGCCTTTTCCATTTTTTTTTTTTTTTTTTAGATTAAAAAGCCACAGATAGGGTAAGTAGTTTTCCGTAAATAACTCCTATTGGGAGTGGAAGACAAATATCAGGATAGGAACTCAGGAAGGTTTTGAAAGTTGTGGAGACAACACGTGTAAATATTTGGACGTGTAAGTGGCTGATACTGTCAACTGCTATTCACATGAAAGATTGTTCTTATCATCTGCCCTGATTTTGTTGACTGAAAGTACTCAGAGAGCAGCAGGCAGAGAACAGTCTGCCCTACCCCACCGGCTGATGCTGGCAGCAGAGCCACAGCCATCTGGCTTGGCAGGGCTAGGCTGGTACCTAGCCCAGGGACCTGTGCAGAAGAGACACTGGGAGGGGGAGCAGCCGCTCCTAATACACAATCCCCACACCCTAAGGGAAGCCGAAAGTCTGTCCTTCTGTGATTTTTCTGGAAGAGATAACTTATCCCCTGACCGTGAAATGAGATTCATCTCAATGTGCATTGAACTTGCCTGTGTAGCCCGCTCCCTTGGCCGAGCTGAGTGCTGGCTGTCCCGTCTTCCCATCTCCCGGGGCCTGCTGGACATGGTGCAGGTGACACATCCATACCACACCAGCTTCCCGCGGGACGCACAGAGAATTCCACAAATGTTTCACTTACAGAGAAGAACAGGACTCTGTAAGGAAATCGCGCTACTTTGCTTCTAAAACATTATTTAATGCTCACAGACTCAAGCCCCAAATCCACAAGCAAACAATCAAGGCCCGTTACAAACCAACCAACCACCCTTCCACCACTGGAGTGTCCTAGAGATGCTTGCGTAACTGGATACTGGCAAAACTAACATCCTGAGACTGAATCCCTTTTCCCATTTCAATTATTTATTTGCAAATGGGAGGAAGGAATAAAGAGGGAGAGGAGGAGAGAGGGAAGGAGAGAGAGAGAGAGAGAGAGAGAGAGAGAGAGTGTTCTTTCTTCACTGCTGCCTCCCTGATGTGCGCAGCAGCTGTTGCCGGGCCAGGCCCTCAACCTGGGTCTCCCACGTGGGGGGCAGCATCGCCTGTGCCTCCTAATGAGTGCAGTAACAGGCAGCCAGAGGTGAAGAGGAGTTGGGACAGAGCCAGACATTGCAAAATGAGATGTGGACATCCCACACGGTATGGTAACTGTCCCTCCCGTGCCCACTCCTGGTGATGGACCCGTGGAAACGAGAATTCCCTGGTCAGTCTTACTGAACCGCATTTCCTACAGTCTCATGGGTCCAGCAGTAAGGTGTTCTCAGCTGGGGCCGGCTCCTAGTGAGTCCTTTACTGAACAGCATTTCCTACAGTCTCATGGCCCCAGCAGTAAGGTGTTCTCAGCTGGGGCCAGCTCCTAGTGCGTCCTTTACTGAACCGCATTTCCTACAGTCTCATGGCCCCAGCAGTAAGGTGTTCTCAGCTGGGGCCAGCTCCTAGTGTGTCCTGGGGTTGGCCCGCCTGCCTTTGCTTCTTTCCACCTGTTACTCATTTTGGCTTCATAATGAATAAATGTTACACAAGAACTGTTCTGCTTCCGGTTCTGACTTCTGGAGAACCCAGTTAGCATCCACTTCTATCTGCAAAAGTACTCACTTCCAGTTGAACACATTGTCGTTGGTCTGAGGCCAGCAAGTAAGAGAGGCCCAGGACCTGCCGAGTTGGAATCTCGGTGTCCCCACTCACACCCTGTCAGGTGGAGTGTTCAAACGTCGTTCACTCTCCCCTTCTAGTTGGATCTTCAAAGGCCAAAATTTATGATCTCCAAGCTCTGACGCAGCCAGCACTCCGGATGGCAGTTAGGTGTTAGTTTGGAGCAGCGCTGTGCTGTTGTGAACAGCGGTTTGAGTCCTGGCTGTTCCAGCTCCGACTCAGCTCCTTGCTAGCATGCTGGGAAAGAAGCGGGAGATGTTCCCAGATCTTGGGCGTGAAGCTCCTGGCCTTGGCCTGACAAGCACTGGTCCTTGCTGCCCTGTGGGGGAGTATGTCCTAGCAGGGAAGATTTCTCGCTCTCTCTGTTGCTCCGCCTTTCAAATACATGACAAACTTGAAGAGATGTATTTCCTATGTGAGCCCAACCAGAGATGTGTCCTCCTCTTCTTTGGCCTCTCCTGCCTAGCAGGTGGCACCTGCTCCTTTGAACTGGGTGGTGAGAGGCGGCGGCAGTGACAGAATAATCTAAACTAACTCCTTTCCTTTTCCCTGGTCAAAATTAAATGGCTGTGATGTTTTCGGTTGGTGAGAAAGACTCTCAGTGCAATAGTCAGTGTGGTGCTGAAGGTGGTGCTTGCAGGACACTAGCTTTCAAGGAACAACAGCTGAACTGACCCTAAGAAGGGAGTAGCTGCAGGGAGGACTCATCTCTTTTGAGACAATGCTGCCCTCTGCTGGCAGCCTGTGGCGCCTGGTCTGAGCTCAGATCCCTTTCCAGGTTATGGGTCCTTAGTTGCCTGGCTGCTCCAACTCAGTTCCCCGTTTCTCACTCATAAATGGTTATCCCAACCCAACGTGAGTTTTCCTGGGCAGGAAAGTATTTTCAGCATGTGTGTACTTGTGTGTCCTTACCTACTTGTATGTCTGTCCATCTCTGTGCTGTGTGTGTGTATGGGTCTGTGTGGGTCTTTGTGTGTGTATCTGAATGTAACTTTCACGTATGTAGAAAAGTGATTGTGTGGCAGTGTGGACTCTAGACATGCTTAAGATATGTCTGTGCCCATGTTCCTACTTGTGTGATTTCAGGGAGGACCTGAAAATTTACAGGCTCGGTGCCTCTTATAGAAATGCGCAGAGCACCCTCTAGTGCTCAATGGGAGAAAACTCTTCACCACTACATTGTAGTAGTACCTTTGACAAGCCTGATAAGCTGGATCGGTCTCCTTGTCTCCATGTAGTTTCCGGGTCTTGGTCGGTGAAGGCCTGTACGTTGTGCAGATGGGTGTCTGCATGACAGAGCTGTACAGGAGCCGTGCCCCAGGAATCGGCCTGAGGGATTGAGAGAAGGCTTGGGCTGGGGTCACCGGGGGCAGGTGGGATAGTGGGGTGAGGGTTTATTATACTGCATTGCTAATTAGTGAGTCCGTTAGGAATTTTCTGATCCGTATTCAGACTGTAGTGGAAGGGTATTTACTCCTGATCTCTGTATTTGGAGATCCATGCATTTGAGTAGCTGGTCCCAGAATACACCATTTTCCCTGAAGTCTGATAAAGAATGGTGTTGATGACAGCGTAGTCAGAAGCTGTGGATGACCCAGCATCCTGCAGGAAGAATCACTGCGCTGACCACAGGATCATTATCTCGAACTTTCCCGAGTAGAAGTGGCTTTTCTCTTGAAACTGCATGATGTGTAAAAACACCTTGGGAATATATTTACCAGGATTTTGACAGTTGAAATGGGAGGTGAAAAGTCATTTATAGGGTAAAAAAGCCAAGTCTGAGTAAAAAAGGAAAAAAAAGTCAAGAAGGGAATAGCTAGTGTGTTCGCAGGAGTAACAGATGAGAAGAAAAAAATGAATATCAGGGAGACGGTTTGCAGGAGGGAGACTTTTGGCATCTATGTCATGTACTGTTTAGGGAGCTGATCCAAAAATACTTTGAGTAATATTTCATGTTTGAAAGGCAGAGTGATGGATTGGGGTGTGTGGAGAGAGAGCGAGAGGGAGAGGGAGAGAGAGAGAGAGAAACCTGTCTGTGATTTCCAAATTCTCTTAACTTGAAGCCAGCAGCTACAACCCGATGTGGATCATAGGAGTGCAATTACTTGAGCCTCCCAGGGTCTGCCCTGTAGGAAGTTGGAATGACGAGCCAGAGCCTGGTCTTGAACTTGCGCCCTCCACTATGGGACTCAGGCATTCCAAGCAATGTCTTATCCATTGCACCAAAAGCCTGCCCTGAGTGGTTTCAGTGGCCCAGGGCAGCATCCCTCACCTACTTCATGCCTGCCAAACAGCAGCACTCAGTCCTAGCTCGACTAGGTGGGGAGCAGTCACCTGTGAGAGCTTTGAACGGTTTATCCCTGTTACCTCCCTGAAAGCCACATCTGAAGCCATTTTGTGATTGGGGTCATCGTGTTTTCTAACAGACACATTGCCGGTGGCCAGGCAGTGCTGTGTGTGTCCTGCTCTGTGTCCATCAGAGAGGTTTCCAAGGACTCGGAAGTGGGACACCAGGAAGAGCAGCTCCGTGCTGAGAGGCTAGTCAGCGTGTCATTCCTGCAAGAGATAGGTGCTGGCAGGCTCATCTTCCCAAAGCTTCCTCTTGGACAATCACCTTAAACCTCCAGGTCCCATGGTGGCCAGGACCCAAGTGCTTGGGCTGTGACCTGCTGTCTTCTAGGATCTGCATTAGCAGAAGGCTGCATTGAAAGCAGGACTCGGAGCATGCATGCCCAAATGGCAGCTTAAAACACTGTACCAGGCACCTGCCTCAGATGCAATTAAAACTATTTTTTGGTTCCTTCATTGGTTCGACCAGCAACTAAGAGGCTAAGAGCACTGGCTGTTTTTAATCCCACCAGCACGTTACCCATCCTGGTGAAGGCTCTGTCATCTCCCTGGTGGCTCCTGGCTGTAAGCTTGAAGCTGAGCTCTGAGAGTGACACCTGCTGGCTGGAAAACTGAGCATGTCAGGTGTCCAGACCCATGAACAGGCATGCTCTTCACTTCTTGATCTGCTCTTACAACTCCCCTCATTTTCTCCTACTCTATTTTTACACTTTTACACTCTTTTCCCTGGCCCAACTGTGAGCAAGAGTGGTTCTGTTGGTCAGGCATGCACCATACAATATCATTTTAAATTAAGGCTCCCCTTTGTGTTAATTCTCCATCAGGGATTCTAGGTCAACTCTATTTCCTCTAATACCCTTTACTATTGTTTCCTTGTCCATTTTCTGCACCTGACCATCAGCTCCTATGGAGGTTTCGGAGTTAATCCTTTATAAGGACAGAGAAATAAAGCCCATGAAATCACTTGCTCTGGTGCTCCCTGCAGGGGAGACTTGAAATTCAATGAATCTATGGCAGGCTCATTACTAAGTTGGTAATTTTGTATGGATCATGAGCGATCTTATAAACAGCCAAATGATCCTTGGCAGAACAATGGTTGTCCATCTCCGCTTGACGTTGTGGTAGATAGGCCTGCTTTCTGCCCTCCTCCAAGTCTGCACTCATTACCTGCAACGAACAGTCATGTCTCTACTCTGAATTCTCGTTGTGTGTCCTCTCTTTGTCCCTTAGATCATAGCTATGTGTTCGCCTGAGGGCATGTGGGAAGCTGCCTAATGCCCACCCTCCATCTTGACCTTGTGTGCGACTTTGGAATAAGCTTTCTTTCGGAGGAGGGAGGCTACTGTGGACTTGCTGTGGGCTTCCTATGGATTTTGAAAGTAGATTTAGAGCCCTGGTGCACACGAGAGCAGCTGCTTGAGGTGCAGAAGAGGGCTTTAAGGTGAGCTGTTCCGTGACTGCTTGAATTTACTCCTAATACGCTACCCTGTTGTTCTGGTACCTTTGCATCAACAAAAAAATCCCTGGGACCTTGTTGCTCATGATGGATAACTAGCATCACCTCATTCGGCATGCAGAGCCAGCTTGGAATGCTCACCTTTCCATGTTACCACTGGCGTGTGAGCCAAGCAAATGACCATACTTATTTTTTTTTTTAAGATTTATTTTTATTACAAAGTCAGATATACAGAGAGGAGGAGAGACAGAGAGGAAGATCTTCCGTCCGATGATTCACTCCCCAAATGAGCCGCAATGGCTGATGCGCGCCGATCTGATGCCGGGAACCAGGAACCTCTTCCAGGTCTCCCACGCGGGTGCAGTGTCCCAAATCCTTGGGCCGTCCTCGACTGCTTTCCCAGACCACAAGCAGGGAGCTGGATGGGAAGTGGAGCTGCCGGGATTAGAACCGGCGCCCATGTGGGATCCCGGCGCATTCAAGGCGAGGACTTTAGCCGCTAGGCCACGCCGCCAGGCCCGACCATACTTATTAATGGTGGGAGTCCTGTAACAAGCCCAGGGACAACTTGTTAACATTCACTCTGCATTTGCTACATGTCAGACCCTGAGCAGAGTGCTGTCAGTTGTCACAGATGCTTAGGAAACAAGCATTAACACCTCAGGCTGTAAGATAAGTGCGGGGCAGAGAAATGGACCTCAAAGATGGCACAATGCCTCTGAGCAGAGTGTGGACTGGCTGCCTGCAGGAACCTGGGCTCTCAGTCCGATGGCTTCCAGGTGATGTGCGAGGATGGGACTGTGTGTTTTCTCTCACCCCAGGGAGGTGGGTTCATGTCTTAGCCCCTTCTCGAGGATTTTGGGAATCTGTGATTTCTGTCTCTTCCTCATGGAAAGTGGTGCAAGCACGTGGAGAGGTCTGTCCGCCCTTCGGAAAAGCATTGGTTTATTGTCTTAATCATGATGACTTCCGCTTTCTTCTTTGCTCTCTTCTGCTTCCTCCTTGCTAGCTTCTCAGCTGGATCTGTTTGGGTTTAGAAATAGGTTACTTCAACCTAGGCTTTATGTTCAATGTTCTTCAATAAAATTAGAGTTTCCCTTTAAGACTTTATCTTGTTGATAGACCACAATGTCAACCCTCCCCTTAGGATGGGAGGTGACACTGCACAGTTGCCCTCTGGTAGTCAGAATGTCCCAGACCAACTTAGGATTTGTTTATGACTAGTCAGGGGCAATGTGAGGTGATCGCTTTAGTGTCCTCATTTGTGAGATTCCTTCAGTTTTTTTTTTTTTTTTAGTTCATACATTTATTTAAAGAAAAAAAAATCTTACAAAATGAGGAAACTAAGGGAAGGCAAGCAGCACTGAGGGAGAAACCAAATAATGCTGTAGGCCTGACCACGTCTGGGCCAGCCTGGTGCGGCTCTGTTGGAGCTGTCCTTGCGAGTCATTCCTTGCTGAAGGCTTCCCTGGAAATGGCATAACCATGAGGCTGTCGGCTGCAGAGGAAAGCCCGGAATGCCCTCACAGTGGGAGCAAAGCCTCTGGTGAAGAGGTGCCTGGGTGCGTTTCCACCGTGCCTGTTAACTCTCTGATGGCAGGCTTCTCACCTGCAAACAGGAGCTAACAGTAAGGCTTATGCTGCATACCCCACCCCCGGGTGTTGTGGTGGTCAGATATCATGCATAAAGTGCCTACGTCAGGACTGGAGGACAGCAAAACAAGCTCTTTCCCTAAGACCGTATTACTGAAGATAGTGAGAATGATAAAAATGTTACAGAGCTATTGAGCTGCCAAGAGAACTGGAAATCCTCTAACAGAGTGGTTCTGAAATTTCGTTGTGCGGGTGGGCACTTTCTCTTGCAGTAAAGGTGTCAGGTTTCATGTCACCGAGTGCCAGGGTTAGGTGTCTGGCTCCAGTTCCAGCTTCCTGCTCATGTCTACCTGGAGAGGCAGTGGTGGGAGCCCAGCTAGGTGGGAGAGTTTCTGCTACACACAGGAGAAACGCTTCTGATTTTGCCCCAGCTCCAGCTGTTCCTGGTATATAGAGAACGGGCCAGCAGACAAGGACTTTTGTCAAACACCCTCCGTAAATAAGAACTACATAGCAGCAACAACGACACACCAATCCCAGTCAACATCAGAATCGTTTGCAAGCCTTGCTGATTCCCTGGTTGCCAGACAGTGTCCCTGACCTTGTAGGTCTCAGCTAAAGTTTGAGACTGCATTTCTAACAAATTCCTCAGGGATGTTGCGCTTTAGAAACCAATATGGTAAATGTAACTACATGTTACATTGCACTTTGGAAACCAATGTAGTAAATGTTTCATTTTCCCAATGAAGCTTGTGCAGGCAATTGCTGTAACAATTCCTGTGGCTGGATTTGTTACAGAAGTGGGATTAGACCCAGAATCAAGGTTGCTATTCTGACATCCTGCTGGGGCCCCACGGGTATGTGTTACCCCACAGTGCGCTTGCCCTGACTTCTTCAGAACTCATGCTCTGCACAGAGGATGAGGCATTTGGTTGGTAGTTGGGTTTTTGGATGGGACTAAGAGCGTGTTGAGCACCTGAATCAGTGCATTCGCTTCGTGCGCTCCTCTAGGTAGTCGCTTTTATGAAATAATTCCTGGTGGCGCACTCACCTTTCGGAGCACTCCTGAGGACATCTGAAGTAAAAGACAAGTGTTTTGCCATAAAGTTTAATTCAGAAGGTTAATTAAGAGGAAATACCATATAGCATATATCAAGCTCTAATGTAGTTTGAAAGTAGAAATCCTGAGAGTTTCCGAATCACCTGCGACTGGAGCCCATGCCTGCCACCTGCAGAGCCATGGTGCCAAGCCTTCCCCAGGCTGCCATCTGAGACACTGGGACATAATGGCTTCCGTATTTATCTTCCCGGTGTTTTTCACTCTGCAGGGTAGACATGACATCCGTCTCTTGGCACTAACCGCCCAGCCACACACAGGAAGATCAAGTTCAAAGGGAGTTTCCTTAGCTGTGCTAGAAGCAAATACTAGTTTTATTTTGAAAAAAGAAAAATGTATACTAACTCCTTTCAGACTTCAGGGAATTTAAAATTTTAATAGAGACACTGCGGGCATGCAATAAATGTTTGCCAAATAAGTAAAGTTGAACAAATGACTATTTCAGTGAAATGTAAGCTTGTATGGCCTCATTAAATGCATTGATTATTTGGATTTTGTTAATCTGCTAACGTAATTTGTGCACTTGGAAACTAGGATGGTTTCTTTGTTTATGTGCATGGTGTGTGCTTGTGGATTCTTGCCTCACTTACACTAACTTGCCTTGCGAATAGTTCCCATTCTCTCTTAACAGCATACATCAATCAGTCAGGGGAGAGACATACCTCTAGTGTTGGAAAAACAAAATAAACATTCTTTGTTTGTCATTGTTTCTAAGACACAGACTTCGATTTTGAAGCAAGTCGCTTGAACAAGTAAGATTGCTTTGGCTTCTAGAAAAATGACCAAACAAAAGCTTTGTAGCTAAAATAGTCACTTTCAATTGAAGCATTGTAAGGGACATGAAAAATGAGCAAGAAACAGCCCATAGTTATGAGAAATTAATTTGATTGCTTTTTGTAAAAATAATTCAATTACTGAAGTAACAGTCAAAAGAAACAGATGTTTGATTCACTGCCTCATAAAATATCTTACTTTGGTACATATAAGTGAATTAAAATTGATTTTATGGATACAGTTTCAGGAACAGCAATATTGTGTGATAGAACATCAAATTACTCAGATTTATTTTTGAACAGTATTGTATAATTTGGAATGGAAAGTTTATCAAAGGTTAGAGAAAGGGGATTAGTGACGAAGAATTGAAAACAATTTCTTGTTTATGGGAATAATTAAAAATATAGGAATTCAAGTGAGTAATTAAAGTGAAAAAATTGTGACATATCTCAAGTTATGTTTTAAGATATGTTTTGTAGAGGATTAGCTTAATGTAGCATCTCACTAAACAAACAGGGATGGTGAAGATGTGAACCACTGTGGCTTTAAAATATGAGGTGTACTTTAAAAGACTCACAGGAAGAAGGAATCAAAGGGTACATGTACTTTGTGGCAAAAAAAAAATCTAGAAATACATACATATGAAATACATGACCTTCAGAGAGTATGTGAAAGTGTGCAGTATAGAAGAAACTGTATGGATTTCAACATTTTTTGCCCCGACTACGGTTATTTTTCCACTGCATTTTCCATGAACTTTTAAAATTCCCGCATATAAGATTCATGGAGTCCTCCTTACCAAAAGAGGGCTGAATCCTCCTTCCCCGCTCGCTTCACTCCATTACTCGGAGTGTGAATGACTTCAGCGAATTGCTTCTAAAGAAGAAAATGCGGCAGAAGTTACCAGGCCTCACATCCAGGACCTGGTCATGGCAGGTATCAGTGTTGCTCCTTTGCTTGGGCCCCTCCCCCAGGGGACCGAAGGCAACAGGGTAGAAAAGCTTTCCTAGCTTTAAAACAGTTCCAGATTTCTAAAAACATTCATGATGTAGTAGACAAAGGAGTCCCGTATATACCTCACCCAAATTCCCCTATTATAATATCACATATTAGTGTATTTGTCACAATTAATGAACCTCATCCAGACGGACCTATTTTTTTTTCACTCAAACCTCTTTTATCCTACATAACCTTCATAACCTCTAGTAACCAACATTCCATATTCATATTTTTTTGAAAAAAGAATTTAGCTCCTACATTTGAAGAGAACATGTGATACTTGCCTTTCTCTGGCTTATTTCACTCAACCTAATATCCTCCACCATGCCCTATCCATTATGCTGCAAATGACGCTATTTTATACTTTAATGAAATATTAATGAAAATGTTCATATTTAATACTGACTAGTATTTCACTGAACATTTAAATACATACGTACATATATGTGTATGTATATATATGTATAAAGTTTTTGATTGCTTCTATAGTTTGGCTGTTGTGAACAGTGTTGCTATAAACATGATGGAGATCCCATATGGGTGCCATTCTAGTCCCAGTGGCCCCACTTCCCATCCAGCTCCCCGCCTGTGGCCTGGGAAAGCAGTCGAGAAAGGCCCAAAGCCTTGGGATCCTGCATTCGCATGGGAGACTCAGAAGAAGCTCCTGGCTTCTGGCTGCGGATTCGCTCAGCTCTGGCCATTGTGGCCACTTGGGGAGTGAAGATCTTCTTCTCTGTCTCTCCTCCTCCTCTCTGTATATCTGACTTTCTAATAAAAATAAATTAAATCTTGAAAAAGAAATTATCCTTAGCTGGGGTTGCCAGTATAGTTACAATCTCAGTAGGCAAGGGTTTTCGCATCATAAGTACTAAGGGTTTCTGAGTGTCCTGCCTGGTGCTGTGGAGCTGTTGAGTTTTCTTGTGTTCTCACTAACTGAAAGGGTCACTTTTCTCTGGGTCCCAGGGGCCAGTGCGAGCTGCGTGGCAAGTTGCTGCATCCAGTAGATGACAGACACAGGTAGGCTCGATCAGGATTTACATTTGCCGAGTGCCTTGCCTCAGGTGTAGGGCATGATGTCTTAATCCCACAGGCTCTTGAAAAGCAAAAGGCAGCCACAGGCAAGCTAGGGAAACAGAAAAAAAAATCTATTAAAATGCAAAGGTGTTTACTTTGCATTTCACCCTTAGAAGTTCTCAAATCCCACTGGGGGCAGAGGGCGCTTATAGAAACATTGTGAGCAGAGCCGACAGAGTGTGGTGACTTTCAAGAATCTGCCATTTGTTCCCCTCAGGTGTGGAAGTCAAACTCGATAGATTCCCCTGTGTAGGAGCTCAGAGCGGTTGAAGCACACCTTGACTGTGTGGGTGAATTTGTGCCAAGTGTGTTTGCGTTTCCAGTGTGAGGATGCTCTTGGAAGCCCAGGTGTGGCTTCTGATCTTGGAGAATGAGCTGAGCCAGCCGGTCCAGAGGCAATTTCCACACCTTTTGGAGCAAACCTACCTCTGGAGACATGTGATTGACTGTCACTCTTGACGGGGAGTATGCAGGAGTTAGGAGGACAGATCTGGCAGCCAGACTCCCTGGATTCCAATCCCTGCTCTGTAAGCTACACGGTGTGTGTCCTTGAACGGTTAGTTAACCTCTTTGGGCCTCAGTTGCCTCATCTTTGAAACAGGATATTATAGTATCAGCTCCATAGGATTACTATGAAAGGGTCAAACTTACTCAAGACCTTGGACCGTATTTAGTGTATGGTAGCTTTCACATAAGCATTTTAGAAATTACATCTTATTTATTTTAAAGTTAGAGTGACCTTTGTTACACACCCCACACAAACATACAGTTGGTGGTATTCTGTCAAAGTCATCACTTTTTTTTTGACATTGGCAAACCCCTTCACTTCTGTCACCACATCCAGTGCGTCATCCATAATGTAATGGGGAGAAACCAAGTTCCTTTCTGTTCTGAAATTTGGAATCTTATGACCTGGTGCTTGATGTTGGTGGTGAAGGTGTGAGGAACACTACGGAAATGCTAACCAGAGCCCCTGATGAGTCCTCTGAAAAAAATGGCTAGAGAGGTTAAAACCAGTCCATTCTCCCAGAATTGAAAAGCAGTTCATCTACAGACATCTGCCAGATAGAAATGGGCAGACAAGTTATCAGTCATGAGCTCCTTTCCATCAGAAATGAAAACTTGCACTCCAGACTAGGTAGAGCCTGGGTAAAGTTCAGGTTGGGGCATACCTAGGAGCTGGCGTTGTGGCTCTCTGGTTAAGCTGCTGCCTGGAATGCCGACGTCAGATATAGTCACGTGGCTGTGTTGCACCTGCTCCATGTCTCCCTGCTAATATCGGAGACGGTGACTCTCCGGCTTTGTCCTGGTCCAGCAATGCCTGTTGGCGGCTGTTTGGGGGAGTGAATTAGCAGGCAATAAGATCTCCTTCTCTCTCTCTCTTTCTCTCTCCTTGTAACTCCTTTCAAATAAACAAATAAATCTTAGAAAAAGAGAATAGAACATATCTGTATTTCACCAGCAGGAATAAGAAGCTGTGATGCAGGCTGAGAGGAGTGTGTGATTGAGACAGAGGCTGCCGGGCAAGCTTTCACTGTTGCCCTCTGTGAAGGGAATGCGAGAGCAGCCGAGCAGGGTTTCTTTTTAAAAAATTTTTTAGAAAGATAAATTCCACAATATTTGGAGAATCAACTTCTTGTGAAGTTGGAGAAAGTTTAAATTCTCAGGTTGGATGGGAAAAGAACCAAACAATTTCATTGAAAAATATTCTTCTAATGTTCAACTTCAACTGTCTTGGAGTAGCTTTAGAGTTTCTTAACATGTATTTCTGCTTTCATTTTTCCCTTTAGTCTTTGTTGCATTGCGAGGTGTGTCTTAAGTAGGACTTCAGCTTTTGTTGGTGGCTTTGAGTTCTTTACAAAGCGAAAGAAGCATTGCAGAGCAGAGCATGAGTAAATAAGAAGTCAGAGTGGGTCTGCAAATATTTTCTCAAAGATCTAAGGGTTCCAGAAGCATTGGGAAGCAGAAAAAAAGGAAGAATGTCAATAAAAATGAAGACTTTAAGGGAAAAATATGTAAACAAGCAGAAAAAGTTAATGAAATTAAAGCCTGCTTAGCGGGTCAAGATGTCCTAGGAACATGCCAAGCAGCAGGACCTATGATGTCAGCGGCACATCAGCCAATGAAAGGAGGGTTGTGATAAGACTTCAGCATAAGGCTGTGAATTCACTGTTCTCCAAACAAGCTGAATTTTCAAAAACCCAGGCAAGGTCTTCATGATTATAAAGTCATGAGGACCTTTCTCTAAAGCTTAGAGTATTGTATTCCGTTGGAGACGTTTCACTGCCGGAAAGATGAGGGTCAACAGAGATGGGAATTCAGAGGCAAAAACCCAAGCACAAAACTGAAGTATTTCAAGCTCTGTAGAGGGTTGACTTTTCAAGGGAAGTTATGAATACATTTCAGAGGGAAGAGCTTGGCCTGTGAGAGGTAGGGGTTAGGTTGAATGTGCCTGAAATTTAAGAGTGCGAACAGCACCAGGTAACAGGCAACATCATGTCTCATTTAAATCCCGTAAGTTATTTAGCAATCAGTGTGATTCTGGCTTCAGAGAGGGATGTGGCCAGGCCTTTATCTACATTTGTTGTATATTGGAGACATTTGTAGATTCACATATATCCATATAGATAACAAATGTCTTCTTTTTCTTTTCCGTGCGTTTTTCTTTTCTTGAAGTTGATTTTCGACACTACTGGAGCTGTCCTTATTTGCTCGAAAGCAGTTTAAGGACTGTGTTGTGTTGGCTGAACTGAAGTTTGTGTATGTCAACTCTCACTAAAGAAAGCTCTTGTTATCTGCAGGGGTGTCTGATGGCAAGTGTTTTTGGGATTTATTCATGCATTCAATAAATTCCCCTGGAAGAATGTGTGAGAGAGGAGCAGTGCAGTTGAAGAAACTAAGATCCACTGGGGAAAAAAAAATATTTTGTGCCTATGAACAGGTGAAAGACCCCAAACATACAGATTTTTATATTGTGGCTGCTGAGATATGACTCATGACCCAGTCATTCTCTTTGCCAACCTTTCTTTTTGACATAATGGGTACAGAAAATTTATTTACCAGACAAATGTTCATGGTTTTATGGATAGAGTGGCCCAGGGAGAATAGACTGTTGATTTTTTAAATGGTGGGATTTTCAAAACTTTATTTAGAAATACTTTCTGGCTATGTAAGCCATAGATTACCTTGTGCAACGGTTGGGTAGTTATGCATGTTCAATCAATGAGAGCACTGAGCCGCGGAGTTACACAAATGTGCTGTGCTGCCAGCTGGCTCGGAAATCTGGCGGTCCCCTTGTTTGTCGCTGGCCAATGTTTTTCAAGGAAATATAAAAATTTTCATTTCCCTGTCAGCAGGAGACCACCATCATTAAAACTCACGGGCACAGACTTTAACAACAAAAAGAAGATGTTTATGTTTGCTATGGATTTAATCATTTAATCATAACGTTTTGAAAACGCTCTGTGTCTACTGCAATAAAGATGACGTTGAATGTACAACAGGTATTAACAGAAGGTGAACAGAATCTGGAGATGTGGCAGTTTCAGTTTGGTAACTGGAATTAAATGGCTAAAACCTAGGAGAGGTTAGAAAAGGCCTAGGTGACCAGCAGGTGTCACCCAAGAACCAGAAAATAATTCCGAGGCTTGCGCATTTTCAGAGTAGAAATTCCCCCCCCCCCCGTCAGACACTGGAAAGCCCAACGGGCACACCCAGGGAACTCGCTCACCACCCTAACTAAAACTGGGAACGCCGGGGATAAAGCCTCAGGCCGACTCCGGGGCTGCACTGGAATGGTGTGGTCAGTCCGGCTGAAATGGGCAAGGATGGGGCGGCCCCGCCTTTCGGTTCAGAGGCTGTTTATTGATCTCCAGGCAGAGGCCCGGAACAGAGCTCAGCCTCCAGGCAGGTTCCCTCGCCATGTTCAGGTGCCAAACATGAGATGCTGTTCCTGACCCCTCGTGTCTTACAGCGCTTTTTTTCTTTTTGTAAAATGCATTTTTTTAAAACATGAAGAAAAACTCACCAGGTTTTTCACAACTGTCCTGCAGTTCTTACAGCTGCCCAGCACTGTGTCTGTGCTTTTTCTCTGGTGTCCGCCACACCCGTGGCCTGCCAGTTCTTTGTCTTTGGATTCCTTGCGAAGATCTTCAGGATAACACCCTTTTGACACTGTTGAGAGACTGTGTGCTTGTCCCGTCCTCAACTCTCACTGAACAGGTGTGTGTAGGATACAGATACGGAGCCGATGGATGCCTCGTGTGTGTTCTCAACCCCTGAACTCCTTGACTGTGCGTCTTGAGCCAGAGGGGATCAAAGAACATGCAGACGCAACCGTTCTGACCTCTCGTCTGATGTCTGGATCAGCTACCCGTCTGGCTGCAGTTACACATCACCATCACGGGGACTCGTGGCTTGCTTTTTGTCTTTGGAGAGCTCAGTACATTAGAGGGCTCTGCCTTATAGTTAGTTGCAAAAAAGCATATGATAATTTATTTTAAAATTCGTGAAGGAGAGCGAGAGTGAGCGAGTAAGCTCGAAGAGATGGCAAGAACGAGATTATTTGAACGTTTGGTGGCTGCCTTCTGTTGTCCACATTAATGGAAGCTAGAGTCAGGAGAGCTGTGGCTGAGCATTGGACCCAGGCACTCCAATGGGGGCTGGGGTGACTTACTTCCTCTTCTTTTACCAGCCTCACGCCAGCCACGTGCCGGCTCCTGATGGCACATCTTTTCCCTTAGTGCGGCAGTGGTCAACGGTGTGCATGTCAGTCCTTGCCACATTCGGAAGAAGTGAATTATCTGAGTCCCTCAACTCCTGTGTTTGTGAACTGCACTAATGCCTCTTGGGTCTTTCTTTACGTTGGACGTGATGTGTCATTTTCAGTCCTTGCTGCCTGTGAGCGAGCAGGGGTTGGCTGTGTTCCTGAGAAGCAGTGCTCACAGCCAAGGGTGGCATACGTGCCCGCCAATCACTTCTGTCGGAAACGTACTCTCTCGGTTATTGTCTGTTTTCTAAGAAATATTTAAATTGTTGTTTCTTCACACCCCCTTCTTCTTGTGTATTTTCTCTGAACTTCTCAGAAGGAATGATTTTATTTTCTTTCCTGTGTGTGCCTTTAAAACCAGAGAAGAAACTCACACACGCACAACGAAAAGTAACGTAATGACAGCATGGAACAAAGGGCAGAACTGTTTTCCCAAACATTAACACAGTGGTTTACAGTGGCAGGATTCAGCCTCCCCAAGCACTAATTCTTTCAGTAATGAAACGTGCTGACTGATGCCGCCTTATAAATGATGAAGAACCCGTGAGACTGGGTGGAACTGTTGGAGTGATTTTCATGTTCATTCACAGCTTAGGAATCTAGCACTGAAGTTCAAACCAGGTAGCACCATGTTTTTATGAAAATGCATCTTTAAATAACTTTAACTAAATAGATTATAAAAATAATATGCTGCTTATGAGCAGTTAGCAAGTATAATTTTTAAAACTACTTAGCTCTCCCAGGAGAGTATTTTGAATAAATTGGAAAACAGAAATAAACAGAATATCATGCAAAGTGCTGGCTGAGTTAAAGCCCCTATTTTCTTTCTAAAGAACGTTGAATATTGTATGCCAACAGTCTGCACTAAGGATGCAGGAGCTGTCAAGCCCAAGTTATGCAAGTCATTTTATAGGCATTAAAACACCTTGCACTATCACCCTCAAATTTCCTAAGTGGACAAAATCTATTTGCACATACCCGCACCCACGTTGCATTCGATTTTAATGTGGTTAAATTCCATTTGAATATAAGCCAGCATGGAAGCAATCATTAGGTTATTTTGAAAATGACCACTTGAATCTTTCCCATTAAAATCCTCTAGCGAAGAGAAAGTCTTCATGATTTCCTGCCTAACCTCTCCAGTAGTCACAGAACTGAAGATGGGAGCCTGGTCTTCAGACCTTCTCCCGACCCAAGCTGAATTAGATCCTCTACAGCACTTGGCTCGGAAGGTAGTGAGCCTGTTCTTGGAACAGTGTTTACAGAAGGCAAGTGTCAGGAACACTTTCTTGCTCCTGAAGGGGAAAGAGCCGGGAGAAGGCCAACAGGGAAGAATCAGGAGGAGTGGAAGCTTTTGTCCAATGTTATCGGAAGGATCCAGTGTCAAAGCTCTTCAGTTACACTGAAGAATTGTACATTTCCAGATTCCCTTGAAAAAATGAGCAGATCTGGAAATGTTGAGCCTTCAAGTCAACAAAACTGAACATGGGCTCGGATAGTGAAGCCGAACACCCTTCATGTGGAGTGGGAGCCCTGAGGTCCCTCGGGAGTCTGCTCCTTCCCACGGTCCTACACCTTAGCTCACTTCACTTAAATCATGCTACACACTCTGTCTCTAGGGCAGCTACTGAGTTTTTACAGCTAACGAGAGGCTGAGATGAAAGTGACTCTGTCATCAGCCAGTGCCTGACTTTAAAGCTTCTTAGAGGAAAGTATGATCAAACAGCATGGGACTGATATCAGCACTCCGTCCCCTTGCCTGGCAGCAGGGAAGCCTTTGGGCTGCCTGTCTCAGTAGAACAGTAGAGTCTGGGATGGTTTGGGACCGGAAGCCAGCAAACAGTGTCAAGGCCTTCAGGAACCGGAGAACGGGTAAGCCCTTGAGGGGAGCGTAGGAGCTACTAGAGGCCAGAGAAGGTAGGAAAGTTGCCATCCCTGGCTTCCCTGCTGTGTTGGCGATCTGCCACACTGGGCTTGAAATCTCTGCAGGGTAAACTGATACTGGGGAGTGATAGTATGGGCACTGCTATTGCCAGTGCTGTCGGTCAAGTCTCCCAAAATATGAGAGACTGGGATTCCACAAGGTCTTAAAAAAATATACTTCTGGGGGTTGGTGGAATAGTTTTGCTCTCTGCCTGCAGCACTGACACCACCCCATGTGGGCAGTTTGAGTCCTGGTTACTCTACTTTCCATTCCTCTACTTGTTGATGACCTCAGAAAGCAGCAAGGGACGACCCAAGTCCCTAAGACCCCACAGCCACTTCGGAGACCTTGAAGAAACTCTAGGCATTTGCTGAAGAGACCAAACTTTTCCTAGATTATTTACAGTCTCTTTTCAAAGATTAGTTGGCTGTACATGTGTGGGCTCACTCCTAGGGTCTGTTCTGTTCCATTGATCTTCTTCCCTGTTTCTGTACCAGCACCAGACTGTTTTGATGATCACTGCGCTGCAGTATGTCTTGAAGTTTGGAATTGTGACTCTTGATTTTTATTTTTCAGGATAGCTTTGGCTATCTGTTGTGTTTCCAGATGAACTTTTTTTTTAAATCATTTTTTCTATTTATGAGAAAATATTGTCCTGGGGCCTTTCCTGCTGGCAGGCCCCAGAGACCACTGAGGGGGTGAAGTAATGGTGTTCTTTGGCTGCATAAACATTTTATGGTGATTTCTTCTTGCTAAATGGATCCCATGGTCATTATGTGGTGTCTTTCATCATCTTTTTTAAATGCTTTTCATGACAAAGCCTATACTACCCTATGCGAGAATGGTTTCGTTTAGGTCTGGAATGTGTCATTCCGATCTCTTCTTGTTCATAGGATTTCCTATAAGAGGAGAGTTGTGAGTCTGAGGTTTGTTTATAAGTTAATTGAGTTTTCTCATATGCATATTTACATATTTATTTTTTTGTATTCGACCAAAATAACTAGATTATGATGATTTATGCTGAGGATTGCTTTTGGTTGATTCTATTTGGGGTTCTGTGCCATGCTTGTATTTTATCTTCTAATTCTCCATGTTAGGGAAGTTCTCATTTATTGTTTCATTGGGTACATATTTGGACCTAGCTTCCCCGTCTACACTTTAAGGAACTCCTATAAGTCATCTGTTTGGTCTTTTGATGGGGTGCCTTAATTCCTGGATGCTTTTCTTAGATTTATTCAGCTTCTTTTTCAGCTTTTTAACTATTTCAGCATTATTGCAGGAGGTGTCTTCCAATTGTGAGGTTCTTTCTTCAGCCTCATTTGTTGCGTTATTGAGGCTTTCCTTTGAAGTTTTAATTTTCTGTGTTGTATTCTTCATTTCTAATAACTCAGTTTGATTTTGTTTCAACATTGCTGTTTCCTGTGTAATGTATTGCTTAATTCCTTGAATTCCTGTATGTGTTTTTGAGTGTTTGTAAGATATTTTGTATTGATTTTTTTTAGACAATTTTTTATTTTGCAGTTCCTCGGTGTCTCTGTCAGTTAATTCTGGGGTTGACATAGTCTTTTGCTCTTTTGTCAGAGAGGAACTAATAATCTCATTCATTGTGTCTGTACCTCTCGTTTTATCCTTGTCTATTGTAACTCAGATGAGTAGCTTTTTCTTGGCCGATGTTTAAGCTGTTTCACCCACAGGCCTTCAGGTTGCCTTTACTGGCACATGTTGTTCAGTGTCCAGTTCTCTGTTTGCCATCACTTGTGCTGCTCCCTCCAGCTGGGGTCAGTCCTGGGCTCCCGTGCTGTGGTGGTGCCTGGGCCTCTGCAGGTGACCTTTCTCCTCCCTGCTGTCATCCCATGCTGTGGCCTCCCCGCTGTCTGCTCAGCGTTTTTCCTTCTCCAGATCCAGCAGTCCCTGGGATTAAGGAGATACCAGCTGTGACTTTAATCTAGGTCATAGGGCTGTCAGCAGCTCTCATTGTAGGATTTTTTTTTTTTTTATCTTCTTGCTGGTACCCGCTGACGGTTAGGTCTGGGGACAACCTGGATATTTTGGGTGGAATCTATGGAATTACAAATTGGTATTGTTTTCTCTGTATTGTTTTTACTCTGTATTGAACTGGAAGTGAGTTCTCCTCTGCTTAGCCTGCTGCTGTCTCTCCCCAGAGCCTTGCCACAGTACCCAAAAAGCAAGAAACCAAGATATTTATGAGATCATTCAAGAAACAAAAACAATCTGAACAGTTCAACAAATGTCCTTGTGAAGAATTTTATTTTAGAAGTAGCTGCTTGCCTATTTTTTTTTCTTTGTAGAGGCAGAGAATGGGTGTTGGAAAAGGGAGAGTTGGGCAGAGACTGCTGTCTGTAGTGGCTCACTCCCTGCGGCCTCTGTATCCTGGGGACTGTGTGTAGATCTCTCCCGTGGGTGGCAGGGACCGGTGACTGGAGCCTTCCACGGCACCTCCCAGGGCTGCAGGACAGGGGAGCTGAAGCCAGGATCTGGAGCCAGGGGCTGAGCTAAGGCACTCTAATGTGGCATTTGTACATTCTTTGGCACAACTGTCTTATTGCTAGGCCAAAGCTGCCCAGCATACTTCCATCTTTAGACAACTTTCACGCATGACCATAGCAATGTGAAGTAATTGGCTAGACAATTTTTTGTAATTGGCCTAATTCATATCAATATCCTCTATTTTCTGCAACCTTTCAAATCCCATTATTTAAAAATGCAGTAATTGAAGGGCTTTAATAGTCAGTGTGTTCCAATAACTACATTTCTATATACATTAGCCACTTACCCTTTGCAAGCTTTGGAATTCTTAGGGACGACAAGTGATTATACTAAACCAAACCATAATCACTTCCTTTGGCATAAATAAAATCAAGCGGTTAGTTAGAAGCCGAAGGCCCTCACAGCCATTTCGGTACCATTTGGATAGATGCAGATGAAATTACTGAGGTTCATTTTGTTTGTTGGACGCTGTCCCAGTGATGAGCTTAGTCACATCAGAGAGTTCAGAGATTAAAAACAGAGGTATGTGGGGGTACTCAGAGTTCTAATTATTCCATGGCAGGAATGGTTTTTTTCAAAGAGAATTGCTCTGGCTCTCTGACCCCACAATTATGTGTGGATTAAAAAATTATCCAGTGTTCCAAAAACAATGATTTTATCCCTTGATAGAGTTTTGCACTTGTGTGGTTTGTGGCTGGGGGGCAGGCAGCGGTGGTGGAGGGGGAGAGAAGGGGGCGAAGCGGCTGATTCAGATGCTGTAATGGTTATTTCAGGACTGGGACAGAAGAGCAATGACCCAGATGGTTAGCCTAATGAAGCTGATCTAAAATTTATGCCAGAAGGAGTTGGAACGTGCTTCCCTCTCCCTGTGAGAGTATCTGCATGAGTCTGCACGTATCATTGATTGGAGGCTGAAGGGGGCGTGGGTTTACAGGGTAAAACAGTGACTGGTCAAGAAGGACATGCATAGGAAAGAAATAACAACAAAGCAGAAGATGTTCCTGCTGTGGTCCGGCCTCAGGCAGGCCTGCTCCCTCTTGCTTGCAGCAGTATGGAGAATTCTCTTTCTTCTGATTTTGAAACAGATCGTATTTCCTACATGTGTATCGTTTCTTTTGGGTAAGGGACTTGAGGCAGCTCAAGCAAAGCCGGGAACATCTTTGCCCCTGACACGTGCCCGGGTGTTTGTCTACAACTCCATGTTTAATCGAAGCATGTGTTGAGTTATGCTGGAGCGGCTGCTGAGGCCTCTGTGTCTATGCAGTGTGGTTTGTCACTCGCAATGGGCATGACAATAGTATATGCTAATTACCTATTAGCTGTCATTATTTTTATTGTTACTGAATACCTTAGCTGTGAGTCTGTGCTTCCGATTCAAGAGTGTTTCTTTATTAAATATGATGATCTCTGGGTTTATTATTGGACAGAAGGGAAGAATGAGCAGAGATTATCCTATGGGAACTTCAGCACTTTGAATTAGCGAGAATAAACCTTAGTTTCCTCATCTGTGAAATCAAAGTTGTTATGGAGCAGAGGACCCCTAGAAGGCTTCTACTATCATGGAAAAATAACATCACATCTATTCCCCTTCTACCATGCATTGAAACTTGTGAGGTATTCGATATGTTTACTATCTCATTTAATTCTAATAATTTTCTTTTTAATTAGGCTTTATTTGTAGACTGATATTCATAGAACCAAGAAACTCATTCGGAGCTTCCATTTATTGTCTTCCTTATATAAGGAGATTTTGAAAGGTTTTCAGAAAAATAGAATGAAAAGATGGCTGCTTCTGACTGGTGCTGTGCAGTTGGTTAAGCTGCTGCCTGCAACTCTGGCATTCTGTCTTGGGGCACGGGTGTGTTCTGGCTGCTCTTCCTCCACTCCCGCTTCCTGCTGATGGGTCGAGGAAGATAGCCCACGTGCTCAGGCCCCTGCCACTCATGTGGGAGACCCAGATGGAGTTCCAGGCTTCCAGCTTTGACCAGCGACCATTTGGGAAATGGGCCAGCAGAAAGATCTCTGGCTCTCACTCAGCCTTTGAAATAAGTAAGTATAGATTTTGAAAGGATGTTTATTTTGGTGCAAAACAGTTGACATAAATGCTTGGCTTTTTTGTAAGTGCACTTTCCATGAGCATGTTGGAGAGTCCGGTGTTTCTATCAGAGTTCATGGTTAAAGCCTCAACTTCTGACTATGCTACAAGGTGCATTACTACGATCTAACTCTGTTGACGAATCCACTGTTGCTCAGGGAGATGGAAGTTTGCCAAGATTACACTGTGAATAAGTGCATGAGCAGAGATTTGAACTCCAGTCCCATCAACTTGTGAACTCATGAGGTTTTGCTTACAACAGAGCGACCTTTTGCGGCTGCTTTCCTGTTGAGCCATATTGATTCTGATTCCCCTTCAGTGAGTCCAGGAAGCACTTGCTTGATGACACATTCCATTGATTCTGTTTAATAGCGGAGAGAACAAAGCGGGATCCCAGGGAAAAGTGTGCTTCCAAACGCACAGCTTGCCATATGTGCAGAGCAGAAGGAGTGACATAAGAAGAAGCCCCAAGTGACAAAGGTTCCCGAAGACGGTGATAGACACAGTTTGTAAATGAGCAGTGCGGTGTGCTGCCCATGGTGAACATGTTTCTGCACATGTGTTTTGAGGGAAAGAAGGGGGAGTTCAATGTTGTAGATACTTGTCTGATAACCAAGAGAAGCAGAGGCTGCTAGCCTTGAGGATCTTCTTTTTGATTGGTGGGAAGAAGTGTCCAGGGCAGCCAGTGGGGGCAGGGTGCATGGCTGTTCAGGGGGTTCAGGGAGGAGCATGGCTGTCCCGTCCACCTCCTGCTGCTCATGGGGGGCACTGCCAAGTGTGTTTTTCCTCTGCCCTTTTGTGTGTGTGTGTGTGTGTGTGTGTGTGTGTGTAGCTTCAAAAGAATCAAGGAAAATATGTATAATGGAAAAACTGTACATGGACTTAAAAAATTTGTTTTTGCACCAAAATAAGTTGATATTGTTTGTTTTCTGTTTTGTTTACTTCTTTTTGAGTACCTTCTAGTGTGGGAAGAGCTCACACGACGAAGCACACTGGGGTGCCACAGAATGTTCGCTTTGCTTGGAGTTCGGGCTTCCTCGCTGTGTCTTAGTTGCATGGGCTCCTGCGGAGGGACCACTGTCCTGGATGTAGCAGCCTGCTGGGCCAGGCGGTGCCCGGAGCTCCGAACCAGCTTTCTGTCTTCCTGTGTAACCCCAAGCAAGCCTTTCCACCTCCCTGGACTCTGAAGATAGGATGGTCCCCCAACTTGTGGGAGTCATGTGAGGAATGGCCAATATTCATGAGTAGAAGTGTTACGTAAAGTGTTGAGTAAATACCATTAATCCTCCTGTGGGGGTGTGTGCTCGTCTGGTCTGCTAACTCTCTCTTCACTGACACACGCCTGGGACCTCAGGATAGGATATGCTTGCAGAAATTCTCTTTAAGCCACAAAGCAGATGTTGTGGGGGTCTCGCTTCCACAAGGCAGACACATGGGAAGTGGAAGGCTGAGGAGTTATCTTGAACTTAGTCTATTGGGGTCTGGCGTGCACAGCAGTTATTACCCCATGCTTTAGTGTCTTGTTGTCTGAAAGTCACTGTCTTACATTGTAAATCCTCACTTGCCCTTATTTTTCTAAGCCAAACTTGACTCTGAGCTTTAACACATAAGTTTTGCATATTTTCTTGAGAAAAATTGTGCCGGAATTGTAGAAGACAGTGGATATTTTTGCTTTGTTTTCCTCGATGCCTGATTCAAACAGAATTGCTCAGTGCTTGGCAGGGACATGTGAGACTGTGGGCTACCTTGGGCTCTTAGGCGGTTTTGAAAGCTAGCCCATGGTGCTGGCCCTTTTTCTATATACTTTATCTTCTCTAGATTACTAATAATATATAATTGTAGCAAACATTCTGTATGAATAGTTATGATTTAATTGTTTAGGGAACAGTGACTTGAGCAAATTGGTATCTGTTCAGTACAAATTGTTTTCCCCTAAGATTTCTGATCTGTGATTGATTGAAGTTGTGTTTGCGGAGAACAGGGACATGAGTGGACAACTGTAGTCTGACTCTTGACACCTCCCCTCCTTGTAACTGCCACCAGCACGTTCCAGACCATGATTCCCTCCTTTGGACTACTAGACACAGTGGCCTCCGAAGGAGATCACTGCACCTGTCTTACCATCCACACAGCACCAGATAGAATTGTCAGTGTTTATTATTTACTGTTTCATGGACAGGCTTAAAAGCAGTGAATGACTTGTACCCCCCTCAATCGTATAGATGTAATGATGAGAAAGGAACCAAAATCTGATTCTCTGTGGTCCTAAAAATAATTTACCTTGGAATGGGTTTAATCTTATCGCTTAATTATGTAGAGTTTACAATTTTACTCCTAATGGCTGATAATCTTATAGCATTGTGTTGGACATGCTTCCAAATTCTTTAGGTTAATTCAGACTCACTAATCTTATGATAACCCAAAGAACTTTATGCTGTTGTGCTTTTAAATACGAAGAAACTAGGGTTGGCACAGTAGCACTGCCAGTTAATTCTCTACCTGTGGTGCTGGCAGCCTATATGGGTGCCCATTCCCGTCCCTGGCACTCTGTGTCGATCCAGCTCTCTGCTAATGTTCCTCAAACACTGTGGAAGATGGACCCTTTACCCGTGTGGAGAACCTGGGAAAAACTCATGCTTCCAGCTTCAGACCACTCTAGCTCTGACCATTGCTACCATTTGGCAAGTGATCCAGTGCGGGGGAGAGTTTCAAACTTCCAAATAAAGGTAAAAGTAAAAAAGATAAATGAGGAAATTGAAGCATAGAGGCCTTCAGTGATGTGTGCCAGGTCAGACGGCAGGATTCAAACCCAGGCGCTAAAGTTGGGCTGTGTTAAACCGACCCTCCGTAGAAGCCACATGCTTAAACATGATATACTTAGTCTGGGGGTATTTATTTTTCTTTTGGGATTTTGGTTATTTTATCCATCAAACAAATTTACTTTAAAAACAAAAATTATCCATTACTTTGCCAATTATATATTACTAGGTACAGGTAGGAGGAGGACTGTAGAGCTTTTAGATTCCTTCTATACAAATGTGAGTTTTTTTTTGGGGGGGTGGGTCCATTTTTTTTCAGTTTTAGATGATGTTTACTCCAAGGGAAGACTAAATGTGAGCTCCCAAATGGCCTAAAATATTTTTTATTTAGTAGCATTTCCCCAAAAGCTTTCTGCCTAGAGGACTGCTGTGTGAAACAGCAAATTCCATCATATCCCCAAGGAGCTGCTTGCAGTTTAGAAAGTAGTTGGCCTGTCTCCCTTGCACCTGAGCTGTGCTTAGTAGATTTACTTAGGCGAAAAGGGCTGGTGCTCTGAACTGAGCTTGACAAAATGGGAGCAGTTCTGAGCGTTGAACACAGGAGAGCTGACTCATCCTAGCTGCAGACTGCTGGGCGCAGAGAAATGACAAACTGTTAGCCTTTTAATTGAGATGTTAATCTCTTTATGCCTTCCTGTTGCAAAGGTAACACACCAATACAGGTCCCGTGGGGCCTTTTTGATGTAACATCACCCGGATGCATTCTGTTGCCTCCTTTCACTCCGTGGCTGCCTCCTGACTCCCTCTATCTTAAGGAATAATTTTGTTGATAAGTGACTTACATTGATTATACTTTGTTATCTCAATCTGATGTCAGTGAATACCTTGCTCATTTTAATCTGTCTCAAGCTGTGTTTCAAGCTTACTATGTTTTAATTTGTCCCTAGGTATGTTTGCCTGACACTGATACAAACATTGAAGGTTCTCTTGGGGTATTTTGTGACTGACACAAAAAAAAGGTGTTTGGAATTATATGACTGCTTGTTTGGGATAAACCTCAAGATTTGGAAACAGAATTTGGCAACAACTTCCCAGGGCTGTTGCCTTTAAACTAGACCCACAAACTAAAGCACAGAAAGAGTGTCTACAGTAACATAATGCATTTCCTTTTTCTTTTTTAGACTTATGTATTTATTATTGGAAAGGCAGATTTACAGGGAGGATAGACAGAGAAAGAAAAATCTGCCATCCACTAGTTTACTCCCCAAATGGCCTCAATAGACAGTGCTAAGTTGATCCAAAGTCAGGGGCTTTTTGCTAGTCTGCCACTTGGGTGCAGGGTTCCAAAGCCCTCCTCCACGGCCTTCCCAGGCATCAGGGAGCAGTCAGGACTCAGACTTGTCCCCGGATGCCAGAGAATGGAGGATTTGCCATTTAGGCCGTCATGGCGGCCCCAGAGGTGACGTTTCATACCTTACTACTGAGTACTTTTCTCTGTAGTGATGCTCTCTCGTTCTACTGTCCTTTACAGGTACTGGCATCATTAGATTTTTGGTTGTGAGAAATGAACATTGGTTTCTTTTTGAAGTAAGATGTTTAGCTGCGAGTAGACAACTTGCTAGCATAACAGTTAGGTTACATGCATCTGAATGTTCTTAGACAAGCAGAAATGTTAGTGTCCGAAACAGCTGAAGCAAGGGTAAGAAGATCGTCACTGTGAAGGAAGCAGCCAGTGAGGAACTGAAGGAGGGA
The DNA here is from genome assembly GCF_030435755.1 of Ochotona princeps. Taxonomy (NCBI): domain Eukaryota; kingdom Metazoa; phylum Chordata; class Mammalia; order Lagomorpha; family Ochotonidae; genus Ochotona; species Ochotona princeps. The sequence continues at coordinate 3,088,102 of NC_080863.1, read as the reverse complement.
GGGACGTGGATTCTTGGAAATAAGTTATCTTGCTATAAACTACCCCTCATTGTGCCTCACTTTGGCTGTTTTTTCTGAAAGTGAGTCCAGAATCTGAGTCTGTCTTTTGAGTGGTCCGGTGAGGTTGTTTCGCACCTGGTGAATTCACAGTTTTATCATGTGCTGTGAAAATGATGCAAATTTGTAGTAGCTGATTTTAAAGTGATTCACATTTATAGAAAAGTTACAAGAATAGAACAACAAACCCACATGTCCTTCTCACTCAGATTCCCAGGTTGTTATCCCATTGGCTCAACCTGGTGTGTGTTAGACATGACCTTTTCCTACCATCTGAATTCTTGTGGAGTTCACTACCTGCTTAGAGCATGGATATCAAAACAGTGTAGGGTCAGTTGGGGTGTTAATGAAGTGAGGGTTTGGGAGGAGGTGGGAGTAACTTGAGAAGGCAGGATCGAAGATTGGAGTATTAGTAGGGCAATCGCAGGGAACATAGTGCCAGCCTAGGTGTGCTCTGCCCTGCCACAGTGGGCTCCAGAAGTTCCTCCCGAGGTGCTCCTAATGCCTTATTTCTAAAAGCCCTCGAGTCTTTCCTAATAAGTTGGGAGTTGTATTCACTTGACAGAGATGCAGAAAACAAAGTCAAGTGCAAAGGTTATTCCTTTGAAACACTCTGTGGGAATGTGTTGCCCTTTTCCTGATGCTGGGATTAAAGAATGCTCTGAGTCGGTTCTTGGGGTTCTTCCCATCAGGACACATGCCAGAGAGATGCCAGTCATGTGGCAGATTGCCAGCTCTCGGCGCCATGTGCACGGGTGTGGAAGGATGCAGGCCCTGACCTCCTTGCCTGGGAGGGAAATGAGTAATGTGATTTGAATTGGCAAAAAACCATGGTTTTTCACTTTAAAAGGAATCTTTTATTCTTGAGCTGAAGCCAATTGAAATACCGTATGCCTGGGCCTTTTTATTCAGACAAGAACAATGAGATCAATTTTCAACAGAAAATGAGGGAAAGGGAGCGAGAAGGCAGCTGAGGTAATAGGCTCTAAAGGGCGAAGTCTGAAATTAAATATTATGGCTTAAATAGTGCCGTAATGCGAGCCACCCTTCTCCCTCTGCTCTATGCTCGCATTAAAAGAATAAAGCAAAAAAACTCCTCACCACAAAATGGAATACAATCTTTTTCTAATGGAAGAAAATGCTCTCTGCTACATGAATTTGAGCTATAGCTATTTGATTTCTATGGAGATAAAGAGGCAGGGAAGTTTGTGCTGTTGGTGAGGGAATGTAAATGCGGTGTTAAAGGAGCAGGGAAGAAAACTTCACGCGTGCTGGCTCATTACAAGTTGCTGTATTTTATTCTGAATCCACGGAGGAGCAGAAGGGATGCAGGAAGCTTTTTATTTAATTTTTAGGGCAATTAGGGAACGGAAGCCCAGCCTGAGAGGCTATAGACTGCTCATTACCTTCTGGCGGGCAGAAGGAGAGTGAATATTTTAAATGTTAAGATCCGATTATTTATAAGCTTCACTCAGAGAGTCAAGGGCATGGGAGGAACCGTAACTCGATTAATGGAAGAAGCAGCCTTATGTACACAGCTGGTTTCGTCTCTGCAATAGGTCAGGGTCTGAAGAATGGCATGTTGTTAGCCACTTCCCTAGAAATGATAGATTCTGGGGGAATCAATCAACTTTTTAAAGGTAAACACCTTTTGCCCCCCTCCCCTCCTGCAATGACACTCCCGCCCCAAATCTTTTGATGATGTAATGTGGGTGTTGTGGTCCTGGAAGATCCTATGTTGTGATGCTCCAATGACAATTTTAATTCTGCATCTTTCCTAGAATGAATTACTGGTTCCATTAGAAGGAGCTGGAAGCTTCTGATATTGGCAGTTTCATTATGATATGTCATAGGTGTCTTAGATGGCCCTGTAGAATGAATGCATTTGGATATAAGAGAATTCATGGTTATTTCATTTTCTGGCAATAGTAGCTGACTACCTCCTTATCAGAGGACCCTGATGAAGAGGAATTTTCTAAAAGTCTGGTATGTACCTGGTATCATTTTTTGAAGATCTGTATCTATTAAAGGCCTTATAGGGAAAAGAGATGAAAAATAAACTATCTAGATTTTTTTCTGAGTTTTTAAAAGATTCATTCTTATTGGAAAAGCAGATTTACAGAGAGAAGGAAAGACAGAGAAAGATCTTCCATCCGCTGGTTCACTCCCCATATGGCTGCAGCGGCTGGAGCTGGGCCATTCTGACACTAGGAGCTGGGAGCTTCCTCCTGGGCTTCCATATGGATGCAGGGTCCCAAGAATTTTGGGCCATCCCTTGCTGCTTTTCCAGACAGGGAGCTGACTGGGAAGTGGAGCAGCCAGGACACAAATTGGTGCCCCTACATGATGCAGCAGTTGGAGGCAGTGGATTAGCCAGTTGAACCAACATGCTGGCTCTAATATCTGATTTTTAAAACAAATTATTTTCAGCATTTTTGAAAGAGGGGAGGCCATTGGTCTTCCATATGCTATTTCACTCCTTAAAACACCTGCAGCAGCCAGAGCTGAGTGACAAGGACCTGAATCCTTGAGCCATCAGCTGCCAAAGTTGTGCATGAGCAGGAATCTGGAATAGATTTTGGAACTGAAGTTCAAACCAGGCCCTTCGATATGGTATGTGGCCATGGTAAGCCTCATCTTAATCACCATACCAATGGTCAGTCCCAGTCCTAGCTATTTAAATAATGCTGGAACTGAGGAAAATCCCTAGGGTACAGAAAAAGAACCCATCAACCCAGCCCCAAGCAGGATGGGAACCCGGGGCCTCTGCAAAAGGAGGCCCTGCTAGAACCTGCTGACATGGTTTTGGTCTCTCCTGATATTGGCATGGCTTTCTGATTTCAGGCCCATGGATCTAATTCCTGGTCAAGAAAAGTGGATCCGTGCAGCTTCAATCAGGTGCTCCTCTGAGGTTATCAGCTTTGGCTGGGGTCACAGGAGCCGCAAACATCACAGATCTGGTGATTGCCGTGGAAATTCCTACAGAAGGTAGAAACCCGTGAGACAGGAAGCCCCTTAAGAGTTTCTATTATGCCCAACGAGTCTTTGTAAGAAAAAACAATTTGTTATTTAAACTCCCAGCAGACTGTAGCCACTCCTGAATCCTAAGGAAGTGGCAGAATTTCTCTTTGTAATAGATGAGCCGTTTGGCTGTGAAAAAAAGATAAGTTGGAGGGAAAGGGTTGGCAAGCACAGAAAGGAAAAAAAGAGCTAAACTGCCTTTATCAATAAAACAAGAATTTGGAGGTTGCCAGGGATTAGATAGGCCACGAGGACTCTAGCTTTAATGAGGACACCAAGAGTTTATATGGAATATATAGAGGGCACAGAGAGTGGGCGTTGTGAGAGGTAACACAGCATGGCCAGCTCCTACCCACTTTTAATTTAGTTTGAAGGGTGCTGCTGCATAGTACTTCTGTCCCTTCTCAGGCCTTGGAAGATATCTGAGCTGTGCTCAGCCTTCTATTTATGGCACAGTTTTTGCAGAAGACGACCCCAAACTAGTTGGAGGAATTGTGTGGAACTCCCAAACCTGGGTCCGCTCACCTGACGTGCAGAAACACCATAACTGGGAGGTGGAAGAAAGTAGGTGTTTGTTGCAAAGTGCGGAGTCCAGAGCCAGGCAGTTATTGCTGAACTCCTGTGCTCCCAGAGGAGTTGGGGGTAAAGGTTCTTACAGCCTGAAATTGGGGCCAAGAAGTGCATGTTCAGCTCATGTCCAAGTTCCTGGTTGGTCAGTGGTGCTCATTACCTTCCTTTGATTGATTGTTGATGTTGTACTCTTTATGGAGTAATGATGGCCCAATAGCCTGCCGTTAGTCTAAGAGTGGTGTGTCGCATGTACATTTTAGTTGCCTTCTGCCGCAGAGCTGGAATGAACTTGCTCTGCCCTGTGATTTCTTCTAAACAAACCCCTGTGCACAATATTGTGTTGCAGAAGCGATGTTTAGAGCGTTGGTAAGCAAGTTGTATCACTCCTTTAATCCAATGAGTTTCTTTTTGATAAAGGACAGGCATGATACCTTGGATCAAAGGATACAGATAAGAGGTCGACTCTTGCTTTATATTATAGGGATTTATTGTCGCAGTTTTTGTTTGTTTGTTTTAGCATCCATCAGGAATTACTTCATGAACCCCTGCAAATTCCAAAACCTATGGGATCGGGTGTCCTGTGAGAAGAGCATAGAATTCCTATCACCTATCTGTATCCTCTTACATACTTTAAATTTCTGGATTATTTATAATACCAAATCAATCAATCTATATATACTATAATATCTATATATACTAGATATACAGATATATAATTGCTATGTGAATTATTATGCTAAAATGCCAAGAGAAAAGTATTCACGTGTTCAGTAAAGGTGCAAACAGTGCCATTGTGCATACGTGGTCTGGAACTCAGATTCCAGGCCAATAGTGCTCACTGAAGCGCCAGACTAACGTGGCAGAAGGTTAACAATAGGATGTGCCCACACAGCACTTCATTGGTGTGAATTATTGTAGTACTTGGTGAGCCAATCCGGGTTTGCCTTTCTGCAGCTTTTTCAGAAGTGTTATTGATAAATGGTTGGTGCGAGCTCTGAATACAGTACGTGCGGGTAAGGAGTTGGTTGTTGAAGCGGTTGGAAGGACACAGTGAAAAGATCTCTCGAAGTGTTAGTGGAGATGGCTGAAACATAAGGTCCTTTTTCCCCCTGATAAGTCAATAATTTCAGACAGCTGGCAGAGAGTAGCAGAAAGCAGGGCAGGAATGTTTAATCAGGACATGCATCCAGCACGTTGGATGGGCAGCTGAAAGCGCCTACAATACATTCCGTCTGTGGTTTACATGGATATGTGGCCTACTTCCTCCCATCATTTTTTCTTTCCCCCGTCTCTTCCTCTGGACAAAGGGTTGAGTGAAGTTCATGGGAATTCTTCCCAGGGATTTATTACCTGATGATATCTGAGTGGTAGAATTTTCCTGGGATGTCTCCGCAGGGAGGGCAGAAAGTCTAGGACTACCAACAACATTATCAGAGGGCAAGTTTCTTCCAAGTGTGCTTCTAAGCTGGCTACAAGCCTCCATGCAGAAACTGTCTGACCCCTTCCACTCCACACAAGTTGATGGCTCCCTTCTTTTTTTTTTTTAAGATTTATTTATTTTTATTACAAAGCCAGATATACAGAGAGGAGGAGAGACAGAAAGGAAGATCTTCTGTCCGCTGACTCACTCCCCAAGTGACCATAATGGCTGAGCTGATTTGAAGCCAGGAGCCAGGAGCTTCTTCCAGGCTTCCCACGCAGTGCAGGGTCCCAAGGCTTTGGGCTGTCTTCAACTGCTTTCCCAGGCCACAAGCAGGGAGCTGGATGGGGAGCGGGGCTTCTGGGACCAGAACCGGCGCCCATATGGAATCTCGGCACATGCAAGCGAGGACTTTAGCTGCTTGGCTATCGCACTGGGCCGCAATGTCTCCCTCCTTATCTAGCAAACGCAACTAACTGAACTCACAAAAGACTCTGACTTCAAGGAGATACACAAATGCTCCCCTCTCACTACGAGAAGAATTCAAGAAAAGTTGGAAGGGATAGCAAGTTTTCCTTGGGGGAGGGCTGGATAATGGTTATTGGAGTTTAGACAGGTCTCATACAATCATATTTTTTAAAGTTCCCCATTCTTTTTAGAAAGTGACACATAACAACTGACATTAGTGGAGGGTTTACTGTAAAATTTCTATCCATGTCTACCTTGTATAATGATCAAATCAGGGCAATTAGCATATCTGGCACCTCAAGCATTTATCAGGTCTTCTTGATGAGAATATTAAAAATTCTCCCTTTCGGCTATTTTAAGACATAAAATACCTTGTCGTTAAACGGAGGCACTTTGCTGTGCAGTGGGTCGTTCCATCTCACTACTGTTGTCTCGGGCTCATCAGCCTCTCCCATCCGCATTCATCCCTACCCTCTCCAGGCCCTGCTCACCTCTTCATTAAAATTTCAAAGAGGAAAAAGGGAGTAAGTCCAGCTGAGTTCAGGGATAGAAGAGTAAGAACTGTTACCAAAAAATGTTGACAAAGTAGGAATGTGTTAATGCAGAGGCATTTTTAGATAGGCCTTCAAGTGTTTCTGCTGGAACCTAAAGCCACGAAGGCTTCAGTGGGATGCATTCTTCAGTTACGGGAGCAGGAGGCGGTTAAGGTTCAAGATGTAGACTCCTACCTGCAAATTGGCTCCTTGTGCGGAGAGCCGGCTGGTCACTGCTCAAGGTCCTCTGCTTCGGCACTGGCAGTGTCACTCCAGTAGAGGGGAGAGGAGGTGAGATTTCCACAGGTCTGCGGGCTGTCATTCTCATGTCTTGCATAAACCCCAAGAAGAATGAATAGTCGTCCTGCAGCACCTTCAGGTTAGTACCTGGTTCAGAAACAAAGCTTTGCTGCATCGGATTTTCCATTCTGTGGAAGACATGCATGAAATCCTGGCTGCCAGTTTTCAGCTGTTTGTTCAGCCAGGGTAGTAGCAATGCACTCGCTTTATTGATGCCTTCACTGATTCATCCATTTTTCTATCAAGGTTATATTTAATACATATAATGCATTAGAATGATGCCAGGTACCAAGTGCATAAAAGGCTGACTTTTAGGTAAGGTATTACAATCCTGAGATAAATGCCAATAGAAGACCATAAAAGATGCTAACGGGACACAGAGAACATTCAGATAAAATAGTGATTCCTGAAGTTGGGGACATGATGAGATTATGGAGGAGAGTTTTGTCTACAATTTTATGAGAAAATGTTTCCCTATTTTTTTTTACTTCATTTAATATCTTATGAAATTCCCTCAAAGGCATGCTTATTATTTATTTTTAAAATAGGAATCTCATTTTAGCTGGTGGTTTATTATTTTACAACTTTTCCCAAATATTGGACTTTAATGAAAGCCTTAGGGCCTTGACCACCAGGTGTGGCAGGGCTTGTAGAATTTTGAGTTTCAAATGAGCTTTTAACATAGAATTTATGTTAGTCTGAAATTCCATGAATTCCTACTCATTATGTTTCATGAATAGGCTTATGAGGAGTATAATTATAGTTATAAGAATAAAATTGTTTCTGTTGTTCACTTTAAAAGCCCATGATGCCAAATCCAGAGCATCTTGCTTCTAGTTTAATTCTCTGTTCCTTAGACTGCAGAAATTTGACATTGCTGAGTAATAAACACTAATTTTCAAAGTCTACCCATTTTTTTCCTCCTGAACTGGTGAACTACCTGGGGGGATGGTCATCACAAATCTGATGATTTTTGGTTCAGAGCTCATACAGTTAATTCTACATTGTTATCTTGGGCTAGTTTGTTGCAAGAAAGTGGTCTGATCCAAGCAGTTTTAGTGGGTGTCATGGTGGGCTGCACACATACCACGTGTTGGACTGTGAATCACTTTCCTCTACCCACTGGGAGAGTTGGTGGCCTCTGGCTCCAGCTGAGTCCCTCACCTCAACAGGGGGAGCAGAAGTGTCCCAGATTACGTCATCCCTCCCGCCCCGTATCAACTAGCTGTGTGATGTGCAGATAAAAACACTTGGCTGTTTGTCTTAATTTGGAATAGCCGTGAAGGCTTTGTATAGCAGAAAATAATATCCCATTCCAGACTAGCTACAGGTGTGACCCTGGGCCTGGTAGAGATGCAGTGTTTATACTTGTATCAGAGATGCCCATTATGGGCTGCTTTGGTCATACCCACCAAGTCATTACTGGACAGCATCAACAGCTGTTAGTCAGCAAAAGAAGTGATACTTCTAAGATCAGGCATCAGCAGGGCCAGAAGGCACAAATAAGGGAAGCCATGTCTTCCCTACAGTTGCACTGGTGCTAATCCCTCAGCATACTTACATGGCCCTGGTGGTATAAGAAAAAGGCTCACCTTGGTTTAGGGATAAAATGACTTGGTACATGTAGGGAAGTTGAAAATGGACTGCTGCTTCGTTATCATACCACACAGGCGTGGCTCTGAAAAGATCGTAATGGGAATAAATTCCCACAGGGGTTAGCACTAGGAGTCATGGCTGCTAATCAGGACATGAGTCCAGTGAATCAGATGCATGGGTAATGGTGAATGGTTTCTCTCTCTCTCTTTTTAAAGATTTATTTATTTTATTACAAAGTCAGATATACAGAGAGGAGGAGAGACAGGAAGCTCTTCCGTCCGATGATTCACTCCCCAAGTGAGCCGCAACGGGCCGATGTGCGCCGATCCGAAGCCGGGAACCTGGAACCTCTTCCAGGTCTCCCACGCGGGTGCAGGGTCCCAAATCTTTGGGCTGTCCTCGACTGCTTTCCCAGGCCACAAGCAGGGAGCTGGATGGGAAGTGGAGCTTCCGGGATTAGAACCGGCGCCCATATGGGATCCCAGGGCTTTCAAGGCGAGGACTTTAGCCGCTAGGCCACGCTGCTGGGCCCCGTGTCTTTCTTTAGTATCAGATTTTTTTTTTTTTTTTGGCTAAGAAAATCTTGTTGGAGTATCAGCTCAACTACTCACTGTGTTCCGTATTTATTATTAAGTACCTTGTAATCAAATGGGTATAAATGTAACCAGTTAGCAAGAGTGTTGTGATGAGTAAATAACAAAGAGTGATTTGAGCATAGTGCCTAACATGCAGCCAGGCGTCAACAAACCACAGGGGTGATGGGGTCATTCTAGACTTTATTTTCACTACTTTCCTTCCTTCCATCTGGGAAACTTTTGTTCATTCTAATTATATTTGAGTGGTAACCCTTTGACACTTCTTTCAAGGAGAGAGATTTGCTTTGGAAACTGCCAGCTGTTTTTTTTATCTCTCTTGAGTCTTAGGTCTGTAGTCAATGTTTTTCAATTCCTAGGGGTTAAATGAGGACACTGAAATATTGTTAACATGGAATATAGTTCCAAACCTTTTGGTTCCGTTTGGTTGAATGCTTTATGATCCTTTTTATTGGTTAGCTCCCACACAGCCTTGTGAGATATATGGTTCTTTTTTATTTTTACTGTCCATAGGTGGTTTTTAATTAGTTTAAGTAAGTTCATGAACCTCAGGAAGGTCAATAGTATTGCTCACGTTTGCTTCCTTCAAGTTCTAGAATTTTATCTGACCTTTGGCATGAACGGTTCTCTTGATTTCTGTTTTAACATGATTAGAGGCATAGGCTACTGTTTAGGAGAAAGAAAAAAGCAAAGAAATCCATATGAATTTTTAACAGGAGAAGTTAAATCAAACAGGACCCTATCATCAACTCAGTAATCAATGACATTTTTTTAGTTTATGAATATCACTTCCCTGAGTTTTCACACCTCTCTCATCTTTTTTCCTTTATTAAGTCATTGAATATTAGATTATTTGAATGATTTTAGCGCTTAATATTTGATGCTTTCTGAATTAATCTCTCACCAAAGTGTTATGCCATCTTTTCCTCGGGAAGTCCTTTTGTTTGTCTTTGAGGACAACGAGTCTGCACTGCTCTTGCCTTCTGCGGGAGGAGATGAGCGGATGGAGGAAGCAGCGCTTATACTAGTGCTACCGTGGACAGTGCAATGCCGTCGAGACTCACCTGAAGCCTTGACTCTTCAGAGCCCAGAGAAGGGGTTTGATTGTGGAGGTTTTTAGAATTGTCAGGCAAGCCTTGGAAAGTCAAGAGTTTTTAAAAAGCGAGAACTTCTGGCCTATTTCTGGACCTTAGTCCGGAGATACAGAGGTACCTCATTCCAACCCCTGGAACTGCATACTAAGTCTAAGTGAATAATGCTATCTCTTGATTATCTTAATTTGTAAACATTATGCTGTGAATGAACTTATAAAATAAATCTGTTTTCTTTGCAAGTAGCCTGTGCTACTAAGTCTCATCGTCACTAAGACTTTTAAATTACTTGTTGTATCTCATATAAGTGGAATAATACAGTATCTGTGGTTTTGCGACTTTTTCCCCCACATAGCATAATATCTTTTTTTAAAATTTTATTTATTTTTATTACAAAGTCAGATATACAGAGAGGAGGAGAGATAGAGAGGAAGATCCTCCATCCGATGATTCACTCCCCAAGTGAGCCGCAACGGGCCGGTACGCACCGATCCGAAGCAGGGGACCTCCTCCAGGTCTCCCATGTGGGTGCAGGGTCCCAAGGCTTTGGGCCATCCTCGACTGCTTTCTCAGGCCACAAGCAGGGAGCTGGATGGGAAGTGGAGCTGCAGGGACACAAACCGGCGCCCATATGGGATCCTGGCATGTTCAAGGCGAGGACTTTAGCTGCTAGGCCACGCCGCCGGGCCCAGCATAATATATTTTAAGGTTATTCAGGCAGCATACGCAAGAATCCCCTTCGTTCTCAGGCAGCCATCTGGCATGGTGGGAAGATGCTGTTGATGAGGACTGTATCAGAGCACCTGGACGTGTGTCCTGGCTCTGTCTCTAACTTCCTGCTTGTTACACTGGAGGAAGCAGCTGATGGTTTAAGTAATTGGATCCCACTACACTCATGAGAGACCTGGATTGAGTGCCTGGCTCCTGGCTTTGGCATGGGTCACTCATTACTGGGGTAGGCATAATTTTTGGAATGAACTGGTATTTAGAAGCTTTCTTTGTCTGTTCCTTTGACTCTTAAATGAATTGATAAGAAAGAATTTCATCCCGTTTAAAGAGTGAATAATATTCCTTCACATATGTTTACTGCATTTTGTGTATCTGCTCATCTCTCGTAAACAGATTGTGTCCACATTTTAGCTATTGTGAATAATGATGCTATAAGCATGAGATATAAATGGCTTTGACTTTGTTAGTTTGGTTTGATATCTCGCAGTAGCTTCTATTAGAATGACACTTGTAATTAATGATCAAGAAAGTTGGCTACATACAAACTTCAAACAGTTTGTGGAAAATTGAATTAAAGGTACATGTTCATTTCAGTGCAAAACGATTTTGAAATGAATACATGGATTTTGATAATACATATTTTCCAGTTATGCACGAAACTATAAAACTTGTTTTTTTGACTTCAATTTTTCATGAACCTCTGGAAATAGCTTTCTGTTGATTAGGGTTTTACTGAAAAACAGCATTAAGCTCAAGTGTTACAAAATATTTTAATGAAAATAAACCTACCAAAGTGTTTGTGTTTATACAGAGGGATTTCAGGGAACTGATGTGGAGAGTAGAGATACCCAGATATGAACAAGAGTAGGGAGCGGTTAACATTGTTAATAGACACCAGTGACAACCTGGGCTGAGGAGAAGGAACGGCAGACAGTAGCTAAAGGCATGGAAGCTTGTTACCACTGCCGTAAATGTGACTCGGAGTGCACAAGTGGATGAAACGCCCTGACCTCTTCTTCCTCTTGCTCTCCTACCATTTTGGTAATAAAGCCCGTTGGTTGGATCATCAGTGGGAGCTTTGTAGGATGGGTGATGCGATCTTTGCTAGTCAGTCTTCAGGCCGAGCCAGAAGCTCCATTCTGGTTTCCCAGAGGGTGGCAAGACTGAAGGACTTGTGTTCATCTTGTGCTGCTTTCCCAGGCACGTCAGCAGGAAGCTGGATCAGAAAAAGAGCAACTTGGTCTGGGATCCTGACGGTGCAAACGGTACAGTGTTCGGCACCACAGTATTGGTCAATTCAGTTTGATTTGCGGGGGGTTTCTGCTCACTGCTGACTCTGTGGGGAACCTGGCGATGGAAGCTTTGATTGGTGCACACTTCCACGATCACATCTCTCAGCAGCCAGTGATGCCTCAGCTGCTAAAGTCTGTACAGGAAATGACGCATCACGGCTACTTACATATGATTGGCCAAAGCAAGTCATGTGAGCATGCCTCCCCAATTTAAGCAGTTGTTGAACGGTACTGCAGATGACCAGGTAGCACAGTGGGAAGGAGCAGGACTCAGCCAGCTAACAACCTGGACTCAGATTCTGTCTTGGATCCTTGCTATATGTATCTTTGGGCAGAAGGATTTTAGTCTCGTTTTTCTCCACTGTGAAGCGACGCTTGTCCTGGTAAGTCCTCATGGAACTTTGAAAAGTAAATGAGTTGATCTATGCAGAAACGCTTAAACCAGTGGTAGATACTATACCGAACCATCATGAGCCCATTTGATTTTCAGTGTGTTTGAATATAGCCTTTGTTTGCAGGGCCATCTCCTCTGGTGTGCCGAATGTTCTTGCGGGAATTGTGACTTGAGACTTTCTGTTTCCTTTGCATTTTCCTGTTTGTGGGAGCTATCTCAGATTGTTCGGGTTCAACTTGGAAATTGCTGCCTCTGTGCAGCACATTGTACTTGGTGACATGAAGAAATCAATTTAGCTCGCTCGTCTTCTCAAGCAAACACAAAGCACCTTAGCCACCGAGAGAATTTGTTTCCATTAGAAAGCACAGATTTGATTTACTTGTTCGCTTAAAGGAGTAAATGGCAGCTTTTTACCTGTTTAACTTGCATTTTTACGACTTGTTTTGAGGATAATTGGAGTGACTTTTGAAAGAGGAAAGAGGCTGCTAATACCCATTACTTCGTTAAAAGTAAAATAGTTCCGTCATTTTGAAAACAGAGAATGTTTTTTTCCCCTCCACATGTCTCCAGTAAACTTTCATGAACAATGTCTGAATTACTCAGAGTAGAGTTTAAATGACATGTGGGTAACAAGAACATATCAAACTTCAATACAGTTTCACTGGCAATTTGATTCGGCAAGGCGAGAAAAATAGGTTACTTAAAAAGTGTCAGAATTGCACTGCAGCGGTGTTGACATCGGTGAAAATAAAAAACTGAGTACACCTTGCTGAAAAGGTCGGCACTTGGGGTTGATGTTGGCTGCTGGTGTGGGCAGGGCCTTGGCCATTGCCAAGGGCCCCTGCAGGACGCGAACTACAGTGGAGGTTTCGGAGGTCAGAGATTCTGAGAGAAGCAGCGGCACTGTTTTCTCACTATGGTCCTGAACCCAGGGGTCATCCTGAGTGCTTCTGAATCACTCCCCTCAGAGGCTCACGTAAGAAAGATGGAGGTTAATGAACTGGGCAGCAGGAAGGTGTGGAGTAGCATGGGAGCCATTGTTCTGTCCCTTTTACTTCAGTTAATATCTGGTTTGAAGAGGCAAGAAAAACACAGGCAAGGAGAGAATCTTATTAAAAAAATGAGTAAATTTATCTGGATTCATTTTTTTTAAACCTCGACTCCATCACAAAGGATCACCTTCCGTTCAATGTGTATGTTTCTTTGTCTATGTTTTTGAAGGTGACTGTATAATTCAAGTAAAATGTCATCAAATAATTTCAATAATTGAGGCAAAAATGAATGCTAATACATACCATGAAATGATAAGGAAATGTATTTTTTTGGCTGATCATACTTTCCAGTGAGTGTCTGATGTTTGGATTTTCATCTAGATATTTTTCCTTTTGTATGAACATGGATATTTACATTGTGAAGCACATAGAAAAACATGGAATTCATTTGTATTTTTTTCGCTTAAAAATTAGCCTTGGTGTTTTACAACTGATGGCTACAGGGTAGTTTTTTAAGCTTTTTGTTGAGACATTGGCGTTGCAGAGACTTGGATTAGAAAACAAGGTCCATGATGTGGGATAGTGCTGGCAGCTGGGCGTGCGGCCTCCCCTGAAGCTTAGCTGTGAGGTGAAGCAGCAGTTGGAATCAGCAGTGCTCATGCTGGTTATGCTGCTTCTTTCCTTGGCCTCCTATGATCCTCGTGGGTTACCTGAGTGCTACAGAGAACCAGAACTGCCGAGTTCTTTAGTGATCCAATTTGGTTACATTGATGAATGATGCTGGACACCTGTGATCTGTTAGGAAGTTCTGGGTGTTTTTCTAAGACTTTCACAGGTGTTAACATTGACTTTTTATACTTAAGTTGACAGTATGATGTAGTTTTATCCCTCTTTGCAGTGAAAGTTAACTGGGACACATTTGTGCATTTGTCAGAATTGCAGCTCTGGGGTCAGGTGGGGCTTGGTGATAATCTCAGCGGTCTTGTTCCTGAGCTGTTGGTTCCTAGGAGCTAGGTCGTGTGGCCAACATTGGCTTCCTGAGTACAGTCTGATTGGATGACGACAAAACAGCCTGAGTTCTAGCACTGTGCTTACTTCCAACATTTATTAAAGTACTTACTAGCGAGCTGATTAAAGAAAGAAGGCTCACCAGCTGCACGCGGGGTATTTGTGACTGGAGTGAACTGCATCTCGAATCCACTGGGTAGGTGTTCTCGCTATTCCATCTCAAGTGCATTGCCTGTATCCTTTTTTTTTTTTTTTAAGATTTATTTATTTGAAACACAGAGTTATAGAGGGAGGCGTAAGCGAAAAAGAGTAAAGGTTGGGAGAGCGAGCAAGTGAGAAAGCCAGCAGCCAGCCAAGCTGCAGGAACCTGGATGAAGCCAGGAGCCTGGATCCTCTTAGGAGTCATCCGTGTGAGCTCCAGGACCCAAGCACTGAGTCATCCTCCTCTGCTTTCCCAGGTGCGTTAGCAGGGAGCCGAACTGGAAGTGGAGCAGTGGGGACTCAAACCGGTGGCCATGTGGGATGCTAGCGCTGCAGGCAGCAGCTTAACCTATGTTGACACAAGGCTGGACCCCTAAAATATTTTTTTGTCTTTTTTTCTAAGAGGTTTGTAGATGAAGATACTAAAACTTTTAAATTTGTGTCATGTGAAAAAATGATAAAGCTGAAGTTCATACGTATTGATCTGTATTCAGTAATTGATTTATTGCTTCAGTGATCTCTTCAGAGACTAGCGAGGGACAGACTCTCCATTGGTCTTGATTTGCTTTTTATGAAATGGGACTAGGGATGGAGTCAAAAGTAGGAAAGGAATGTTTAAGTTTTTATAGGCATCAGTGGCCTCTTGTCATAGTCAGAATGTGGAATACATAAAAATGACTTAAACTTCTCTTTTGTGGCCAAAGAAAATATTCTACAATAAGTAAAAAAAAATACACTATTAAATTGGAAAATTTATTTACCTAATGTATTTGCTTGTTGCTAGTTAATAGTGTGCCTGGTGTCTGATTCTCATATTGTTAATGCGGAACAAGATTGTCATCTCGCTGAGGGAAACAATGGACATCTTTGTAAAGAGGCCACGTATTTATTCTTCTCAAAAGAATCCCAAAGTCGTTTAAAGTAAAAATGTACATTATTGCAGGAGTCTTTGTGCAGTTCAATGTCTAATTGTGTGTCTTTGCCTTTTTCCCTTTGTAACATTCCAAGCAGGTGGCAAGCTAGCCAATGTTTGTCATAATTACATTGCCTGTTACCACCTGCATGGAAAACTACTGAAATGTTGCCCATAAATCTCTGAGTGTAATAAAACTGCGTCTCAGGGCATATATAGAAAGGTAAAGAAGATGTGAACAGAACATTAAATATGTTAACAGTGACTATATAATTTCTTGAAAGATTACCGCAATTTCTCCCTTTCTCCTACCCCTTCCCTGAACAGAGTTGAATAGATGTGCAGTGTTTCTGTCATTCATTCTACGCAGTCCTGGGGACCCTTGAATGATTCAACAGAACCAAGTGACCGCACTGCCTTAAAGGACATTCACATTCCTATTGAGCTCTTGAGAATTTTGACCTTTTTAAATGTCAGAAAAGGGGTATTCTACAGGCAAATTGTGATCAACTTGGTGCATAACATGGCACGTGTTTGGGCTCTTCTGTCTACCGCAGACCCCCTGGGAAGGGGTGGATTTAATGAAATGCTGTTTCCTATTATGCAAGAGGTTTTATAATTTTCTTAGGGGCTCTGTTGGCACAGAATGTGTAGCAAGATCTGACAGTGGTGATCACAGAATTGTATTCATCTGAACCAGTCCCTACAGTTTACAAATGAGAAAGCTGAGGCTCAGAGAAAGAAAATGATTTGACCAAAATGAGGCAGCCAGTTAGTAGCAGAGCTGGGAATAGAATCGAGGCCTTCTGACTGCTAGCCTGGTATTCTCTCTGCTTGACCATGCTAAATTGTACTTTTCCTCCCCTGATCTTTTCTGTCCTTCTATGCACTTCATTATATGCTGAAGTTCCAAGCAGAGGAACTGAATTTTTCATTATGATTTTAATAATGTGCCACAAAACATGAAATTCACCTTAGAACTCCAGTTTGCTTTCTTAAAGTATAACCGTGCGGAATAGCAAAGATGAACCTAGAGGTGTAAGTTACTATTGTGTCCAGACTCCTCAGTCTTGATCCTTCTATGCATGTTGCTGTAAAACCAAATATCCATCTTAACTATATACTCCTTAAAGGTTTCCATTCAAGTTCAAATGCTTCCAGCTTAGTCCTGACAATCTCTTTGGAAATCATGGAGAACCATGGAACATCAGTCAGGAGAACTGAAAGGAGTGTGTGTGTGTGTGTGTGTGTGCGCGTGCACACATGCACGTGTATTAATCAGGTTTTTATTACAATGAAATATTGAAAGCTAACTATCTCACAGGGTAGGATGTTTTGAGTCCAAACAGCACGATGCAGGCTTTTGTAAAACCCTGGTGGCAGATGGTAGAGCACATACAGAGGTTAGGAGGACCCAACTCAGGCTTTGCTAACAACCCTTGCGGGAGAGTTAGGAGGTCACCAAACTGCCCTGCGAGTGGACACCCTAGCTGAGCTGGGGGCTTCCCATTAGGCACTGGCTCCTGAAGTGTCCTCCACCATCTGGTAGCATCATCCCGGCAGCACGCTATCAAGAAACAATCCTGGGGCTCAATCAACATTTAAATCATAGTAGTATTAGTATCTTTCACTTCAAGCCAAGGGCTTTTTTTTTCCCACTAAGTCTCCAAATTGTTACCACTTTCTGCCTGCAGATTCTCACGTGTTTCCATTGCTGCTTTCCCACACAGAAAGGGCAGGGCAGAGTTGTCTTTGGCGGAGCTGCTGATACAATTGGCATTCAGTGAAATTAAGTGAGAAATCCATTGCTGGAAAGATGACATTTGGAAGAAAGGATGTCTTAAAGCCAAAAGGAACCTATGTGAAGTCGGATTTATGCTTTCTTAAAATTAGCTGGCATCCTTGTAAGCTGCATTTTAATCTCAAAGACATACTTGTAATGTTATCTCTGAAGCTATTTTTAACACATGTATGGTATTTTAGGGTTCTGAGGAAGTGCTTTTATCTGATTGGAATTTATTATGCTGAGAGAAAGGCCGCTGTTGGAGCGATGTGCTGGTCTTCACATCATCAGGACCCAAATGGCAGCTCCCGCAACTTCCTGCCGATTGGTGTCCCCTGCGTGCCGCTGTCACTCTGTAACCCGCTTTTCCTTTGCCCAAATGCCCAGCTGGGCACAACTTTGCTACCACCTGAGGCCCGGCTCGCTTTCTTTCTTGGACTCTTGATCAGTTCCTTTCGCCAGGTTGATAGAAAACCTTGTAATTATTACTGAAATAGGTTGTTGTGCCTGAGAGGGTTACTGACAGTCATTCAGCCCAGCCCCTTTATGTGGTAAATGAGGGCCAGGTAGTTAAATGACTCGCTCAAGTTCAGCCTTCTCAATGCTCTTTTTTGTACTTATTATTTTTAATTCATTAATTACATTGTATTATGTGACACAGTTTCATAGGTACTTGGGTTCTCCCCACCCCTCTCCAAACCCTCCCACCATGGTGGATTCCTTCACCTTGTTGCATAACCACAGTTCAAGTTCAGTTGAGATTCCCCCATTGCAAGCATATACCAAACATAGAGTCCAGCATCTTATTGTCCAGTCAAGTTCAACAGCTTCTTAGGTATACCCTCTCTGGTCTGAAGACAGAGCCAGCAGAGTATCATCCCGATCAATTAAAAGCTCCAACATACCATCAGCAAAAATTTACATCATTATGGAATTAATTGACATAGTAATGAGTAACCAATATGTTAAAAGTAAATGCGAGTTCTTAACCACCTTCTGTGACCACCTCATTGACATTTCAATTTTAGCTTATACACAACATATAACATACATAACATGTTATACATAACATCATATCATCTTAAATTAAGGCAAACATGTGGTATTTAACCTTTTGGGATTATCTCATTTCCCTTAGCATTATGGTTTCCAGTTTGGCCATTTGGCCACAAAGAACTGCATTTTGTTTTTTTTAATAGCTGAGTAGTATTCCATGGAGTAGATGAACCATAGCTTTCTTATCCAGTCATCTGCTGATGGGCATTTTGGCTGCTTCCATGTTTTTGCAATTACTGATTGTGCTGCTATGAACATAGGAGTGCATGTTGGCTTCTCATAAAATAAGTGTTCTGGATATATTCCTAGGAGTGCTATTGCTGGATCATACGGTATGTTGATTTTGAGTTGTTTGAATGTTCTCCATACTGATTTCCATAGAGGCTGTACCAGCCTGCAGCCCCACCAGCAGTGGAGTAGGGTTCCCTTTTCCCCACAACCTCGCCAACAAGTGTTGTTGGTGCTTTTATTCATGTGGGCCAGTCTTACTGGCGTTAGGTGGTACCTCATTGATGTTTTAATTTGGATTTCCCTTATTGCCAGGGAACTTGAGCATTTTTTCATATGTTTATTTGCCATTTGGGTTTGTTCCTTTGTGAAGTGTCTGCCCATTTCCCATGCCCATTTCTTGAGTGGCGACGCCAGCATCATACTGAATGGAGAAAAACTGGAACCCTTCCCACTGAGATCTGGAACAAGACAGGGATGTCCACTTTCTCCACTGCTATTCAACATAGTCCTAGAGGTACTTGCTGAGGCCATAAGACAAGAAAAAGAAATCAAAGGAATCCAAATGGGAAACGAAGAAGTCAAGCTTTCACTATACGCAGATGACATGATTCTCAATGCTTTTGATGGAGACAGAACCTGTGTTTTCTATTTTTAACTTCTTCCATCTACTGGTTTACTCTGGGGCTGGGACGGAACAAAGGCAGAGGCCTGGAACTCCATTCAGGTCTCCAGAGTGAATGACAGGGGCTCAGGTATCTGGGCTATCATCTGTGCCTTGCCAAGTACATCCTCATAGAACTGCATTGAATTTGGAGCGGCTGGAACTTGGAGTGACACTGTCAAACAGGATGCTGGTGCCACAGGCTGCAGTGTAGTCTGCTTTGCCACAATGCTGAGCCCATCATCACTTTCTTAATTTTGAATGAATAGTATCCTGACCAAGCAAACTATGTCATAACTGCTCTATTTCCCACTGGAATATTGTAGTTTTTATTTATTGTCTGTTTTGTAACTTTGTACATCTAGAACTTCTTTTCAATTCATTTTCAAAGTTTCAGTTTGCTCCGGGGATGAGCACCATTGGGGGAATGAAAGAGACAGAGCCGCCTCAGCAGCCGTTTCGGGGTCTGCCTCTGAGTTTCCTTTGGCTTTCATGCCCTTCGAGTCTCCAGATGGCACTGTTGTGAGAAAGCTCTCAGAAACACAGATTACCCAAAAGTATTTTTATGTCTTTGTTTTGGTGTATAAATCACTGGTTTTGTTTAGGAAATGTTTTCCAGGTCAAAGCTGTTTTAAGAACTCTGTTCAGTAGTTACTAGTCACTCTTGGCCTATTCTTCCCATTCTCCGTGTATTACGTACTTCTTCAGCCTGCGATTTATAGTTCCCAGGGCACAGACTTTGTAGACAATCCACTTTTTGTTCTTTGGTAAACTTGCTTTTACCAATCATGAAAATACACAGTAGCTTGTTACTGCAGAATTTCCAATCAACAGAATCACACTAACGTAATCACCATTATCAATGTGACCATAAACATTTGTGGACCCACAGTCTGGGAATCTCTTTTGTAATTGTTGTGTGACAACACCTAATATGAGATCTCTCTTAAATATTTAAATGTATAATACAGTATTAAATGTAATAGACACAACTCTGTTTTTTTGAAGATTTGGTGTTTATTTGGAAAGAGAGTGACACCAAGAGGGAGAAAGAGAAAAAGAGAGGAGGAAGGAAGGGAGTGAAAGATCTTCCATCTGCTGGTTTGGCTTCTAAATGCTCCTGACAGCCAAAGCTGGACCCGTTTCTCACGTGCATGTTAGAGGTCCAAGGACTTGAGTCATCAACTGCTGCCTTCCCAGCTGTATTAGCAGGGAACCGGATTGGAAGTCGAGCTAGGTGGCTAGGACTAGAACCAGCGCTGAAATGGGTTACTGGGGTTGCAAGAGGCAGCCTAAACTGCTGTGATGCAATAGGCATAATTTTGTAGAATAGATTCGAGACTTTAAGGTTGTGTGTGCTTTTGCATTTACATAGTTCTGACCTCTTCTCCAGAATCCTTGTTATAGTCATACCCTTCATTTTGCAGTAGCCTTCACATACATCAAACATAGAACTTGGAAGAAGAGGCAGGTGCTCTGTGAGTTAGTCAAACATCTTGTGCTTTTCTTCTATGCAAATGTTTGGGTGTGTCTGTCCTCACAATTATTTTTCTGGGTCATGGCCAGCTTTTGTACATGTGAGGACAAGAGAGCAAATGTTTTTCGTTTTGTATGTTTTGCGGAATTTATTCATGACTGTGTCTTACAAATAAGGTTTTCATTAACGTGACAAGCAAAAAGCTGCATAGCACATTCTTTTAAGTGATTCAGACAGCTGTATTCATAAATGACCCTGGGGGTACTACAAAGTCCTCTCTTTCCAAGCCACCTGCCCAAGGTCTAAATTCATCCTCATGTACCTGGCATCCTCCTTAAACAGTAACTTTTGTGTTCAGGCATTAGTACAAGGTCTCCTGTAGCTCCTGTTGAAATGTGCCTGCTGCCTTTCGGGGACAGGAGGGCTGTTTCATTAGCATAGGCTGGCAAACTGCCACCTTCACTCATTTAACATCTAGTAATCGGGCTCCTTTTATATGCAAGGCAGAGTAGTCAAAGGAAGAGAAAGGTGGTTCCCCCGAGGACATGAATCATTGTTAATATTTGATAGCCCGCCACGGCAGGGGAAAAAGTGAAGCCTCCAGAAAAGGCAAACCTTGAGGGTTTGCTAGAATGGGTTGCTGCCGCCAGAATCACTCACATAGCTGGGGAGTGGAACGAGGGGCAACTTGGAAGGGGGACCAGTGTCGTAAATAACACTGCAAGGAAGCCTTGGTGTCTTTCCTCCTGATTTTTCGTCATTCAGCAAATAATTTCGGGGGCACCTACAGTGTGTCTGGCATCCAGGGTTTGGGGGTGGAGGCATGAGCACAGTAAGTTTTGTAAAGAGCACAGAATTCAGGCAGTGGGGGGGCGGGGGCGGGATGGAGCTGGGCCCAGTGAAAGCAGCAGGAAATCTGAAACAGGCTTGAGCTTGGGGAAGCTCATCGGACTGCGTGTGTGCAGAGGGCAGAGTTGTGAACACACTGCAGCCGGAAGCGCAGCAAGCTCGCTGTTTTCCACATCCTGACACTCTCCTAACCCTCGCTGTAAAAGCCCTGGCAAACTTTTTTTTTTTTTAGGGAATGCACTTTCACTGTTTCCTTTGCTTGTCACAAGTAAAGAAAGCTTTCCTTCAAACAACTCCCACTTGCCCTCGAGGAACTTAGAGACTAACGGGTCAGGCAGTAAAGGAGCAGATAAACAAACATTTAATGCCATTGTGATGCAAAGAGTGAGGAAAGGTAACTGAATGAGAGGTGTTGCTTTTCTGTTTAAGGAGGGGAGAGAAGGGTTAGAGGGACTCCGGGAATCTGCGGCTGCAGAAGGGAGCAGGCCAGCACGGGAGCAGGAAGTTCAATGGCTCAGAGGCAGGAAATTCCTTAGTCAAAAGGAAGATGTAGCTTCGGCGGGAAAAAAAGTACAAGGAACATTCAGGTGAGCAGATGTATGGAGGGAGTTGCAGCTGTCTGCTTCTGAGAGGAGGACAGTGGGAAGCCGGGCGCGAGGAGCTGTAAACTTGGGATTTTACTCTGGATGAGCTGTTCATCTATTGGAGGATGTTCCTTAGGAGAATGAGCTCGCCAGATAGATTTGAGGAGGATACATTCACTGTGTGGGAATTACACTGCATGAGTCAAAGGTAGAAGCACACGGATAAGGTCTTATAAAACCCGGGAGAGGAATGGTGATGATTTTATTTGAATTGTTCTGGTGGAGGTGGTTATCAGAATTCAGTTCTAGTTTTTTTATTTGGGGGTAGAGCAGGGTTTGCTAATGGAAGGCGCCCCTTCCAGTGGCTGACCTCTTCTCTAAGTTTGAAAGGGTGGTGGCTATGTGGCACCTGCCATGGCAGCTGCTGGGTGAAGGGTGGCACACACTGCAACGGGTGCTGACGGGTGGACGGACGGGTAGGCAGAAGGTAGGGGTTTATGGTTTCCATTTTATGGCCTCCACCAGCTGTCCTGCATCATTCCCTCCGCAGAGATTTCCGACTCTGCGTCTTCAGCGGCTGCATCCACTTGCTGCTGATCAGGGCCTTGGAACGCTCTTCCTGTCTGCTCTAACCTAGCCATCCCACAAGTGGAGTTTGCAACAGTCACTGCCGATGGCTCTGGCCTCCACATGGGCGTCATCAGTTTTGAAAAGATATTGAATTCTGAAACAGACAAGTTTATCAATCAATAGGAATATAACTGGAAAAAACAAATTGCGGGTGGAATGCCCTGTAAAAAAGGAAGAATGTATCTTACTGTTTCCCAAATAGTGGATGCTGATTGACTGTGCAGATTACAAAGGCCAGCCTGAGCCTAAGATTCTGGATGTCTTTCTCAGTGAGCATATTACCATTACAGTGGAGGTGACGGATTCCGTTGATCACCATACAGGCTCCTGGCTTTACCAGTATATTTTCTTCAAAAAAACTTTTAAAATTTTTTTATTGGAAGGTCATATATACAGAGAGGAGGAGAGACGGAGAGGAGGATCTTCCATCTGCTGACTCATCCCCCAAGTGGCCACAATGGCGGGAGCTGCGCTGATCTGAAGGCAGGAGCCAGGAGCTTCTTCCGGGTCTTCCATGCAGATTCAGGGTCCCGAGGCATTGGGCCGTCCTCTATTGCTTTCCCAGACCACAAGCAGGGAGCTGGGTGGGAAGCGGGGCCATCATGACCAGAACCAGCGCCCAAATGGGATCCCAGTGCGTGCAAGGCGAGGACTTTAGCCGCTAGGCTATCATGCCGGACCCTTACAGTGTATTTGCTAAGGCTTGTCAATTGTTTATGATTACTTAGAAAAATCATGGGTGAACTTGAATAACTGTTATAAAATGTGGCCAGAAGTATAGGCTAGGTTGCCCAAAGCAGTAGACAGATTTTTTAAAAATTAGCTTTATGAACAACAGCAGGATCTTTCACAGTTATGTTAAAAGAACTCGCTAAGGAGTTCCTGCCAATAATAGCTTCCTGAGAGAATCAAAAGAAGAGATTGGTAAAGCATGCCTGACCTAAAGTGCACCAGGCATGATATGACAAAAGCCAAGACTTTACTCACTGTTTTACCTTTTGAAGAGGTATTTGAGATCTATTTGTTGACAAAAACAGGCAGGCTTATCATCTGTGTGTATCTGTGAAGACTCAAGAGACAGAAGCTTAATCCTGAACAAATGTACTCAGTTTAGGGTGCCCTGTAACCTAATTACAGCAAGAGTGCTCAGAGACACTGGCTAAGGACCCTTCCATTTGGCCTGCGGTTGGTGTGAAGGGAAGCTGTCCTTCCAAATACTCAGTAAAACCTAGGCTTTTCATGACTTTTGAGTTCTGGCACTGGGAGAATTTCAATACCACTCTCCATCAGAGACTTTTGTCCCTGACCTAAATGGAGTAATATACTTTATG
The DNA here is from genome assembly GCF_030435755.1 of Ochotona princeps. Taxonomy (NCBI): domain Eukaryota; kingdom Metazoa; phylum Chordata; class Mammalia; order Lagomorpha; family Ochotonidae; genus Ochotona; species Ochotona princeps. The sequence goes on along the minus strand of NC_080863.1, from coordinate 3,064,322 downwards.
TTGAATCGATGAATCAAAGAGGATGTCGGAGGCGAGACAGGGTCCTGTCCCCTGGGTATTTCAGGTGGACTCACCTCTAGTAAGCTTCGCTGCGATTTTCACAGGGAAGAGTGATCATATTTCTGAGGTCTTTTGGAAAAGCTTGGCCAGAATTTTTTTTTTAAGACTTTCACTAGCTTTTTTAACTTTATCTGCTGAGTGAGTTCTTCAAGAGGCAGGGAGAGATAAGAGATCCCTAAAACAGCAGCTACCTACTGAGTTGCACTAGTTAGGAGAGTATTAGGAAGTTAGTCCATTCCCTCCAAATACCTGAGAGACCATCTGTATTAAATATCCTCTTCCAAGATGACCTCATTACTGACCTTACAGAGAGTGTCACGGTATAAAATCCACCATCCAGTAGCATCTTCATTATTGCCTTGCTGCTGGGTGCATTCTACGTCATCCTTAGTAGAGTGTGCATTTTAGTTATCTTTACAGGCTGAGGTATTAAAGCTATGTCGAGAGCCTCCTATGTGACAGCTCTATAGTTCTTTGGAAGCCTTCTGTTGCTTTTCTCTTCCGTAAAATGGGTCTCTCAGGACCATTTAAAACCTCATGTAAAATTTTTGCTATCAGCACAAATCCTGGAATCCATCTTCCTCAAAATCCTGCTGTTTCCAGGAGTGCCCTTGGTTATTTCTTCTGTATCTACTGAAGCTGTATGCATAACATCGCCTCTTTTCTCTTGGGTAAAAAGCATGCTTGCCTCAGAATATATTTCAGGTCATTTACTTCTTGCTTAGAAATTGGAACTTTTGCTGGGGAAGATTTGTGTCCCTGTTTTCCTAAAAAGCTTAGGATTTGGATGGCATTTTTATCTGAGTAGCTCTTGGAGTTACTGAGAGAGAGAGAAAGAGAGAGGGGAGAGTGAGCGACAGAGCAAAAAATGATTTCTCATTCTTTAATTGAAGTTCTCTGAATACCTTTGTAAGAGCATTATCAAATGAGTATTAGCCTCAAAACATTGAGGAAAGATTGTCCATGTACACCAATTAATTCTACTTGAGGATGATCATTCTATTCAAAACAAACCAAAACTGAGAAGAAAGTGTTCATTAGGTCTAGCACTGCATGCCTTGAGCTGCCCTCAATTATTTGTGCCAGTCTAACATGAAGGATTTGCACAAGTGAATGAATTGGAATGACTATCCTGAGATTCTGAACTGTTCTGTTTTTCCCATTTTTTTTTCAAAGTGGGCAGAATAGCAGAGACTTACATGGTATCAAAAGTGTATGTTTGACAAACTTACCATGCTCTGGTTTTATGGGTACTGGTGAAGAAATGCAACTTTGTCTTATAAGAAAACTCTGATGCATCCAAGTAGCCCATGACCCCAAACTTGAGGATATATTCTTTTATTTCAGTAGAAAGATCATTCAAATAAGAGTCTACCTCAATATTTGCTAACATGATAACAAATGACTTAGATTTAAGAGAAATTTAGGGAGTGCCAAAGGACAATAGCCAGTCTCTTCCAAGCAAAGAGTTGGGCATTTAAACATCATCATCAAAAACTTGTAAGTGATAATATTCTCTGTCTGACACAGTGAAGTGAGGTTTAGCATCAACTCCTGTGTTAGCACAAATGTCCTTCATGTGAAGTTAGTATGTAGTGACTCCTGTTGGTAACACATCGGCACACTTACCCATGACAACCTGTTGGGGATTCCCTGTAGGTATTTCTGGGGTATTACCCATTGCCCTATATGAACATGTGAAACCTGGGTTTTTCTGTAGTGCCCCGAAGTTTTTTTGGAGGCTATTTCCACTATCATTAGCGATTAGATTCCAGGGAGTATTACCTAACAACAGGAGGCTAAATTCCTTGGTGATAAAAATTGAGGCACTTGGCTGAAAACAGCCATCAGGATTCTCAACAAACCCTGGGAATTTCTTAACCCTAAACATTTTCATGGGCTTACACTATCATGCTGAATGTTTGTAGCCCTAGGAGACATCATCTTTGCTAATGTTCTCATGAGCCACAGGAAGCACTGAACTGGTACCCGAGATGTATCATGCAAATCTATTTCTGGCATCCCAAATATTGTTAGCCTTTTATCATTACTACTAGGGACTCTAGCCCTAGGAGGCATTGAAACCCTACATTTGGAATGCATCACTGAGTGGTAGATACTCGCATAAAGCTGAAAAATTATAGTGTTGTTGACCATGCAAATTGCCACCGTATTGAAGTTGGAGCATGTTGCCCATCTTCCAGTGGGGAGAAACGTCCCCAGGGTTTCATCATCTCCGTGGACATGTGTTCCAGGGAACTACCATCTTAACAACTGAAAAAACGTAAAAAGTTATCTTAACAAAGGGAAATATCATAATTCAAAAAGTTACGATGCAACACTTCGGGCACATATATAGTCCATGGAAGCTCAAGTTCCAACTTGTCTCACATTGAAAATTTTTTTTTTTTTTTATATATAATCCATTTTATTGTATTGTTGTTGACAATCTTTACATAGTTAACTATAGTTGAAGGAAAATCAAGAAAGAGAAGGAAAAAAAAAAAAAAGGTTCAGGGGGGTAGGGAGGTGGGCAATGCTATTATGTCCATATTGTTTCCATCATGTATCTGAGGTAAAAGGGGGTATTGAGGGAGAAGCCCCACCCGGTTTCCCGCCCACCCCAAGTCCCATATGTGGGGCATGCTCTGAGATATGTGCTCAAGTGGAGTTAATAGTTCTCCAGTTATGAGTCACTGCCAGTTTCGCTCGATGAGGTGGTCCACTGATTGATATGGTCCATCATGAAGTCTCCATTTGTCCCATATTTCGCTGCCAACATGTAGCTGAGATGAATGATTGTCCTATTCTGTCTTCTGTCTTTTCTTGGTTAGAATTCTGAGTCCAGCAGTTCAAGTGGGGAGATCTCCAAAGATACTTTGAGGTATTCCCAGACCAGATTCTTGTATGTTCTAGCAAGCACAGGGCCCGGCACAGTCCATCACCCTGATCAGCTGGTGGTTGCAATTGCTGTGTTGGTTCTGTTTTCAGTCCCGAGTTGCACTGGAACCAATGGGTGTTGCAGTCCAGTCTGGTTCGGCCCTTACATCAACCAGTGGGAGCTGCAGCCTAGTCGGGGCGACCCACAATAACCCCCACCAAGCCTGCCCCCTACCCTGGTTTGCCAATTTGTGTAGCAGAAGACCAGTCTGTCCCCTCTGGTATTTGTCAATGGGTATTAAAGCTTAGTTCTATCTAATCGACTCAACCATCCAGCCCTCACAGATGTTGTTGAGTGCCTCTGTCTAGCCATCCCAGCCCCCGTCCTAGTTTTCATGCCCTCCCACAGGAATAGTGACCCAAGAAGGGGGAACCCACTTTTTCCCTCCCAGGTCTCTCTGTCCCGGTTTATGCACTCTTTAGGTGGTCCTGTGATTTGACTCGACAGAATTAGTCCCCAGTGCCAGCTTCTGCCAGCTGATGCTGTGGCCCTGATCTTGTCCACATGCAGCGCACAGGTGTTGTAGCCTTGCTTAGTCGTGTCTGTCTCTATCCCAGCCAACACTCTCCAGTGGGAGTGGTTGTCCAGCGAGGGGACCAGCCCCTTAACCCCCCCGCCAGCTCTGCCCCTCCCTTCCTGGATCTCACGTGTGCTGGATGGGTGTTGCATTCATATCCAGTACAGGCAACCACGCCCTGGCGTTCCAGAATGTGTACTGGTTTTGTCGCAACCAAACCCGGCCCATTCCACACTCTGTTCTGGTGATCGGATTTGCCAGAGGATGACATGAACTGATTCAGCCTGGCCTGCTCCTGACCCATGCCGAATGCATGCCAGTGGGAAACTTTCCATGGCCTATTCTGGGCTGTTTCCAATCATGCTTCTCGCACTTACCTGCAGGGACTGTGTCCTGCCAGAGGAGTTGCCCAGGCTCCTCCATCAGGACCCCTCCCAATGCCAGATTTTGCGCTTGCCAGGGGGTTCTTGAGCCAACCCTACTCAGTTCACCTCCTGTCCTAGCAGGAACAGTGGCTTTTCCTGGCTGGCTTTCACCCCATTCTGACTCTTGTTGTTGGATGTTTCAGCCCAGCCATGGCTCGTCCATACCCACATACAGCTCACACATGGCTCAGAAGGGGATTGAGACCCAGCCTAGTCAGTCCCACATCTACCCTGTTTCTCCATAACACCAGATGGTGCTGGGATCTGAACCGGCCTGGTGCATCCAATCCCAGCCCACACTAGTGCCTCGGGTGACTGCAACTGTTTCCTAGATAGAACGCAGCCCCCATTCCAGCACATACACCCCTTGGTGGGAACCTCATCCCAGCTGTGGCTTCCCAGATTGGGACCGTTCCTAGCTGTAAATCACGCACCTGCACGTGGTTGCTCCGAGGACCATTAGGTGCCAGCCTGCTACACAAGCCGGAGCTTATCTTTTACTTGATAGGTGTTCAAAGCTCAGCATTATTAAGGGATTGGAAGTTCTTCAAAGGAAGAGTTACTGGCATTGGGAATCTTTAGGATTGACTCAGATCCCAGAAACAGTGGGGTCACTCTAGAGCTATCTCAGCAGCGATTCAGATGTCCAACACCCCAGAGCTCCCCGGCCGGGCGGCCAGTAGGCACAGCCTGGCGCCAAATGGCGCACTGGCCGCCCGGGCCCAGCCCGCCATGAGCCATGGGCACATGGCGGACTGGGTTCGGGATCCGAGCTAGACGTCCTCTCCCGCAGCCCTCGGCTCGCCTCTGGCAGCCGGAAGTTAAATCCTGCAGGCCCGAGGTTGCGCCCCTCCCCAATCCCGTTCACCCACCACCCAATGAGGGTGTTGGGTGGGTCCCGGACATGCCCAGTCACGGAGGCCTCCCCCCTCGGCGTACTCACCCCAGAAGGAAGCAGGCCGCACCCAGGCATGTCCGGGCCCAGCCCGCCATGAGCCATGGGCACATGGCGGACTGGGTTCGGGATCCGAGCTAGACGTCCTCTCCCGCAGCCCTCGGCTCGCCTCTGGCAGCCGGAAGTTAAATCCTGCAGGCCCGAGGTTGCGCCCCTCCCCAATCCCGTTCACCCACCACCCAATGAGGGTGTTGGGTGGGTCCCGGACATGCCCAGTCACGGAGGCCTCCCCCCTCGGCGTACTCACCCCAGAAGGAAGCAGGCCGCACCCAGGCATGTCCGGGCCCAGCCCGCCATGAGCCATGGGCACATGGCGGACTGGGTTCGGGATCCGAGCTAGACGTCCTCTCCCGCAGCCCTCGGCTCGCCTCTGGCAGCCGGAAGTTAAATCCTGCAGGCCCGAGGTTGCGCCCCTCCCCAATCCCGTTCACCCACCACCCAATGAGGGTGTTGGGTGGGTCCCGGACATGCCCAGTCACGGAGGCCTCCCCCCTCGGCGTACTCACCCCAGAAGGAAGCAGGCCGCACCCAGGCATGTCCGGGCCCAGCCCGCCATGAGCCATGGGCACATGGCGGACTGGGTTCGGGATCCGAGCTAGACGTCCTCTCCCGCAGCCCTCGGCTCGCCTCTGGCAGCCGGAAGTTAAATCCTGCAGGCCCGAGGTTGCGCCCCTCCCCAATCCCGTTCACCCACCACCCAATGAGGGTGTTGGGTGGGTCCCGGACATGCCCAGTCACGGAGGCCTCCCCCCTCGGCGTACTCACCCCAGAAGGAAGCAGGCCGCACCCAGGCATGTCCGGGCCCAGCCCGCCATGAGCCATGGGCACATGGCGGACTGGGTTCGGGATCCGAGCTAGACGTCCTCTCCCGCAGCCCTCGGCTCGCCTCTGGCAGCCGGAAGTTAAATCCTGCAGGCCCGAGGTTGCGCCCCTCCCCAATCCCGTTCACCCACCACCCAATGAGGGTGTTGGGTGGGTCCCGGACATGCCCAGTCACGGAGGCCTCCCCCCTCGGCGTACTCACCCCAGAAGGAAGCAGGCCGCACCCAGGCATGTCCGGGCCCAGCCCGCCATGAGCCATGGGCACATGGCGGACTGGGTTCGGGATCCGAGCTAGACGTCCTCTCCCGCAGCCCTCGGCTCGCCTCTGGCAGCCGGAAGTTAAATCCTGCAGGCCCGAGGTTGCGCCCCTCCCCAATCCCGTTCACCCACCACCCAATGAGGGTGTTGGGTGGGTCCCGGACATGCCCAGTCACGGAGGCCTCCCCCCTCGGCGTACTCACCCCAGAAGGAAGCAGGCCGCACCCAGGCATGTCCGGGCCCAGCCCGCCATGAGCCATGGGCACATGGCGGACTGGGTTCGGGATCCGAGCTAGACGTCCTCTCCCGCAGCCCTCAACAGCTTGGAAGCACTTACAAATTGGTAGATATTCACAGACTGGCCCATTCTTTTTCTGCTGTCTGCATAGATTTCTTCACTGCTAGGAGTTTGTACTGGTCTTTCCTTACATGCAGGTACCGAATCAGAAACACCAAAGAAACCCAAATTTGCATTTTAATAGTCTTGCCTAAACCATAGATTCTGAGGGAAGAGGCACTGGGGGAAAGGGATTTTCAGGATTTAGAAACTGCACACTGTTAAGACAAGACAGCTTCCGTTCCACTCAACACACTGCCATTTCTGGAGTGAATATTCTCTTGATTGCCAATATGAAGCAGGAGAAGTGGGATTTAATTTTATCCCAGGTCCTTGCCTTCTACTTAGGGAAGCATTCTAAGTATGGGCACATATTCAATGCTCCAAGTGATAAAGGATTATTTAAAAAGTGAGGAAGCAGACGTGCACATAGATGCACGCATCTAGGTGAGCAGTAGAGAGGAAGAGGAAGAGAGGTCTGGGGAGGGGATCCAGGGAGGATGTCTCCATCACCTCCAGTCACTAAAAGCTCTGAGCAAAGTCGCTGCAAGGTCATGTCACTTGATGAGATAAACTCCTTACTACCTGTGTCTTTTTGTGAATAGCTCTTGTAGCTGGAGCGCAGCTACAGCTCTGTGGGTGTTGGCTCACATGCCCTTGCTGGTTAGTGACCCTGCACATCTTTTCACATGCCTCATAGCCACTTGTAAGTCTTCCTTTCAGAAATAACTTTTGATACCTACTTCCCATTTCCAGTTGGATTATTTAGAGTTGTTTTGCTGTTCAATTATTTCACTTTATAACATGCTTTGGTTATAAACTCTTTGTCATATGCCAAAATTCTGAAATGCTTACCCTGTGTTTTCTTCTGGTAACTTCAAAGCTTCAGGTTTTGTCTTTAGGTCTTTGATCTATTTTGACTTGAATTGTGTATACGATAGGATTCAGCAGTCTCATTTTATTCTTCTGCATGCAGTTAACCAATTTTCCCAAGATTATTTATTGAAAAGAGTATCCTTTCTCCAATGCATGTTGTTAGTAACTTTGTGAAAGAGGAGTTGATTACAGATGTGTGGGCTATCTGCTAAGGTAGCTGTTCTCTTCTATTCGTCTACAGAGCTCTAATTTACATCACTATTATACTGCTTTAGTTACTAAGACTTGTATTCCATTTCAACATCAGGTGCAGTAAGGTCTCCAGGCTACTGCTTTTGTTCAAAATCATTTTGACTGTTTGGTATCTTTTCTGGTTCCATACAAACGTTAGATGTGTTTCTTCTTGTTCAGGGTATGTGGGGGAAGGGGGTGTGGAAATGTCATTTATATGCTTATAGGAATTGCATAATTGCATGTTAGCTGTTGATACCTTTTGAATAATATGTACATTTTAATATTGATTCTTTGAATTCATGAAAAGAGGTTTATTTCTTCATTGCTTCCTCTTTAGCATTAACTGTCTCATAGAAATTAAAGTATAAAGGGGATTGTTGCTGTGACGCAGTGAGCTCAGCCATTGCTTGGAACACCAACATTCCATTTCAGAGTACTGGTTCAAGTCCCAGCAGCTCTGCTTCTGATTGGACTTCCTGTGAATGAATCTTGGGACGCAGCAGATGATGGCTTATGTGTGTGTGAGACCCCACCCCCATGTGGTAGACCCTGAGGGAGTTTGTGCCCACTAGCTTTGGTTTGGCCCTCCCCGGCCATTGTGGGTGTTTGGTGTGGGCTATGGAAGACAGCCCTGCTGCCTCTCTCTAACTCTATATTTTAAGTCTATGAAAACAAATAAAACTAAATATTGAAAGCATAAAGGAGACTATCAAAGTCTGGGAGTATAGGTAGTAGAGAGGGATGGGGAAGGTTGACCAACAGGTACCGAATTACAGTGAGACAGGAGTAAGCAGTTCTGGGTCTCAAAGTCCTTAGGGTGACTTAGGATAATGGTAAATGTGTTATGTAGTTCTCTCTTGAAAAACCCAGAAGATAGCATTTTGGATTGTTTTCATCCTAAAGAAATGAATCTCTGAAGAGGTAAATACTTTTACCCTCATTGGACATTACAAAATATATAGAGGTAGCACAATGTCACATAGTACCCAGTAAACATGCATATTATTTTTATGTCTGTTATAATTTAAAACAAACATAAAAAAGAAAAAAATAGGGCCTGGTGTAATGGCTAAATCCTCACCTTGTAAACACTGGGATCTCATATGGGTGCCAGTTCACTTCCCAGATGTCAGACATCATATGGAACCAGGAAAGAATTTTTGGAGCAACAGAGGTGGATAATATGGGGATTTAGATGTCTGTCTGGATTGATTGCTTCCTCTCAACAGTACTATATGTATAATAGAACCACTGCTTATGAGCTGATCTTATAATTTAGTGAGTACGTCGCTATCTGGATTCCAGTGGAAATCTGGTTGTATGTCAAAGACTGCCTCATGATTACTTGGTTAACCTTGCTAAATGTCCAGTGTATACAGTTATTCACTATGAATATCATAGCTTTGTTTCAGGGCCTTGGCATTGCACTGAGACTTCCCAGAGAATTCAGAGACCATGTTTACTAGGGATATCTCCAGGATCATAGGACATGTTGTTTATGTGGTCCAAGAGGCTGAGTCATATATGCGGCAGCTTGAACCTGGTACAAAGTCCTGTCTTGGTTGAGTAGTCATCAGAGTAACACAACAGTAGAGTGAAAACAAAATTACCAAATGTAAATCTTTAGGAGAGCTGTCAGTGGGGGAGCAGGTTATACTAACTTGTTCTTTACCTTGGGGAGGATCCCCTGGTTTGTCCAAAATCAATGATTTCCCAGTCTTCACTTATAGGACAGGGCTCCACTTGTGAGCGGACTTTTTTTTCCCTCACCCTTTGCTTATTGTAGTAGGCACCAGGATTATTTGCAATTTGCTACAGGTTAGGTCAAATTATCATGGTGTCATCAAGTCAGTGAGTGAATATGTGGGATTTCCTGAGGCTAACAGTCTCTGAATTATGTTGTTAAAGGTCAGAATTAATTCTATTCATCCAATGGAATGAAAATTGATCCTTCTTAATGATGATTGTTGAAAAGGAAACAAAAATGCCCCAGCTGGTATAACTAACATGTTTGGAACTGCAGCCCAGTTTTAGGAATTTGTGTTAAGTTAGGAATTAACATCATTTTTCAGGGTTCAGACTGGTGATATGAATGAAGAAATAATGGAGACTACTGCCTCTCTGTATCCTAACTCTGAGTGAATTGCCTAGTTCTGTAGTTCTGCCTGGACTGTGGGATGGTTCTCATTTCTTTGGGCAAACATTCAAGTGATTGTTTTGTCTACAGTGATGATCATTATCATATGTAAGGGCTCTGCCAGCTGCTAAATGTATTTATCCTGTGTATGTCATTGACTGGATATGTGGGGCCAGGGACATAGTGTGAGACAGACTCAGATCAGGATTTGAGCTCTGTAGGTCTGTATTGCTATGAGAGTGCCAAATGGGTTTTTAGAAACTCCTGGTTTCCATGTTAGCTTGGATCCTGCCCCTGAACCACAGGGAAAATAGGGGTATTCCATTTCTCACAATTATTTGTGTTAGTGTCCATTGATCTCTTTGGAGAAGACTAGGGAAAACATTGTTGCATGTCCTTGCTATGGATGGCATTGGAGGATCCTGCTTTATGTAGACTTGGCCTACTCTTTAAGCCATGCATTCTCCGAGATCTGTCTGCATCCTGGAAATGAGGAAATGCACAGTGATTTGCCCACGAGTACCAGTGACATCAGTGTTCTGTTTATTTGCTCCTAGTTTAGGGGAAAAAGATTGTATCAGACAATGGCCTTGCTGTCTTCCCATTTAACTTGTCTCAGACACATCATGGTTTGTTAAATATCACCACAGATACTTGAAGCTGTGATGTTAGGATTAAAACACACACACACAACACACACACACGACCTGCACAACTTGGCTCATATAAGTTGGTGGGAACGGGAAAAATATTCCCAGAAATGCTACTCAAAGTGCTATTCAAAGGTAGTCGGCAAGGCTGCATGGAGAATTTTCAGAATTTGGTCATGCTTCTTTAACTAAACAACCAAGAGGCATTGGGAGTAGGTCCTAATATATTTAGCTTGATTTCTTCCTAGAAACCTGGGGTGTAAATGCCTCGGCAGTGTTCTGTGAAAAAGGAGCAGCGGGCTCAGAGTTGGGGACAAGGCAATTAGATGACACCTAGAAATATGCCAGATGAATCTGTTTCCTGCAAACGTCATGAGCCAGTTCTTGTTGCTAAGCATTAACCAGTGCACTACGGGAGAAGACACTGGTTTCATTGAGTCTCACTTATGGCTGTTATCAGTAAGCTAGGATTAGTGATGGGAGATATGCCTGGAGAACTAACTTCCTCCTTCCATGGAGAATTCCTTAATGGACTTCGGTGTTGGTGGGATTTGAAGCAGTAAAGTCCAGATGGCTGTTTAATTACCACAGACATGATGGACAGAGTTACCACTGCAAAAGGCATCGATGCTGGAAGTATCTGCGATATTTAATAAACCATGAGATTATGCTTGATTAGGAGGCAGCAAGGAGGGTCAAGTACAAGGGTACTTCAGAAAAGCTCATGGGAACATGAAAGAAAAAGCTAAATTTATTTTGATTTTCTAAATCCACACATAGATTTTTCAGAATACACATTTTTTTTCCCACAAACTATTCACTGGTTACACATAGGCATGAATTTCATTTTTTTTTTTGCACACAAACAAAATTATCTTTCCATGATATTTTTGCCCACAAACGTTTGGAAGTACCCTTGTGTAATATGCCACCTGAAGTTAAGTGCTGCGCGTGTGTTCTGTTTTGAGAGGTGAACACGGTAGGCCTCTAGTCAGCAGATACTGAGCAGAGATTTGAGGTGTGTATAGCTGGGATAATAGAAAACACCTTAAGGTAGGAGCAAATTTGAGCTGTTCGGGAAGAGCTGGGGATTGTTGCAGCAATTGGACTTGTTGGCTCAAATCAAGTGGCCCATGAGGAAAATTGGAATTGCTGCAGTTGTGACCCAAGTGTAGTGTGGGCAGCTGAACAGCCCGAGTTTTGGAGACCATTTTAAGGATTTCATTTCTTACTCTAGATGAGATGTTATGGGAACATTTGAAGGGGAGGAATGCCATGATGTGATTCACAGTTTCAAAGGCTCACGCTTATTGCTTTGTGAGAAAAAGACTCTGGGGAGCAGAGATATAAATACAGATGCTTATCAGGAGGCTGTGACAATGATCACAGGAATACTGGGGTGATAGCTGTGTAATTGCAGAAGCTTCCAGACTCTGGGGGAAGTGCGTGCATATATTGCCAGAAATGTTAACAGGATTTGCTGGTAAATTATATGGATTAGACATGGCGTTTTTCACTTAACTACTAAGGATACTTCATATTTTTAATTCCTTTTAAATTCATGTTCCCTCAAAAGTTGTATCCTAGCTTTTAACTTTAGAGAAGAAATATTTCTTTACAGGTTGTTCAATTACAGAGTGGATTCTAGAACTACAGATATTTCCATGAATTACAGATAACTCGTAGTAAGGTATTAGCCGTACAGAATTTTAGTCAAAGTAAAGGCTTCACAAAAGAGTAAGACTTATCTCTGACTTTGACAAGCTGTTGGGTCTCTGACAATGATGACTCTTTAAAGGTTAATGCATGTGGTTCATTTCATAATGCATCTACGGCCAAGACTTTCACCTATGAAACATTAATGGAAAACATAAGCACACACATTATGATTTCACAAGAAAATGTCGACCTGGTTAAAGTTAGTCACCGAAGATCTCACCTGTATAGTAGATTTGGGTTCAGTATGCTCAAAGGAGAATGGGTCAGGAAAAGAAATTAAATGTAGCAATAGGCAGAAAATAAACTGGGATGAGATTGGCCTTATGTGAATGAAGTAACAGTCATGGAATAAGAAGAATGAGTTCTTTTGAGATAAATGTTCGTGTAAGACATTAACTTATAGTTTCCCTGTCCCTCATTATTTTGATTCCCAGTATTTTGAAACTAGGTTGTTAGCAAAAATGCACCTTCAAATAAAACTTACAATATGAGGAGTTAACATACCGTGAAGCTACTGGGTCCACAGAATTCAAATCACGAGGTGTTCTGGGTGGTTTTTAAAAGGACGTTAGTCTTGACATTAAACAAAATCCATGAAGGCATGTGCCATGGCTCAGCAGATAGGCCACCACTTAAGAGGCCCATATCCTATATAGAGGCCTGGTTCAAGTCCAGGATACCCTGCTTCAAACCATCTCACTTGTAATGCGCCTGGGAGGAAGTAAATGATGTTGCAAGTCCTTGAGTTTCTGTGGGAGACCTGAGTGGAGTTCCTGGCTGTTGGGTTCATCCTGACCCATTCCCAGACACTGTGACCATTTGGGACTGAATCAGTGGGTGGGAGACCTCTCTCATCTCTTCCCCTCTCCCCTCTCCCTCCTCTTCCTTTCTTCTGTCCTTCCTTCTCCCTCTTCTTCTCACTTCTTTGTTATTCTACCTTTCAAATGGGTAGCTCATTAAATAAAGCTTTTGAAATGTGTGTTTTTATTGCTTTCTGCAGAAAACATTTTAGCCAACTTTGCTGAAGTTAGAACATCACAGTTCTACCTGAAAATCACAAGACAGATGGACCCTCTGACCTGAGCATGAGAAGTAGAACTCGAAATTTCCTCATTTTTAAAAAAATTTTTTTTTATTATTTATTATTTGTAATTCATTAATTACATTGTATTATGTGACACAGTTACATAGGTACTTGGGTTCTCCCCACCCCTCTCCAAACCCTCCCACCATGGTGGATTCCTCCACCTTGTTGCATAACCACAGCTCAAGTTCAGTTGAGATTTCCCCATTGCAAGCGTATACCAAACATAGAGTCCAGCATCTTATTGTCCAGTCAAGTTCAACGGCTTCTTATGTATACCCTCTCTGGTCTGAAGACAGAGCCAGCAGAGTATCATCCCAGTCAATGGAAAGCTCCAACATACCATCAGCAAAAATTTACATCATTATGGAATTAATTGACATAGTAATGAGTAACCAATATGTTAAAAGTAAATGCGAGTTCCTAGCCACCTTCAGTGACCACCTCACTTACATTTCAATTTTAGTTTATACACAACATATAACATTCATAACATAGCATGTTATACATAACATCATATCTTAAATTAAGGCAAACATGTGGTATTTAACCTTTTGGGATTGGCTCATTTCCCTTAGCATTATGGTTTCCAGTTTGGCCCATTTGGCCACAAAGAAAATTTTTCAGTAAAAAAAAGAGGCGTTGGTCATTCTCCTCACTCGAATGGATTCCCTTTTTAGACTGGGTAGGCTTGTAGGAGATGTTGAATGCATGCATTATTATTCATGCATAGAGGCAGTTGCTTGGTGAAACATGTTTACCTTAGCGAGGAGATGAGCAAAGACATTTGAGGCAAGCTGAGGACAGATCCATCAACTCACAATTTCAAGGCATAAACTCAGAAATGAAATTCAGCCTTTCTGCACCATAGAATTTTGCAAGTAATCATAAGAGGCATCAGGCTGGGGATGTGAGGGCAGCAAGTCATGGTTGTTTCTTCTCTAGTAAATTACATATTTCCTATGAGCTGCTTATTTATTTGCCTATTCTGGGCAGATTAAAATGCACCCTTTGCAGAACTCTCTGGGCACAGGTACAAAATAATAATAGCTTGCTAAGCTGTGTGCTCTGGAAACACTGCCAGCAAGCAGCATTCAGGTGGAATTGACACAGCTGAACTGGTAGCTGTCGCTGAAGTATAGGTTGACCTCCAAAGGTGGAAGTGTCACTGTGGCCAAACACTTTGGTGAGCAGAATAAGATGAGCAGCAATGATCTCTTTTAGAATAACAACCCTGGGGACGTTTTCTGATTTCTGAGTTGAACACTGTACTGCACTCTTTAGCAAAATGGCTTGAGTTTTATAAAGTGCATGATACTTTCGCATGGAGACCCTGTGCAGGTAACCAGATGGCAACCAAGTGAGATAGGTCTGAATCAACACAGAGCAGCAGCCTGCACTGATTTGACCAATATATTAAGAGATAAAGATACTGTGACAGTACTACGTTATTTGTATGGACACATGCATTAAAAGGTTGAAAAGCATGTGTCTTGGCACCAACCAGGCCTATGTTCTAAATGGGCTTTGCCAGCTACTGGCTCCTTATTAAAAATTACTTTACCTTAAGAGTGATGACACATGTAGGGGAGGCTCACCATAGGAGTGATCTTGTGTTTATCCCATGACCGTGGACACTGCAAACATTCTTTATCAAGTTTTTTTCCATTCTCCTAGACACTCCTAGGGCTGCTCAGGACCCTCCTCCTTTTAGGGAGCTCTTGGATCAGTGGTGATTGTGTGCCTGCTGTGGGGATGCCATTCCTGTACTTACTACCAGGACTTGATGGAGGCTGTAGCCTTTCTAGTGTGGTTTCAAGGGAGTAAAATGGATAACTTTTTCCTGTTGAAATGACACCGTTAGCGTTTTGGTACAGCCAGAGTTGTCTGTGTGGATACATTTAGGAAATCAAAGTCCTGGTCTGTGCTGACAAGGGACCTGCTTCTTTCCACTTTATTTTTTATTTAAAAAAATTTTAAATGTATTTTTTATTGGAAAGTTAGATATTCAGAGAGGAGGAGAGACAGAGAGGAAGATCTTCTGTCCTTTGATTAACTCCCCAAGTGGCTGCAATGGCCGGAGCTGAGCCGATAGAAAGCCAGTAGCCAGGAGCCTTTTCAGGGTCTCCCACGCGGGTGTAGGATCCCAAGGCTTTGGGCCATCCTTGACTGCTTTCCCAGGCCACAAACAAGGCTCTGGATGGGAAACAGGTTCGCCAGGATTAGTACCAATGCTCATATGGGATCCCAGTACATGCAAGGCGAGGAGTTTAGCCACTAGGCACTGAGCCGGACCCTTTCCACTTTATTATTATTATTTTAAAGATTTATTTCTCTATTTGAAAGGCAGGGTTTACAGAGAGGGATACAAAGAGAGAGAATGAACAATGAGCGAACCTCAGTCCACTGACCCACTCCCAATGGGCTGGCTGAAACCAGGAATGAGGTGCTTATTCTGGGCAGAGTGTATGGATCATATTCTGGTGTGTTCTCAGGTATGTTAGCAGGGAGCTGGTGTGGAAGTAGAGCACCCAGGCCTTGAACTTGTTCCCCTATAGGATGCTGACATTGCAAACAGCTGCTAAACGTGCTATTCTACAATGCCAGCCCTCACTTGAAATTTGAGTGTGAGCAATTTTTTTTTCTAAACAGAACTATTTCTTGAGCATTCCAGATGAATTGCTGGTTTTTTTTTTTTCTGGAAATGTATAGATTTTAAAGCAATATGTAGCAAACAGTTCTCAGCTCATCCCTTAAAATAATTACTTTTTAGAATTTCATTTTATGTCTGTCAAGATGTTTCTGCAAATATAAAACGGTGATGTGTACATTTTACATATATATATATATAAAACCACTGTTTGTATTCTTTTATCTGCTTTTTTAACTTACTGAAATATTGTGGGTCTGTTTCCATGTCACTATGAAAATAAAAACTTTCTTTGGGGAAAAGAAGTAGATGATAAGGGGTCTTGAAAATGTTGAAAGTGTATAATAAAAAAAACTAGACTTGAATTTTTATATTTTCCCACAAAATTTTTAAATGCCTTTAGTATTCTGTGGATGTATCATTGTTTCAGTCTTGAAAGTTTGAATTTTTATTTTTAATTATATTACACATTTAATGAATATCTTTTTGTAGCACCTCTGTAAACTTGTACACCGATTTCCTTCAGATCAGTGGAAGTGTAGCATTGCTTGGTATGCACATTGTGAATGTTGGCATAAATAGCCCTTAAGAAATGTTGAATATTTTATATTCTGTTTCAAATTGCATGAGATGTCCCATTTTCCTAGACTTTTGCCAGAGAAAGGACTCATGGTTTTTCTGTTTTATTTGTAGTTCTTAGCTAAATTTAGTATGCCTTTGTAAGATGTCCTAAATCCTTACTGGAATCACAGAATATAAAGCAGAGCCCAATATTTGACAAAATAATGGAGCTGATTGGTCCTCCTGTACACAGCAATCTTCTTTGTACAGGAGCAGTAGGGAAATATTTTGTAAGTTCCAGGTCACTGCCAAAAATAATTTTTGAAAAAAAATTTATAAACTTTTCTGATGCAGTGAGTGGAGTTCACAGTAAATATTTATTTTTACACCCAAAATAAGGGAAAAAATCCCATAAACCTATGAACTTGGATTCCACAAGAGTATTGTGACTTGTTGTGGCAGCTTAGATAAGTAATAAATTCTTTCAGTGAGTTGACTTTCAAGGACTTTGGTGAAAAGTAGGAAAGTTCGCGGGCTCAGGTTTTTCCTTCTAGACAGGTAAGATGTATTTATTTTGTCTGCTACTATACTTATCTAGACCTCATTATCTGAGACTAGGGCATGGCTCTGCGGCTTGAGGTCCTGAGGAAATAGTCTTACCCAGCATAGTAACAGCCTCCAGGCTTTGCAGGTGGTATGTGGATCACAAATCTATCCTCTGTTCTTCCATTTGTGAAAAGATGGGGCATAGATAAAATGAAAAAAGAGTAATTGGATGAAAACCTCTGTCCTTATCTCCTACATGCTGAGATGGACAAGGCCATAGCTACTGGTTTAAGGGGTTGACAGGCTCAAACTGCAGAGGTGTCTGCTCACTAAAAAAAAAAAAAAAAAAAAAAAAAAAAAAAAAAAAAAAAACATTGTAAATAATTCTGGCTTTTAGTTTAGTTCAAGAAGTATATGAAAATGCTCTAAGAATTCTCGCAGATGGTATCACTATGATGATGTTGTATGAACTAAAAACATACTCCAGCCACTTACAGAATAGGATCCCACAGAGATAGGTAACAGCTCTCTGGGGCAGGCACGGGTGAAAAATGTTGAATTTACTTCTGCCCTCCCTCCCTCCCTCTCTCTTTCCCTTCTGTCTTTCCTTCATGTAAATTCATATGTGTCAGTGATGATATTGAAACCTTGCTATCTTTTTACACTTTGGAAGAGCTGTTGAGAAAGTTTTCTGAGCTGAGTTTTGGGAAATCATTAGTATAATGGACAAGAGATTTTTACGAGAGAGAAGAAGCTATTCAGGTGTACAGTTATGTCAGCATGCATACGTTATGGTCCTGCAGTATTACTTCCACAGCCTGACTGGCACTCGTCATATCATGCCTTCCGCTGGAGTGTCTCTAGGAAGAGAGATGATTATATATTCCTCTGCTAACCTCCAAAAAGCTCTTTGCATAGCCTAGAGCATCCACACATTATTTTAAGACATGTATAATGGGTAAATGATTGTGTGTGTGTGTGTGTTAAAAATACTACTAGCAGACTGTCCTGAGATTTAAAAAAAAAAAAAAGAGAGAGAGAGACAAGGATAGTTAATGAGATGTGCCCATTTAGAGGAAGACACTCTTGGTAGGTGTGAAGAGAATTCCCAAGGAAATGCAGCTGTCAATAAGTGGGAGAATGAACTCAAAGAAGCTGGAGTAAAATGTTTAAACCTGATGGTTCTTAGAGAGGACCTTTAGTAAGAATAAGGAGCATTGCAATGTTAATGTTATCCCCAGAGCAGTTTTTTTTTTTTTAATATAATAGTGCAGATGGTGGAGGTCCCACCCATTTCCTAACTTTCAGGACCAGCCCAGTATCCAAAGGTTCCTCCTCCTGTGTTAGGGTCTTCTACAGAGATGGAACCCATGAGCCATAGACAGAAACAGAACTAGAAGACAGATGAACAGGTAGATAGATATAGACGATGGCGAGAGAACTTTCCAGCACAAACGGCACCCATGAGCATGGAGACTGTCTACTGACAGAAGACCCTGGGAGGTCCGCAGTGTGGCTCAGCCTAGGGCTGAAACCCTTGAACCAGAGAAACAGACTTAAGCCTGTGAATCAGCGGGCCCATGTCATGGTGTAAGTTATAGAGTCTCAAGGAAGGGGAGCCTGGGTGTCTAGTGCCCAGGAGTAAGGTTGCCTGGCTCTAGGAAAGAGAGGATGCGCTTTTATTTTGTGTGTTCTCTGAGACCCAGCAGGTTGGATGGTACCCAAGCACACGGAGGGCAAATGTTCACTTGGCTCACCGGCTTACAGGCAGACCTCCCCTGGAAACACTTCACAGAAACCCCTAGAAACAAATGCTTAGCTGGTTCTTTAGATCCTTCAGGCATTCAAGTTCACGGTCAAGGTTAACTGTCACTTTTGATGTGAGGTACCTCATCTTGTAGAGAATAACTGAGAAATCATTTTTTCCCCTCTTCAAAGGAAACCTTGCATGGTTGCTTTCATCTGTTAAGGCTGCTTTACAAATCCAGAATAGTGAGGGACTTAAAACAAATAATAGAAATTTATTTCTCACTGCTCTGGAGAGTGGCAGTTCCAACCCTAGATCTTGAGTGAGCTGCTACCTGTTGAGGGTTCACTGCCTTGTTCTCACATGGCTTTCTTCCCACTATGACCTCCCATGATGGGAGGGGAGGGAATTCTCTGAGGTCTCTTTGATGAAGGCACTAATTCCATTCTTGGGTTTTCAGCTCAGGACCTAATTTAATTTACCTCTTAAAAGCACCACCTCCAAAAACCGTAAGGGCACAGAATTCTGTCTATAATACTTACCAGTCAAACAAAATTCTACCAAGTCCAGCTCAAGAAAGCACATAGAACTGACAAAGAAGTGTGAATCCATTTATGCAAGACTTGCTTGACCTACAACACGCAAGTTCTCTTAGGGGGTGATGACTAATCCAATTCTACTTGACAGAGCGTTCTAAGCTGTGGAACTTTTAACAGCTTTGGAAAATAGCTAAGACACTGATTCTTCAAATCTGTTTATAGGATTAAATAGGGATTTCATGCAGCATTTCAAGCTTTTGTAAGCAATTTCGATTTGGATACTTTTTAACCTTCCTTTCTCCTTAGGACAATTTGGCTGTAAGAATATTATCTTTACAGGAAACTATCAGCAAAATTTCTGGGACAGAATCTGAATTCTGCGCTAAAAATGTGTTTCAAGACTGTTTCTTCACTCATAGATTGCAACCCACGCCTGATTTTTTTTTCCTTTTATGCATAATTCTAACTCATAGACATCATGTCTGGACATTTTTTAAAAAAAAATTTTAAAAAGATTATTTATTTATTTTTATTATAAAGTCAGATATACAGAGAGGAGGAGAGACAGAGAGGAAGATCTTCCGTCTGATTATTCACTCCCCAAGTGAGCGCAACGAACGGTACTGTGCCCATCCGAAGCCAGGAGCCAGGAACCTCCTCCAGGTCTCCCACGCAGGAGTAGGATCCCAAAGCCATTGGGCCGTCCTCAATTGCTTTCCCAGGCCACAAGAGGGAGCTGGATGGGAAGTGGAGCTGCCAGGATTAGAACTGGCGCCCATATGGGATCCCAGGGTGTTCAAGGCGAGGACTTTAGCCACTAGGCCACGCCGCCGGGCCCAGATGTATTTTGTTCTTAAAGATTTTTTTTTACTTTGATTGGAAAGTCAGATATTCAGAGAGGAGGAGAGACAGAGAGGAAGATCTTCTCTCCTTTGATTAACTCCCCAAGTGGCTGTAATGGCCAGAGCTAAGCCATCCAAGCCTGGAGCCAGAAGCCTCTTCCGGGTCTGCCACACAGGTGCAGGATCCTAATGTTTTTGCCTGTCCCAGGCTACAAGCAGAGTGGTATATAGGGAATAGGGACTGCCGGGATTAGAACTGGTGCCCATATGGGATCCTGGCATGTGCCAGGCAAGGACTTTAGCCACTAGGCTATCGCACCAGGTTCCCGGAGATGTATTTTATCCCATTTTTTAAAAAAAAAAAAACAAAACTATTGTTTGCGACATTTGTGCAGAGCAATAATAATGCTTTGATGTCTTCTATGAGGACAGATTTAAGGCTATGCCTCAAACTGCAGGAGTAGATTGAGATGTATTTGTACACCAATTATCAGTCACAGTTGCTTTTTTCGTCTGATTCGCACTTCCTTTGAGATAGCTAAGATAGGAGAAAGATCAGAAAGTTTTTTTTGATTTCACTTCAGAATGAATTTCTGTTCAAACTGCTTCTGCTTTTCTTATAAATCACTTAGTAAATTCAGGAGGTAGCACTTTAATTTTTGCTCTCCTTAAAGAAAATCTCTTTGGACATAGCCTGTCAAGTCTGACTACCTCAATTTGCCTGTTGCTATATTAGAGACATATTTGAGTTATAAAGGTTCTATCTAATAATGATGATACTGAATTTCTTGCTTGTGCTTGCCCCCTTTTCATGGGCCAATTTGGTACAACCACATTGAGTGCGAAACTGCATTTTTTCCCCAATTTTTAATTTCAGACTAGCTTTATATTTACAAGTCAAGTGAGTTCCCATGTACTCCCTATCACTAACATCTTGCGTTGTCTGTTACCCAGAAACCATGTAAATGCCTCCAGCTTTTTAAAATCAGAGCTCTGCCTGTCCTCTCCCAGCCTCTATTAATGAACATTCTGTGTTTGTGTGGAAGCCCTTCTGTTGTCTTCATTTGCTTTTAGCTTCTGCCTAGATGTGAGACCTTAGGGTGTGGATCCTTTATATATCTGGCTTATTTCACACAATGTGATGTATTCGAGTTCCATCCACTTTGATGCAAATGTCAGTTTCATTCATCTTTGCTTCTTTTGGGTCTCCAATTTAACTTTTTAAAAAATGTTTTAAGTACACCAACTTATTTTTGGTTTCTATTTGTATGTATTTTTTCCCAGCTATTCTTACATTCTGTGTGGAACTTCACCAGTGAAGTAAACTTTATATAGGTAGTATATAGTTAGATTTACTTTATTGAAAGCAAGACTATGGAGAGAGAGATGGATTAATTCACTCCCAATATGACCACACTGGCAGAGGCTGAGTAAGAGTGAAGCCAGTTGGCTGGAGCTCTGTGACCCACACTGATGTCAAGGACTTACGTACCTAGATCACCTTCTGTTGCCTTCTCTGGCGCGTAACTTGGGTGTTGTTTCTGAATTGGAACAACAGGGACTTGAACTAGCTTAACCTGATGATATTGCAGATCCCAGGGTCTTGTTTTAAAATTCATTCAGCCAGTGTATATCTTTTAACAGAGAAGTTTAATCCACTCGCATCCGAGGTTAACACTGATGGTTGAGTCAGTCATTTTGTTGGTTGGTTACTGATTGTGTCTGCTCTGTTAGCATATGTCATATGTTTTCATGGTAATTGCTTGTAATGTAGGATTCCCTTCTGGCTTTTTTAGATGGCTGGTCTTGTGGTAAAGAATTATCTTGCCTGTGAAATACTTTATTTCTCCCTCATTTCTAAAGAATAGCTTTGCTGGATACAGTATTACTAGTTGGAATTGCTTTTCTTTCAAGAGCTTGGCTACATTATCACACTTTCTTCTGGCCCTTCGGGCTCTAGTGAGAAGTCTACTGTTAACACTAATAGATTTTTTGATTATGTGTAATGTGATTTTCCTTCTATCTTTAGGAGTCCTTCATTGTGTGTCACTTTAATAAACAATTTGACTGTAGTGTGCTTGGAGAAGATCTTTTTGGTTGAATTGGGTTGGGGTCCTTTCCAACTTTCTGAATCTATATGTCCAACTCTCTTTCAATATCTGCCTGAGAAATTTCATTTTCTTAGTACTCAAAGTTTTTTTTTATTATTCAGTTATACCTTTAGCATTATATTTGCGTAATAGTATCCAAGAAGCTTTGTTAGTTTTCTGATTTAATTGTTCTGTGCTTATTTTTACCTGACTGGGTTATTTCACAACTCCCCAGGGTCAGAATTTTTTCCATGCACTTTCAAACTGTTCTCCTGTTCAAACTCCTGACTCTGTTTTATGGCATTGAATGAAATCTCAAGCTTCAGAATTTCTAATGTTTAGCAAGTGGTTTATATCTCTACTCACATTTTTATGTACTGTTTTTTTCTGATCTCCTTAAACTATTGTATTCCCTCACATCTTACGGAGATTTCTTAGGATCACTATTTTGAACTCTTTTTCTGGGATTTCAAAGATTTATTTCAGTTCAAACTCTATTTCTGGACAATTGATGTTTTGTTTGGTGTGTGTCTTATTTCCTTGTGTCTTCATATTTTCTGTGTCCCTCCCTGTGTTGATACTTTTGCAACAGCCTGACCCAAAACTATTTTAGCGGAGTAATCTTGTGACTAACTGTTGTCTATCTCAACTTGGGAAAAGTTAATATCAAACCCTGCTCCCCTATAGTCTTCCTGTCTCATTTAAGGAAATAATAGATATTTATTTGAAAGATAGACAAAGAAGTACAGACAAGGAACTCTTATATATTGGTTCAATATCCAAATGCTCAGTATGGCTGGGACTGAGTGGGACTAACTCTGGGGGCAAGGGACTCCATCTGGGCTCCTACACGGGTGGAAGAAACTCAGTCACCCGAGCTCTGACTGATGCTTCTCACGGTTTACGTTAGCAGGAATCCGAATCAGGAACCACATCTAAATGCTGTATTTTAACATGACATACAGCCATCTTAACCAGTTAACCACCAGAACAAATGTCTGTGCTCATTACTCATTAGTAGCTTTTTTTGAGATAACAAATATGTCCCTTAATTCTACTTAACGTCACTGAAGATCACTTTGGTTCCCAGGGTGCATTAGTTGGGATTCTTTCAGTGCTCCACCAGTATACCCTCTCCCTAGGCAATGCCTTTATTTTCCTGTGCAGACTGACCACAGAGCTTGGGTGCAGCCTTGTGCCTGCCTTTGTCTGCTTTGACTGGACATGCTGCTGAACAAAGATCTTGTTTCCTTTCTCAGCATCACGCATGTTGAACGCACACTTTCGTGGCTTGTGCTACAAAGGTCTGTACTCAGAAGCTGAACTCCAAGCCCAGGACACGCCCTTGCGTTCATTTCTAATTGGCTGCTTTCTCCCCACTTGTCTTGACAAGGATGAGGGAATTTCTGCCAGATCTTCACCTGAAAACCTAATTTGGCTCATGGATGTAAAACTCGTAAAAGTGTAGTGGTCGCTCGTAGACTGGGCTTCCTTGAATCTTTCACTTTCCAGCTACTCCACCCTGTGCCTCCATATTGTGGTCCTACATATTGACGGACGGTAGCTTCAGGTTTACACTTCTAGTAAGTGTGAGGCTCTATAGTCTCTTTTTACTGTTTTCAGGACGGTGGTTTGGCTTGTTCTATCATATTTTAGATAGATCTGTTTTTTCCTGTTGTAAACAGGCGATTCATGATTTCCAAGCCATTTACCTGCAGATCAAAACTTTCTACTCTTTACTTGTTGGATATTATGGTTAGTGGTGCCTTAAGCCTGTCATTATAGAATGGATTGAAATTACGATTTTGAAAACATTGAAAAGGAAAATGGAAGGATGGAGAGGGGTTGAGAGGGGCACACGGGAGATGGAAATATGGTTATCTTAGAATTGTACAGGAAATATTCTTTTCTATTGTTAAAATTTTGAAAGAAAAAACTGCTAACTGTTCGGATAATGTATTTAAAAAGATGTTTATCTATTTATATTGAAAACATTGCACAGAAATCAAGAGTGACAACAAGAGAGAGAGAGAGAGAGAGAGAGAGAGAAACAGATCTTCCATCCACTGGTTCACTCCCCAGATGGCTATAATTGCTATACCTGGCCAAAGCCAGGATCCTGGAGCTCCCACAAAGGTGGCAAGTGCCCAGACATCTTGACCTCCACAGCTTTTCCCAGGTCACTAGCAGAGATCTGCATTAGAAATGGAGCAGCTGGACACTGAACCAGTTCCCGTGTGTGATGCTGATGTCCCAGACAATAACTTCACTGGCTACACTAACGCGTTATCTCACTGTTGGTGTCTTTTGTAAGATTTTTTCCTCTGCATTGAGAATCTGACTGAATGTCATGCTTTCATTTAATTTTTATGATTCTTTACCTTATTTTAGTTAGAAATTGTTGGAGCAATTCCTCAGCATTTGTTGTTTTTGCTTGCTTTGTTTGGTTTGTGTCTTTCATTGTACTGGTATTGCAAAACACTCAGTCCGTTTGTTTTGCAGGCTCTTTCTTAATTTGAATTTGCCTGTCATTTTTTGAAGAAGTTCAGAGTATTTTCATTAGTTTGTCTTTCAGTGCTGTGACCAAGTGCCAGATTTATGTTAGTTAATAAAGGAAAGAGCTTAATTGGGCTCATAGTTTTGGAGGTTCTTTCTAAGGGCTCATTGAGTGGAAACCTTTTGATGTCAGAGTCCCAAGGTGGCACAGACCCACATGGGCAAGAGCCAGGGAATGTGTGACTATTTCTGTCCTTACAAAGACACTAGGATTTGATTATGGGAGCTTCAACCTCTTGACCTAATTTAATCATCTCTTCCCAAGCAGCGCAACTCTAAATATCATAATTGGATTATGTGTCCAGCCTCTTAATACTGTTAACATAAGACTTTGGGGGTGCTAAACTGCTTCAATTGAGGGACAAATCATATTCAGGAACACACTTTCTTGCACCAACACTGTTGCCTCTGTGACGTGCATCGGCAGCTGGAGTCACGATTCACAGGGGTGGGAGTCAGACCCACTTGCTATGTGGGATGCAAGCCTCCTCAGCAGCATCTCAAACTAGGCTAAACAGCTAACATGATCTCAGAGGTTCTTAGAGAACATTATTGGTTACTGTTACTATTCATTTTGATGGCCAGAGTTTTGCAGATTTGGTAATGGAAGCTATATTTTTGGAGATTTCCTTTTTGGCCCACCTCGAACTTCCATGTCATAGCCTTGAAATCTTTTTTCCCCAAAACTCTGTTCCTCTTGGTAGGGAAAATGTTTAGGAATCAAGAATAAGATATGGCATGAATTAAAGTTTTAGTTATGTTTTTAACTGTTTGTACTGATTTTAGAATTTTAAGCTCTGTGTTGTAGTCTGCCCGATTTATGAATGTCTCCTACCTGATCAAGTACAGCAACTATGTTTTGCTTACTCTATTAGGATTTTAGGACTAAAATTCCCTTTTCACTGTTTTCTGTATGAGAAAAGGGAGGATCAGAAGAGTTAAATCGTTTTACTCGGAATATCTATTAGTTAGAACTCCTTTGCTTCCAGTTCAGTTCTCTGTTATGATACACATATTCAGTAAGGGAGGTAGTTGGATGAAAACAGTGAAACTATTGTATTTGTTTGATAAAGGATGGGTTTTTTGGCACTCTTCCCATTGAGAGGCAGTTTATTTCTCTAAAAACCTGGACTTTGCTGATTAAATTCTTGACCTTGGAGACAGTTGTTTCTCCTTTTTCTAAAGAATTCAAGACTATGTTTGGAGATATAAAAGTAAAGCTTGACTCTTGCAAAAAAAAAAGTTAGCTCTATTCTTAGGAAAGAACAGAAAAAAACAAGAAAGCCTGAAGAAACAAGGTCTCAGTTAATATTTTAACACATTATTTCAGTACACAGTTGTGAAAGATTTAAGGTGAAGTCTGATTTCAAAACTAGAAACAACAGAAAAACTAAAATTATTTTAGATTTTGGTTTAGAAGATCATGAAGAAACACCGTGATTTCAGAATAGAGATAAAAGATTGTCACCAACTAGGTCTTCCTTTTTCCTTTGAGAGGGATGAGAGAGGAGAGAGAGAGAGAGAGAGAGAGAGAGAGAGAGAGAAAGAGAGAGAGAGAGAGAGAGAGATTGATTCACTTCTCAAATGCCTCTAGTGGCTGGGACTGGGATGGGAGTGAAGAGCTGGGAAGTCAGTCTGTATCTCCAGGTGGATGGCAGGGACTCAGTCACTTGCAACATCTGATGTATCCTAGTGTCTGAATTAACAAGAATCTAAGTCAGGATCCAGAATCAGGAGTCAAATTCACAAACTCTCATATGGATGAAGGCATCTTAACTAGTATTGCTTCAAGCAGGTTTTTGACATCTATTCCTCTGTTTGATTACGAAGAAATTGGCTTCTATAGCTTGTATTTATGTTGGGCTAGAATATTTCTAATTTATTGTTTTAACATTTTTCATAGGTTTTTTTTTCCATTGGTTTTTCCAGCACCATTATCAATATCAGTGTTTTCAGCAATGTACCCTTGACAAGTCTGTCTCAATGTGTAGACTATGTTTCTCTTGTAATGATCCTTTTATTTTCTGTGTTTCCATGAATTCATGGTCTCTTGTTTGGTACCTGCTGTAGATATTTTCATAAATGTTTTAAAAATGAATGTCAACCTTTAAATAATATGGTCCTACAGAATGATGTAGGAATGGGTGAAGAAGGAGTGGGGTGTGTGTGTGTGTGTGCAGTGTACACGTGTGTGTGCAGTTAAGAGAATTTGAGTCTCTCTTGTAGGTTAACAGCTCTCAGTACAAGGGGCTGAATATTATACTTAGATCTCGCTGTAGTTACAGGACAAAAGTAAAGTTCATGAGCACTGTAAGATAAAGTGATTTTTTTCCTTCGCAATTATTCCAAGTTGAGATTCAGTAGGGTTTGCTTTGTGCATAGCCTAAAGGAAGACTTCTTACCAATATATTATCAGTTTTAAAAAGTTCAACATCTATTTTAGTCCTACTTCTTTCTTTTTAGACTTCCTTTAATGGTGTGCTTAAAAACCTAATTTTGATTTGACATTTTCAAGACAATTTGGTTTATAGTTACAGTTCTTCTACTTACTTTTTTTTTTAAATCTATTTGTACATGCATGTACTTATCTCAGCCATCTAAAGAAAAATTCCTTTTTAACGCAGATCATTTCTCTAAAGGCATCCCTGAACACCTCACGTTACATCTGTGATGCTTGTTCAAAGTGACACATGACTGCACTTCTTTGAAGTATGGAATTACATTCAGCAGGCTCATGCAGCACAATCCGAAATAATTACCATCCGCGTCCAACCTCTACCTGTTAGGGCCCAGAGGGTAGCGGAGAATCCACCAGGGAAATAAATTGTGTAACTGTTCAAAGCTCCCTTCTTTCTGTCTCGTTCCAAACGACTGGATGAAAACTGCACCAAACAACCCTTATTTATAAATAAAAGAAGGCTTTGGTGCCTTATCTCAAATTTGCCCCTATAAAATATTTTAATATTTGAAATGTGTTTGAACGTAACATTTAGAGTTTTCTATTTGATTTTGTTTTTTGTCTACCACATATGTATTGGGATGGACTGCCTATTTGATTTAAATTGAAACTTGAGTCTTTGAAATACATGATTGTGATCTATATAATTGGTTTCTCTTCACCATAGTAATATTTGAAGTATATAATTGGTGTTGCGAATTCTTACATAAATTGTGACTTTTCAGTGTATTTTTTATATGGAAAAAGGTGCTACATTGATAACATTTGCTATTAATAGTTGAAACTATCATAGCTTTTTGTAAGATTTATTTTTTATTAGAAAGGCAGATTTACAGAGAGAAGCAGAGGCAGACAGACAGATCTTCCATCCACTGGTTCACTTCCCAAGTGGCTACAACAGCAGAAGCCAAGCCGATCTGAAGCCAGGAGCTGCTTCCAGGTCTCCCACGTGGGTGCAGGGTCCCAAGGTTTTGGATCATCCTCTGCTGCCTTCCCAGGCCACAAGCAGGGAGCTGGATGGGAAGTGGAGCAGCTGGGACACAAACCAGCGCCTATATGGGATCTCCTTGCTTGCAAGGTGAGTGCTCACCATTGAGCATGCCAGCTTAATCACAGCTTTTTGTGATCATCAAGTTCATCTTGATGCTCTGATAACATTGAACAGAGAAACATTTAAAATATTTCTGTAAACTTACTGAAAATATTTTAGCAGCAATGTGTGTTACATTTCAATATTGCTTATATACATATTTACATTTACAGAAACAGAGATAAATTTATTTTCCACATTGCATAATTGAAATCCAATTAGTTATGCAGTTTTGGATGACAAATATAAGTAACTGAAAATCCTTTGGAAACACCACTCTACTGGTGCAAAATAGTCCATAGAAGGCACATTCCATGATTCATCTACTTTTAAAAAAGACTTATTTATTTTTATTAGAAAGTTAGACATATAGAGAGGAGGGGAGACAGAGAGGAGGATGTTATGTCAGATGATTCACTCCCCAAGTGGCTACAATGGCTGAAGCTGAGCCAGAGCTGAGCCAATTTGTAGCCAGGAGCCAGGAGCCTCCTCCAGGTCTCCCACACAGGTGCAGGGTCCCAAGGCTTTGAGTGGTCCTCAACTGCTTTCTCAGGTCACAATCAGGGAGCTGGATGGGAAGCGGGGCCAGGGATTGGAACCAGCACCCATTTATGCTGGGCCTGTTGAAGGATGTGCAATTTTGTAGAAACATAATTGGAAAAAGAGTCAATTTGATAGTAAGAAGCTGGGGGAACGTTACCAAGGGCTGTTTATTCAGATTCCCCTTTCGGGCCCTGTGTCATCAGAGAGAAGGGCGTCCTTTTCCCCTGGGTGTCGGGAGGGTGTTTCTCACGTCAGGGGCTTATGATCTGGGTCAGGAGATGAGAAAATCTGCCCTCGTTATTATGGTCTGCTTCAGGGCAGGAGGCCTGGAGGAAGTTAGGGACACTTTCCTGCTTCTAACGTTTTCTCAAATGCCAAGCTGCCATATTTCAGAGTTTCGTGTGCAGTACACCATCAACACAAAAGTTACAGTATCAAAGCTCCATTTGCTTGCCAAGTGTATTACTGTCAGGGGAAAACGTGTTGTGTTGAATATGCCCGAGAGTATTTTCTTTGTCCTTTCTGAGAATCTGCTCTGTATTAAAAAGTAGGTTCAAAATCATGAACAGTGTTAATTAGCCATGAAGAAAACTGATCTCGGGCCCAGTGTGGTAGCCTAGCAGCCAAAGTCCTCTCCTTATACACACTGGGATCCCATATGGGCGCCGGTTCTAATCCCGGCAGCCCCACTTCCCATCCAGCTCCCTGCTTGTGGCCTGGGAAAGCAGTCAAGGATGGCCCAAAACCTTGGGACCCTACACCCACATGGGAGACCCAGAGGAAGCTCCTGGCTGTGAATCAGTGCAACTGTAGCCTTTGTGGCTGCTCGGGGAGTGAATCACTGGATGGAAGATCTTCCTCTCGGTCTCTGCTGCTCTCTGTATATGTGACTTTCCAATAAAAAGTAAAATAAAATAATTAAAAAAAAAACTGGGCTCAAACAGATTTGAATTGCAATCATTAGTCACAAGAATCCGTAACGATGAAGGGTAGTACAGGAATTTTTCATTTTATTTATGGATTCAGCAGCAGTTCCTTCAAAGGAGAAGTTGAAACAATGGCTGATTGATCTTCGTTGGTGCAGTTCTAAAGTCAAGAACACAAATGATTGCGATTAACATAGCCTTGGGGAAAAGAAGAAAGAAACTAATGTTGAACTTCCAATATTGCTCTGTCTACCCTGATGTCCTGGAAAACCAGGGGGAAATGGCGGGGACAGTGCACACCCGCATCCCCCCATCCCAAACCCTGCTGATTGCCTCTGCTGTTATTTTCATTTGGCCCCAAGGTTTAGGAGAGATCAATACAGATCCTTCTCGGGAAGGAAATAAGACAGGAGCATGAGCCCTGGGCAGGGCTGCTTAGAATATTGAGTAGTTGTTGACATGGCTTGATGCAGAAGTAAGCTAATACTTTCCAAGAAAAGGATCGCTACTACAGTTTGAAGCTCTTGGGAGAAGAGAAACTAAATGAAACCGGGAAGGAGAATGAGCACATGTTTTCGCCCCCCCTCCCTCTAACATTCAGAGACAGGATGGCGAGTTGAGGCCACACCAGGAAGACTGGACTCCGTTGTCACTACTGCAGAGGCCGTGAAAATAGCTCCGTCTCCGTTTCAAACCGACATTCCTTCTTTTGGGTGATATTTGCTTTCCATTCTATCCCACTTGATGGCTGCACTGCTGACACAGAATTCTCAAGAGTTACTGAGATGTTCACTGCAGAGAGCTGGTGCGAAACAGCCTCCTGTACTGCCACTCCTTCGCTCATCTGGATTCACCTTGCTCGGCAGGCACAGCGCTGCAAACACCCCTCAGCGCTAAATAAAAAGCAGCAGTGGGCTGCTTTACATGATCGCCTCAGCTTTTCTGTAGCGTGATGCGTGACTTGTTTTATTTAACAGCTGTTGCATCCCCCACTGTTTAACAGTCCTGCACACCTGAAAGCCTGAGTTTTACTTTCTCGGGTTTAATGACATGCAATATAAGAAACTGATGCCTCCCACGTTTTTCCTACAAAGGTTAAACTTGAATAAGAATCATACTTGGAAGGTCAAAATTCAGTTACTGTTTTTGCCGACATGGTGCAAAGAAAATCCAAACAACTGCATGAAGAGAAGCAAAAAAAAAAAAAAAAAAAAAAAAAAGTCAAGATTGGTTAAAGAAACTTGTGTGTGTTAATGTAACGTTGTGACTGAGAACTTAAACTCATAAAAGTCAGGGAAGTAAAAATTATGATCCTCTCCGCTATCGTTATTCGTTCCTTGCACACATGATAGTATTTTATGTACTCTGTTTGCTTTCATATTTATGCCTTTATGTGGAATATGCCAAGTTATAGTTACAGGGGAAAGCATAACTTTCCATTTCTAACTTTCCAGCATTCTGATTCTTGAGCACAATTAGCATGAGCTTTCTTTGAGTTTTCCCTCTTCTGATTTCTTAAAGAAAGAGAGAGAGGGGGAGAGAGAGAGAGAGAGGGGGAGAGAGAGAGCGAGAGAGAGAGAGAATATGACCACGTATTTCCTATCTTAACTGTTCTCTGATCTTTGGAAATTACTATGTATCTGTGAGTCTGGCTGAAGGAACATAGTGAATTTTCTTGTATGGCTGAAGGGTTTTCTGCAGCTTGCAGATCTGGTCTGTAAAACCTAGTGATCCAGTAGACAGAGGAATCCCTGTGGAGCTCTCTGGGGTGCTGACACCCCATTCTATAGCTGTGGATGCACTGTTGAAAAATACAGGAAAAACAAACAGCGAACTGCACAGTTTCAGAGTAAGAGGTCGAAGAGGATAAGCAGACCTCACCAGATTGTGTATGTTTAAGGAAGTGCTTCAGGTTCCTCTGTGCAGATCTCAGTAATTTGCTTTAAGCAAACTGAATAATTCATATGTATTTAGAAACAAAGGTTTATGCAAAGTCATTTGCAGTGTCTGTTATTTAGCATGGTGCAGTTGGTGGGAATATACAATGAATAGGGTTTTAAGCATGCTTTAAGAAAAGCTGTTGTATTTTTACTTGAAAGGCACGCGCACACACACACACACACACCTTCCATTTGCTGATTCAAATAGCTGGGAGTTTGGAACTCAGTCCAGGCATTCCGTGTGGGCGGAAGGGACTCTCCACATGGTGAACTGTCACTGTGCCTCCCTGGGTCTGCATAAACAGGAAGCTGGGATGCCAAGTGGAGTCAGAACTCAAGCTCCTACATCTGGAGCTTTTGAAGTTTGTTGACTCTGGATTCAAGTCTCAACTCTGATACACTGAGTCCTTCTCTTCCAGTTTATGAAGTGATTTCACTTGCTGGTTGGAGTGTGTGGAGATTTACGTAATTTACGTAAACCACACGTCCCATAACAAATCTCCTAAACAGGCAGCAGAGTAATTAGAAGCGTGTCACTGGCTGCATGGATTCATGCGGATTAGTCAGTTTCTTGTTTCCCTTTTGTTATCTGTAAAATGGGGAGCACCTCAGTTCCTATAACACAGGTAAGCCGATTAAAACCTGCAGTTTGGCGCTGTGTTGTTGCGAGTTCCTCAACGCCAAGGTTCCCTGATGGACTTTAGTGCTCTTCTTGATTCACAATCTAAACTTCCCAGAGGGAACTCGCCTTTGTCAGAGTTGGTCCCACGCTTGCCAAATTTTTCCATTTGCTTTCCAACATTTAGAATTTTTCCCCTGTGACAAAAAATTCATTTTCATCTTACTTCTGATATCAGTTAAAATTGATGTTTATTGAGACCTAAAGTTCTAAGCAAAGGTAACTTTGACCTTGCTTCTGTTTGTAGCAGTGTTGTTGTGACTGCCGCTGCTCACTGTTGTTGCACTTTATATATATATAAATATATATATATATATTTTAATTGTAAAGGCAGACTTACATTGGGAATTTAATTGGGAAGGAGAGACAGAGAAGTTTCCAGCTGCTGGCTCACTCTCCAAATGGCTGGAGGTGGGCCAGTCCAAAGCCAGGAGCCAGGAGCTTCTTCCGGGTCTCCCGTGGCAGTGTTGGGGCTCAACGACTTGCACCAACATCCAACTGCTTTCCATTGTCACCCTTTTGGAAAGAAACTGTCTCTTTTGCTAGGATTCACAAATTTTGTGAGTCAATTTTTAATTTATTTAGTGACTTTGCATAAATTACTGTCAAAAGCAAATGATCTAGATTTCATATAATTATGCTGAGCCTTAATTACATTGTTATCTTCCCCAGAAACATACAAATAAACAATATATACTTTTCAAAAAAGATTTTTATTCTTATTGGAAAGTTAGATTTGGCTGCTCCACTTGCAGTCCAGCTCCAAGTAAATGTGCCTGCGAAACCACTGGAAGATGGTCCAGGATCCAGGGCCGCTGCTGCCCATGTGGGAGACCAGGAAGAAGCTCCTGGCTCCTGCTTTGGTCCTGTCAAGTCCCAGCTGTTACAGACATTTGGCGAGTGAACCAACAAATGGAAGATCTTGCTCCCCCTCCCTGTAACTCAGCCTTTCAAAAAAGTAAATAGATCTTTAAAAGAAAAACGGAGTTGTTGAAATCAGTGATTTTTGATGGTGTTGATAAAATTAACAAATTCTCAAAGCTTTTGTGACAGTTTGGAGGATTATACAGGTTTTCCTACCTTTTTTTTTAAATTTCTTATTTTTGAAATGACTAGGGTTTAACATGAATGAAATTGAAAATAAATTCCTTGAGTCTAAATTGTGCTTTTTCCCTTAAAGAAAGTAACACACAAACACAGAGGTCAGAGATAAACTGTACAGTTGCAGGAATCACTGGTCATGGAGGATGTTTCATCTTCAAGGCACTCATGGTTTCAACTAATCCGAGGGAGCGTTGTGATTCACCCGTAAAAGCCTGACGGTAATGGCTCGAGCTGTGCGACGCAGCAGCCTGGAAGTGTTTAGGTACACTAGCTGGGATATTATCTTATATTTCAAGGTGAATCTTGGTTCCCATGGAAATGTGTAAGTGTGTACTGCAAGTCAGGCATTTCAAATTCTCCACAAGGAGACCCATCCCTTCCGAGGGGGCAGGAAGCAAATGGAAACTATATAAAACCTCGGTGACCTCAAGGGAGGTCAAGATGGCATGCAATGAAAACAAACTTTGTCGTTAGTTTATTTTCTTCTTGGAGCCATTAATTACTATATCTGGGGCTGTTTCTTTTTTAAAAAAAGTTATTTTACTTGAAAAACAGAAATTTTTTGCAGATGGGGGAGACTCACACCAGAGGGGGGAGCAGAAAATGAGAGAAATAGAGAGAGCGAGCTTCCATCCTCTGCTTCACTTCCCAGATAATAGCAATGACCAGTACTGGGCCTTTCTGAATGTGGAACCAGGAGCTCCTTCTGGGTCTCCCATGTAGGTGCAGGGGCCCGATGCTTTGGCGAATGGTTAGCTGACTGCGCCGCCCTGCTGGCCCCATGTTGCAGCTGCATGTATGAAGAAAATAGATAGGGAGTAATAACATTTAAATGTAATGAGATTTAAGTTACTAAGGTAATCTGTTAGCAAGATGCTTTTCTTCACATCAAAAGATGAATGACTGTTGTACATACCTGCGTCCACTCAGGGCACTGAGCTTCGGTCTGGATTGTGGTCATCACCTGCAAGCAGGTTTGGGAAGGAGCAGGAGGAAGTGAGTAGAAAGGCTGCCGAGTTTGCTCTGGTGTGTCAACTACCTTGTCGTCTTCACTGATAGCCCTCATACGTGCTGGTGCGAGGGAAGGATTTGCCCCTTGGGGTCTAAGGAATTATCTATAGAGGTTTGTGATCATCTTGTTGCCTTTGTTGTTGAGTGGAGGGGAGAGGCATTAAAACTTGACAGAGGAGAGTGGGCTGTAAATCTATGCTGGAGAAGGCTGGGGTCTGAGAGAGAAAGCTCCTTGCCATCATTTTCACTACAGTTATTATCCACAAGAAATGTGAAATAAAGAGAAAACTGGGTGAAAATTAACTTTAAGCCATAGAAACCAACAAGAATCTTCTGTGAATTACAGAAGTTGTGTCAAGTCCAGTGTTGAAATAAGAAACATGGAGGACAGGCATTTTTATGTTGTCTGTAATTGGACAAGTGGAAAAAAAAAGATTTGTTCAAAATGGTGCTAATGACAACAAACCAATGTCAACCTATGAGCTGAGAGGGAAACAAAACAAAACAAAACAAAACAAAACACCTGAATGGACAAAGAGTGTATTTTGCCCAGCTTGAGTTTATGAGGAAAAGAATTTGTGCCAGAGGGAGAATTTTTCTGTGACCACAAAATGTAAATGTGTGGAGTTATTTCTCTAGCCAAGCTTTGATGTTTATTAGTACCATTCCCTCTTTTGTGCTGGCCATATGTGCTGTGTCGGACTGAATGTGTTCCTAGCCTGTCTTGTGCTGTTAGCAGAGGTGGTATTTAAAAATCGTACATTTTCATTCCTGGTAACACATAGCCTGCAGTCCTGTAGACCTGCAGATAACTCTGTTTCTAAAGTACTCGAGTAGTTTTCGTAACCATCACTAAAACTCATTAGCATGGTTGTCAGATGTCATGTAGAGCATCTTATCGGGTCTTCATGTTGGCCAGTTTGGTATACCATGGCTAAGAAACAAATAAAGAGAACTGAGGTCTGTCTGAGAGCTGATGAAGAACACCCATTCCGGCCTGGCTCTCTGAGGTTTCTCCTTGAGTCCGCCTGCGGAGGTTGTCTGCTGAGAACTCGGTCCTGCCCCATCCTGCCTTGCCCCACTTGTGCTCTTGAAGTTGAAGCATCTGAAGTTGACAAAGATGTTATACAGGTATAATTGAGGATAATGTCTCCCTCCTGCCCACGAATATTACTAAAATGAGAACTTAGTATTAGTTTGTGCAGTGCTGTAGAAAGCAATTGCAGGCACATCCACTGTGGAATAGATCTGATATCATTAACTTTAAGGTTAAATGCCTTCTCAGCGAGCTACCTGTGAGAGTAAATTAAATCAAACATTTAATGTTAGCCGTGCAGGTTACTTCATTTATGAAGGTCAAATCACTGAATTTCAATGTAAGTTTTTAGCCTTGCCATAGCGGGCATCTGGGAAGAGTTCCTGTTGTATATACCCTTCTAAGTTGCTTCTAAAAAGCACCTATGCATATTAATGATTTATTTTCTTATTTTTTCAATGTGGTAATGAAATCACTGCAGGTGGCAAGTAATACAGATTAACTCCTTATGAGGTAAGTTTGAAAACGTACAAACCAAGAACTAATAATCCTTTATGAGGGTACCATGGCTGATACAAAAATATCCTAAGTTACAATTGCATACAGAATATCAAAACAATTAGATTGATTTTCCCCTCGAGATAGAGATGCTCAGACCAGGAGATGTTTTTATTTTAATTGGTGTCAAACATTGGCATCATATAAGATCATACAGCCATGTGAAACATAATTGCAGTCAAAGGCTGCCAGTTTTAATTGGAAGAGCGGTACACTTTTCTGATGCTATA
This sequence comes from Ochotona princeps, assembly GCF_030435755.1. NCBI lineage: Eukaryota > Metazoa > Chordata > Mammalia > Lagomorpha > Ochotonidae > Ochotona > Ochotona princeps. The sequence continues at coordinate 3,028,201 of NC_080863.1, read as the reverse complement.
CTCTGAAATGTAAACATTTCTTTCTGGCAACAGTTTTATGGTTCAAAAGGAAAATAAAGTGCCGACGTGACATGCCTGGTCACCTACTGGTGTCATCTGTGTGAAAGCCATGCTAATGAATGGACAGTGCTGGTGCCGCGAGGTGATGTCAGTGAAACCCATCTGAAGAGGGGCCTCTCATCACCCTGGTGTGCTTGTGGGGCTCTGCCAGGTGAAAGGGAACAGAAATAGGCTTTGCTCTTAGTTAATGATTATTTTTAAAAGGGAAGTAAGAACACAAGCAGTGGTCTCACAGCTTCAGAAGTTGGACTGTCTTTGAGGGACAAGCAAGTTAAGAACTATACAGCATCATTGTAGCTCCTAGAAGATAAGAAAGTCAAGGGAGGCAAGGAGATGTTTAAAGGTCTTGGGGGATCAAGAAGGTCTTGGGTTAGAGTCGGGTGGGAGAAGAAAGCAGAGGAAAGAGTTGCTTTCTAGGAGTAAAGCTGTGGTCATGCCCTGGTTTCTCGACTGGAAGTGGAAAGAATTGGAAGGTGACCTGTATGGGCGTTTCCATGTGCGGAGCCAACTCCCATGTCTAGTAATTGATAATGACTTTAACTTTCTTAGGTCAGGAGCTATACATACAGTATTTATCAGTCATTATTGATCGGCTTGAAACAACGACAGAGTGAGATTTGTGCACTGTGATTTTTCAGCCTCAGCTCTGAGGTCTGTGTGCTGGAGTTATTCACAAGTATACTAAGTTTTAAAGCCAAAGTTTCGTTCAGAGGTTTGTGCAAGAGGCTTGGAGAAACGTAGAAGCTCATATGCATGTTTCTCACAGTGAAATGTGCATTTGACTTAACACTGCATGGATTCGCTTGTGCTCCTCAAAGCTCAAGGTTACGTGTATAAACAGCCTGGTATTATCTGTAATAACAATGGGGTCTCCTTCCCTGTATCACTTGCACATTGACTTTGCATCACGGATTTCGAATTTCCTGATGCTTCATTGTGCATCGTTCCCTTATGTCCTAGTTGATGTAAGTGAGTAAAAGCACTTAGGGTTTTTTTTTTTTTTTTTACTTTGATCACTTCGAAGAGAAAGTCCCTTTAAATATCAAATTATAATCCTTACTAGTTCAGTTCAACTGTCATTAAAAATAATAGCCAGGAGCAAGAATTTATTGTGAGAAAAGAAGAAATGAAACAAAGCGAAGTCTTTACGTTTCCTGCATTAAAATGGAATCTATCTTCTGTGGCTCTCTTTTTAAATTTAATGGTTAATCAACTATTAACATTTTCTTGTTATTTTATGTCACATGCGTACTTCACTGCCACATGTAAAATAAGCATATAAATAATTTCTCATGTCAGCCAAACCTATGATCATTTCTCTTTTCTCTTCTTTAAGCCCATGCCAGTGTGAGCAGTGACTCAAACATCAGTCCTGAAGACCCCCAACGTTTTGGACTATTTTAAATATCTGCTTCCCCTAGGTCGGCCTCCTTAAGATTTGGGCCTTCAGGTTGTAACTTTGTTGTCTGCCAATCCACTATAACCTCGTAAGCCTGTCCCCCATCAATCCTCTGTAACCTCATGGCACTGTATCTTGACAGCCTGGCCCACCAACGCCTCGTGGCCTGTCTTTTTAATCCCCACCCACCCACCAATCCCCTAAGGCTCCAACAGTCCCATCCACCAATCCCTCATGGCTGCCCTCCCCCATCCGCTTTCTCTTTTTCCCTCAGTTCCTCGTCTCCTCTTGCACATGCTTTGGCTTCTCTGCCTGGCTTTCCCCCATCTTCCTGCATCTTGCCCTCTTTCCGTTTTCCCTTGCAGCCCCCTCCTGCCACCATGGCAGGAGATGTTCCCCTTCTCTCCCTCCCTCCCTCTGCCTCCACTCCTGTCCTTACCCTGCTGGAATAAAGAGCCTCCTAGGTACCTCGCTGCATCTGGTATTTTGGCTTTGATGGCAGCAAATTCAAGCTGAAAAGAGGGACATAGCTGCTGTACGACTTGATTGCGTGTAAGAGCTCACAGGCAGGCCTTCTGCTGAGTGTCCTCATCCACTGCACTGACCAATCTGCTTGTTGCCATCATCATTTTCTTACAGAAATCTCATTAGTCACAGAACATCAAATTTACACCCCAGGGAGGAAAACTGAAGCCCTCAACATAACCTGGATGCTTTTTGTTATCTTTTCTCTTTGTCCCTTACGGTATTTCAGAGAGAATCACTTGCAGTCAGTGGTTGTTCTGTGGATCCGACTTTGTCTGTGAGCTGTTTTTGGTTCCTAAGCCAACTGAATCCCCTTAGGAATTCTTAACAATTCCCTTGATATTCCCATGCAGAAAAATGGATATAAAGGTTTCTGAATCATATTGGGTGAGAGAGTACTCACACTCCTGGGATTTTCTCCCTGTATGTTGGTTTTCCCTCTAGAGCGCGTTAATACATGTGTATGCTTTCTTCCCTAGTTAATCTGTTTATGTTACCACATTTTCTTCAGTATCTCCCTTGTCCAAATGTATATCTATCTGTACAACTTTTCACTCTTCCCCAAATTTAACATAAAAATATAGATTTCTCTTCTTTTTGGGGAGTGTGAGCGAGGTCACACCAGACATATCTAAGGTTTATTAAGGAGTCTTTATTACCCAAGCTTGGTGATGACAGAGCACACTAGAAATAGCAAATCCCAAGTCCATACGGCAATACAACCAATCTTAATCCAGCCAAACATGACTCCAAGAGGAAGAAATTTGTCGTTACCCTAAAGTCCATCCATAAAGCTGAAAACCTATGTCCCAGCTTCCCCCAAAATATAAGTTATCTTAAGAGACATGCAACGAATAATCTGGACATACAAAGCTGCAGACATTCACCCCTCCCTGGCCTCTCTGCCCACATTCCACACTGCCAGGCCTCACCTCTCCTGGAACTTGCGACAGCACACAAACCAGAAATAATATTGCTATCTTTATTGTCCTACCTAAGCAGTAGACAGAAGGAGAGGAATACAGACACACAGGGGCCATGCTTTACCTGTCCTCAGAGGTACTGGGGAGGCCAAGAGTCAGAGTGCCAGAGCAATGGAAGCACAAGACCAAGAGAGCAAGCCCCTCCCCATCATGAGCCTTTAAAGGGTTTGTGAGGGGTGTGGTTGCACAACAGTGCAATACTGGCCCCACTCAGGTGATAGGTGAGAGTCACAGGTGGGCAGGAGGGAACGCCTAGGTGGTGGGGGGAGTGGCTGAGGGCTTTCTAAGGATGGAATTAACATTCCATTGCAATTAGGCCCCACCTTCAGGACAGAGGACAGTGGACACAGCCACATTCCATTTGCCCACTGTCAAGGGGTGCTGGCTATCACTGGCTGCACCCCTAACTTTCCTCCTTGGATCTTCTTTTTCTTAGGAAGGCCAACATAGCAAGTAAACCTATACATGTTAGTATACTTTTATTAATCTCTCTAGATAAAAGGGTCTAAGCCTGGAACTCAGGGTAGGGGAGGAAAGGAATGCTTTCTACCTTATGATCTTTTGGGGAAGGGGTTTCATGTTTGTTTCCTTTGGCCTGGTCAGAGGAGACAAAGTCAGTCTTGAAGAAGAGTGAGATTCCAAGTATCAGAGAAAGAATGAAGCAGAGTTGATGGTAATGTTAGGAATCTCATTATTACAATCTGATAAAACACCTGGACACCTCCAAAATAGCGTGAATTAAATCAGGGTATTTCAAAATGTCAGTGAACTTTTTTTTTTTTTAAAGATTTATTCATTTTATTACAGTCAGATATACAGAGAGGAGGAGAGACAGAGAGGAAGATCTTCCATCCGATGATTCACTCCCCAAGTGAGCCGCAACGGGCCGATGCGCGCCGATCCGAAGCCGGGAACCTGGAACCTCTTCCGGGTCTCCCATGCGGGTGCAGGGTCTCAAGGCTTTGGGCCGTCCTCAACTGCTTTCCCAGGCCACAAGCAGGGAGCTGGATGGGAAGTGGAGCTGCCGGGATTAGAACCGGCGCCCATATGGGATCCTGGCGCGTTCAAGGTGAGGACTTTAGCCGTTAGGCCACGCCGCCAGGCCCGTCAGTGAACTTTTATCTCACTATGTCATAGAATCTTTTCTGAGCTTTTGTGTTTTGGTGTTAGCCTAAGAAAATTGTATAAGTAATGCAGATTTTTCTTCCAACTGAGGCTTTGCATTGAAATTGAAAATATTGTTCGGATGATATTTTGTGCCTATTATCCCCCCAAATGATGCTAAAGTGAATTCATTAATTTTTAATGTAAAAACACTTTAATTAATTCAGAATGTGAAAGGTTAGTTTGGAAAAAAGGTATGATGCAAAGGGGATGGCAGGCACCCTGGTGTGTAGCAGATTGGCTCTGATCTTTTGCAATCCAAGTGAGAGGTTGTTGTTCTGTTATGGATGAAAAGACTCATTATCTTGAAGATAATTGCCCAGATGCCATACCAGTGAGGTCAGCTGAAACAGGGCTGTGGGTTCTGAACCAAATGCTTGAGCTGATTCATAGTTAAAGGTGTAGGGAACCTTTTCTAATGTACAGTGGAGAACAACCAGCAACTATTTCCTGTAGCTGAAAGAGTTAACCACTTCTCCAGACTGGATGGAGCTACATAAAATGAAATTGCAAAAATTAGGAAGAAAGAAATTAGTTTATCTTCATTTTACTATTCAGTTACCTGTCACTTATAGTGGTGAGGTTTTGACATCTCTAATGATGTAAATAATTCTATTAAGCCTAAAAAAAATGTTGTTTGAAGGGAAGAGTGGCAGAGAGGGAGACACAGAGGTCTTTCCTCTGGTTCACTCTCCAAAGGATCCCTATGACAGAGCTGGCCAATCTTATTCCAGCAGACTAGAATTTCATCAGGGGCTTCTACATTGGTCACAGGAGGCCAAGGGTTTGGGTCGTTTTCTGCTTGAGCCATCTTTACCAGGTAGTGGGGAGGGAACCGGATCAAAAGTGAAGCAGCTGGGACTCAAACGGAGGATGAGATCCCGGCATCGCACACAGAAGTTTAACTTGTGGCATCACAGTTTGGTTAAATTTAAAGAAAGTCATGCAGCGTAAGAGGATAAGAACTGAAATATTTTAATGCCTTTATATTCTCGTTTACATATTTGAGCTAAGCCTTTCGATTTCAAGGTTTGTGAATACTAATGGAATGTTGAAGCCCCAGACATTAGAATTTTCTGGAAAAATGCACTTATAGAAAACTGCAATGCAGTGTGTACAACTAAAGTGGGAGGATATTGTAACAAGTGAGCTTTTGATCTTTTCTGTCGCTCACTCCTCCAAGGAAATGCTATGCTTGCTTGGCTTTCTGAATTGCAGCATCACGGAATGGCTCTGTAGGTGGTGCTCTTTGAATTGACGTTGAATTTTATAGATGGCTGCGATTTTTTTTTTCTAATAGAAGCACTATTAACACTTTAAATCAAGAGTGGATTTGTGAAAAAAATCAAGGGTGACCATTTCAGTGGTTTTTAAGTGTAGGTTAGTACTATTTCATCTTTGCACAAATTTGTGGCATGGCCAGTTAGGAACTTCCATATGCGGCAAAACCATACTGCTGCCAGGAATGGGGAGTATCCTGGTCATATAAGGCCTGAGAAGTCATTTGGTCTGACAAATAAATCTCCAGCAGGCTAATTTTTACGTTGATAATTTTGTATGGCCTGTGATTGAAGTTGTAAATATCCAAATGGCCCTTGGCAGACAAAAGTCTCCCATTACTGTGCTCAGATTTCTATTGTGAGATAACATCAGGTCCCAGCCTGCTAGTTCCCCTCCCTGAGCTGAAAGTGTCCTTGCGCTGCCTTTTGACATCAAATCAGCCAGGTAGTAAAATTGACTCACTGAATTGAGTGAGTGATACAGCTGGTCCTTCAAGATCTTATTTATTGAATTCATGAGACCATTCTCTTCTCTGATAATATCTTGATGTCTGATACCCTCTTAATGTTTTCCTTTTGGGAATTCCAGGTCCAGGGAAGAAAATCACTACCACCTGTATATGGGCCCTGGATTGACAGAAGCCCACTTTCTGTTATTTCTAAAGAGCACATCATTGCCAATTAATCAGAGGAAGGTCTGAAACTCATTGACCAACCAGAGACCTGGGCACATGCCAAACATGCACTTCGCATTCTAGCTTCCACCATAAGAAATTTCACCCCAGTTCTCTCAGGGAGCCCAGCAGCTAAGGAACAGCTGTGTTGGGAAGCAACCAGTTTGGGTCAGTGTTGTGAGTGGTGAGGGAACCCACCAGGGCAGTCATGTGGAATGGGTAAAGATGGATGTAGTGAAATACTGGAGGAAGCAGCAGGTGGGAGAGCAAGAGTGTTGCCTAGGGATTATGATCTGAGGAGCTTAGGTGGGACAAGCAGGTCCCACAGAATTCTTTTAAATTTTTATTTTTTTATTTTTCATGATATAGTTCCATAGACACAGGAATTTTGCTTTCTACTTCCCAACCCTGCTTCCTCCTCTGCTATTCTTCCTCATATTACACTATATAGTCCTTCAACAGCAATCACAAGCCCATGATTCTGCTATTTTAGTACATCCTAACATTGTAGGTATATACATTCATGCCACAGGTAGTAGTTTTCTGAATGTAGGCCATTCTGATTGAAGCTAGGTAGAACCTCAGTGTGTGTGGGGGTGTGTGTGTTTCTTAAGATTTATTTATTTTTATTGGAAAGTTCAGATTTACAGAGAGAAGGAGAGACAGAGACAAAGTTCTTCCATCCACCAGTTAATTCCCTAAGTGACCACAATGGCCAGAGCTGAGCTGATTCAAAGCCAGGAGCTTCTTCTGGGTCTCCCATGTGGGTGCAGGGTCCCAAGACTTTGGACCATCCTTTACTGCTTTCCCAGATCACAAGCAGGGAGCTGGATGGGAAGTGGAAAAGCCGGGATTCGAACTGGCATCCTTATGGGTTCCCAGTGAATTCACGGTGAAGACTTTAGCCACTAGACTACCACACCAGGCCCTCAGTGTGGTTTTTTATTTGTATTTCCCTGATAGCTAGGGAACATGAGCCTTTTCCCATATGTCTATTATCTGTTTGAATTTGTTGTTTCGAAAAATGCCTGCTCATTTCCTTCACTTATTTCTTAACAAGGTTGTTTGTTGTTGAGTTTCCGAATCTTTGTAAATCCTGGGTATTAGTCCTTAATTTGTTTTGAAGTATGCAAATATTTCCTCCCATTCTTTTGGTTGTTTCTTCACTTTGTTGGTCTCTTTCTTTGCTATACAGAAAACTTCCTTGAAGTCAGTGAATTGCCTTTCTGGATGGAGCTTGGAGGTTTTCACTGACTCTAACTAGGAATCTTCTTGTCTGCCAAGTGCCTGAGTGAATCCAATGTTTATGCCCTGATAGGTTAACCATGACAAATCTTCGGTGTTTGGGCAAACTACTTCCTGCTGACAGGAGCATTGTGCTATCCCTACCAAAAATTGTTGATGTGCCGGGGGTAGAATGTCCTGGAGGAGTCATGGCTGCAAGGATCCAGTGGGATTGTAGAGCCCCAAGAAGGAGGGGAGATCTGTTCCAGAAATGTCTGCCTTCACTAACCAAGTAACTGTGCATGGCCTCATCTGGAGGAATTTGACATTGAAGGGAACTCTTGTAACAATACCATGGTAAAATAGGATTCTTGTATTCTGGAAGAGATAAACCAACTTGTCTTGCTCAAAAGAGCAGGCCCAAGAGGAAGGCCAGGAGGAGAGATATTAGAGCATCATTAAAGGTAGGAGGAAGTAGAATCCAACTTCCCCATGTGAGGAATATCCAAACCTAGGGCCTCTTTTGCAGAATTTGCCAGGACAAGAAAAATATGAATCACAATATTCTTTCTTAGGGTACACATTAAAGGAGAAGTGAAATGACTTGGTTCGAGTTGGCCATTTATACCGGTAAAAAAGACAGAGGAACAAGGAATGGCCCAGAGAAAGTAGTAAGGACTCAGTTAGTGGCTCTTGTGTGCAGTTACCATGGATGCGGCAAGTAACACAATAGACATCTTGATGGACACAAGGGCCACCAACTGAGTTAGAGTCAGTGAAAACCTCCAGGCTCCACCCAGAAAGGCAATTCATTCTGCCACCAGGAACCCCAACCACAAAGAAACCCAGGGGAACAGCAAGTGCCTCGATGGTATTCCTGTCTCTATTCCTTGACCCCTTCAATGAACCCAATGAAACGGAAGGGGTAAGCCCATTCCTTCCTGACTGATAGAGCCCAGAGGCTACCCTAGTTCCTGCATGCTCCACCTTGCGGAGTCACCTTGTCAAGAGCCTGCAATCCTCAGGCCTCAGGGTAGAGGTCTGAGCTCCTCATGAAACAGTGCTGGATAGTGGTTCTCAGTTGCCTCTCAGTTGGTGCACCATTCACCAAGATCCTACAGTTAAGAACAAGCAAGGACTGGGGAAGAAATAGAGTCCCTGTTGCAATGACCAAAATGTCATGAGAAATGACTGATCAGGACTGGGATTGCATGTCGGTGAAAGAATTTACCAGAGGGTCAAGTAGGGCAAGTGAAGAAAGATTCATTGAATATACTGCAAGGGAGCTGCGGAGAGGATGACAGGAGTCTGTAGGGTGCCTAGGGGTTGTGATTTGAGGAGCTTATATGCAGTAGGCAGCTTCTGCCTGCCTTGGTTAAGTTGCATTTTCTTGCTAATAAGGTTTTTGACTACAGGCCAGTTTGCTTGTCTTTCTGGCTGGAGGTGAAAGAGTTTTCACTGCCATGGATTAGGGACATTAACATTTTCCAAATATTCTGGATGATCCCCACAGTGGCTGCCCAGCTCTCTGCTCTGCAACAAGCCCATTGTTTCTTTTACCACCTCATTCTCAAGGGCTGGTGTACAGTTTTGGCAGCTCAATATAAATACCTCCAGCTGGTTTTGGAGGTTGTTCCATGTCAGTCAGTTGAAAAAAGCAAATGTGACTTTTCGATAATCAGGCGCAGGGCTGTAAAATCCTAACGAGGTCATCTGGGGGATAGGGACTAACCTGGGACACAAAGTGAGGTAAGGCAACATCCGAATCAGCGCAGTGAAAGGACTTGTTCCCAACAGGTGCGGGAAACCTTTCCTTCAAGCTGTAACTGGATTATAGTTTTATTGATTCTCCTTTGTGAATTGGACAAAAGCTTCAGTGCTGGCCTTACAGAGGATTTTTGTGGTTGATTTATACAAATTCATTGCAAAGGATTTTTCATACAGTATGTATTTAGTTATCATCAGCCACTTGTATGTTGGTATGGAGAGAATTCAAGTGTGAGGATTCCTGCCTTTTCCCAAGGCACTTTCTCCTTTTGGATGACAGACCCGAAAGGAAGGCCGTGAGCATCACTGACCAATCAGAAACTGGTTAGGAGGTGAGGAACATGAACCTCTCCTTCATCCCTGAACCTGTAAGACCCTTCATCTGTAATGCCTTTGGGGGACTGAGAATTAAATGACAGCTGTCCAGCACCTTGCTCTATGGTACACTTCCTTTCCTCTCCTACCCCATATCAGACATTGACTTTCTGCACATCTGGGAGGTGGACCCTGCTTAGGAGGTTTCATGGCAATTTTTTCAATCAATGCTGAAGATGCGTCTATGTCAGTTGGGGCCACTGAACTGAAGTATTTACTATATCCACTTACCCTTTTACTACATAGAAAATCATCTTTTATGAAACACTGCAGACATGTTTCCATTTGCTAGCTATCATTTGCCTATCCCTCCTGTACTGCAGATAAACTCCGTGAGGGCAGGGGCCCTGAGTTTATTCCTAGTGTTCTAGTACTTAGCACTTTTAGTAATTTGTTGAATCCATTAATGCATAAAAGTTCCTTTTTATTCTTACTGATGGAAGTATCTAGCCAGTGTGAACAGTGATGCTCATTAATCTCTCCCTTAAAATGGGCGAATCAGAGCTAAAAGTACTCATGGGATTGATATATTTGGTTGCCTGCATAATTCCCTTTCATGTACCTGCAAATGGATTTCATAAAATTTTCCATGTGCCAGGCAGCCATTTGCTCAGCAGAAAAAGGGGGTTCCTCTCAGCACTGGGCATCTCCCTGTTCCACAAAAGACAACCCTGGAACTTCTATTCCATTTGCCAATAATGGGCACAGCTTGGGAGAGGTAGCTGGCATGCTCTGAGATGTTTTCCCTCTCTTTCACGGGTGCTCTGGGATCTCTATTGATCCAAGGAAGGGACCCTCTTCTGAACTTTGGAGGTTGTTGACTTAAGACACATATTATGCTAAAGTCATTTTGGTCTTTATATGTTTTTTTTTTACAACCAAAGTTTGATTTATTGCCATCAGTATATATTGGAGATCTTTATATGTTTTACTTTATATTTATGTATTATGCTAATAGTCACTGTTAATGAAAACTGCAAAAGCAAGCAAATCTTTAAAAGGAGCTATATTAATTCCATTTTTTGACAATTAAGTTGATAGCTGATTACTCTGTCATAAGTCCTATTGGGCCAGTTAATCCTGCAGTTCCCTTCCCCTGGAATTCCTTCTTGATTATTTTCCATCTGTGACCCCTACCCCGCCCCTCAACCCCAAGTCGTACTTGCCCTTGATGTATTCCTACTTGAGTCCAATCTCTTGCCCAATGGAAAATCCCTTTGCAGTGTTCCCTTGCCTACAGTGATGGCTCAGGGTTTCTTATTGAGTATCACTGAGTAGATTTTTATTTTATTTTATTATTTTATTTTTCTTTAACACAGGCTGGATGTGCTTGGGGAATTCAGTGCTTGCTGTTGATTTGCGTGTGGTTGGAAAATCTTAAATTTTATTGTTAACTTCTTTAGCCTTACACATGAAAGGCCAGTTTGACTGGAATTTTTCGAAAGTCAGTTCTAAACTTTTTGTCATAAAGTCCAAGGACAATCGCATAAGTGCTGAATGTTTAGCTGAAGAGCGGGATATTTATGAGAGCGCATAAGTACCTTGTTTTGCTGGTGAGATGTTATTGGGCTGTAAATTTCAGGAAATAACTCAGGTAAGGAACATCTGTTTATTGACAGGGAGCTTCTTACCGCAGGAGCCACTGTCTTTGTTCAGACACTTAATATGTGTTGCCTGAACCGCTACAGCCAATGCCTTCCCATCTTGCTTTCCTATCATCTTGTTCTCTCTGAATGTGTGTTCCACTCTGCTGCCCTCGTGATCCTTACAAGGGCAAATCTGACCGTGACATTGCTACTTAGGAAGCCTTTTGAGATGTATCTGATTGTCTCAAGAATCATAATTAGCTTCACCAAGTACCTCATCTTTTGACTCCTTCCTCTTTTAAAAGTTCTCATCTTGCTTTTTTTTAAATGCTTACTGTTTACTTAACCAGATGAATTGCTAGAAGTTCATGGTTGTGTTTTTTCTGTTTGTACTTAGTTCCTCTTAACACCTTGTTTGCAGATCTGCAGGCACTATCCTTAATGGGCTAAAATTGCTTTCTTTTCTCTCAACATATCACAAGCGCTCTCAAGTCAGAGTCTGTAGTTCATCTGACTTAGTGTAATTTCTGGTAATTGAAAGATATGAAATAGATGTACTCTATTTTGATAAAGTTCATCTGGATAATCTGCTGTGGAAATAATCTGCTTTCTGCCATTTGTTGGCCTCTTGTTCAAACTGAATCTTTCTTCATCTTAACTTATTGGATGCATACTTGAGGATTATATGTCCTAAATATATTTGGGAGGGTAAGCCAGAGAGAGAGAGAGAGAGAGAAAGAAAGAGGGACGGAGAGAAAGAGAGAGGGAGAGAAAGAGAAAAAGAGGGAGGGAGAGAGAGAGAGGGAGGGAGGGAGGGAGAGAGCGAGAGCGAGAGAGAGAGAGAGAGAATATGAATGAATCCCATCTACTGGTTCATTTCTCAAGTGTTTGGAATTCAGTATAGATCTTGCTTTTTGACAGCAGGAGTCCAGCTGTTTGCACCAGTGCTACTGCGTCCAAGGGTCTACATTAGCAGGGAGTTAAAGTCAAGAGTTGGAGTGGGACTCAAACTCAGGTTCTCAGATGTGGTATCTATTCCTATACTTGAGGATCATGACTAAGCATTAGTATGGCTGATTGGTTAAATAGTCAGTGTAGTCAGAATGTGTGTGTGTATGTATGTGTATGTGCGCCTGCATGCCTCTGTGTGTGTGTGGTTACTCTCGGTTTGTATTAGCTGTGCGATTTTGAATGGTCTGTTCAACTTCATTAATGTCTCAGGTCCACATCCATGGTTGTTAAAGAACTAATTGAGATAATTCTTGTTAAACATTTAAGACAGATGGAGGAGAGTGAGTGTGTATTTTTTTGTGTGTGTTGTTATTTTAAGGACATCTGTGGGCATTCTTGATACATGGCAAGGGCAGACCATAATGCTAAGCCCTGAAAGTGGCGGCACTGAAAGATGAAGGCATGGCCCCTTCTCATCAAGTCCCACAGTGCAGGCAGTAGTTGCCATGAGGAAAGGAGGGACAAGTATTTAGAACTTAGTTTGTTTTTAGTTGAAAGGCAGAGAGACAGAGCGCTTCTATTTGTAAGTCCCCCTTTTGCATGTCCACAGTGTTTGGGCCAATGCCGGGAGTCTACAGGGACCTAAGTACTTTAGCCATCACCTGCTACATCCAAGGATTCCCATATTAACAAGAAGTTGGGAACTGAAGTGGTGGTTGACCTGAACCTAGGCACTCCAATCTGGGGTGCACGGTTCCCAGGCAGTATCTTAACTGCTATGCTAAAATAGCAGAATCATGGTATTTTAAGCATGCATAAGAAGGACAGAGTATTATTAAACTTGACACTATTAAAGCATGTATGGCCTCTACCCAGAGTGTGTCTGCAGTAGTGAAAACCAAAGGTGTTCGCACAGTTTTCAAATACTGCCTGGGGAGGATAGACGTGCTCCCCACTCAGAGCCCTTGAGAAAGGGAGATCGGGGAGATGTGACATGAGGCCTGCTAGCAACGGTGGGTGAAGTTAGGCTAGCTGTGGCAATAATTTTCAAGTGAATGACAAAGATTGGAAGACGCTTTGCAAATTTCCCCTTGGGAAATTTTTACAAATCTGATTGATCTTCCTCTGTCTACAGTAAATGAGGTGTTGAGTTTGAGGGAGGAGGGAATTATGTGGATTTGTTCTGAACACCTGTCACTTCCAGTAGGTGATGCCTCTGCTGCGTGCTCAGATGCTTCCAAAGCATACCAGTAGTGGGTAGAGCCAGGATGCGAAAAAACAAGGCTTCTGACCCAAAGGAAACATGCATTGTAAACTATTAAAGTCCAGGGCTACATTTTAGGAGGCAAATTTATGAGATCCATTAAAAAAAAACCCTAGTGGTTTAGATATGTCTTATTTAAACAATAATTCAAGACAATAAGAAGACACTTTTAGGAGAGTGCTAACCCCAAATTTTTCAGATGTTTAGAAGAAAGAATCTTTTGAATCCCAGGAACAGGGGAAGGCTTTATCTAGAGTGACATATGAAGGAATGCCTTGTAAACAGTGGGATTTAAAGGAGAAAACTGACAGGTGTTTCAGGCCAGTGAAAAAGCCTGCAGAAAGCAATGGCAGTGGAAATGTACCCCGAGGTTTCGTGGAGCATAACCTGTGCTGCATTTGAGGGATTGGTGACAGAAATGAGATGGAGCTGACGAGCTATTTGGGTTCCTTTGTGGAAAGCCAAACGCTTCCACTGATGCAACCCTGGTACCAGGCTGCTTAGGGCCCTTGCCATAGTGTCTGAGAGTCACCATATATCTCTCTCCATGACTTGCTGGACATTCAGCTGGGTGATGCTTGCTTTTTGCAGTTCTGTGGTCCCTTCTCTGGTTTTCAAAGAAGCAGGTCCCCCACCAACCTGTATGAAGTTTCAATTTGCAAAATCTTCTTCTTTCTCTCTTATATTCCAGTGGGTCTGTTTTTGCAGCTTATAGTAAAGATGCCTCCTTGAGGCAGGCATTTGGCACAGTGGTTAAGAGGTTGCTTGGAACATTTGTGTCTCAGATAAGAATGCCTGGATTCCTTAGTCTGCTTCTGATTCTAGCTGTCTGATACTGGGAAGCCTGGGAGGGAAGGAGCAGCTGATGGCCCGAGTATCCTAGTCTCTGCTACCCACATGGGAAATCTGAATTGAGTTCTGAGCTCCTGACTTCGACCACACATAAGTACAGGTTGTTGTGGGGTTTGGGAGGTGAATTAGAAGAAGAAAACTCTGCTTTTACTTCTATGTCCTTTTCTCTCTGGCTTTCAAATAGCAGCAATATTACTAGTACAAACACCACAAAGATCCTTTCATTTTGTTTTTAAAAGAGTGTGAGAGTTCTCCCATTGACTGATTCAGTCTGCAAATGATTCCAACAGCCAGGGCTGGGCCAGGCTGAAGCCAGGGATCTGTAGCTCCAGGAGAGTGACAGGGCCCAAGCATTCAGACCATCTTGTACTGCTTTCCTAGGTACTGCAGAGATCTGGACTCCAGCTGGTGCTCTGCTGTGGAAATGCTAGTGTCCCAGTGCTGGCCCCAGGACACCTCTGTTCTTCATAAGTCCCAAGGATTCTAGGCTAATAGCAATAAATAGAACTACTTCAAAATGACATCACACACAATTAAATGCCATGTACGCTAGTGTACACTGTGTCTTCCAGTATACAAGTAGAAATGCATGGAAGTAGCAACGAATAGCAACTCAAATCAAGAAATAAATAAGCAAAGCGTTCTGTCTCTCCAATTTAAGCCAAAGTAATTGCCTCTTACTCTGAGGAGGGGAACACAACACCAAACTAAAACAGATGAAATATGTTTAAAGGAATAGATTTTAAAGGTCTTACAAAGGTTTTTTTTTTTTATATTGCTATTATTTGAATCAAAATTCTGGAAAACACACTATTCCAACTTTGTTTCTGGTGCAGCATGTTTGAATTTGGAATGCTTAACCTGATTCTTATGCATCCTTAGGGATCAATATGAATCACTTGTTGAATTTATGGACAATACTGTGCTTTACCTGTGTAAATATATATACAAATAGATTGTGTAAGTATGCATATAGGGGTGGAGGGAGATGGAAGGAAGACCTCTTCTCACGCTTCGATCAGCTCTATCGAGGGGTACATTGAAGCTCATAACTGGTGATGATTGCACTAATTTCACTGGTAAGCTAAATAAGAAATTTTACATTCCAAGTGTCAGCTTTCAATGAGTTAAAAGGGATCACATTTACAGTACTATTTAGGTCTTCATGGTCTGTGACTTAATGGCTTGGCGAGAAAGAAATCAATCTATTTCTAGTATCTGCTTTCTTAAATTCCAAAAGCAAATCTTTGTCTGTCTTTTCCGGTGACCACTATGTCTCATCCATGGATGGTCTGGGCACCATTGCCCCTTTTCTTTCCTGGGAGGTGAGAGTCCAGGAAAGAAGGGAGCTTCTTTTTACACTTACTCAGCATCCGAAGCTGCAGTGCTGGACTCAGTGTGCTCGGCTGCCTGCTGATATCGCTGTGCTTTTATGCCCAGCCCTGCCACTTGGCAGCCTGAGGGCCGAGGCTTGTTCTGTGCTGACGGACTGCACAGCCAGTGCCGCCAACCCACACCTGTGTGGGCTGAGTGCAATCTGCAGTGCTGCTCGCCTCCCCTGGACAATTAGCTCCTGCCTGTCTCCTCCTGCCTTTGATTATAGATCTTGGAGAATGTGATCTCCCTCGATAGCTGCAGGGCCCCTCAAAGCTGTCTGTACCAGGCTGTCTTGGTATACTGAATTCAGTTCCTGCCACTTTTTCTGGAATATTAGTGGTCTTTAAGGAAAAAAAAAAACATTTTCTTTCTCAAAGCTCGCTTTTCTTGATATCATCTGTCAAACGTGTATTGAGTATCTGTCTTTTGTCCTCCACCTATTGTGCTTGTCTAATTAGGAGTGTGATGGAGATAAGGTTTCAAGGTGACTTCATACTCGGAGATAGTTAATTTCCACAAGTTGATATAATATTTGAGAGCATTGTCTGTGCAAACACACAAAGGGAAATCTAAGGATAATTTCTTTTTGTCTAAATTCAAAGGCTGGCTGGTCTCTGGCTCTGTCAAGATAACCAGCTACACTGAGGAAAAATGTTTGTTTAGGGATAACATGTCTCTGGCTGTCAATCCTTAAGGCTCAAAATTTATTGGTGATTCTTCCAAACAATTAAACCACCAAGGCGTACATACTGAATGGATCTTCCTGTGTCCCCCAAATTCATGTATTGGGTTGTAATGGCTGATGTGATAGCATTTGGAGGTGGGACCTTGGTACGTTAAGGCCACGAAGTAGAAACACCATGATGGCTCAGCATTTAGTTATGGAAATCCAGGATGACTAAGGCATACTGGATAGATAGAAATGGAAGTTTATTTTATTCTGAATGTGCTAGTCATGGGAGTTATGTAGAAGTTTATCACAGGTTTTTTTTTTTTTTTTGGTTCTAGAGTTGGTAAAATAGTGTACAGTGTATGTGTAAATACTGATAAAGCCTGTAAAATCCTCTGTTAAGGAACAAGAAAAAAAAGCCCAACATAGAATCAATGATTTTGTTAATTTGCATACAGATTTATAGACTGTGACAGATGGATTATCTGGTGAAAAGCAGAGAGAGGGAAGATTTTGTGCATTAGCAAATCTAATAGGGAGATGGGTTAGAAGTTGGTTTCGTAACACTCCCATTTAGTTTGCTTTTAGAGCTAAGCCCTCAGGTGTCCTGCTGGTCTTTCTGGCCTTCTCAGTAAGACCTTGATAGTACTTAAGTTCATATGTCTAGGGAGTGGTCAGTGTTTGCTCTACTTGCAGAGAGTCAGGTTCCTTGGAAGATAGATGGAGACTCATCATTTTGGGAATAAGACCCAAGGTGACATTACTGAGGTCTGTTGTGACACTTAGAGTTATCGATGTGCTATAAGTAATGAAACCATTCTACTTCTGAAAGTGGGCCATGTCCATTATGAGCTCTTGGCAGTTGTGGTTGATGATGATAAGACTACTGGAGGCCTTTGATTATACTCACAGTGACTAAATTTTAGGCAGGCTTCTAGCTGACTCTTCTGTCTCTTATTTCCCTTTATTCAGAGCATCTTTTGTAGAAAATAGTAATTGGAAATTTCATTCTTACAAGTATGAAGCACAAGGAGACGAAAAAGACCTTTTGGGACCTTTTCAGTTCAGAAAATGTAGTCATTATCAGTAAGATAACACTCCTACCTCACTTCTCTTTGGAAAGGTGGGTGAATTGATCCATGGTGGGTGACTACCACCTGCCATCAAGAGACACAAAATCTGTTTTGCCTTTGGTTAAAGTTAATCAGCAAACCCAGACGGCCTCTGATTTCTCTTTAGCATTCTACAATATTCCTCTACTTTAAATACCACATGCTTTAAATCCCTCTCATCCTTTGTTCCAGTGGTTGAGTTCAGATTAAAATCTTGCCCCTAATGGCCCCAAGGGAGCCTTTGCTTGTTTATTTTTGCACAGTGCAAGTCTTGGTTTGACATTGATGTTGGTTATAGTGATGTTTGCAAGTGTGAAGGCTCTGAGGCTGGGAGAATGGTGGTGCTGGTGTAAACTGAGGCAAGTAAAGGGAGCAGGAACTTGTCGAGTATGGACGTTTGGGATTTGAGATGGTGAGTGACATTCAAGGGAAGCAGTGGTCCTGCGGCTTCAGTAGGACATAGATGTGAGAGTCATTCAGTGTAATGGTAGTGTTCAAAACTGTGCCCAAGTGCCATTTCTCTGAATAAGCAGACGGAGCAATGACTGAAAGGCAGGAGAGAAGACAAAGGGGTCTCCAGGACATAGCAGAAGCCGTAATGGATAGGAGAGCTCAGGCTTCAGGTCCTTGTCCCTCGGTAAATGCATTGTACCACTAGTGCTGTGATAGATGGGTCTTCAAAGGGGACATGTGTAGCTCTTACTGATTTTAAAAATTGTATTTATGTCATGTGAGGATCTGGATGAAAGGAAGAAAGAACTGAGAGGCAGGAGACTGGAATAATTTTCTTCACCTAAACCTGGTAAGAATTAAGGCTTTTATCAAAGTTAGACATGGAAAAAATCAAGCAAGAATCATTGATATTTCAGATGCTAGGGAGTGAGTTAGTTTGGCAGGTAGGAATATTATGTGAATAAAGGACTTGAGTGTGTATATATGCATATCTGTGAACTGAAATGGATAATTTTATTAGTAGTAAATCTTTTCTATAAAACCAAATTACTCTCTTTGAAAATATATCTTGTGAAGTTAGTCCCTTCTTTTCTTCACATAATGAGTTGAAGAAGCAAGCTTCATTGCAGTCTGAATTTTAAACATTATTTTAGTGAGTCTCATATTCATATAAGCTAGAAGATCATTACCCTTAGAGATACAAAATGTTTTCTTTTTTTTTTTAAAATGAAAATGTATTTTGTTACTTTTAATAGAAATGTCTTGAGGTGATAAAAATAGATCGGGTAAGCCAAGGAATAAAAAACTGTGCTTAGTTTGAGCTTTTGAAAGGATTTTAGAGAAATCGGATTAAATTACACTTGTGCCATTTTGAAAGCATTCCTTTCTCCCTTTCTTCTTCTCTTTCATCCCTGAAGAACAACCAGGAATTAGATTGAATGTGCCCACCTGAAAATCTGGGTTACAACCTGGCGATGAACCATTTTCCTAAAATTACTATTTGAAGAAATGTGTAGTTCCTTAGCTGGCTGAAAACATTCTTATCATGATGGAAAGCAGGTGTGACACAGCTGGAAAGCAAGGGTTGCCATGGTCACAGTGAAAACCTTCAGACAGCTCAGATGCTTGGAGAGTTGGCTTGCCTTGGTCAGTATAACATTGGACCTCTCACAGGCAAGGCAGCTGGTGCAGTCAGAGCTCTCACCGTGGTAATGGACATGGACTCTTGTGTGGATCCACCTTTGATTTATAAAATAATTCTGGAATATCCCCCTTTACTCTTACATTTTGGTGTCAAAACCTCTGGCATGGATTAAGAATATTTAAAGCATCTGGAGTCTTTTGAATATGTTAAACATGCTTGCTTCTGTCATCGAATGAGTTATTATCTAACAAATAGAATTAGGTTCTGGAGTTAGATTGCAACATTTTCACAAGGGCGACACCAGTTTTTAGCTTATCTAAGTCTGGGCAGGCTACTTTTCTGTGTCTCGTTTTCATTTCTGCAAAGCACAGGGCGATGATTATGCTTCCCTCACGGAGGGCTTCATGAGGATGAAATGAGATAACGCAGGTGAAACTTCTGGAAGTGGGCTTGGCACACGCATTGAGTTCAGAAGCATCAGTTAATTGAATTGCTCGCTTCAAAATGAACAACTTCAGAAAAAATGTTTAATTTCTAAGTTTTGGAGATTTTAAAAGATTTTGAACTCATCTGAATTTGTGTGCTCATGTGTGCATGTGTTGGAAAGTGGGAGTGGTGAAAAATGTAAATCCAGGTGCTGGTTGTTTATCTAATCGTATTAAGGAGAGAGAATTATTAAATTTACTTCTATGAAATACAGAATTCCTTCAAAACTGTGTTTTACCTGTTTTTTTTTTAATACCTGTTTTGCTTTTGATGTTTGTTCTTGGTGACATGTTGAGTCCCTGAAGAATCTTGGGAACATTGCAGTGTTAGAATGGAGCTGGTTTGCTTCCACTATTGAAACAATCATCTTCTGAGTATATAACCTGATCCTTGATGATGCATCAAGAGATTTCTGCTCTCTTGTTTTTGGGAGTGTGAATTACTCCCAGCCTGGTGTGAATTCTGGAGTTGCTTCATCTGCCTGGCTGGTTCTCACAACAGGCTTGTGCTGAAAAGAGCTCAGCCAAAGATTCTACAGAAATTCTTTCTACATTGTTAGAGCTTGCTTTCTCTCTGTCATATCCTGTTGTTTGTTAGCCTATACTATAAGTTTTAGCTGCTTTGCAACCCTCATATTTTTAACCCTGTCTCTTCAGTTTGAGAGCCTTCCAAGGTCTTTTTGGGATCTGGAAACCCGCAGATGTAAGACTGGAACAATTTTCAGTTGTAACTCATTTGTTTGCTTTATTCAGAGATCACTGCTCTGTGATGACTGTAGTCCAACGTTTTAAAACTGCTGCTTCCTGTAGCAGGTTCATTTTTAACTGTTTACTGTGAGGTGGCAAATGTTGGTTTCATTAATCTCTCATGACCTAGATCAAGTCTTAGGTATATTCTGAACTCACAAATTTTATGAGATTCATTAGTACTCATTCAGTGACTCCTTCAGACTCATGACAACCACAAACCTAACTCAACTTCCTGAAGTAGCTGAACTATGAGTGAGTATGTCAGGAGGAAGTCCCAGTGTGATATAGTACCCAAAGGTTTAGACAATGTGATGAGACCATGCCCTGTTTCCTTATCGATTGGCTTTCTTGTTTGGATTAACTTTCTGAACACCACTTTCCAGAGAGTGAATCATGACTTGGCTGCTTTAGGCTTATCAGAAACTGAGTGAGCACATCTCGCACAAGAGTAGACTTCGTTCTTCATAACTCTGTAATGATCGTAGGAGAATCTGAAGGTCTCAGTTCAACTTACAGGTGTAATTCTGAAGCAGTGGCTTGGAAGCCTATGCCTTTTTTCTCTGGTTCTGGACTTACCCATCCAGGAGAGTGTAAAAATCAGCCTGTGCCAGAACACCATGGTTTTAGCAGTGTTCTTTTTAGTGCGGGAAGGACTGAATTTACAGTCAGCATTGTTGGGTGAAATACAAATGCATGTCCGTTGCACTTACCTGATGATATCCTTTGTGGCTGGTAAGAGTTATCCATTGGTGCATCACTCACAATTCTCAGAGCTTAAAACCACAAATATTTATTATATTGGTGTCTGAGAGTATGGAATTTCAAAACAACTTAGTGGGATGGTTCTGACTTAGGATCTCTCAAGTTTGCAGTCAAATATTAGCTGAAAGCTTGATTGGAGACAGACAAAGGAAGTTCTGCTTCCAAGGCTGCCCAGTTGTTTTTAGGGAGGTTTTCGTTCCTAACGAACTGTTAACTGGAAACCTTAGTTCCTCACCACGTGGAACTCTGCTGTGCTGTCCATTGTCCTTACAACATTGCAGTGGAATTCTTGATGACTTAATGTTCCTATTACGTTCAGAGATTTATTTAGTTATTTAATTGAATGTCAGAGTTATTGGTAGGGGGACGAGAGAGAGAGAGAGAGAAAGAGAGAGAGAGAGAGGGAGAATGAATGAGAGAATGAGAGAATGAGTTCCCATCTGCTGGTTCATATCTCAGTTGGCTGCAATGACCAGGGCTTGGGCAGGCTGAAGGCAGGAACCAGGAGCTTCATATGTGTCTCCTATGTGGTGGAAATGGGCCTCAGCACTTGGGCCATCTCTACACTACTTTTCTAGATGGGTTAGCCGGGAGCTGGATTGAAAATGGAGATTCTGGAATTCATGTAGCACTCACGGGTTTTCAGTGTTGCAGTCAGTGGCCTTATATGCCATGCCACAATGCTTGCCCCATTGTTGACTGAATGTTCTGAGAGACAAGATGTTTTGCACCTGAGATGGAAGCCACAGCCTTTTATACATAAAATCAGAAGATGATCTTCCATAATTTCTTCCATATTCCGTTCATTAGATATGAATCATTGGGTCCAGCCTACCCTCAAGGGAAAAGAACTTAAGGTTCTATCTCTTAGAGGGAAAATGTTTTTAAAAATTGTAGGTGTGTTTTTAAAACCACAACATGGCTTTTGTCTGTAGAACATATAGTAATTACATGAACTTTTTTTCTGGATTTTTTTTTCACATGGAGCTTTACCTGACTTATGGTGTGAAAAATAGAGGTCTACCTATGCTGCCACCTTAAAAGGAAAATCAAATTGAAATGTAGAAATATCTTCAGGTCTTATTTTGCAATGGTGATTATTATGAGTTGATTTTTCTGGAATGGAAAGATGTTAAAGTACATGCCAATAGAATCTATTTCTAACAGTTTCAAATATTTCATGCCAAATTAGAAAATCTTACAGAATGGAAAAGTAAGTGCAACCTTCTGCCTTCAGAGACTTCAGATAAGTTCATCTTTGTAAGTTTCAATTGAGGTGACTGCCAAGTTCACTACAATGTGACGGAGATGAATTATGTATCTGATACCTTGTATTCCATTTACAGTTGTGGCCTGTAGCGACCCACACTGATATATTTTACAAATGATTTTCCATCTTGTGCAGACAGTTCTAAAAATGTCATGTGGAGCTGTCTTGAGAAAAGTAATAGCATGGTAATTAGTTACATTCATCTCTTGTTCACTTGTTTGAAGATTCTGACAATGAAGTATAAAAGTACTTCAATAGGTTTATGGAGAATGAAATAAAAACAAATGTATTTTAGTGTGAAGTTTTTATAACTGTGCATAACTTTAAAAAAAGAAGACTTATTTACTTGAAAATCAGAATTAGACAGAGGGAGGGAGTGGGAGAGAAAGAGAGAGACAGAGAGATTCTCATCTTACTGGTTCGTTCCCTGGATGGCTGCAATAGCCAGGGCTGAACCACACTGAAGCAAGGGGGCAGGAGCTTTTTCTGTATCTCCCACATGGGTACAAGCGTCCAAGCACTTAGGCCATTTCTGTTGCTTTTCTTCCAGGTTGTTAGCAGAAAACTGGATTGAAAATGGAATAGACAGGGCATGAGCTAACACCCATATGTGATACTGCTGTTGCTGGCAGTAGCTTAACTTGCTTTATCAACCCTGGTATATAGTTTTTTTTTTTTTTTAATATAATACATAGTGCTTTCTGGCGCTGTATTTAAGGGGATGTGTAATAGAAACGTACAGAGACTGACATGTCCAGATGTGGAGACATGTTGCAGTATGCTTCTCCGCATCCAGACCACTGCATCCAGTGAAACTGTTGAATATATCCTGAGAGTGGGATGCTGGGCTCTCTGACATTGTTCATGCCTACAGTGTTGGGAAACATTTCAACAACAGAATGATGGACTTAGGACTGTTCGTGAGGACCACTCATTGTAATACTAGAGGGGAAATCAGTAGGGGCGGTGAGGACTTGGCAAGGGAATAGGATATGCCAGAGCCTATGGAACTTTATCATAAAATAATAAAAATTATAACGCACAATTTATATGAATTCTTTAAAGACCCCTGGTATATACCTTGAGGTAACCTACTGTCATTTTTCAGATGCAATGTTTATTTAAGAAAGAACAATATTTAAGAAAGAAGAAAGAGGCATACAATAGTCAAATCTTTTGTCTTCCTTTTACTTTAGTTTTAATTTTCCTTCATTTTGACATGAAAATTTAATGAAGGATATTCAGAGGAACAGCAACTTTGAATATTTCTTTAAATTTTGCTTTTTAAATTATTCCTTGAAAGGTGGAGAGAAATCCAGGTATTCACGGGCTAGTTCATCCCTGGCTGCAACAGCCAGTGCTGTGTTGGGCTGAGTTCAGGAGCCAGGAACACAACGCTGCTCCCCCAGGTGGGTGTCGGGGCTCAGGTACCTGCAGCTCCTGAAGGGAGCGGTTACCAAGAAGGTTCACCAAGACTGAAATCCAGGCGTTCTGATACGGGGCGTGGGCAACTCAAGCGCAGTATTGAATGCTGTGCCCCACCATTTCTTTAAGATTGGAGGTTTTGTTTATTTTTCCCCCTAAATCTACTCTTTTGTCTAAGATGTTTACTACAAACTGATTGAAATGGTACAGAAGTTGAGCGTTTTGTACCATGAAGTTTCTTTTCCATTCTGGGATCCTAGTGGCTTTGTTTCCTTGCTCATGCAGGCTAGCTCTCAGATTTCTGAGTGACTCAATGAGGATACTTCGTGCACCTGGAGAAAGACCTGTGCATCCATACGTGTGAGGACACATATGGACACATGGCATCTACTCTTCTCTAAGTTCAGCTTGTCTCACACTTGGCTGGAGGGCTTGTGAAAGCTGAGTGTGTAGTAAGACTCCCTGAGTTTCTGTTACAGTGGGTTAGGGCTGAGAAGCGAGAGTTTGCCGTTAGACCAGTTCCAAGAGATGCTGCGAATGCGTTCTAGGGAACACGTCTTAGAATCACTGAATTAGATGAATGGTGGTCATTCCCTTGGTTCCTTCTCTATTGTAAAGTTGTTTCTCTCTGTTCATTTGAAACTGTGTTATGCTCTTACAGAGCCTTGAGCTCTGAGATTAAAACATAATGTAGATAACATTTCGCTATTGATGGATATCCAATCCTTGAAGATTAAATGAAAATAGCTAAATTAACAAATAGTCTGCTTTTTAAAAATGGAACATTTGCCTAATACGCAAATGTTCCAAATGGGATGGTGGCACTTGCAGGCAGTGACTTCACTAGTTGAGCCATCGTAGCAACCCTGATGTTGTTTGTTTCATTAAAAAAAAAGTTAATCGTGTTGATTTCTGTTGATAGTACTGTAGAATAGGAAAGATCGAGTATAACATTCATCCTTTCTGTAGTGCAGGAAATCTTTGGGCTGCTAGACGTATTCTTGACTGTTGTCATTGGGACCTGTTGTTTTTTATGGTATCTTGGTGTCTTCCAAAATAAATTCTGCACTTTAACATATTACCAAGTTTTATCTATATAAGTTATAATGAGCTTACCATTGCAGACAATATCTAATCTTGGTTCAATAGGCATATATTGAATAATTATTACTAAAATGACAGGTACTATGGATTTAGCAGCAAAATAAAATAAATCTTGCCCCAGCTTTCAAAAGATTTAGAGTTTGTTAGAATTTCATACTCCCAAATCAGTTTGTTTAAATATTTATCAAGTCTAATTAAGTTGATGAAAGACTGGTTTCCTCATAAAGATATAGTATTAGCTTCTTACCGTACTTAAATAAGTATGTAATAGCTTAATCTCATTATGCAGTTATTGTCACCATCCTGAAGGATGAGACACCTCGACTTACGTAAAGCCACCTGATTAAGATTCTTAAATTTACAGCATCGTAATAGTTGGAGGGGAAGGGGGAAATACATGGACGAGTTGGAGTCATGTGGTGCCTGAATTCCTTGCCCGGGGCTACTTACTGAATGAACTTGAGTAAATTGTTTGATCTCTCTAAGCTGCAGTTTATCTTATCGGGAGCTAAATATTATCACATCTGTTTAGGTGTGCTCTCAGAGCAAAGGTGGTAGTTATGAATACAGCAATATAGGTAGCACATTATAATAGCTATCACTTTTTACCTTTACCTATTCCCAAGGAGGTGCCAAATCATGAATTCCAGAATCAACTAGGGAAGAAGTTGATGTTTCTATTTTTTCATCATATTTCTTTACTGGGCTTTATATGAAGTCAACTAATAAAAGACTTCATTGTGTCCCCCATTGAGGAGTAAAAGAATTAGAGTCATCTAATTGTAAATTAAATAATAAGCTGACTTCACTGTGGGATATGAAATTTGTGTATGTGAGGTCAAATTTCACTTGCTACAAAAAGAATAATAATAGCTCCTGGCTGTTTAAACTGAAGAATATGTTTCCTGTGACATTTAATCTGATAATAAAAGACTGTAGGGTAAGTCTTATGGGAGTCAGGGAAATGATACATGCCAGGAAATGTTCTCTTCTGGCTGAGGAAGGTCAAGGTTGGGTAACTTCATACTAATGTCTCGGGAGCTATTTTATCACAATTTGGCCAAACAAGCAAGATGCCTGTGACCACAAAATGAATTAGATATAATTGGTGAGTTTTGCATTCAAGTACATAATACAAATTGGAAAGAGATGGATACTGTTTCATATTTTGCCAGGAAAACCGAATTTGAACAAGTTATTCTCAGTTTGTTTCCTGAATGTCATGCTGGTTTACCCAATTTCAAGTGAAGTTATTGACCCAAATTTGTTGCAGGAAATTATTTTCCACACCATGAAATCTTTCCAGAAGATTGTTCAAATGAACTCCAACATGGTAAATCATTTTCAAAGTAAATGAAGATAAAACTGAAGAGCAAATTAGTACGGCTTCTTTTTTTCCCTGAGAAAATATATCTATTTAGTTGTTGATATTATTTTAAAAATACTTTGATCATAGTATAAATGACAGTTTAATAAAGAGTTCAACTTAGTTCTTAATAGAATTGCATGATGGAGGTTAAAATCTTTTTATACTTTTCCACAAGGGTTTGGAGTGAAAGTTGGCATGAAATTATTGCTATTCTTGCCCACATTTAGTCTGATTCTTAGGAAAACCTTCCCTGTGACTTCAGACAAGCTGTTGGAGTGGCAGTCCTGCTGTCTCCCACGCTCGTATGGATAAGGAGTTTAAAATGGGATAGCTAATTCTGAAATTAGATTCTGTCAAATACCAGTTGTATTATCTTAACATTTTTAAACTTCCATAAATGTATAAAAAGTGTCTTTGTGATAGTACCCCAAAGAAGCTTTGTATTGAGGATCTTGAGTGGTAGCCTAGGGGCTAAAGTCCTTGCCTTGCACATACCAGGATCTGTTTCGTGTCTCAGGGCCCCACTTCCCATCCAGCTCTCTGCTTGTGGCCTGGGAAAGCAGGCCCAAAGCGTTCTCACCTTGCACCCGCGTGGAGAGACTAGGAAAAAAACTACTACCTCCTGGATTTGGATCAGTTCAGCTTAGGCTGTGGTGCTCACTTGGGGAATGAACCAGCAGAAGGAAGATCTTCCTCTCTCTCTTCCTCTCTGTATATCTTTCCAATAAAAAAGTAAATAAATCTTTAAAAAGAAACTTTGTATTCAGAATTACATCACTTGTATCAGGTTTAGTGTAGTGTGGTGGTAGGTCTGGAGTGGATGTCACATGGTCCATACCTTAGCTGGGTACTGCCATTTCATCTCTAAACATTTCCTGCTTTTTGCTTGTTTGAGCCTGTCCTTCTATTAAAATCATTTTTTACTGCAAGAATCTTAGGCCCATGAGCCATTTTCCCGTAAGGCTCTTTTTTAGTAAGGGATTGTGTGGCTACCTCTGAAAGATGAAGTAATTGAAAAAAAAAATTACTCTTGATAGATCGATCAGATAATTAAGGTCACAAATAAACGGCTGACCTGAAAGACTGGAAAAGCGGATACAAAGATAGAGATCCTCCTACACCTCCAAGCCCCGCAAGGTGTGAGCACAGCAGCTTGCCAGGAGCAGGTGCAGCTGGAGCTGGAGTCAGTGAGCATCCTTTAAGCCATGGGTGATGAATTGCTCTTGTCTCATTGAAACTTGAAAAACTCACAGGGTGTACCAGCTGACCAATTGTACAGCTAATCTCATAATTTTTGTGTTTTTATTTCCAAGAGTCCTACTGGCTTCTTCTCTACTGTGCACATCAGAGAAAAATTCCCATATGTTTTTGAAGGGAGAAATGAGACATTACCATTGAAAAATACATAGACATCCAACCAGTGTCCTCTTTGAAAAAGCCTGTACTCCAGGCAATCCCACACACTTGTGTGTTACCAAAGCCTGACTGATCTGAGAGAAGAAACCTCCAACTCTTACCCCTCTGGACTATGGGAGAGACAGATCTCAGGAAAGGCGGACCTAGCTGGATAAATATCAAACCTGACACTAACTGCTTGTATCTTATGCAATCAGAAAAAAAGTTGTGAGACATGCTATTAGGCAGGAAGGCATAGTACGAAAAGACAGCAAGCAGCACGGGTGTTAGAATTATCAGACAGAAATGGGAAGTATCTTTGATTAATACGCTGTTATAGATGAAATGTTTGTGTCCTCCCCAAATTAACATGTTGCAACACGAATGCCAGGTGTAACTGATCCTAAATGTGATTTGTGGGAGAAAGTTAGGCTTAGAGGAAATTATGTGCACAGGAACTGCATATGGGATAATTTTCCATGTAAGAGGAGGAAGAACTAGAGCTAATTTCCTCTGTACTGTTAAGGAGACAGAAGGGAGGTAGACATTTGAAAGCCAGGAAAAAGAACCTTATCAAGAATTAACTCTGCATATTCCTCATGGATTTCCCAGAATCCACAATGGGAGAAATAATCCTTGATGGCTCAAGCCCCTCTGATGGTTCTTCATGCCAACCTAAACTTAGATCTGCCAAGAGCTTAGGGAAAGATCACTGACGCGAAGTAGCCTATAGGTAATATCACAAGAGACACGGAAGCTCTGAGATTTGAAAGGGAATACTAAACTAGGAAAACACAGCAAGAGAACTGAAGAATGCCATATATGGAGATGTGGGTAGATGGGACATTATTCAACAAATACAACAGCAGCAGCAACAACAAAAACAGCAGCCCAACATTTTATGAGCTGGTTGCTGCAGAAGGTTTCCAAAATAATGACCACTACCCAAAGATCTACCCAGGAGAAAATAGATCAGCCCATTTGCCCATAGACATGCAGGAAATATATCAGTTACTGGGCTTGTCTGGTGTCCATAGAGACACAATAAGACCACCTGACAATATGCAACTTAATATTATCCTCCAACCCAATTTTTATTGTGTGTGTGCTGTTCTCATATTCTCCCTTTCTGTTACTACACCTTGCAATTAAATAGAATTAATCTGACAATATGAAAGAATTTCACTAGATACAGTACACTAAGTTGGAAGGCTTTTATTTCAGCCCTTTAAATACTTATTCACTCTCTTCATACTTATATAGTTTCTGAGAAGTCCAATATGATATTTATCTTTGTTCCTCCATAGTTATTTTTTTCTTTCTTTCTGGGTTCTTTCAAGATGTTCTGTTTGTATGCAGTTGTCCACAGTTTAACTAGACCTAAGTGTGGACTTTTAAGCATTTGTCCTATTTTGTGCCCCCATATTTCCTGAATCTGTAGTTTGGTGTATTCCTTAACCTTCAGAAAATAATGGACAAGTGTTACTTGAGATATTTTTTCTATTTCTTACCATGTTGTGCTTCAGGCATCTGTTCTATTGGAGTCTTACAATAAGAATAAAATAATCAAGACTGTGCAAAACTGGCCAGAACAAAACCCACAAGTAGATCAATGGAAAACAAAATAGACAAATCAATGGAAAAGAATAATAGAAATAGACTCAAACAAGCATGGTCGATAGACTTTTCTTGACAATGAGTAAAGTCAAGTTAATGGAGTAAGGCAGGTCTTCCCCATAAAAGCTGTGGGAAATGACTGTATATAGCCACATAAAGGATGAATGTAAATGCAGATCTTATGCCTTTTATAAATTAATCCCAAATGGACTATTAACACTTCCACAACATGACACATGGAAATCTATATCGTCGTAAGTTTGGCAATGAATGACAATATCAATACCATAAGCACTGTGGAAGAAAGATTGATAAACTGAGGGTTATTAAAATTATAAAATGGACTGAGATTAAGTTGCATAGCATATAAACCTGCCACCTGCAACACTGATATTCGATATAGGTGCTGGTTTGAGTCATTGGTCATTTGGTGAGTGAACCAGTGGATGCACGATTCTCCTTCATTCTGTCTCTGTATCTCCCTCCCTCCCCCTCTTTCTCTGTTTTTAATACTTCTCCTTTGAAATAAATAAGCTGGGACCTAAACCGGCACCCATATGGGATACCAGTGCTACAGGTGAAAGTTTAGTGGGTTACACCATGGCACAAGCCCCAATCTTTTTTTCCTTTCATATAAAGGTTTAATATATATATATATGTATATATGTATATATATATATGTATATGTATGTATGTATATATGTGTACATGTATATATATAATTGATTACATTGCATTATGTGACACAGTTTTTTATATATATATTATGTGACACTCCCCAAACATTCCCCCAACACTCCCCCCATGGTGGATTCCTCCACCTTGTTGCATTACCACAGTTCAAATTCAGTTGAGATTCTTTTATTGCAAGCATTTATGAAGCATAAAGTCCAGCATCTTATTGTCCAGATAAGTTCAACGGTTTCTTGGGGAGACCATCCCTTGTCTGAAGGTAGAGCTGGCGGGTATCATCCCGATCAACTAAAAGCCCCGACATAACATCAGTAACAATTTATAATGTTATGGATTTAATTGACATGGTATTGAGTAACCAATATGTTAAAAAAATGCAAGTTCTTAACCACATCCTGTGACTTCTTCTTTGACATTTCAATTTTAGTTTATGTACAACTGGGTTCTATATACCTTAAAATGGCTATAGGTTACTATTCAGCTGTTTTGTGTCTATTTTAATTTTAGTATTTAGCAGTTTATAGCGTTGAAGCATGATTTTGTTGAACCTGACTGTTTTTCGGGTAGTCTAACTCTATAACTCTAACAAGACATGTTATAAAATATTATTTATTTATTATTATGATTTAAAAAGTTATTTATTTCACATGAAAAGCAGAATGACAGAGAGACAGATAAATCGGTGATAGAGATAAAGAGAGACAGAGGTGTGCTGGGTCACTCCCCACGTGGCTGCAACGACTGGGGTTTGCTACGCCAATGCGATGGCCCACTTTTAAAAAACATTTTGTTTATTCATTTTCCTCTCTTTGAAAGGTGGCATGGCAAGCCAAGGATGGCAGGAAGTCTGAGACAGAGATACAGAGAGAATAGAGAGATAGAGACATAGTGAGAGATGTTCCATCCTCTGGTTCGCTACCCAAATGCTCAGCACAGATGGGTTGCACCAGGCCAAAGCTAGGCTGCTCCCTGCGTGGAGGAGCCAAAGCCAGGCTGCTCCCTGCGTGGAGGGAGCTACGTGCTTGAGCTGGGGCCTGCTCTGTCACAGGGTGTGTATTGGCAAGAAGCTGGATGGGAGGAGACATGTTTGATCCAGGATTCAAGTACTTCGATAGGGATTGTGCACATATCAGGGGGCATCCTGACTGCTGTGCCGCATTGCCCACCCACCCCAGATGACAAACACTTAGAGCAAAGTTCACATCCTGGAGTTCTTTTCATATCCATGTCTTTGAAGAGCTCCTGGCAGCAAAACTAGGTTGAAAAGGGTTTGTTGACATGGATGCTAAGTCACACTGTTTGCTATTGGATGGCTTCCATCCTGCAGTCTCGCTTCTTCTTTCTCTGTCTCTATTTGTCCAATAGGGTAGGGTAAATAGACTTCCGCAAGCTCCCTTAAGCACATTAGAAGTAAATATTTACATCTAAAACAACTAATATGCTGGTGGGAAATCATACCTATTCAATAAAGCCAGAAATTTCATTAGACAATCTTCTGTTATTTAGTTCTAGTAATCTCTTTATTTGACAGTAACAGAGCAGGCATTTCTTTAGAAACAGTCTGCCAATATAAATATTTTACGGATTCAGAATTACGTCTCTCAGGCCATAACTAATGAGTTCTGTTGAAAAGGCCAAGATATATAAGATATTCCTAGAACTCTTGCTACAAATAAATTTGATTTCTTTTTGTGCATTTGGAAGTTATTGGCACATTTGGATATTGTACAGGTTGAAGTCTTCATTTTAAATATTTAAAAAAATGGGGCACATTGACATTCATAGTATAGCAAATGAAATGAGGCAAATGAATTGTGACTATTCTTAATGCAGTGAAATATTTGTGCCCTTTGGAAATCTCAATTACAGTGATGCTTCCCGTCTCTTAGTGCTTCAGGAAATGAAAAAGAAATAAAAGAACAAAATCCAGTAGGGCAGTTGGAAGATTTTATGGTGTGGAAAAGAAGCCAAAGGCATGTCAGAGCACAGTCCCAAGGGTGATGATGATGTCTCCTTCCGCGAGGGGGCATGTCGCTTTCCAGGCAGGGCTGGCTGTAGCAGACGTCCATCTGTTTACAGAAGCTACGGTGAAGGAGGTCATTGAAAGTGGATCAATCGCCAGCTACTGTGTGGTCAATAGGGAATGTGTAGCGGAACAGTAGTGCTGCCATGGGTGACTTGGAACATGACAATGGCAATTGTTCTTATGATGATTATAAAGTATACTTTCTGGGTCTAAATGATCCAGACCCAAGGAAAACTTTTTCAGGCTTGGACCATGTCCGTTTGCCTGCTATGTGGGAAACAGTTGTTCATTTTCATGTCCTCTTTCTGTTCTGTCCTAGCAACCTATAAAATTGAAGCTATTAAGCCTCACAACCTAGTTAATGCTTCCAGTTGAGAGTGAGGAAGAAACCAGGAAGCAGGAAACTGACTTTCTAAACAGATTTAAAAAGAGGGGGCCAGCATCTTTAGCAGATGGCAGCTGGACTTGCAGAAAAGTCAAGAGCTTCTTTTCATTTCCAGCAGGCATTGAGAAGAGCTGGATGAACAGTTCACAGACGAATGTGGGGAAAAAAAAAAAACACCTTACTGAAATATAGAAAGAGGGGGCAAGGAACTTCTGAGCTAAGTCAGATCAAAAAAATGTTTGAGGATGATTTAGTGTTGAGAACACTTCAAAAGTCTGTGGTGAGCTAGTGTTTCCACCTCCAGCCTCCAATGCTTATCTAACATTCTTGGGTATGCTTTCATATGCAAAGCAAATGTGACAACTGGCTCTCCAGTGGCGTGCCCTGTGCTCCCTTCTCTTTCATTAGCCAGGTCCTGAGAGCACAGAAAAGGAAAAAGGGTAGTGATGAAGTTACGCTGATCTTTGGAGAAGCTGAAACTCCGGTTAAACCTCTGGCACTTGCACAGACAGGCAGTGACTGTTCCAAACTATGATTTCAAATGGCAGTATTTTCTCCCTGCTGAACTCATTTGCTGATTGTCTCTAGTTGGTAATCTTTTTTGAATGAGCGAATGATAAAAATTGAATGGAGGAGGGCATGAATAAAATACCCTTGCTGGGACCTTGCTGTTCTGAGTTCGTAATGCAATATTAAACAGACAAGGATGGAAAAGTCAACTAGTTTCTATCTGGTGACCTTTCGCAGCTCACTGGCGTATAGTATGTTTTCGTCATCTTGACAGCATCTGACAATGGGAATGTGTTACGCAGTTTCTTTTGTTTAGTTGAGTGGTGGATGTATATCATTCAGCTTTGTGTATTGGCCTTATAGAGTGCCCTGGAAATCCTGTAACCCCAGAACAGGTGAAAGGACTTCCGTTAAACTGAGTAAAGCTAAGAAAGTGTTTTGGTTTCCCAATTAAATATGTTCACAGCAAGATGGTGCAGTCGTTTGAATGTCTCCCTCCAAGCTCCCGTTAAATCCCATTGCAGTACTTTAGAGAGGTGAGATCATTAAGATGTGATTAAGGCCTCACCCTAACGACTAGATTCACAGCATTGTTCCTGGGAGTCGGCTCATTGTCATGAGCCTGGGTTCCTGACACAAGGAGGATTTTGATCTCCTTTCTTCCCTGTTTGATCTGTACTCTGCCCTTCCATTCTTCTGCCTCGGAATAACGCAGAAAGGAGTCCCTCGGAAGTTATAGCCTCCTTAACCTTGAACTCCCAACCTCCAAAATTTTAAGAAATCTCTCTTCTTTGCCTAACCCCAGGTATTCTGTTAATGCAGTATAAAACGGACTAAGACAAATGGAAAAAGGCAACTTTAGTAAAAAAAAAAAAAAAAAAGTAATAAGGTAGGCAAAAAAGGATTCATTTCTAAGCTGTAGCAACTTTAATATTGAGGCAATTAGAAAATAACTGTAATATTACAGCTACATTCATTCAAATATTAGCTAAAGATACAATAAATACAGAATTAGTTCCACTGGGTGTAGAGATTTATGTTTCATTCTGAGCCATCGACAGACTCATTCATAATGCATTTTCACCGAACAGCAGGACAACTCAAAGTTTCTGATGGATTCATCCATAGTTTGGATGAGAAAGGTGCATAGGTGAGACAAGCTGTTGAACCTCATATGTCTTGTTCTTCTTGAAGCACCAAAGGTCAAGTGCATGGCCGGTGCTGTGAAATAACCTGCTGAGATCGTCCCCCGTGATGTTTAAGGCTAGAGAATTTAAGGATGTGTGTGTGTGTGTGTGTGTGTGTGTGTGTGTGAGTGTGTGTGTATTTGTTAGTTCATGCAAACTTATCTCGATGTAAGCTTAGTTTTTTTTCTTAAAAGATTTATTTATTTTATTACAAAGTCAGATATACACAGAGGAGGAGAGACAGAGAGGAAGCTCTTCCATCCGATGATTCACTCCCCAAATGAGCTGCAACGGGCCGGTGCGCGCCGATCCGAAGCTGGGAACCGGGAATCTCTTCTGGGTCTCCCACGCGGGTGCAGGGTCCCAATGCATTGGGCCGTTCTCAACTGCTTTCCCAGGCCACAAGCAGGGAGCTGGATGGGAAGTGGAGCTGCCGGGATTAGAACCAGCGCCCATATGGGATCCTGGGGCGTTCAAGGCGAGGACTTTAGCCACTAGGCCACGCCACCGGGCCCGATGTAAGCTTAGTTTTAAAAACCCTAGGTAACTTCTGATTTGATTTCATATTTGGAAAAACCAAGTACAAATAGTTTAACAAGAATTTTCTGAAGCAATATGCAATGATTCATTCTTTGCTTCTTATAAAGTTTATTTTTGTTTTTTTTCCCCCATGATTTATTATTTGAAAGGCAGAATTATATAGAGATGGAATGACAGAGTGAAAGATCTTCCATCTATTTGGTCACTCTGCGAATGACGGTAATGACTGTGGCTCTGCCAGGACAAGACCAGGAACCCAGACCCTCTTCGGAGTCTCCCACATGGGAACACGGTTCCTACAAGTTGGGTCTGCTGCTTTCCCAGGCACATTGACAGGAAGCTGATTCAGAAGTGGAGCACCCTGGACTTGTACCAGTGACCATTTGGAATGCTGACATTGCAGTTGAAGGCTTACCCTCTTGCGGGTTGTGAGAGAGATCATGCCAGACAAATCTAGGATGTGTTAAGGGGTCTTTATAAGCCAAGCTTGGTGATAAACAGGGTCCATTATGCTAGGAACCAGAAGCATGTTCATAGTCCTACCTTCCCAAGTACTGGCTGCAGGTACTAGGCAACCATTCATCTGATGATAACAGAAATTAGCATTCTAGCATAGTGGCAATCTAGTCTGAATCCAGACTCTCAGAGGAATAAATGGTCATTACTCTGAAGTCAATCCATTAAACTAAAGACCTATGTTTCAGCGTCCTCAGCAGTATAAATTATCCTGAGCCGTGCAGCGAACAACCTGGACACATTAATGAAGCTTCATTCACCTTTTCCTTCTCTGTCCACATTCCATTACTGCTAAGCCTTACCTCTCCTGGAAATCTGGAAAGCACACAAATTAGAACTGCAAAGGATCTTAGTATTTGCATATTCACTGACTCACCCAAGCAGTGAACAGAGGATTAGGAATATAGACACACAGGGGCCATCTTCAGGGTCTACCAGTCCTCAGAGTCTGTCCCTGGAAAGCAAGAGAGCAAACAGGTGCTCAGGAGTCTTAGAATTGGAGAGGGAGAGCAGTGGAAATGTAGGACCAAAGGACCAAGCCCTTCCCCATAAGGGGCCTTCGTGGGGGCTTGCGAGGGGAGTGGTTATGCATCAATGAAACACCGGCCTCTCTTAGGTTCCAGTTGAAGATAAGAGAGCATCATTTGACTCACAGATGGGCAGAAGGATTACAAAGGGGGAGCAGAGGTGTGACTTCTAAACTCATGACCTGAACTAACTGCCTAAGACTGTGACAAACTTGTTACACCACAGTGCTGCACCCCTCTTACTTTTTTTTTTTACATAAACATCTATATATGACAGAGAAAGAAGATTTTTCATCTGCTGGTTCAAGCCCTACATGATGGCAGTGGCTGGGACTGAATCAGGCTAAAACCAAAAACCTGGGACAAATCTTCCATGTGAATGACCGGAGCTCAATGCTTACACTGTCACTTAACCGCTTCCACAGGTGCAGGTTGCTGGATCGCAAGTGGAGCAGGCGCCAGCTAGTCTCATGTTCCGTTATGGGATGCTAGTGTTGTACCCTGGTGGTTTGATCCCCAATGCCATCATGCCCACCCCATCCCTTATTTCTGATTTTAAACTTTGTACTCTTTTATTTATGAGGCAGACAGAAAGAAAATTTTCCTATCCAAATAACCACAATGGCTAGGAACAAAGCCAGCAGCCAGGAAATCAACCCAGTTGTCCAACGTAAGATGTTTAGGCTCGGCTGCTGGAGCCATCAGCAGCTGCTTTCCAGGGCTGTCATTAGCAGGGAGTTGGAATCAGGCAGTGAAACTCAACATCAAAGCCAGAATCAGCAATGTGAGACATGAGTGTTCTAGCCAGCATCTTAATTCCTCAGTTAGATGCTGTCCTTGTTTTCAACATACTTAAATATTTTATAAAAATATTTATACAAACAAGTCACTGAAATGCATTTACACTTAAATGTTTTCTTTTATCGTAGAAATTCCCTCTGAACTTATGACAGTTATGAATTCTATAATGCAACATGTATTTATTTTTTCTTTTTGCTATAATCTTGACGAAAACAGCAAATGCAGAACTTAACAAAAAGAAGAGTATATACAGGTCTTCAGTAATGAGTAAAACTTTTAAAACAGGGCAAAGTATTGATGTGGCTGGTGTATCTGAAAATGACTATCTTTGTTCCTTAAGCGTCAAAAGGAGCTACTGCAAGACCCCCCCAGTTGCCTAAGTGACTTCCATGGGTCTGAATAAGTGGGCATCATTTTAGAAAAAATAAATAAAGAAAAAGGTCTTTCCTCAACTTCTCTTTTTCCTTTTGAGAGCCAGATGTTTCATAATAGGAAATCAAAAGTAACTGCATATGTGATGGAGATTAGAAAGTGCCCTTGTATGTCTGGGGAAAGAGTCCTGCTCAGAAAAGTCTTGAAAGGGCACTCAGTTTACACCTCAGACCGATTCATGGCACAGACACAGTAGAAACAAAAAGAACAGAAAAATAAAGCAAGAGACAACCAACACTAGGGAGGGAGACTAGGACTCGCAAAGCTATCATAGAACCAAATTCAAGTGTGCAGTTTTAAATTAAACAACAACAATAGCAATAACAAAAACTCAAACCCTCCACAGAAGCTGGAGAAAAGGGAAAAAGTAACATAGCAAAATTGTCCTCAAGAAAGATCTGATATTTTAATGGTCCTGAAGATACTAAAACATTAAAGTTTAGGCTAAGGGCCTGTGAACACAGGGTATGTTTCCATTAAGAGACAGACATCTCTGACCACGAGGTTTGGGCTAACAAGATGCCAGGTTCGACACCTGCATTCCATAGGAGAGTGATGCTGAAAGTCAGGAGCTTCTCCTCAATGTCCCTGCTTTGGAAGAACATCAACATATGCATAATACCCAGATGTATTTACAGACTTAGTGCAATCCCTATCAAACCCCAATAGCATTTTTCACAGATCTACGAAAAAATGCCACAAAAGTTTGTATGGAACCAGAAGAAATTGCAGCTAGCCAAAGTAATCTTCAAAACAACTAAGCGGGGAGACCAGCCCGGTAGCCTAGTGGCTAAATTCCGCACCTTGCAAGCACCAGGATCCCATATGGGTACCGGCTTGTGTCCCCATGGCGTCGCTTCCCATGTAACTCTCTGCTTGTGGCCTGGGAGAGCAATAGAGGATGGTCCAAAGCCTTGGAACACTGTACCTGTGCGGAGACCTGGAAGAAACTCCTGGCTCGGATTGGAGCAGTTCAGCTCTGGCTGTTGGGGAGAGAATCAATGGGTAGAATATCTGACTTTCCAATAAAAATAAATAAAATAAAAATAAATGTACATAAAATGAATAAAATCTTAAGGAAAACTAAGCACTAGACATTTCATTCCCTGACTTTGAAATGCATTACAAAAGCAATAGTGATTAAAATGACATACAAATGGCATAAAAGCAGATTCATAGACCGATGGAATAAAACAGAGACCATGAGAAGAAACCCACAGATACACAGTCAACTAATCTTTGACAGCAAAGAGAGTCTTCATAATAAATTATGTTGGCAAAAAAAAAGTACATACACAAATTAATGGAACAAAACGCCTAATTTCCCATGTTGAAAAATAAGCTGAGAATGGATTAAATGCCTAAATGCAACACCTATAACTTTCACATAAATTTAACCCAGAAAACACTTCAGAACATGGAATGAACAAGAAATTTCTTGATCAGAACCCCAAATCACAGACAATAAAAGCAGAAAAAAAAAACCAAAGAAGAAAAAAAGAAATATTATTGAACTAAAGAGGTTTTGCATAGCAAAGGAAACGATCAACAGAATGAAGAGAAAACCCACAGAGTGAGGAAACATGTCTGTAAGCTATTCATCTAACATGAAGCTAATATCCAGAATATGTAAAAAAAAAAAAAAGAGCAACTAACAAACCGATGACAGGAAGTTGGATACAGCTTTGGAAAGGTCGATGGGCCAATTAGACATTTCTTGAAGGAAGACGTACAAATGCACCAGGAACAGCTTTTGCCTTACTGCTGCCACTGTGATTGCGAAAAAATTAGTGAAGAACACAAAACAAAGCAAAAAAAAGCCCATTCTGAAGTTCACGTGTGACTGGATCTCCCCTGTGGAATCGTTCTGTTGCAATTTTAAGCACTTTGAGCTAGAGATCCCTGCGTAACAGCTGTGACCATACAAAGAAACAAGGACAAAGTCACGTTAACTTCTCAGGCACCTTTCTCCATAAGGTTTTTGAAATATCTCACCAAGAAATCTTTGAGGAAGAATGCTATTTATGATTGGTTGGATATAGCTGCTGAAAGGGAGTAGAGTTATGAGTTACAATACATCTAGATTAAACAGAATGAAGAAGGAAGGTGAAGGTTACCATTCGTGTATCTAGAAGACTTTGTATGAGTCTTGAATAGAACTTGGGAATCAGGATGGGGTTTATTCTTATATTTCTGCAGTAAGAAATTGTACAGAACATTGGAAATGATAATCAAAGGGTTTTATTTGGGTTGCCACACACTTATTTGTAATCAGCCTTTTTTTTCTTCCCTCTGAAAATTTCAGTTCTGATGGTGGTAATCCTGAAATGGAAGAGAAACCGACCGGAAGGTGCTGGCCATAGCTGTCCCTGAGAAGGTAAGCTGAAGTTTAAAGTTCAGTAGTCAATTGTGTCTGGTGCTTTTCCCAAAGAAATGTCCAGAAGTCCAAGCATGTAGCATTTCTCGTACAAAGGAGAAGAGGTGGCTTCCTTGTAATACCCTGCTGGGAACGTGTCAGGGTCAACGGGCTGCAGGTTTCTTGGATATCTGTCTTATTTTCCGAACATGACATACTTTTGTTGCACACAATGATGTGTGCCAATCCTTTCTGCCATAGAAATGTAATGCACTCCTTAACATTGCCCTTAGTGTAAGAGTTTGCCCAAATTCCAGGTTTTCATTAATAGAACGTGTAAAGAAAAAAATGTAGATAATTGATTTCTACATGTTTTTGCAACCAGCTGTCACTTTGGCCTAACCAGAGAGCCGGGGGCTGGGCTAGAGTTGGGACAGGTGGCTCTCTGGGATTCTCAGTGAGAGAAGCCCTTTGATGAGGCCTGAAGGCTCGCATGCTGAGGAGCGGGGATGGGTTCAGGAAAGAACTTCTATGTTTTCTCTGGGCCAGGACTGGACGTCAGGGCAGAAATTCAGAAAAGGAGATGGTGTTACCTACAAGATAGGCAGAAGGTGTGGTCTTTCTAGGATCTTGTGCTGATGTGAGCTGTAGGAAGCAGCTACTGGGTCCTGATGAGTTACCTTGTCCATCAGAAGTCCAAACCATTCCACAGAATTGTCTGCTTCATCTTATTATGGCCTATGAAATTTGTGTTTTAAAAGTTTTCTCTATACATAGTTTCTAGAACTGGCATCCATGTCTTACAAGGAGTACTACTACATGGAGTAGATGTGCCAAAGTTTCTTTATTCATTCCTCTTCCAACAGGCTTCTGGATTGCTACAATGTCTTTGTTATTATGGATTGTGCTTTTATAAATACAGGGTTACAGGCCACTTTCTCATTTGTAGATTTCATTTTACCCAATAGTTACACATTCTTCTCATCAGCTCACGAAGCATCTTACAGGATAGATCATATATATTAGCTTACAAATTAAGTCTCTTGTAGTATTTTTAGAGAATAGAAATCATACCATGTATTGTCTCAGACCACAGAGGAATAAAGCTAGAAAACACAAGAAAACAATAGAAAATTGCAAATACTTAGAAATTTAACAAGATCCTACTGAACTTCGAGTGAGCCATTAAAGAATTTAAGAAGAAATACATTTTTAAATAAGGAAACACATGAATCAGTAATTAAAAACTTCCCATCAAAGAAAAGTCCAGGATCTGATGGCTGAATTCCTAAGCCATGTAAGGTATCACTAACTCCAACCTTAACACTTCACAATCATGAAAAGGATGAAATGTTGCCATACTCTGTATGACGACAGTGTTCCTCTAATACCAAACCCAAGATGTGAGATGAATACTACAGATATCCGTGCTGAGCAAACACATAAAGATTCTCAGCAAAACATTAAGCACGTCAAATACAACATGGTAGCAAGTGGGACTTTTTAGCTTGATGTAATGCCATTTTTAAACTTCTGCTTTAATTGTTTATGCCTTTAAAGTCTTTTCTAAGAAAGCTTTGCTTACACCTATGGCTCCAGAGTGTTCTTGATGTTTTTCTCTAGTAATTTCATGGTGTCAGTAAGTTTAGATCCTTGATCTATGTAGAGTTTATTTTTGTATAAAGTGAAAGATAGGGCCTGTGTTTCTTGTTATTTCTGCAATTGTATATCCAATTTCCCCAGCACCATTTGTTGAAGAGACTGCCCTTTCTCCCTGGGTTGATTACAATTTTCTTGTAAAAAAATTAGTTGAATATAAATGTGTGTTCACTTGTGGGATTTCAATTCTGTTCCAGTGACCTTTTAACCCATTTTTGTTCCAGTACTGAGATGTTTCAATTACAGCGGCACT
Organism: Ochotona princeps; assembly: GCF_030435755.1. NCBI lineage: Eukaryota > Metazoa > Chordata > Mammalia > Lagomorpha > Ochotonidae > Ochotona > Ochotona princeps. Next base: position 2,987,279 of record NC_080863.1, on the reverse strand, counting down.
GTAGTAGGTTTGAAGTCTGATCTAGTGATGTTTCCAGCTTTGTTTTTATTGTTTAAGATTGTTTCAGCTATTTCAGGACTCTTGTGTTTCCCAAGTTTTAGCTTTTTTTTTTTTTGACCAGAATCCCATTGAGTCTATGGATGATGCTTGGTGATACGTACATTTGGATGATGTTGATTCTACCATGATTAAATGTCCTCTTCTATTTCTTTAATATTTTATAGTTTTCATCTCTTTCATCACTTCCTTAGTTAGATTTATTTCAAAGTATTTCCTTTTTTTTTGCTATTATTGTGAATTGTTCTGATCTTACAAGTTCTTTCTTAGCCATGAAATTGTGTATTTGAAAGCCATTAATTTATTTGCACTGATTTTTTATGTCCTACGACCTTGCCAAACTCTCTTCTGAGTTCCAATAGTCTCTTGGTTGAGTCTGTTTCTTTTAAACATAATTTGCTTAAGGTTTTCATTATGAGAGGATGGTGTGTTTTATCTAATGTTTTATCTTCATGCCTAGACATAATTATATGATTTTATGCTTCAATTTTTAAATATATTATGTCATGTTTATTGATTTGTATATTTTGAAACATTCATGCATATCAGGCATAAATTCTGCATTGTTGTTGGGTTAGGTTAGATCATGTTTTATTGAGGAATTTTGCGTCTGTATTTCCCGAGTCTTGCTGACTTGCCGCTTGGCCTTTGGAACTGTGCACAGTGATCTCCTCCTCCTGTAGACAGTTGTAAGCCTAACTTTGCCTGCTGGTTGGAACACTAACAGAGAGCCCGGGGCCTGGTTGCATTGCTGCTTGGCCTCTGGTGTTGGTTTTGATGAGACACACCCACTGTTGACTTGTACTTGTTTTCTAGCTTGGAAAGGCTTTGGGAGAGCACCAAGGTTGATGGCAAAGCCAACTTGTCTCAAATGTAGCCTTCTTAACATATTCATAGTTAAATATAATGACATAATTAATGTTCATACCTAGGCTTTGGTAAACTATTTTTCCATTCCCACATGTCAGAGTATATTATGTTCACCATAACTAAGGCTTTAATAGGTTGGCAACGTAGCCTCTTTTTTATTGTTGCACATCAAAACCTAGAAAAGTGCTCAGAGTGTGTACTTTTTAGTAACTATGGTTCCGTAAATAAGTGAATAAAGCCAATCAGTAGATGAATTGCTGAAGTGGAATTTGAAAGTAGATATGATCCCTGAATCTGTGAAATACAATTATATCACAGTGTTTTCCCAAATTAAAAATACTAAAAGGAAAGTTTAACAGCAAGAATCTTATGAAGCAGAGACAAAAATACACAAGAAGAAAGATGGTTTGACTTATTTTATGTCAGATTGATAAATGCTGTTACGAGTTGTTAAGCCACACATCTAGTGAACAAGAGAACCATTTCTCAGCAGAGCTGGCTGACTCCTGGTCTCTTGTAGTCTCGTCTTTAGTGAAGTGACTTCTTTCTTCTTGGTTTCTTGGAACCAGCACAGGTTTCTTTTAGATACTAATGAGTTTCTAAAACCTTTTGAACTAGTTGGAAAAAAATGTCATGATGTGAAATCAAGATTATGTATAGTGAGCTGTTTCTCAATGTGATGAGAATAGTGGCTGGTTAAGGTAAAATGATTAAAAAGACGGATGAAAATAAAAGCAGGAACTAATTTATGTCATTATTTTGTGCTATTTTTACATGCTCATAAGCTGTACTTAATGAATTGAACCTGGGTAAATTTTTATTTCCAAATTTTGCCATGAGTGACTGACTACAAGGTAAAAACAAAGCATAAAATGCTAATAATAGCAAAATAAAACTCCAGAAACAAAGCAAGGGGAAATTTATGTCTTTTTAATCCTTTTTAGAGCATCAGGTATAGTGTCAAATATATAACAAATAATTATTAACCAAGCCAAGCATAATTAATGAACAATGTTCTTGAGGAAAGCCTGGAGAATTTGTCTATATATAATTCTTTTCTTTACGTTGTATGAAGAATTACCTATATAGGCAAGTAACTGTCTTTAAAACACATGTAACTTAGTTTGTATTTATGGTGTAATATGTTAGTTTGCCCAATTTAACTCAGTAAAATTTTTACTCTGATTACTTATAGAGTTTTGAAATTTATATTAAAGAACAAAAAATACATTTTTTCTCATTATGTTAATACAATTTTTTTGTTATTAGAACTCATGGAAATTAATTTTGCATTGGCATTTGTTTAAGCAAACTACCCTAACTCTGGTCTTTGACAATTATATTGCTTTCCTGTCAAAGAATTTCTTGTTCATTTTTTTTTCAGGAATCAATCATTACAAATAATGTTTCTTGTAAATGTTTCCATTTTGTTCTTGTAAATACCAAGCAGATATTTGTACTTGCAGCTTCGTTGGGTTGTAATTTTGTTGAAGAGAATACGGCTGGAGGCTGACACTTTCCCTGTCCGAATGTAGTCACCTGACAACTCAGCAGGGCAGTCTAGCGATAATGCCACCCTGTGTGGGCGGCGATCCATGCCTCGGTTGGAGGCTGGCGTTTGTATGATCGCTGACTGATCATGCCACTCTGTGTGGGGGTATTCCATGCCTCGGCTGGAGGAAGGCGTTTGCATGATCGCTGACTCTTGGGCTGGTTTTGTTTCCCAGATGAGCACCGTGAATGGTGAGTGATTGCGGAGTTTGCTCAGTGTGCCATCACTCTGCCTTTTATTCCCATCATCACAGTTTTCCCATAATAATTGATCTTGAACATCATAAGGATTCTGGCAGGAGACTGAGATAACCTTGATTTTCCATGAAGTATTTGATTTGACCCGTCTGTTTCTTTTAATTAATATAGAAAGTTGTGGTGATCAAAGTAGAGCTCACTGAACCAGGATGCTTTGTAAACTGCCTGTTTCCAGTGTGGACGAATTGAATCAGTGAATATAAACATTTTATAGCAATTTGACATTGTGGAAAGAGTCTACTGTACCCTTGTAGTCTCATCAACTTGAACATGAGCTGGACCAAAGTCATTAGCTCACCAATATCGAAAAGGTGAATTGCAAACAAAAGCAAGAATGAAAATGATCTTTCATGGCATGGATATTTGAGAAACAGTCACGTAAGGAGTAGATTCTAGATGTTTGATCTCACATATCATTATCTCTGTCTAGTATTTTGAGTGAAATATTTTGAGTTAGTGCCGTAAATGACATTGCGTAAGATGTAGTCCTTTAGTACTTGTATTGCAAAACTTTTCTTTGTTCTATGAGTCTATATTTTTAAACATTATTATTATTTATTTTTTTTTTGATTGAGAGAGAGAGAGAGGCTCCCATTTTGCTCTTAATTCCTTCAATGTCCAGAAACCAAGAGCACAAAGCCAAACTCGTAGGTGTGTGGCAGACTGAGCTGCTTAATCCATTGCACTAAGCCTCCAAGGGCGCACAGAAGCTGCAATTAGGGCTGGAGAGCCTAGAGTTCAAACTCAGGTACTGGAGCTTGGGATGTGGGCATCCCAGGAAGTGACTTAGCTGCGTTCCTTCCCTTTTATTTTCCTTGCCTCTCTCTCCTCTGCCACTCCTTGTCTTTCTCAGCCCCCTCTCTCCCTCTGTCCTTCTGTACCTCCTTTTCATCCTTCCTTTTAATTTTTAAACTAAGAATTAATTTAAATAATAATAAAACCATTTAGTAGTTTACCAGGGATAGATCCCACGGCCAGTTTACTGAGAAGTTTGTATTTGATGTCCAGGTCCTGACCTTGTCTCACCCTTACAATATGTGCTTTTTTCTCTAGTCCATTCACATGTGGGAATGTGTGCCTGCATTGTGTGGTCTGTGGTGGCAGTAGGCATAAAGGGATTGTTAGCTGCATGGACAGATCTTATTAGATAAGATATAGAACTTTAAGTGAGACTACTATTTGGATTAAATACATTAAGCCAGATTGTGGAGGCAAAATATCATGTCAAGGCTAAATGATGTAATTGCTGCTAACAATCTGAGGGTGAGTGTGTGACAGAAGTGAGGAGCTGACCTATTCTGTAACAGCCTGTTACTCCCTTGGAGTGATTCCGTTGTGCCCTAAGGCAGAGTGGTTTCTGGAGAGCTTTCTGCCCTTGGAGTTGGTTCTGAATAGATCCCTTTCACTGAATGCTTGGCAGTGCTGGGTCTTTCTTTGGGCCAGGAGCAAAGCTTTTAGGTGGACACACTGAGATTCAGTATCAGTAAGTGTTTAAGGACACCAGCAAGCATCTTGCCAACGGCTTCAATTGGGAACCGACATGAGCAACAGCGGCTGCATGCACTCTTCTCGCTAGCAGGCAGGACTGACCAGGTCAGCATTTTCACAGCCCCGAGCCGCGTTGTTGCTTAATTTCTGTTCTGTTAAGCACCATGTGCTCCTCTTACTTATACTCAGGGAAAATTTATCAAAAAGTGAAAATCCATACATCAGTGACAGCTTAAACAAACAACAACTCTTAAAGAATATCTAACCAAAAAATGAGTCCATAAGGGACTCCAATTTCTCACCTGTGATAAGCAATTTATGCAGAGGAGTGTTAAAGGAAATCCAAACACTGTGCTCCATTTCCATAGCCTTGCGTGAAATGTCATTTTCTGTGAACTTATAAAGAAGATAACAGGCTAATCAGATTGGCCTCTGCTTACTTTGTTTTTGGATGTAATCTAGGTTTGCTTGTTTGCTTAGAGGAATTGCCAGCTGGATCCCTGGAGGAACAGACTTGGAGATGTGGATTGGAGCGTAGACCCAGCGTTAGGGAGTAGTTTGGGGATCCAACCTATGGAAGGGAAAGGAGTAAGATTAGCAGGGGGAGACGTTGATGTGTGATTCAATGAAAACCTCCACTGACCATTTATGATAAGCTCCCGAGGCTCGGATTTGGTTCTGGCAATCCTGGCAGGATGTACTAGGCACAACTAGCTAGGATGATTTCATCTTTTATTGGGAACTTGGTTTTTATTGCTAAGCATTTTCAGTTTTATATTATTTTAAGTCTTCTGAGATATCAAGAGAGCACTGTTTTATGTTTATATGCTTTATAAATCAGTGTCATATTGATCTTATATTGAATTTGCAAAACTGAGGTTGTATCACTTTTCAGTCACTTATCCAACTCTTATTTTTTAAGCAAAGCATAAGTTTATCTTTTTGTTTTGGTATTTAAGAAGCAGAGAGATGAAAAGACACACACACACACACACACACTGTTGGGTGTGGAGTGTGAATCAGAGACTGAACTTCCACTTCCTGGTTAACTCCCTAAATGACTGTAATGCCAGGATTGGGCTGAGCCAGGGCTTCAATAGGAACTCAGTCTAGGTATGCCATGCGGTTGGTTGAGACACAGACTATTCCATGTGGATGACTGGGACACAAACACTTGAGCCATCAGCTGCAGCCTTCCTAGACATTCATTATTAGCCAGCTGCAGCTGGGAGACTTGAGTTTGTAATCAAGCTGAAGTGCTCAAATATGGGGTATAGGCATTATAATTGGTGTCTTCATCCATCCATTCATCAAATGTTGGTTCGAAATGTTGAAGTTCTTGATGATTTAAGAAAAGGAGGGGCCTGTGTTGTGGCATAGCAAGTTGAGCTTCTGACCGTGACACTGGCATCCGTAATGGGCATTGTCCCATATCCTGACTGTTGTACCTCCAATCCAGCTCTCTGCTTACGTGCCTGGGAAAGCAGTGGAAGAATGGCCTAAGCGCTTGAGCCTCTGTTACCAATGTGGGAGACTCTGATGAAGCACCTGGCCCTTGGCTTTGGCCTGTGTAGTCTCTGCAAACAAGGATTGCTCATAATGTTGGGAAACCAGGTTTCAAGTATTGGTGCAACTTTGCTAGCACGCAGGAGTCAGTTATGCTGGAGAAGCACAGTTACAGGAGTGGGATCCTTCCTGAAGGGGTGTGAATTTCCAGGGCGTGGTATCTAAGGGAGAGGGCTGTTGGTTGGTTGGTTTTAAAGGGAAAGGGCCACCATGGATGGCCCGGCATTCACAAGTATGCTGATTGAGGTGAGTTATCATTGACTGGGCAGAGTAATTTAATTCCAGTTCTGCTTGTTTGTACCATGTCTGTAAAGCAATCAATCTTTTTCTAAGAGTGTGGAAACAGTGACTTGCAAATAGTGGGTGTCGATAAATATTTGTTGAACTAACTGAAAAAATGAAAGGTGCCAACTAACCATTAAACAAATGGGTCTGGATTTCAGAGGCAGAATCTGGGCTCTTAAAAGTCACTGTAAAGTCTGACTCTGAATAAGGTCACTTTGAACGTGTGGAGGAATATATGTCTGAGAACTCATTCCTGAGGTTTTTGCAAAATTGGCTTCTCTCTTTAGCGTTCTAATGTCAAGTAGCATGAGAAAATTAAAAAAGATATAATAGTATGAAATAAATTGACACATAATCTCCATGTTTATACCACTATGTGTGTGTGTGTGTGTGTTTGGTTGACTTCCTTTCATCATGCTCCGTTCGTGTTTGCTAAATACAAGAAAAGTGAGAAAAGTGATGCCTGCCCCCGAAGAGGGAGCTTCAGTAGCCTCTTTTGAGCCATGAGATAAAATAAGAATGATCAATCAGTTTGCTCCCACCTCTCTCCTCATGTTGAAGGATCAATTTAAAGTTGATTGAAAAAAAGCAGTCCTTTCAGAAAGCAGAGACTGCAGAAGGACACGGCACAGGAACCCTTTCCTCCCCTGAAGGAGAAAGGGCAGGTTTCAGCTCTGCCTCACCCAAGGGATACACCTGGGTAAGAGGTTTGTGGGTCACAGGGTTGCTGTGTTGGTCCTCACTGTATGAGCCTTCATCATTGATCTTTACATTATTGTTGTTTTACAATACAGTTCCATAGACTCTGAGATTTCCTGTCCCCTTCCCGAGGGTCCCTCCCATCCCATTAACTTCTGCTCTAGTTTTGCAACGAGTAGGTCCACAATGCTGTTATTGAAGTGCTTCCTCCATTGTAGGCATGCTCTGCGTCGGACTGTCAGGGTATTTTCAAACTGTTTCACTGAGAGTTGATCTTTGGTCTGGATGCATAGAGATAGACTGCACTTTGTCTCCACATTTGAACATATCAATCTTCTCTACACTTCTGTGATACATCCCCTTAAATACACAGCCAGTGAACATGGTCCACAACAGGGAGAAAAAATAATAGATTTTCACCAACATGAAGTTAACGAACATGCTGCAAAAATACCAGTGTGTCACTAGAGTAATGAAAGAGAGAATCAAAACCCTTCATATAGGAATAGATGCCAACTCCTGACCCACGTGGTGCTGAAGACATTGTAATAAAAACTAGAACATCATTACTCGTGAGATGTGGCAAAAACAGTGTTGAAAGGGACATTTACAATCTCTGGTGTAAGCAATCCAACACTCTCTTATGGATGATCCATTAATGAATCACAAGAACTTGTTGAAGAAGATACAAATAACCAGGAAGAGCATCACAGGTCTTTATAAAGCTGTAGCACATCACATGTGGGGAACTCTGTCAAGGGAGACCCTGAGTCAACACCAGCAGGTGCAGGCAGGGTGATGAGGAGGCTTCTTGGGAACCCAGAGGGAGCCTTACAACTGGTTCACACAGGACATGGTGTTTTCTCAATAAAATGAAAAGACGTCTGCCTTAGTGGGACACGTGCAGATCAATAGCTAGACTGAAAGGAAAGGACAGTGCCTCCGTTGTGGTCGACGTGTGCCAAAAGCTGTGCCACCTGTCACATTAGAGACCTGGGAAACGGCTAGCAGTGTAAAAAACAAACACCCAACTGGATGCGTAACTGGTGACTACTGACAGCCAAGTCATGAGCCATGAGGTGGACACATGACAGCTGCATCAGCAGGTTGAAGGGCTGTTTTAAGCCATTTTAACCAACTGGAAATGCAGGGTGGTGAGCTTAGAGTTCGGTTGGAGCTAGGAGGAGATACAGGAATGAGAATTTGTTAGGCCTTGGTATGTTGAACAAAAGCAAGAGAAAATGACCTTAACAGAGAGGTAAAATTGACCAGCTATAAGGTAATGCTTAGAATGATTAGGCTTTCTTCTTTCCTTAAAAAAATTTTTTTTTAAAGATTTATTTTATTTTCATTGAAAAGTCAGATATACAGTTAGGAGGAGAGACAGAGAAGAAGATGCTCTGTTCACAGATTGACTCCTCAAACGGCCACAGTGGCCAGAGTTGCTCTGATCCGAAGCCAGGAGCCAGGAGATTCTTCTGGATCTCCCATGCGGGTGCAGCGTTCCAAGGCTATGGGTCATCCTTGACTGCCTTCTCATGCCATAAGCAGGGAGCTGGATGGGAAGCAAAGAAGGGCCCCTGGTGTGGTAGCTCAGTGGCTAAAGTCCTTACCTGGCACATACCAGGATCCCATATAGATGTCGGTTCATGTCCTGACGGCCCCGCTTCCCATCCAGCTCCCTGCTTATGGTCTGGGAAGGCCATGTGGGAAACCTGTAGGAAGCTCCTGGTTCCGATTGGCTCAACTTAGACTACTGTAGCCACTTGGGGAGTGAACCAGCGGACAAAGAGCTTTCTCTCTGTGTAAATCTGCCTTTCTAATAAAAATCAATAAACCTTTAGAATCGCTCTTTCTGAAACTCTTTCAGATTATGCCAGATGTTTCTACAAAACAAGCAGATCAATGTTTAATTATACATACTTATATATATCACTACTTGTCACTTTTTTCCACTCTTTATTTTTTCACATCTGATTCTGTTTAACTACCTGACTATTGCATGTGTGAGGCAGGACCAATACTGGGAATCTTGCCCTTAAAGTGACAGAAGGATTTGTGATAAGTTTTAAATTTAGCACAATTGTCAATGGTCAGTGTCGATGTAAAATTATCATACTTTTATTTGAGTGTTTTACTAATGAAAATTGGTTGTATTGATGGTAAATTTCTAAGTTATATTTAATGTTGCAGTGGCCATTAAGTAACCAAACAATCATTTACAAAATGCAGATTTGTAACAAATTAGGGGAGAAATAGGGTCCAAGTATTTTTAAAATTTTCATCTTATATTTGAAAGTTAAGTGTAGTTCTTTGTGTGTGTGTATGTGCACGCATGAGTATGCTTGAACAAAGTTATTTTGGAGTGATTTAGAAGAGCTTCCTTTGTGACTTTGAGAAATGTGAAATGTTTGCAGTGTTATTTATGTATTTATTTGAAAGAATGACAGTAGAAAGAGCAGAAGGGGAGGAGGGAGGAAGGGAGGGGGAAAGACTGAGTTTTTATTTTCATTATCTTTTTAAATCCATTCTTCATTGCTTGAAGGTCTGCAGCATCCCAGCAGGACTGGGCCAGGCCAAACCCGTGAGATAGAAACTCCTACCGAGTCTGGGCACAAGGTCCAAGCTCAAGCCTGCAGCTTGAGCCTCGGCAGGAAGCAGAATCACAAGTGGGGACAGGATTCAAGCCTTTGACCGCAGTTGTGGGAATCCAAGCAGTGGCTTAGATACTGTGCCGCAGTGTTTGCCTCTGAACATTTTATTTTGTTTTTCATAAGTTGAACAGCAATTTATGGCACCTAATCATTGCGTAAGAGTCAGTGAAGAACAACACATCCAATCATAAATATTAAAAAAGTCATGAAGTCTTTCCATAACTGGCCTTTTGTACTCTGTGACTTGTGCATGTCATTCTAGTGACAGCAGTGCATTCAAAATTCAGAAGACAATAATAAAGCTTAAGGAGATTTGTAAATAATAATAATAATAATAAAAAAACCCCTGTGAGGCAGCCAAACTCATTTTTTGCAGTCATTTAAAACAACGTTACAGCGGGACTTAATTTAAAACAATCATTTTTCTTTCCCTCAAAGAGACTGGAAATTTAATAGATTTTTCCCTTATATGAATTGTCAACAATCTAATTGAGAGTGGTAGGCTGAATAATAGTCCTCCAAAGATATGAGCATTCTGCTATCCTGGGCCTGTGGGCATGTTACTTTACAAGGTAAAATGGCCTTTCAGATGTGATTAAATCAATGATCTTGAGATACGGATTTTTTTTTGTGAGCCCATCAACAGTTGCATTCCGTACAAAGCCCAGGATACAGACTGACCTGAAATACTTTGCCTGTCTATACACACACACACACACACACACACACTTTCCTGACTACTGTATTTTTCCAAGAGTTATTTTTATTTGAAAGGCGAATTTACAGAGAGGAGAGAGCAACAGAGAGAGAAAGTGAGTAAGTTCTTCTGTCTGCTGTTCACTCTCCGAAGGGCCACAATGGCTAAAGCTAAGCTGATCTGAATGAAACAGGAGGCCGGAGCTTCTTCTGTGTCTCCCATGTGGGTGCTGGGGCTTAAGAACGTGGGTCATCCTGCACCGCTCTCCTGGTCCATAAGCAGCGATCAGAAACGGAGCAGCCGGGACTAGAACCGGTACCTGTTTGGGATGCTGGTGCTGCAGCAGGATAGCTTGTGGAAGCCCCACGCCAACCCCACTAATTTAATTTTAATTAGTTTAAATTTTTTAACCTAGAAAAGCTAACAATTTACATAGTCAAGCATATCAATTAAAATTTTTATCTGTTACATTAATTTGTAAATGTTCTTTCTCATGAATAATTTTCCACAGGAATTATTTTGATGTGTGGTATATAATGAGATTCTCATTTATCTCATTCTTCCAATTGTTAACCAGTTATCTGGCTTATTCTTTTAAGCAAAATCAACTCTTTACACTGAATTTTAAAGTGATAGCAGGAGGATATTTAAGGATTTTGATGTTCAGTAAGAATGTCACAAAATAATTTATGATCTATCATGATGGGTAATTCAGAGAATTTGTGTTCAAAATTAATTTTCCAGGCTTTTCAAAAATACCCCCACAGGGAATAAAAGACTAGAAAACTAAAGCGTATGAGACAGATGATGTGTGCCGTGTGATTTATTGTGTCATCTCTAATATTGACAGCATCTTTATGGGCTAATGGTTCATGGGTAATCTTATGGGTGATGAAATTGTGAAACAAGTTTTCTAGTGTCTTGCAGCCCTAAGGAGGAAAAACTTGATAGCTTGCTTCATAAATGAAAGCAAGATGCCAGCGCTTCGTATTGGTGATGCTTTAGGAATGTGGATGTGAGGGGGATGTAGGGTCAGACATTGGGATTAGCAGTTATGATGCTGGCTGAGATGGCTGCATCCCACATGGAGATGCCTGGGTGCAGCACCCATCTCTAGCTTTACCCCCACTTCCTCGTAATGCCAACCTGGGGGAGGTGCTCAGGTGATGCTCGGATGGTAGGGTTCCTGCCTCCTAGGTGGGATTCCTGAACTGTTAACTCCTGGCTTCTGGATTTGGCTTCGGGATTCCTGAATTGTTAAGTCCCCAGCCTCTGGATTTGGCTTCATCGCAGCGTAGACTGCCCTGGACATGCAAGGAGTCATGCAACAGATGGAAGGTTTCTTTATGCCTGTCTTCCTTTCAAAAGCATGAATAAAAAATTAAAAATTATATTTAAAAACATTGTCCATTTCACAAATGGTTGTATAACTTTTCTCCTTTACCCTTTAGTGTTTTTTTCCTTTGGACAGCTGCTGATTTCTCAGTTAGTAAGCAACTGTGGTTTCATTGAAGTGTTTGCTCATGGTGACCCTTTTATGAGATAATTGTGGTGATAAATATAGGCTTATGGTCTCAATAACAGGCTGAAACAAATCAAGAGTTCAATGATTCATTGTATTCTAAATCACAGCTCAGACTAATACTGCAAATATTTTCTTTGTTGTGTTTATAATGTAGTGTCACCAAAGTGGTTGAAAAATCATTATTTTTTTGTGTAAGAAAATTGTGACATAAATATGGAGTCTTCTGGAATAGGCGTATCACATTGCAGGTGGCATAATTTATCTTCTTAGAGAGGGTGAATAGAAATGGCTGTTATATGGTATTCTAAAAAGATAATCTACTCTTGTTAGCTTAACATTCAAATAATTGATATATTTTTTTGAAAAATTAAAAAAATTTTAGTGGAAAGGCAGATATACAGAGAGGAGATATACGGAGAAAGATCTGTCTGCTGGTTCACTCCCCAAGTGGCTGCAACAGCTAGAGCTGAGCCGATCTGAAGCTGGGAGCCAGAATACGGATCTAGGGTCCTAAGGCTTTGGGACATCCTCTACTGCCCTTCCAGGCCATAAAGAGGGAGCTAGATGGGGAGATGAGCAGCCGGGATATGAACCCAGTGGATACAAGGCAAGAATTTAGCCTTTTATGCAGGACTCGATACCTGATATATTTAAATGGCAAAATAGTCTTTAAAACCTGTTTTATAGTCTATTTACTATTAATCCAGAAACATGTGATGGTATTTCTAAACCCTAAATAGAACCCTATGCAATAATTTCATAAATATCTCTGCTTATTAAAAGACTAGACTACTTTATACATCAGTAAGTAAAACCCTGGAATTTGTTGTATTACAATTTCTGTGATTATTTTTTTTCTTCAGAGAGAGGTCAGAGTTAACTGTAGTGCTGGGTTACAATGACTATGTTAGATTTCTTGGTTGTCATGGTTATTTACATGTATGGATAATGGTGTGGGGTTTTTTGTGTATTTTTTTTAAATTAGGAGATACCTTCTTCCTCTTTATGTTGGGATTTCCTGGAATGCCAGAGGCCAGCGTTTTGGTATTTAGTTTGATCATTTGCTTTAAATGGAATGCGAAACTCTCATAATGAGTGTCATGGAAAATCCGTGAGCCAACACATGTCAATTTCAACAGGAAATGAAAGCAGCTCGGAGTATTCCATTTCTGAATGAGTATAACTTCTTCTTCCTGCTTATGATAATGACTAACAATGTTAAGACATCCCTTATCCTCGGCCTCACCTCTGTCAGACTTTAAAAAAATGTAAAACTAAAACAAATCCAATAAGCCGACAACATGTGTACCCCTCAGAGCTGGTCTTTCTCATGATGACTTTGTCACAGTCGATTAGTGAGTAGTAAAGCTTCATCGAGATTTCTTCAGCCATTTTTCCTCCAGAAGCTCAAAACCCCTCCAACTGAAGAGCATGCAAATTCCTTCCGCTAGGCAGAATCATGTGAGATGGGTTGATGAGAATTCTTACAAACGGATTCAGGAGCTGGCACCACGGCATCGCTGTCATTTCATATGAGAGTATGTCATGGCATCGTAGTATCATGCATCTCATATCAAAGTGACATTTGGAGTCCCACCCCTGCTCTACTCCCAGTCTAGATTCCTGCTAACATGCTTGGGAAGGAAGCGGATAAAGGCCTGGGTACTTGGAACCCTCCTGCCTTGTGGGCAATCAGGATGGAGGTGCTGTGTCTTGGCTTCCCTTTGTCCCAGGCTTGGCTGCTGTGATCACAATTGGGACATGAAGTAGAAAATGAAGAACATCTCTGTGTCTCTCTTTCTCTGTCATTTTGCTTTTCAAATAAATAAGCATTTTTTTTACAAAAGTAGTTTTATTAAGAAGGAATTTGTAATATTTTGGAAATTATTGAAGTAAATGTATTAGAAAAAGAGATGACATACACAGCCTTGGGTCTTTTGATGGATTTATGGCAACAAATGGGCCTCATATGTTTTATCACTTATTCCTCAGATTGAGGTTAGTCATATTTGTTTAGGATTGTGTGTCTTCTCTAAGGAGCAAATAATAACATATCTTCATGGATTGATGAGGCTCATGAAAACTATAGCCTCTCTTCGGTCTTCAAAAAAATATTATGAGTCTCAGGGCATCTGTTTAAATAACTGAGATTGTAAACTTGTACCTGGAGCATCTGACAAACTTGACATCCCTTTTCTAGAAACAAGAGATTCCTTCCGTTTGGTCATGGCTGCTGCAGTCTGACAGGCACCTTTGTGGAAGAGGGAACTGTATTTGGAAAGGAGTCAGCAAACTTGAGATTGTAATTGTTTTCGCTGCCAAAAAAAAAAAAAGCAGAGTTGTGCCGGAGCTCTGACAGCTGTGCCTTGTCATGGAAAACAAAGGAGCATTTATCCCTGGGATGCATTATGCTCTGCTAGTGTGCAGACTGTCCATCACTTTAGATACAACGTACCTGATTTTAAATAATTCTACCAAGAAAGAGCAGTATTGAGGGGTCTTTTTCCCTTTCTTGCTTTCTGAGAGTCATGATTTTTTTTTCCTTTTGCTCAGGAAAAGTGGCAATCATTATAGATGGATACATTTCAAGCAAGTTAGGGGCAAAGTTATAAAGAATGTTTTTTGAGATTTCGTTGAAGTGTATTCTTACCGGTGATGTAAGTGGAACGTAGGCATTTTTATCGCTCCTGTAGTCAGTTAAAACTGAGGCTTTATTCTGTTCTGCTACCATGGCTTCAGACCAAACTCCCAAATGCCTGTGTTGCTGTGCAGCACTCTTGGCTTCTGAAGCAAAGACTTTGTGTTTTGACAAAATGCCTTCCCAAAAAGACTGAACATAATTTCAACCTCTCTATCTTCTCTTGATGTGATGTTAAAGAGACTCAGCATGAGTATTTTGCAAAACTTGGGTAGCAGGCATGCATTTCCTTCCAGAAGCACAGCTGTGCTAATCGTTATGTTCGTCCCCCCAACCCCCCCAAAAAACAAGGCAAGAAATACAAACTCAATTACTGTCATGTCTCCTTTCCTTCCCATCTCAGTGTGCTTTGGGTTTATGTAACAAAATGTACGGGGCTGGAATATGCATAAAGAAAAGAAAAAAGCTTTATTTAGCTTGCAGTTTGGAGGCTGAAAGCCCAACGTAGGATGGCCTCCCCTGGTGGGGACTTTCTGGCTGCAAAGCCGCATGGTGGATGGCATCTCGCATGGGACTGCAGGTGGGGATGTTCACATGGCAGCGGAGGAGGCGCGAGAGTGAGTAGGGGTCCTGCAAGCTTGTGTGATAACCTACACCAGCGGGATTAAATCTGCTGCAAGGTGGACACCTGCTGCTTCATGAGGGCAGACATCACCCAATCACCACTTTTAATACTGTATCATTAGAGAACAAGCTTCCAGCACTTGAACCTTTTGGGACCAAACTTTATGTAAACCACAGCCGCTCTATGACAGTCACTGGAGTGTTTTGGAGTACTGCCATGACAAAGAGCCTTCTCTATTTGTCACCAGTGGTTGATGTACAAGCATGATTCCTTGATTAGTGGGATAGTCTAGCACATAGAGAATGGGTGGATATATTTCAGTTCCATGTCAAGCTAGGGAACTGCTCTGTTCTTAGAGTTCAGATTCCAACCAGGCAATGCTTGGCAGACAGCTCATGCAGAGCGTGTTGTGGGTGCTTCCCAGATGTCCCAGGTGCACAGTTCCTCTTTCTTTGTCTCAACTTCATTTTAAAAATCTATTATTATTGTTTAAATTAGAAAGTCAGACATACAGAGATGAGAAGAGACAGAGAGGAAGATCTTCCATCCTCAAGTGGCCAGAACTGCTTTGATCCACAGCCAGGAGCCCGGAGCCCCCAGGCCACAAGCAGGGAGCTGGATGGGAAGTGGAGCTGCTGAGACACA
Source organism: Ochotona princeps (assembly GCF_030435755.1). Lineage (NCBI taxonomy): Eukaryota > Metazoa > Chordata > Mammalia > Lagomorpha > Ochotonidae > Ochotona > Ochotona princeps. The sequence goes on along the minus strand of NC_080863.1, from coordinate 2,971,721 downwards.
AACTGGTGCCCATATGGGATCCTGGTATGTGCAAGGCGAGGACTTCAGCTGCTACACTACCGTGCTGGGCAGAGAATCATAGAGCACAACCTGGTGAATGTCACTGCATGTGAGCCTCAAGCACCATCAGGAACAAATAATATGTGTCCATAGGTCCAGTGACAAGTCCTGGTGTGAGGTCATCCATCGTTGCACTCTTATCACAGCTACACGGAATCCTGGGGCTCTTTTGTAATCCCACCTGTCGCACTTCCCCTTTCTGTTAGCCTCCTAACAACCCCAAAGCATGTTCTCCTAAACCTTGGGAAGGAAGCTGTTGCCTCTTTTAGATTCAACTTTCCTTTCCCCTTTCCCTCGAGGCTTTTTCTCTTTTTTATTCAGTGCAGGGGAGGTGGGGGCAGGACTTGAAACGGAAATTCCTCAGTGGGACACACTTAGATTGTGAATGAAACCTCTGCACTTTTATTCCTACCAACATGTTATGTTCTTGATGACAGAATCCACTTATTTTTCATTTTGTATCCATAAACAAATTTTGTGGCGACAGTTATTCTTTGTGCTTTTAAAGCTTTTATACTATGATGGAAATACTTTATGTGTCACCAGTGTAGTGTGTTACTCTGTATTTGTCCATATATTTATATTTACTAGTGAGCCTTATGCTGCCACAGGCTTTCATGCTGCTTTTTAGTGTCCTTACATTTCAAGTCGGAGCACTCCTATTAACAGTCTTTCTAAGAAAGGTCTTGTGATGATCTGCCTGTAGTAGATGTCTATGTAGCAAAGTCTTTTTTTCACGATTTCATTTTTTACCAGAAATGGCTACTTTGCAGAATGAGGGTTTATAGCAGAAGGTCTATTTTTCATTCACTCCTTTTGGATCATCTACTGTTGTGCTAGGCACACTCCTAAATCCAGGGAATGTAGTGAGTGACCCAGTAAATTGGAAGGATGATAGCTGGAACAATTTTCAAACAATTGAGAAAGGATGCTCAATCACAAAAACTCTAAGTTAGCTCATCTTCTGCAGGGTGGACACAAGAGTTCTTTGCCTTAATCCGTTAGCGTCCCCTGAACTCTTGTGAGTGTAATACTGAGACCAATGTGGGGAATCTCCGTGTGATCCCTAATACCAGTTTTTTCTATAACTTTAATGACAAATCACTTAAATTAGTTAAGTTAAAACGAATGTGTGTCTGAGTGGTGAAAACTGAATAGGAAGGTTGAGTGCGTATTGGAGTGCCTCGATTGAGTCACAGCTGCTCCACTTCCCATCATGCCTGCTGCTGAAACACGCTCTGAAATGTAGCAAGCGTTGCCTCAAGTGCTTGGTCCTTGCCACCAGATGGAGGTCCTGGATTTTGGCTTTCAGCTTATCCTGTTACTTGAATTCTAAATCACCAGGATTTTTGTTTTCATGATGTGTTTATTTTAACTGAATAACTATAAAGAAAAAAGTGGGTTTTTTTCCACTCCCACATATTGAAGTGTATTTCAAATTGTTCCTTTTCCTTCTAAAAAAAGTATTTCTAACTGTGAAGCTCAGGCTAACTGCAGATAAGAGAAACGACAGTCAAAGACAGGTGGTTGAAAGAAACCTTTGATGAGAATGAGAGATTTTGTTTATCCAAGTGCTTAAGTAGTACAGTGGGACCCATGTGTGTGAAGTTCAAAGTTGGCTCCGCTATTTTGAGGATTCGTGCAGAGGAGCTTTCATTTAGTCCTGGCCCTGCATTGCAAACTTGATGCAAGCACATTTTTAGTGTTGTTCTGAATCTTCCAGCGATACAGTCTCAGGATGATAAGCTGGAAGCTTGGAAGGGATGGTCCAAATGGGACTGAGACTAGAAACTACTGGAGAGGTCGCCCTGTCTTTATGTGGTTCTGTCCCGTTGCAGTGCCATCATTAATTGCTTGTCTGCATTGGTGCTATTCCTACAGTCTGTGAATGTCGGTACAGTTTCTCAAGGGTTATTGTTTACATCTAAATTCTTTTACCACTGGGGAGTTTATTATGAGGACGTATCTTATCTAGCTCCAAACTTGTTAAAAGTAGATTGTCCAGTGTTTATTATTATTATTATTATTATTATTTTCTTGATCACCCTAAACTCCAGTAGTCACTGGGAAGACCAACAAGGACTCAGCATTCTGTCAGTCATGATCATGAATGGGAATGGGTGCAGAGCAAAGGCAGCCACGGGAGAGCAAGGAAGCCCAGGCTCCCAGGGAGTTAGGGCAGGAGGAGTTCCTCCGGCAAGGAGCTGTGAGGACGCATCCGAGGTGGTGTCTACTCTGGAAGCATGTCAGAGACTCGGTGCTCAAGACTCGTATAGAGAGCGGGCAATGCAGACACCCCTTACTTGTTACATACCCAAATTTGGGACTTGCAGAAGAACAGGAGCTCAGTAAATACACTTGTTATAACCTGTATTTTCTTGAATTTTATTTTATTATGACTCACTTTCAGTATTAATTCTGTTAAGAGAAGATCATGCTGTCATATTTGCTTGAAAAAGAAAATGGGGAGGTGAATCCACAGATCTAGGATTCATTGGTTTTGCATGTGTGTGTGGGGGGGAGTGTGTGTGTGTGAGTGTGTGTGTGCGGGAGTGTGTGTGCGTGTGTGTGTGGGAGTGTGTGTCTCCTTTGCTTCTGTGCAACTTCCTTCTTTGTTTTTTTTTTTTTTTTTTTTTTTAACTAGGACCACCATCACTCTAAGAACTGCCGTGTTGTCTTTTCAGAATCAGACAGTCCTCTCTTCTTCATCACTCCCTAGCCCCAATAAGCAGGTTTCTCCCGTTGTTCACTGTAATTTTGTCATTTCAAGAGTGAATTACGGGAGGGTGCAGAGAGGGGTGGGGAGATTCCTAGTACCTATGAAACTGTATCACATAATTAAATGTAATCAATGAATAAAAAAAGAGTGATTTATAAATGAAATCATACATCCTTTAGCATTGGGCTTTTTTGCTTCACATAATTTCTCTGAAACCTGCCCAAGCTACATGTGCCAATGATTTGTTCTCTCGTCTGTCATAGCTTGTTTAACAATTTGACCATTGGCAAATATTTGAGTATTTTACATTTTCAGGCTAATACAAACTGAACTACCTTAAACTTTTACATTTGTAAACATTTTAAACATAAATTTCTACATGAATATCAACATTCCTTTTCCTAGATAAGTGGCAAAGAGCTCAATTACTTATTTTTGTAAGTAACTGCCAAATCACTATCTCATCAGAAAATTGTGAGTTTTTTCTGTATCATCAGAGGGATTTATTGTTGTTACCGTTTAGTTATTCTGTTAGATAGCGTATCTCATTTTGTTTAATTTTTTTCCTTAGATTCTGATAATGTTGAATGTCTTTTCCTATTAGAGAAAATGTCTACAGCTCATTTTCTAATTTTTTCAAAAAAATTGAGTTTAGAGTGTTTTTATATATTCTGTCTAGTAGTTCTTTGACAGTTCCATATTTCTGAATCTATTTTTTCTTGTATTTAGCTTGTCTTTTCATCTTTGTAAGTGTGCTTTATCGAGACAGAGCTTTCAATATTTTTTGAAAAGTGTTTTAGATTGTTTATGTTTATTTGAAGTAAAGAGAGACAAGAGAGGAAGGGGGAGAGAGAGAGAGAGAAAGAGAGAGAGGGAGAGAGAGAGAAGAAAGAAGAGAGATATCTGCCCATTTAGTGTACTCCCCAGATGCCCCCAAGGGCTCGACAGGGCAAAGGCAAAGCCAGGACTGTCCAATTTGATTTGTGTCTCCCCCTTAAGCAGCAGGCACTCAGGCATTTCATGTCACCTGCTACTTCACATGGTGTAAAGTAGAACTAGAACTCAAAGCCTGTCACTCCAAAACAGAATGTGTGTCCAAAGCTTTGTCTTCAGCGCTGGGCCAAACGTTAGCTGCACTGTTTTCACGTCTAAGGTTTTATCAAGTTTGCTTTTAAGGATTGTGCTTCAGTATCAAGTGTAAGAACTTAGCCATCTGTCCTGAAGGTTCTCATTTCCCTTTTTGAAAGTTTTACAGCTTTCATGGTATATATTTAAAGTGATTTGCAAAAAACACCACCTTAGAATGAACTTGGTGAATGGTGACACACTGGGCCTGTTTTGCCACTGTATAATTCTCAAGTGTGTGTGTGAACACATCTCACACGTTCTGTCCTGGGGCATGGAGCGCTGCCGGGGTAAATGAGAAGCAGTAGATGAGAACAGAAACAGGCTTTGAATATTTGTCTAATAACTTAAATTCAGTATGTGTTTCTATGTCAATCCATTTCCGTTTTTTATTTGAATAATTGAAATAGTGAGAGGCACAAGACACATTATAACAAGAAAATGTGATGTCCTGAATTTATTTTGCTCAGAAATTTAAAATGAGTAACACTTTAGCAACAAGAAAGACATTTCAACTTGTAGAATTTTCCCTTAAAAGCATTTGAAAAGGGTTCTGCAGAGATATCTCAGAAAAATAATTTCCCTTTCACATTTTAGAGGAAATCACACAACGCCATGGTCCGTCCTTGTGGCTCTTCTCCAGCCACACTTTATCTGAACTCTTGTTCAGCCTCAGCGCTGACGAGGACATCCTCAGACTCAGGTCCACGGCAATCTGGGCCCTGAGGTTTTTATTTTGACTAGATTCTCTTTGACACAAAAAGTCACAGCACCGAATGCGGCTGTTAGCCTGCGATGGCTTGTGTTTTCTGCTTTCCACGTACCAGAAGGCAGTTCATTTCTTGGCAGTTAACCATGATCAACTTTTTCAAATCTCTCTCTGAAGCAAAAAAAAATCCCCCTTTAGATGCTACATTTGACATTTCTAGGAAGGTTTTCCATGCCTCTGGATCTGAAGTTAGGGAATACTTGCGTTTAAAACATGTCACCCTGTTAAAATGATCTTAGTGTCCTGTAGGTGGCATTCTACCATTATTTTATTTTCTTAGCCTTAGAATGTCCATGCCTTTTAGTCATCAGTTATCCTAGGTGTCCCTTTCCAGATCCAAAAATAACTGAGTAATCAAATGCTTTAAAATTGATTGTGCTGTCTTCTGAACTTCCGTAGGACTTCATCATTCTACTTTGGTTTGCATTTATGTTGACAAGTTAAAAAAGTCGCGTCAGTTATTTGCAATCATTTAATTGTTGGAGACTTAATAAAATGTATATATACATATGCACATAAAAATATTCATTTATTTTCATTGGAAAGGCAGATTTACAGAGAGAAGCAGAGACAAAGATCTTCCACCCACTGGTTCACTTTGCAAATGTCTGTAATGACTGGAGCTTAAGCAATCTGAAGCCAGGAGCTTCTTCCAGGGCTCCAACATGGGTGCAGGGTTCCAAGGACTTGGGCCATCCTCCCCTGCTTTCCCAGGATACAAGCAGGGATCTGGATGGGAAGTGGAGTAGCTGGGACAGGAACCCACACCCATAGGACATGCTGGAGCTTAGAGTGGAGGATTAGCCAATGAGCCACTGCGCTGGGCTCAATATGCATATGTATATTTTAAAGTCACCTTTGGCATTGATATACTGACTCTGCCTAATAGTCTCAATCATATGGCTAAAACATTTGGTTATAAATAATTTTATTCAGTATTATTTCTCAGCTCAGTGACATTGTATAAGCTATTAACTTTGTTTCTATATAAACTGCATTCATATAGTTTGACCTTCTATTTATGTGAAGGGAATATTTATTTGTGAATAAAGATTATAGAGGGGCATTAAACAGTGCATCCAATAATCCCTTCAGGCATAAATTGTCAGAAAAATTAAGATGAAATATATTTAGTTGGAAGACCAAGCATTTAATGTCTATTGTTAAGCCCCTTTAAATGAAAGACTTGTTTAAATTTGATGTAGTTACAGAGCAAGGGTGAGACAGAGATGATCCATTTGCTGGGTCACTTCTCCAATGGCTGCTCTAGACAGGCCTGGGCCAGGTCCAAGCTAAGAATGAGATGCCCCTTCCAGGTCTCCCAGGCTCCAAACGCTTGGACTGTCTTCCTGTGCTTTGCTCAGGCCATCGACAGAGAGCTGAGTTGGCAGTGGAGCAGGAAGGCCCTAACCTGTACAGATGTGGCACAGCTGTTTGCCAGGACCATTGACAGAGAGCTGAGTTGGCAGTGGAGCAGGAAGGCCCTAACCTGTACAGATGTGGCACAGGTGTTTGCCAGGACCACATTTACCACTGGCCCCTCAGTCCTGAAGGCAAGTTTTGATTCATAATAGCCTTTTTAAAGAAAATAAAATGGTTTTGAGTTCTATTTTAACTCTGTTAGAGAATTTCAAAGTAAGACTTCAATTTATGAGTCAGTGTGCCATCTTGAAATAAAATTTTGGCTGATGGAAAATTTAAGATTGATTTGTATTTACTGACTACAATAAATTAAGTCAGAATACATCAGAACCAGTTATATTTTCACTGTGGCTTAAGTAAAATATTAGAAATATCAGTCCGTCTAGCCTCATTCCATGAACCTGGATGCAGCGTAATCGTCATTATATTTAATCAACGCACTTCAGTGGAAGGGACACCTCTGAGACCATGAAGAGTATCAGTCACAGAAAACCAGTGGAGAAATTGGTCTTCATGGCTGTTTGATGACCTTAGTGACTGAGCCACAAAAAGATTGATCTTGAGACTGATCTGATGACTAAGTAAGGAATCCCCATCATTCAGATGCTTAGTTTTGGTTGCTTACAGTGTCTATTTATGCCCCAAACTGAAGAACTGAGGAAATAATGTACTTATATTTCAGTCTCTAAATTTATTTTTTTAAAATTATGTACTGAAAAAGATCTCTGTTAGCCACATATCTGAAAAGGAACATGTTTCTTATATTTAGTAGCTGGGCTACAAAAAGAACTGAAAAATCAACAGCAAAACCACGAATGACTCAGTCAGCATAGGAGCACTAGGCCGAGTACTTCGGCCAGCCTCTGTACTCTCACAGGTACAAGAGCAGGGAGCTGCTACAGGACAGATTGTAGATTATTATCATAATCTAATCTTAGGTTATTCTAAGAATAATCCAACAGTGAGGTCTTTTTATGTGTTTTCTTTTTCCCCTCTTCAAAACTACTTTTACACTGATGAAAGCTGTGGGCCATTTTCTTAAGTATCTGCATACATGACAGTTTTTTTCACTAACATCAGAGGATGCTCTCTCTGAAGCCTACTCTGGGTTCCCTAGGCCCACAGACCTCAGGCCAGCCCTGTCTGTACTGTGATCACTGAGACCCAGAATTTGTGACAGTTTATGCTAAATCACTTTGTTTGCTTATTATGTTCTTTGAGGTTCTTTTGGATGTATGCAAGTGGTTGGAATATTACATTATATTGAGGGGACATTAAGTAATGTAGTTGTTGAAGTCTCCCATAGAGTTTTTTTTTTTTTTTTCTCTCTCTCTCTTTGGTAGAACAATGTGACTTTACTCTTTTAAAATCCATTAAGGGTTGAAAAAGTCATTAGGATGTGAATGTAGATATCTCAGGAATTGATGTGCTACAATTGGAGCTATTACATTAATGAAAGTGAGATTATCATAGAAATGAATCATACAGCCATAAACTTGTACCACACAGTGGGATCCATTAGTATGTCAGTGCAAATGATGTGATGATATCAAAGACAGAGTTTGTCTTAATGGAGAGAAAGTATGAGCTGAATTTTTTAGAAAACTCTAAGAGGATTTCAAAGCACAAACTACACCCATATCTTGAACGTCTTTAAAATAGCTTCCATTGTAGCTGATTCCTTTGAGAAAATGCTATTTATTGTATCAGCTAATAAAGATAATTATTGTATGATTAACTTGTATCCATTGTTTAATATGTACAGAAATTATACTGATACAGAGTCACATCTTTACCTACTTCTATCTTAAGATCCTTCTGGGAAAGCCACTTACACACCTTGATAAGAAAAGTAGCTTTGGCTTAGAGATGGGAGTTTAAGTGAAAACAAAACAGTTCATCTTTTGTTTTCAGTGATTGTAATTAGGATATGATTGTAACTTCTCTTCTGCACCAAAAGATGTGAGAAAAATTTCTGAAGACGAATGTATGGCAATTTGTTATCTTCTAAGATGGCAATCGACTTGATTAGGTTGTCTGAGACCTAGGATGGAAATAAAGGATTGTTGGCCAGATTGAAAAAAACCCCCAACAAATGTGGGGTACAATTTCACTTCCATTTTGATAAATATCCCTGAGAAATGTCACCCACAGATGATTATTTGAAGTGGATTACTTCACATTGGATCAAAGAAATCTCTCAGTGCAGTCTGGAAATGATATCTTATTGTAAATTATGAACTTTTCATGTTCTGAAAAAGATTATGAGCTATGTATTTTCATATGTATGTGAATGAATAAAAGTAGCAATAAATAATCTGTTAAAGTAGATGAAAACTCAAACCCAGGCTATGACTGTATTTTATGAAAATTACAATGTTTAATAAGACACAATTGTGATTCCTAGAAATAAAAGCAGAGATTCTTGCAATCATGAATAAGGCAAGAAAAAACTCCTCTGACTCCAAAGACAATTAAGTAGATATTCTAAATAAGGCTTGAAAAGTGCTTTGTGATGGAGAGCCAGGGTACTGATGGTTTGGGCTGGTAGTTGAGGAAATTATAGGTCTACTAGTAACTTGCCTTTGTTAGGAGGCACTGACCCCTGATCCGGCCATCCTGGACTGAGTGCCACCTGAAATGCCTTGAACACATGCTTACCGTAAATCTCCTAAGATCTCACCCCTTAAGTTCCACTTAGGGACCTTCAGGTTCAAACCAATCCCCTCTACCGATCCCCGAGGCATTTAGCCCTGGAGCACCTACAGCCCCATCAGCCCATCCCTAACTCCCCTCCCCCTGCAATCCCCATGTCCACCTGGAGGCTACAAAGTTACCTCTGCCCTTTGTTCTTCTCTTCTGCTGCTGGTGGCTCTCCATCTCTTCTCTCTCTGTGTTCCTACTTTTTCCTTGCCCCACAGCTACCTCCTGTATAAAGATAAAGATGTCTCATGTGGGTGTGGCTCGAATATTGTGTCAGGAGTCTTGGGTTAGTGGCAAATTAGCTAATAGCCTTCTTCCTTTTATCTCCACTGACCTACATCACAATGCCATACACATTTAAGATGTTAACAGATAATTGCTAAATAAGTACATGAAGACCTCCTGCCTGCCCTCAAGTAGCTAACAATCCAGCAGGGAGACACTGGATGTCTTAATTATATGCTAATATAATGAGCCCCCCCTTTTTTTCTTTTTTGCTATAGAATCTTAATAGGTGTTTTGCATCAACTACTTCTAACATTTCAAACAATACTAAAAGATAATAATGATAAAGTTGCAGCTTATATTTATATGCTATATACTCTATGGTAGTTTTTGTTTTGGTTGGGCAAGGGCAAAACGAAAGAAGGAAATAAACTTTGAAATGCTTTTTCAGGAAAATGGTAGATGCTTAGCAAGGGCATGGAGATGCTGCAATGAATGGCTTGTTCAGAAACCGAAGTAGTTATTCAATAAACGAAGAATTTGTAAGACATGCTTGATGTTCAGTCTTCTTCTGAACCTCATCTGCCATTTCCAGTTTCAAATGGAGCAAATTGCAAAGATGAGTTTCCAAATGGTAGATGATTTTGCATTCTTTGAAATCTCGAAATACAAAATGTTGGCTAGCACATTGACTCAACTGGATAATCCTCCACCTCCAAATGCTGCCAGGATCCAGGATGGGCACTGGTTTGTGTCCCTGCTGCTCACTTCCCATCCAGCTCCCTTCTAATAGCTTGGCAAAGCAGCAGAGGATGGCCCACGGCCTAGGTAATGTGCACCATGCACCCAGAGAAGGAGCTCCTGGCTCCCAACTTTGGATTGGCCACTGTAGCCATTTTCGGAGTGAACCAGCAGATGGAAAAACTTTGTCTCTTTCTATGAGTCTGCCTTTCCAATAAAAATAAATATATCTTTAAAAAAGAAGAAGAAATACAAGATGTTTTTCCACAAGCAAAAAAGGGCAGTTTGTCAGACAAAAAATAATTTGTCAAGAAAGGTGGAGTTGGGTTTCACAGAAGTATCCTTTTTAAAAATATGAAAATATAATGATAAAGTAAGGGAAAAAATGAACAAGTAGGTTATTAAAGCTGAATACATGACTCTCCTTTCCTGACACACTGGGCTGCATCAGATCCAGCATGATAACAGTGTGAGAGAATTGGTTGAAGTACCCCAATGGAGAATATAATGTGAAGATTCATCTGACATAAATACGTACGAAGGTCTTAGCTGGTCGTCTTAAAGAATGTGTTGAGAATTTTATTATATACCTCTGCTGGAGGGATTGCTCATGTTCATCTCTGATTTGTGATCTACTCACACGAATGCTACTAATAATTCGCTGAAGTCATTTTTGTCTTATTTGAAAAATAGAGACACCCTGAGTGGCTGTGCGAGTGTGGCCCAGATCGCAGCCTTGTTTTGTTCTTTTTGCATTATTTCCACATAAATGCAGTGGCAGGGCAAAAGAGAGAGACTGGGGGCGATTTCAGTATCTCTTTATCTACTTTAGGAGAACAAGCCTGCAAAATGTAAAAATGAAAGAACATTTTGTAAGACCCTTATGTTTTGGCGTTTTGTAGTTTCTCCTAAGCCTGATTATTACTATTGCCACATGCACATCTTTTCTGATGTGACAGAGATGGAGTCGGGACCTTCTCTGCTCTAGACCTAATAAGCCCAAGATCATAGTAAGTGACATAATCTAGGGAGGGAGTTTGATTTAGTCTCACATTTAAAAACTCACCTATGATGGAAAATAATGACTCATGTCACACTGAAATCAGATGGAATTTTGTGTGGAGTTACTCCACTTCATAAACACAGAAACTTTCTGTAAATATGTGTGCATCCCACTGTGCTGAAATCCTGGATGCTTGACTGATTAGCATTCAAGCCTGTGCTTAGACACAGCCGAGGAATGAGTGTCCCACCTGCAGAGCAAAGTGTCTGAAGGTTGAGCTCTTATTTTATACACAATTTGCATTTCATAATAGTATGGTGACCTTGAATATTTTTATAAGTGGCTTATCTTTTCAAAATATAATCTTTTTTCATTCTACTTGGCATTTATTCTTACTGGTCCCTAACCTTTTATACAAATAGCGCCTCTGGTTGATTTTTAAGCTGTGCATTACACCTGGAGCTCAGCTCCTGTTACTCTTTGTGTCAAAACATGGAATAGTATACATAATCTTCTTGCGAAAGACTTTTGCTTTTGAAAATCAAAAACAGTTTTCCCTGACTTCATTATTTAGATGGTCACTATAAGCTCCTCAAATATTTTTGCACTTTATAAGTTTTATGAGTACATCCTATGATCAGGTGCAAACATCTCCATCATTGGACGTCATTCTAATTATTGCATTCATATCAAAGAAATATAAATATGATATATTTGTTTAAGCTTATGTTATGTAACTCCAAGAGCCTGGAGGTGGCATAGGCACCTTTATTGTCTTCCTTTATTTTCAGTTCCAGCTCCTTGTCACTTTCTTCATGAAAGTCGGCTGCGTTGAAGTACATGCTACTTCCTGCCTACATGTCTGCTAATATCTTGTTGCCTTTCCTTCAGTGGAAGTTTTGGCTCCCGGCTGTTTGTCCTTCAATGTTTTTCTCTTGACTGTCCAAGTCTTAATTTGTGGTCAATTTCATGTGGATGATCCATCTGACGTGTTGGCCTCCTACGTCATAAAACCTCTCATATCCGAAAGCCTGTTACTTGCTCAATCCCTTATCTGCAGCCATGGTCCTAGGTATCTTCAACCTTGTCACGTTACTTTATTTTTCCAATTCATTTACTCTTGTACTTCCTAATGACACAAGTCTGTCAGTGTAATCGAAGCCTCATGTCCTTTCCCCTTCTCCTTCATCCTTTCGCATCTTTACTTGGCTGCATATGCAAGATCGGACGAGTGGCTTCTGTCACAATTTTAATTTCCTGCATTTACTCAACTGACAGCATTCCTTACTTGATTCAAGCTAAATTCTTGTTCTTCTTTGGAGAAGCTGAATAATTTTTTAAAGTTAGGAGATACACTACTCTGCTGATTCTTTCTTCTGCTTCAGGTCAATGAGTACAAAATTGAACACTTGACCCCATAAAAACCTTTTAGTAATTTCCCCCTAGTAATTGCAGCTTTCCGTTATGGAGTCTAAACTGTCAGGATCCCCTTTCGCCTGAGTATCTTCCACCGCAACTCACATCCTGGTTCCGTCTGACACATCTGTAGACCTATCTTACCTGTGCTCCCAGTTTCTGCCTTTCTTCCTGCGTGGTTGAAGTGCTCCTCTGTCTGCCAGCCCCTGATTCCTATTCCCTGAGTCTTTGCCCCCACCCCCGGAACAGTCACACTACCTTTTCCTGCGTTTATTCCTATCTCTGTATCGTTGTTTCTCTGTGGTCTATGATCACTCCACAGAGCATGTGTTCATGTCAGATTAAATAAACTTCCTCCTCTCCTAAGTTTTGAAGGTTTTCTACATTCACTGAGTGCGTCTTTCTGTCTTCATTTCTTCATTGCCACCTCTCTACTCCCACAGAAGTCCAGGCTCTACATACTAGCCTGGTTCCCACTTTATAGAAACTTCTTGTGGAAACTCTCAGTGCTTCCTAATATCAGATAAAACTAACACCTCAAGGGTTCTTAGAACCCATTATTAATATTATTATGTAAATATCAGATGCTTGGTCTTAGATGGAATTCTTAAGTTCTCTTGGTATGCCTCCCCTCCCATCCCTGCAGGCATTGCTTATTTCTCTCTCTTTTTTTTACATTTTATTATTATTATTATCATTTGATGATACAGTTCCATATTCCCTTATTCCCTCCCCAATTCCCTCCCCCACCTAGTTCCTCTATATCATTACTAACATACAGTTCTTCATACACAGTCATATGTCCATCATTGTGGGCATGGACAATGGCAGAGAGTCCAGAATCCTATTGTCAAGATAGAGTAAACAGTTTCATTGTAAGTCCATCTTTGTCTGGAAGCAAAAATGCATAATACACTACATCCTCACATCTGGATGTTAGTCTCCATTTCACAGCTACTGTACATCCCCTTAAAAGAAAAGTCATAATATAAAATCAACAATAGAAAGAAAAATAGAAATTTATAATGCCATGAAGTTAAATGACATGTTACTAGATATGACAGTCTCCATTACACAGCTACTATACATCCCCTTAAATGAAGAGCCACAAAACAAAATCAACATCCGGGAGAAAAAAGAAATTAACAACACCAAGAAGTTAAATAACATGCTATTAAATGACTAACGTATAGCTGAAGAAATGAAAATCAAGAACCTTCTTGAAGAAAATGACGTCACTGCATGATCTACGAGTCATTGAATGATTTAATCAGAAGAAAGTGTTTTGAAGAGATGAAGCCAACAGAAAACAACAAAACCCATGCGATGTATTTTCTTATTCTGGGATCTCAATCAAAAGCAATAGTACTGGGCCCAGTGCAGTAGCCTAGTGGTTAAAGCCCTTGCCTTGCATGCTCCGGAATCCCATGTAGGTGCTGGATGTAATCCGGCAGCTCCACTTCCCATCCAGCTCCCTGCTTGTGACCTGGGAAAGCAGTTGAGGACAGCCCAAAGACTTGGGACCCTGCACTCATGTAGGAAACCCAGAAGAAGCTCCTGGCTGCTGGCTTCGGATCGGCTCACTTCCAGGTATTGTGGTCACTTGGGACATGAATCATCAGACTGATCTTCCTGTATCTTCCCTCCCCCTTGTGTATCTAACTTTCTAATAAAAATAAAATAAATCTTGAAAAAAAGCTGCAGCTTTCTGTAAACTGCAGCCAGGAAAATGTATTCTGAGAGAATAGACTAGTCATGGGGCCTTTAAAAGGAACAGTATTTTATACTTTTATCATTTGAAAATCATGAGTAATCATTGTTTGAGTAAAACCAATAAAGGACTTATATTTGATGTAAATGTGCATGAATTTTTTTCCCGGGGGATTTTAAAAAAATTCAGCCTACCACTGTGTGATTTGCAACGTATCTGAAAATAAATTGCTATTCTCTCTTCTCATTTCTCTATTATTATGATGTCACTCCCTCTGATTTCTCTGCCCCAGTAGGTCATACAGTGATCTGATCTGTTAGAAAACCCTCCAACTGGTGGTCACACTTGGTTACCCCTTTGTCGTGAGATCTATATCCAGATAATCAAATGCTCTCGTGTCTGCTTAAACTATAAGTTGCGCTATTCTTTCATGACCATCGTCTCCATTCAGGCCAGGATTATTCATTGCCCAGACGCCTGTACAATTTTATAAATGTGACTCCACCCTTCTGGTCTTAACCCCCAATAGTCTGCAATTACCGAGGGCAGTGATATCCATAGAAGACATAAATGAAACCACTTCTCTTCCCTGATGAGAGCCTTTGGACGACTCAGAAGCTCTTGGATCGGAGAAGAAATACAGCGGCAACAAGATTTTATGGATATTGAAGGATCTCCTTATGTTGCCTGTCAAATTCATGAATCTGAGCATCACAGTTCCCTTACAAATAGGAGTTTATCATGGCGAGAATGTGATTTTGTTAGCAGGTGGCGCACGAGTCAGTGAGTGTTCCTTCCCTAGGGATCTCGAGCAGAATAGGATTTAGCGCAATGAATGGGTCTTTGGTGACTGCTGTGAAGGACAAGCAGGAGGTGGCAGAGTAGGAGGTGTGAAATTTCAGATGTGTTCCAGAAAAACATGAGCTTTAAGCTATCCTTTGTACAGGAATCACAGGGAATCTGTTTCACAGGACCATCAGTTCCCAACTATGTCCAGGGGTCACTGTCAAATGGGAACTTAAAGAAACACCTGGAGACTCCTGCGAATCCTCTTACCTGCCGGAGCCACATATTCACTCACCGCTTCTCTGCAGACTAACGGGGCAGCTTCTCCCCCAGCTTCAAATGACACAGTAATTTACTTCACTAGAAAAATGGAAATCCCATGTAGACTGTGACACAGGGAATCTGAGGATGTTATGCCCCAGGCCTCTGGCTCCTGGCTTTTAGAGCTGAACCTGGAAGGAGGGGAGAGAAAACCCCGTGGCTAAAGCCGTGTCCAGGAAAAGCTGCCTGAATACTACACTTCCTGCCCTGAAGAACATTGGTAACCAGGCCCCGCAAAGGATATCATCCTCTTCTTTAGAAAAATCTTGGTTAAAAGACTCTCAAACTCATGTCTGGTTTAGACTCAGTTTCTTCTACACATCCCATTTCCCCTTCACGTTGCAAAAAATGATAGAAATTATTTTATGAGGAAAGGTGAAAGGGTTAAAAAACCAAATGGAATTTCCATTGATTTTGGAAGATGCCTGCGCTTTGAGGATTTAAAAAGGACCAAAAAAAAAAAAAATGCTATCTCTCTCCACAACAGCAGTTTCAAACCTAGGTTGAGGAGACAAGATTAAAGCCCAAAGAACCAACTGGGAACAAGCTTGCTGTGTGATGATAACATGCTTGGTTTTGAAGTTTGTCTTACAAGGAAGAAAAGATTGGCTTGTTTGGAATAATAGAAGGAGGGCTGCTGTCTGCACCCTGAAGGGGAGCAGGGCTGAACAGGTGAAGAGTGTGTTGGAGAAGGACAGGGATATAAACAAAAGGTGGGAGGAGCACACAGCAGATTAGTGCAAGATCTTACAAGCACGGTCTCTCTCTCTAAACGTGTCCCTGCTAGATCATTCTCCACATTAATTGCTGCTGGTTCTCCTTCCCCCCGACCCTCCAACTTGACACATGAAGTTCCTCATTATTTCAGTTGAACTCCTGTTAGATTTCTCCCCTTGCTTTTCCTCTTTGGAATAGCACGTCAAAAAGTAACTGAAAGCGGGCCCAGTGCGGTGGCCTAGCGGCTAAAGTCCTCGCCTTGAACGTGCCCGTATGGACGCCGGTTCTAATCTCAGCAGCCCCGCTTCCCATCCAACTCCCTGCTTGTGGCCTGGGAAAGCAGTCGAGGATGACCCAAAGCCTTGGGACCCTGCACCCGCGTGGGAGAGCTGGAAGAAGTTCCTGGCTCCCGGCTTCGAATTGGCAGAGCTCCAGCCATTGCGGTCACTTGGGGAGCATGAGTTGCGTTTTATAGGCACTGCAGATAAGTGATGCCCAGAAATGATAAATGACTTTCTAAAACTCATGTGGATGGCAAAAAATGAAGTAGGGTTTTAAACTAGAATCCACCCTGAAGGGCTCTCTGTATATCACCTTAGCTCCTTAACTGACATCAGGGAAACAATGTTGTAAGTCGTCATTTGAGGTTATCGCTTATTCACTGGTTTCTCACTACAAGACTTAGGTCAGTTTTTTTGGGGGGTTCTACTTCCAGTTGTTTTTTGGTCTGCTAGAATCATGGGTCCATGGAGAGAGCCAATATAGCGCTCGCCTGTCCCGCTAGTTGGGATGGCACTCAAAGCATGGCTGGCAAATTTCTCTGCCAAACATTTTCCAGCGGAAAGGTGCTGCTGCTAACGGCTGTTGAACTCCGTCCTTGTGAATGCTCTCTGCACGCCTTTTTCTTCCATTCTCTGTCTCCAGAGCTGGGTAATCTGTGAGCTGCTGTATTCTTTCCTAGGCAGCCTGCTTACAAAGGCAGTCATAGAGCAGCTGCCAAAATGTGCCATGTTCCGTGGTCTCTGTTCTGACTGTATGTTGTCATTAAAAGAGTACAATAGGTAAAAGTGACTTAATTGCATATAATAAATAATACAATAATAAAAAACCTTAAGTAAGGTTTGTTTTAAATAGACTGCCCCATAAACTGGCAATAATCTTGACTTATGCCACTCTTACTTAAAAAAAAAATGCTATTTATTTGTAGAGTTAGAGTGAGAGAAGAAAGACAGAAATGGATATCTCCCTTCTGCTGGTTTCCTCACCAAATGCCCACGACATCAGGGCTGGGTTAGGCAGAAGCCAAGAGCCAGGAACTCTGGGTGGCAGGGACCCACGTCAGCTTTCCTCTGCTGCCTGTCACGGTGCCTGATAGAGGAAGCTAGAAATGATGGGCGGACAGGACTGCAATCAGGCATTCCAGTGTGGGATGCTAACACTGCAAGTAGCTCTTTTCTAAGATTTATTTCTCTTGAAAGTCAGAGTTACAGAGAAAGAGAGAGAGAGAGAGAGAGAGAGAGAGAGAGAGAGAGAGAGAGAGAGAGAGAGAATTAATCGCCTGTCGGGTTCATTCCCCAGATGGCTGCAGTGTTCAGGACTGAAGCCAGGGATACATTTAGTCTAGACTTTTTACGTAGGCAGCAGGGAGCAAGTGTCCACGTGACATCCCGGTTTCTTCTCAAATGCTCACCTGACACTCTGCTTATTTTCTGAAATTTGAATGAACAAGACAAGTTAGGTCTTTTTTTAAAATATATTCATGAATATCCAACACACATATTCACAGTATTTACTAACACTCAGATGTTTAAAAAGCAGTGTCTTCCTTCCCTTCTTGATTACCAATTCAATAATTTCAGAAATCACGATTGTCTTTTTCAGAACTCTTACTGCCAGTATCACAGTTCATGGCATGGAGCACTCCATCAAAGAATGAAAAGTGCAACTTCTGAATGAGTGATTAAATGGTGAAAGTCTGAATTTTTTTGTATTATCTCACACACACACACACACACACACACACACACAAATCATCACCCATAGCCTCAAACTTTCCTGAATGTCTGAATAGCCTAGGCCTTTTGTTAAAATGCAGAGCCAGCGATAGGTCTGGGACTGAAGTGCTGCTGCTTGTCTCTTAAATTCCTGCTTAGGGCCAGGCTGCAGCTCCCCATAGTTTGAGAAACAGTTGTTAGGACAACTGACACTTCAGCCATTATATTCATGATGCCACTTCTCCGATTTTATTAACTGGCCAGATGGCCCGACTGGGCTTCCATCAGCCATTCATATACCATTGTGAGCCCACTAAATCTCTGGGACTCTTGTCCTGGCACACACAGCATGGCTCTTGCCTCAGGAGGCAACTGGATTGCGAGTTATTGCCTTCCATTTAGGGAAACCGTCCTTGTGACTTTTGATTTAGTGTTCATATTTGAAATCCCCATTTCTTTGTGTCATTCTCTTAAACAGTACATCTCACCTGTCAGTTGATATTCGGGTCTTTTCTGCCAAATTCTTTGAAGGACTCTCCAAAATAAATTTGGTGTGTTAGAAATAGCCTGTGTTTAAAGTAAGATGACTCTTAATATACCCCTAAAAGTCCAGTCAGATATTAGAATAACACAAAACCCAACAGGCATGATCAATATGCCACGTTTCTTCATATTTATGATATACATATAGTATACTTACATATGCTTTTCTGCACAGTGGGTGAAAACAATCAGCTTCATGGGGGTTGTTGTGAGGAACAAATGAGATCGTGTATGTAAGTATCAGGTGTGGGTGAGGAGTTAATAGAGCTTTAAGAATGTTTTAATCTTAGATAATGTTCAATTTCATTTTGCTTACTCGACTATTTGCAGTGTCAGATATACAGAGAGGAAGATCTCTCATCTGCTGATTCACTCCCCCAGTGGCCACAATGGCTGGAGCTGAGCTGAGCTGAGCTGAAGCCAGGAGCCAGGAGCCAGGAGCATTTTTTGGGTCTCCCATGTGGGTGCATGTCCCAAGACTTTGGGCCGTCCTCTACTGTTTTTCCAGGCCACAAGCAGGGAGCTGGATGGGAAGCGACGCCATTGGGACATGAACAGTGATCGTGTTGCTTACAAGGCAAGGACTTTAGCCACTAGGCTACTGTACCAGGCCCCATCTTCACTCTTAATTAGGCTTTTATTGACCACTTTTTACTTTATTTTTGATATAACAAAAATGACTTACATCATTAAATTCCAATCAGACTTTTTCTTAACTTCACAAAGTTTATAAAAAATGAATTGGTTATTTTCTTTTCCCAAAATGAACTGGTTATTTACTGAACATCTTCTGGGTTCTATCAACCTTCTTTTCACAACTGTCTTATCTTAAGATCTTCTTTTTTCTCTTTGATTTATACTTTAAGAATTTCTATCTCGCTCTTAACTTTCCTTATTTCATGTAAGATCATAGTTTTCTACTACGATGTGGCTCTCCTTTACTGCTGCCTTTTTTCACTATCTGTTGGCACACTTAAGAGAAATTCTCCCTTGGTTTGGTACAATTTCGTGGAGTTGGATAGAAATATAGCAACGCCTTCCTTCACGTGTTTAATCAGATAGGCTTGCCTGTCCTTACAGGATTCGGTGGCTGTGCGGGGATGGGATGGGCGAGGGTACCTTGCTCCGTTGCTGGAGGGCTTTCTCTACCATTAAAACAAAGTTTGCAATGGGTGGCCTTGGTGTAGCCATGTTCTCAGATCTCAGATCTGTGTTCTTGGCAAGTTTTGTATCCAGCAATCCTACAGTGTTCTTGCCTTCTTCAACTTAGAATCTGTTATCGGCAGACTTTTCAAACCCCAATCAGAGTGCAGATCTGTGTTTTTAGAAGGGACGGTGTGCCAAGTAGTTACGAAAAGTAGACACAGGCAGCTTCAGAGATTTCTTCTTTGTCTAGCAGCCTATGGTGCCTTTTCTGGTTCCACTCAGATCCACTCAGATGTATTTGCTAACTATTCCACACGGGATGTTGGTCTTTTTTTTTTTTCTATGTATTTGATAGAACTAAAGTAAAATAAAGTTTGGGGGCTTCTCACTAGCAACAACATTCTCTATATCCTTCCTTTAGTATTTCAGCAAAACCACTAACTCTGTGCAAATCTGACCTCTCTTGCTCATATTCTGGAAAGTGTGTATGCTATGCTAGAAGTTTTTTCAAGCTTTTAGAGAGGATTTAGGAAATGATCAGTTGAATAGAACCACCTGGGAACTTTGCACAAATACCAGGGCGTACTCCATTCTTCTAAGATTCAGTTGGTCTAGGATAGGGCCTGGCATCAACATTTTACAAAATCTCCCTGGTGTATAGCAGACTAGAATGCATTCCTGGGTGGTAACTCTGGCAGGTCAGTCTCAACTTTGGTTTTCACTTCAGCTGATGGGTCATTTACCTTGACAGAGTCTGCAAGACAGACCAGGGCTACAGAAAGCCATTCCTTTCACACAGATACAGCGTTTTCCTCATAGACATGCAAGAAGTATATCGCGTCTCCAGAGTAGAGTTCTGCAAGATCGCCTCAATCTTTCCTCTTGTGCAGTATAATACATGTATCTTTTCATCTTTAGTCAAAGATTTTTCCATTTGCTTTTAGTGATGTGAAATTAAATCGAGACTAAGTAAGGTGATCAGTTCAGCAGGGGATACAAATTTGCCATTCCAGGTAAAGCTTTATTTGCTTTAAAATGTGTTACCACTTCTATGTTCTATTTTGTGCAATGTATATGGGTACAGATGAACTTGAGAAAAACTATTTTCACCAAATGAGATAGCTAGTTGGCGATGGGGCAATTGGACAATGTGTTGATTACACAAGGAATCAAATACATTATTTGCCTTGACTTACTAGTTTCACAAATCTTGAGATTAGCTGCTGGTTTATCATCATCAGTAGATTTTTTTAAAGGTTTATTTTTATTCAAAAGTCATATTTACAGAGTGAAGAAGAGACACAGAGAAAGATCTTTTGTCCACTGGTTCACTCCCCGAGTAGCCTCAATGGCCAGAGCTGAGCCAGTACAAAACCAGGAGCTTCCTTTGGGTTTCCCATGAGGGTGCAGAATCCAAAGGCTTTGGATCATCCTCGACTGCTTTCCCAGGCCAGAAGTAGGGAGCTGGTTGGGAAGCAGGGCTGCTAGGATTAGAACCAGCGCCCATATGGGATCTCAGTGCGTTCAAGGCGAGGATTTTAGCCACTAGACTGTTGTGTTGGGCAATATCAATAGATTCTTAATGTACGCTAAAACCAGAGTTCATTTGGCCCATTTTTGAGATTCCCCAGAGGAAGCACTGTGCATAATTTACAGTCAATACAAAGAGGAAAGGTGATTAGGTAAGGAGTTGCTCGTTGTTTTAATAGTGTCCTTTTGTAAGGATAATAAAAATACAAAGCTGCCAATCTTCCACAAAAGACCCAGGAATAAACGTGGTACTGAACAGTGTTGCCTTTAAGAAAATGTCAAGAATTATGTCCATTTAAAAGTTGGCATAAAACATTGTGTTAGAATCGATTTCTTCCAAAACTATATAAAAAAAAAACAAACAAAAATAGGTGACAGAAACCCCGATCAAAAGGAAACTTATCAGAAAACAAAGCAGTTGTAGATCACAGGCAACAAATCAGCAGCGCGGGCTTTGTTGAGTTTTTGCTGCTGAGAGGAGATAAGATTGACTGCGCAGTGTTGTGTGACCTTCCTTAGAGGACAGTGAGAACCTGAGGAGAATGTGACAAGCAGTGATTGGTGGAGGGAGCGGGGAAAGTAGAAAGTCGGAGAGTTCCACACAAAAAGGGGTGGGAGGAGAGGTCAGTGAGAAAACTGCAAACCTAGAGAATTAGCAGATGGTGCCAAGTGTGAACCAAGGCACTTGGTCACATTTCATGTTGTTTGTACCTTAAGGAGAAGTGGGGAGTGTCTTCCCTCCTTCTTATGCAAAACATTTCTTGCTTTGCTAATGTTTGATGTAAAAATAACTAAGGTGGAGTTACTTGGTTAACACCTGAGCATTTTATGCTTTTTTTTTTTAAAGAAAATATGGGAGTCTTCAACAAACTTATCCTGCTTGTTGAAATGGTCAAGAATCTTGTGAATTAAGTTAAATAAAGCACAGTGGTCAAGTGTGGTTTTCCAGTTGGTTGATAATAATGAATGTTTGAGAAATAAAATGGAGAATTGTCAAGTGCTTTTAAAATGCTGTCTTCTTAAGAACTCTATTTCCAGAATGTATTCTTTGTTTTCGATATTGAAATTACAAAATGGGAGATTTGGGACAATTAGGATGACACTTGAAACTCCAGTGTCCTAAGAAAGAGTGCTGGATTCAGTTCTGGTCCCTCTGTCTCCCCTCTGGCCTTTTGCTAATCTGTATCCTTGGAGGCAGCAGGTGAGTGCTGGAGTCACTGGCCCCCCGCATTGGAAACCTGGAATAAGTTGTTGGTCCCTTGCTTCAGCCTGTCCCAGCTGTGGCTGTTGCATGCATTTGGGACATACAGAAGATCTCTGTATGACCCTTTCTCTCTGTCTCCTTGTTTATATCTTGGTATCTATATTTTTCTCTCTCTCTGACTTTCCAGTGAATAAAGAAAGAAGTGAAAAATTTCAAAGTAGAATTTAATGCGGCTATAGGGCCTTCTCTTGTTGATCTCTCTCCTCTGGAGGCGCGAATAACATCTGCATTCTAAAATTGCAGTTCCAAGAAGCAAGAGAATCGTAAATGCACATGAACTAAATCAATATTTTAATTTTCAAATACATTATAAATGTCTGGGAAATATATGTTTAGGGAAATCATTTTCAAGACATATTTTTAATACAGTCTCAAAGATATATATCAGTGTTGTCACATAAACTGTTACATGGAAAATGGATGGTAGAAACAAGCCCAGACACTTCTTCCCGTTAACTATAGTAGAGAAATAGAAAGTTTCTGAGGGTCTTTACTTACGTGACTTAGTGAAAATGCTGAGAAGTGCTATAGCAGAGTGGATAATGGCATGAGCCTGGGGAGTTGATGGACTAACTGGGGGGCCAAATTACAGCTCAGCTACTGAATTCTAGGACCTTTGCCATTGCTGTTTGGCTGCATGCAAAGTAGCCTTTATATTTGCCTTTGAATTGTAATCCCAACTTTTATGCAAATTAAATGAGCTAATGCAAGTAATGTAGTTAGCACAGTGTTGGCTTATGGCAGCTCTTAAATTGTTATTATTTTAGTATCAGTCTCTTGAATCACAGGATTGAGTGACACTTCTTGGAAGACAACAATATAAACTTGTAAAGAAGCCTTATTCTATTTTTTTTTTGCCAACATATTTTTGGTTTTTCTCCAAGTTTTTATTAAATAATGTCCAATTGCTTTGGCTGCCATTTTAAGCACTCCACAGTGCACACTGCCTGCTTCTCTAGTCTCCAATCCATGATACTCTTAGCTGCCTCCATGTATGCCAGTACCTTGCTGTTTCAGTAAGGATGTCTCACATTTGATAAACACAGTCACTTTTTCTACTAAGTGTTTTGCTAATGGTGTGCTTCTTGAAGTTCTGTGTCTGGGCCACCATTGTGCAAAGCAGGTAAAACCAATGCCTGCAGCTTCCTACAAATGGCCCAAATACTTGGATCCCTGAGACCTGTATGCAGTTGTAGGCTCATTGCATCTTCCTGATGCAGCCCTGGCTGGTGCAGTCATCTGGGGAGTGAACCAGAGAGTAGTGGGTTGGTCAGTCTCTCTCTGCTCTCTCTCTTACTGTAAAACTTTGACTTTCAAACAAATAAGTAGAGCTAGATGACATTTAACATGTTTGTTGATATTTTAATAAAGGAGCTCTTAGAATTTTATACTTCTCGTTAGTTCCTATTTTATTTATTTCTGCTGCAATTTTTACTATTTCCAAGATGTTGGGATTTTGTTTTTTCTGGTTATTCTTGACCCTTGCGCTGCACAGTAGGTTAATTTAGTTGATACCTTGATGTCGGTTTTGAAGTGGGAGCTTATTGCTATTCCTTCTCTTGGAACTGCACTTGCCTGTAAATTTTGATGTTTCCAGTTGCTTTAGTTTCAAGCCATTTCGTTCAGTCTCTATGGATTTGTGTAATTTTGAAAATTTATCCTTACTATTGAGTTCTGATTTAATTTCATGATGGTAAAAAAAGACACATGATACATCTTTTTGCAATTTGTTGAGGCTTGTTCTGTATCTTAAGGTATGATCTATTCATGAGAACGGTCCGTGCACTGCAAAAGGACTTTTCTATTCTGTACCTATTAGATTAACCGTTCTGTGTAATCTGTCCGAGCCATTTGGTCTGTAGTGTAGTTTAATTTTAATGTTCTCAGCTGATTTTTTGTCTGACTAGTTTGTTCACTGATGAAAGTGGTATCGGAGGCTGTATGTATCCCTTTAGGGCTAATAATGTTTGCAATTATATAATTGGACACTCTGGAATTAGGTGCCTATACATTAAGATTTGACCTGGTGTTCAACATGTTAATTCTCCACCTTTAAGTGTTGGCGTCACAAATGGCCCCCAGTTCTACTGCTGGCTGCTCCACTGCTGATCCAGCTCACTGCTTGTGGCCTGGGAGAATGGAAGAGAATGGCTCAGGACTTTGGGCACCTGCACCCATACTGGAGACCTGGAAGAGGTTCCTGGCTCCTGTCTTTGGATCAGTTAAGCTCTGCCGTTGTGATCACTTTGGGAGTGAACCAGCAGATGAAGAGCTTTCTCTCTTTCTCTCTTCTTTTCAAGAAAGAAAAAATATTAAAAAAAAAAAAAGAGACTTGTCATATCTTCTTGTTGAATTCATCCCTTGATTGATATATAGTAACCATCTTTGCCAATTTTTACACATTTTGTTTTTTTATCTCTTCTGTCTAACACTGCATGGGTACTAGCACTAACGTTTGGTTCTCTTTGGACAGAATGACTTTTTCCATCCTTTTACTTTGAGTTTCTGTGTGTCTTTACTGGGAGAGTGAGTTTTGTGTAGGAAACATACCATTTGGCCTTAAAACAAACAAACAAATAAACAAACCAGCTAGCCAGCCTGTACGTTTAATTGGGGAACCTATTCTATTTACATTTGAAGTTATTAGTCAGGAGTAATGTCTTGGTCCTATCTTTTTAAATTTAACTTTCATCCAATTCTGTTGAATACTTCTTGTTCTCTCAGTGAGAGCTTTTATACTTTCACATATTTTCATGATGATAATTGACTTTGGCTTATTTTTTAAAGATGCTTTTGTGGTGATGGATTCTTTATTTTTTCCCTTGTCTGAGAAACTGTTTCTCTAATATGGAAATAATAGTCTTACTCACCTTCCTGTAGCCCTTGAACATTTTTACCCTAATTAACTATGTAAAGATTATCAAAAATATAATAATAAAAAAACTGTTTCTCCATCATGCATTAGAGAGAATTTTAATGGTTAAATATTCTTGGCTGGTAGTAATTTTCTTTCAGAGTTTAAAATATATAATACAATTCTCTCATGACTTGTAACTGTTCTGGTGAAACGTTAATTTTAATCTGAAGAGAATTCCTTTAAAAGTGAGCTGGCATGTTTATCTCACAAACACTAGAATGATTTCTTTGTTGTCTTTTTAGAATCTGACTGTGGTATGTCCTTGTGATAGTCTTTTCTGGTCATATCCAGTTGGAGTCCTCCAGGCCTCCCGTACTTAGATCCGTCTTCACAATGGGGATGTTTTCAGGTATTATTTCATTATGTGGATATTAATTTGCCTAGTGGTGTTCCAGTGATCACAGAGACTGCAATTATTCTATTATTTTTTTTTCTGTTTTTTTTTTTTTTTTTTTTTTTTTTTTTGTCTAATAGTCCAGAAGACCTGTGCATTTGAATTGTACTAGTGCCTATTTGGTAACACCGATGGTAACTAATCATGACTTGTTAAAGGAGTTTTTAAAAATGAACGACATTACAAATTCAATTAGAATAGTTCTGGTACATTCTGTGAAGATTCTACATCTCACCGTGGAGACTTTAATTTAGAAACAGAAACTTGGAGTTCACTTTTATTGATAGACCTAAAAGTTGGACATTTTCTAAATCTGTACTGATTAGGAGAGCCAATCTTGATCTTTCAGATTATAAAGCTATTTATTTGGCTGTAGAGGATGTTTATTGCTAGGATTATCCAATAATTGGCCTGTTTTTCCGTTTCTGTGGTTTATTGCGATTGTTGATTATACTTCCTCGGATTTCTGATGTACTATCTCAGCCAGATAACAAATTCTCTCACCTGAAAAATGCATCCTAGCGTCAGTGATCAGATTGTGCTGTAGCTGCAAAATACCCTTCTTCCTTCACCATGAACCCGCGACCCTGCCGCAGCCAAAGCGGGGCTGCGTTTTGGTTTTGCTGGGTTGCTCTGGTGACCCTGCCACAGCCAAAGCGGGGCTGCGTTTTGGTTTTGCTGGGTTGCTCTGTGGGCCGTGCTTCCTCTAAACCCAGAGAGCTGCTGCTGCAGGGTAACAAAGGCGATGGTGAAAGTACCTCATGTGTGTTCAGTGCTTGTTTGTTTTCCCTTTAGAAAACATGTGTAATATCTGGTATAATAAAGATAAAAACAGAAAAATGAGCTCTTGTATCATTGTTTAATTTTTGTCTTAAGTATGGGCAGCGTTCATAATCAGACGATATGAAGTATAGCTCTGTGAGGAAGGGACGCTTCCTTGAGTACTTTTACTGAGGGGTAGATTCATTAATTTTTAAACATTTACTTATTTAAAAGGTGGTTAAGAGAGCGAGATTGAGAGAGAGAGAGAGATTGATCTTCCGTTTACTGGTTCACTCCCCACATGACTGCAATGGCCAGAGGACTAGAAGAAGTGAAAGCAAGATTCACCCAGGTCTCCCCAGGTGTGACAGGGGCCCACGTTCTTGGCTGCTTCCGTGTTTATCCACGTGCTTTAACAGGAGCTGCACTGGAACTGAAGCAGCTGGAACTTAAACCAGTGTTCGTATCTGAATGTATTGTACCATACCATAACATTGGCCCAAGATTCAGTAATTTTCTATTTATGTGACTGTTAGTATTAACTTACTTTGTATTTTTGTTTGTTCAGGAATGCCCTTTATTTGCACAGAAATCTCACATGACTTTTTCAACCTTTGTGTTGCTGTGATGTTACAATTGAAATAAAGTAAAAGATAGAATGGAAATAAATTACCAAAAAAAAAAAGTTTTAAAAATGACTTAACAGAAGATTCATGTGAAAAGAATCAAGAATTTAAATTGAACAATTATGAAAACAAATGGGCTAATCATGTTAAAATGTTATTGGCCCAAATTGTGTATTAGAAAAAATTGTTAGTCATGAAGAGACTTACAAAGCACTCACCTGTACAAAGAACTACAACGTATTGAAGACCCGTGAAGAAGCAAGGTGATGAGGAATTATAACTGGAGCAGACTTACAATGGCTGTAGATATAGGTAACTGATTTACGACATATTTGGAACAATGAAAGGAATGTGAAAAACAATAGAAATCAGAGGGGCAGAAAAGATAAGAGCACATTTAAGGGAGGAATCTTGCAATTAACTAAAGATGGAAGTGACAGCAAGAAAGCATTATGGGACTGAACAACTGAAGGATTCTAGATAGATCAGAGATAAAGTGTCTTCTAAAACTGGAGGAAGAAAACAGCTTATATGGGAGCATTTTTATTTTCTTGATGTGCTGGAGTATTTGCTTCTTGAGAAATATGTGGGTTAAATTCTTTGGAGAAAAGCAAGGCACTAAAGCTGTCAGGTTGTTATTTGGAAGTCAGCGCTCAAACAATCTGAGCTAGAAAGGAAGATCCAAGAAGGAGACTTTTGCCCTTCGTGAACTATTTCGTCCATGGCTTTTGTTTAGAGAACCTGGCAACCTGCATCATTGGTTTGTTTGGGATATATTTCAGTTGCAGTTTTGTCTGAAATCTCAACTGAAGGCACTTCCAGGGCTTGAGAGGAAGAACAAGTGCCATAAAGACTGTGAGGGGATGTCCAGCTAAGTGGTTTACACATCCACATCCCATGTTAGGGTGCTGGGTTGGATTCCTGGCTCCCGTCCTTACTCCAGATACTTGCTAATGCCGACCCTGGACCCTAAAGTGATGGTCGTAGTAATTGTGTCCGTGCCACCCATATGGGGCACCTAGTTTAGGTTTACAGTTCCTGGATCTGGCTTTGACCTAGCCTGCCCCTGTTGTGGGAGTTTGGAAAATGAATTCAGTGTGCGTGTGTGTGTGTGTGTTTTCTTCTTTCTGTATTTAAAATATTTTTCTTTAAATTAAAAGATTATGTGATGAATGTCTTTTAAAACCTCAAAAGCTTACTACTTCCATCTGAAAAAGGTTATTGCTTCCATCTAAATAATTTGTGCATGTCCTTTCTTCTCAAGGAAGTTCATTTACTTGAGGAATATCAATGTGAAAGCTTACATAAGGCTAAATCCCATTAAAATATTTTTAAAAAGCTAAATCTACAGTGTTTACACTGGATTTAACTCTGTGATGTATTTAAACTAAAGGCTTCTGCCAAGTGTTTTTGCTACCATATGCACACCTATTAATTAACGCCTTGTAAATGTCTCCAGTGTTCTCAGAGGCTTGCTAAAGTTTGTAGTTGAAGCATCTCTTTTGCTACAAATCCTGTTTCTCTTTATTTCAAATGCGTATCTGTTAGAGACCCAATAAATGGCAAACCTTCCTCTGAGCCAAGTTTGTAATGCCTTGAGAGATAGATATGGGAATTGGGCTTATAAGGATGACTACGCCAACTTTCATAGTGATGAAACTGATACTAATGATCGTAGCTTGTTAGGAGAGCCACATGGGGTGAATCCTTCCTTCTTAAACACACAAGCTTACCCATCCAGCCAGCTGCAATCAGTGCTGACCGTGACAAGCCTCATCACTTTGAAGAAGCTGAGCCAGAGATTTTGAGCATGGGAAAGAACAAGTGTTCCATCCAGGTTGGTATATCCCAAGAGAGGGAGGAAGGACTCACTCCTTCTCCCCAGCACTTCTTTTTCAAATCACCCTACTACTGATGGGAAGGGAGTGAGGACAGTCATGTTGCTCAAATATGGGAATTGGAAGGATGGGGAACACAGATTCACCCTGATAATAGAGATCTATGCTGTAGTAGTGTTTCATATTTAGAAAAATACAATGTTATCATCAGATGTTAGACAACTCTGTAAAG
Source organism: Ochotona princeps (assembly GCF_030435755.1). NCBI lineage: Eukaryota > Metazoa > Chordata > Mammalia > Lagomorpha > Ochotonidae > Ochotona > Ochotona princeps. The sequence goes on along the minus strand of NC_080863.1, from coordinate 2,942,757 downwards.
AATTCTAGTGAACAAAACTGACTGGAAGCTAATAATTTCTATTTTCAAAATCCACTTTCTGAGGCCAGTGAGGTGGAATATCAGGCCAATCCCCTGCCTGTGACCGCAGCATCTCATACTGGGGCTGGTTTGTGTCCTGGCTGTTCCACTTCTGATCCAGCTTTCTCCGGACGGACGGCCTGGAAAAGTAGCAGAGGATGGCCCAAATCCTTGGGTCTCGGAATCCTTGTAGGAGACCAGGAGTAAGATCTTTGCTTCCATCGTCAGACCAGCCCAGATCCGGTCACAACAATCATTTGGGGAGTGAACCAGTGGATGCAAGGTTTCTTTCTGTGTGTGATTCTGACTTGCAATAATAATAAATATATATCTTTATTAAAGAACCCATTTCCGCTCCAGTTTCTCTGTTTCAATAGAAACACATGGAGAATATTAAGAGATCATTTTAAGGTCAGAAAGACCTTCTCAGGCACATTAAATCCATTGCAACTGGCATTTGTGCCACATTATCTTTTGATTTGCTTGATTTATCAATTTTATAAGCTAAAAATTTATTTGATGTGAATTTAGGGATGCTGATCTTTTTTACCTTGTCCTTCCTATTGTTAGTATAACATTTTTAGCTGGTAAGCTTGTGCTCTGAAATCTGATCGAGTTTACTATCCAGCTAAAGAACCCTGAGCCAAAGTAAATTTTTCTTTTTTTAAAATTAGCTTCTTTTGGGTACGTGACTATAGTAACAATAATCTGACCAGTATAGTAGGTATGATGTACTTTACTAGATTGTTCCAAGATGTTTACATTTGCAGCAGATTAAAAAAAAACTTCATTAGGGAAGGAATGATAATCGTGATTGATATTGACATAAACTCACCTTGTGTATCCAACTGAAAGAGCTGTATTTGTAAGATGCCTCCCGGTGGAGCCCCACATTCAGTACCTGCCCAATGCACATCCTATCTAGAGGGACACATTGTACTGCCCTTAGACCTTAGGGCCAGAACAGCTGAGACACTGAAAGCTGTTCAACCTAGTTTTGCTGCTGCTTTGCTATCCTTTGTTGCATACGTTACCAAGTTTCTCCCTGCTTCGGTTTCTTTATCTGGAAAAAGATAATAGCATTACCTTTTTAAAGGTGGAAACTAACAGCAAAGCTGTGTATACTGTCAATACAAAACTCTTATTCCGGTTCCAGGATATGGACATTGTTCATCTACTCCTTCACTTTTCCTAAATAATTCCTCAGCTTGTAATTAACACTATCTTCATAAATACTTTAAAAATTATTTATTTTTATGAGGAAAGCAAATAGAGATAGAGAGAGATAGAGAGATAGAGAGAGAGAGAGAGAGAGAGAGAGAGAAAGGGAGATTACCTAGTAACATCAGTGGAGGAAGAGTGTAGCTATTCATGTTAAGAATAAGAACTTGAAAAAAATTACTTAAGGTGTCACTTTGTAGACTCCAAAGAATAATATTGGGTTTATGCCAAAACAGTTGAAATATTCCTGTTTTGGAAACCAAGATTTCCTAATATTCATGTGAAGGACTGATAATCCTGATCACAGTTGCAGCTGCCATAATGAAATAGATTTAGAGTCTGGGGTGACGTTTGCAGAGCTAGCAATAATCACCAAAATGATTTTAGCTGAAGGCAAAATATGATCCTAATATTAACAGTCTTAGAATAATGCAGCCAATATGATTTCGTGTTTTTAACAGTCTACAAGGAAGTAACAATGTATTTTAATTTCAAAATTTCAATCTGATATGCTATGCACTTTGATGTTACAATATATTGCTGTGAATAGCAACGTCAGTTTGAGTTCCAATGAAATTTGAGATTAGATAGGAATAGTTCAACAGCAATTATTTTAGCATTCATATTCTCATCAGAGCCAGCACTGTGGTTCAGTGAGCCGAGCTGCAGCCTGCATGTGCTGTCATCCATTTCATCGCAGAGTCCCCGTGTGAGTGGCAGGCGCTCCCGGCTAATGTGCCTGGGGAAGCAGGGAGATAGCCTCTGTGCTCTAGCCCCTGCTGCTCAGGTGGGACTTGCAGATGGGGCTCTGTGTGTCTGGCTTTGGCTTGGATCCGCCCCAGCTGATGGGGTCATTTGCACAGTGAGTGGGGGGGATAAGTGATCTCTCTCTTCCTTCATTCTCTCCTTACCACAATGTCTTTCAAATGAATCATGAATCTTGCAAAAATATTAAACAAGTAGAGTTTGAGGAAATCCTAGAAATCCAAAGACTTTGTTGTATATATGAGGAATCTGTCCATGTAGTTATTATACTGGCGGGGGAGGGGAGGTCCTCAAAAGGTCATGGGGGAGTCATATTATGAAACACTATTCATGGATCTCATTTTTTTTTTGGTATCAACATAGTCTTATAATGCGATCCTAGTTTGGGAAATGAACTTTTAGGTGTACTTTCATGCCTAAGGATGCATATTAGTGCGTGGCATAGGACATAGAAACCTGTTCTTTCACCTTTTAAGGTGGTTGTTTAGGAAGCTTATGGTAACACACTGTTTTAATGTTTTCGAAGTAAGTAAGAGTCAGGGCATATGAATTGGAAGGATCCAATATTTGGTATCCTCACACGTTGATCTGAGAGTGAGCTGTGTGCAGTCCTTGCTGACTCAGTCACTTGATTGAGTGACTTTATACTCAGTATTCTTCCCCATAATACAACTGTCAGTCTCATCTCAGTGTAATGTTTCAGCGTCAGTGAAGCTACGTTATTTTGTTTAACATTGTATTGCCAGAGCTTAGTACAGTGCCTGTCACACAGGTCACAACGTCTGCTTGTTGAGTAACAAAGGATAGAGACAGGTGCATGAAGAAAGAGGATGCTGTTTGTGTTTACTTAAGTCAGAAAAGATTGGTGTGGATACTTCTCTGTTAATTCTCATAATGTACTATTTCTGGTATTCAGTGTTTTATAACTGACAATAAAGCTTTGGACTCCCTGAGCAGTGGTTGGAAGTCTGATTTATCTAAAAGGTTGAGCTGACTCGAACGCCACACCTCCAATCTCTGTTACTCTGTTGAATATTCCAGGCTTCTGACTTCAGCCTGGCACGGCACTGGCTGTTGCAAGCATATGCAGAGTAATCTAGAAATGGAAGATTTCTCTCTGTCATTCTGCCTCTGTTTTTCGGCCTGTTAGATAAATAAGCAACAACTACTATAAATGAAGGCTCCTCCATTCCCTAGGTCAAGTTGGCTTTAGTCTGGGAACCTGATGTCAGACATAGGGATAAATGACTTCCCTATTTTTCTACCCACCTCTTTCTCAGCTCATCGATTTCACCTGCACCCCTTCTCCTGTTCAACATCTTAGGAGAGGAGAGTTACGAGGGCAGAAATGATTTTATTCAATGTATGGAGTTACAGGCAGGAATTAGTGCTCCCTGGATGTGACAGCTTTCCTTGTGATGGACCACTAGTAGAATCTGCATGACATGGTAAGCAATCTCAGGGATGGATACCACTTCTGACCTGAGTGTCCTGACAGTCAGGTTTCCCAGATACGCGGCTAGGACCAGGATGGGATAGGAAGGGAGGAATCATGGGAATAGGCAAAGGATGTAACATGAACTTGGAAGCATAAAGTGTTCTTTTAAGTTCAAGAACCTGCAAGTAGTTTATATTTTAAAGATTTATTTATTTATTTGAAAGTCATAAATATAGGGGGAGATTATCTATCTATCTATCTATCTATCTATCTATCTATCTATCTATCTATCTATCTATCTATCTATGTATCTTCCATCCCCAGATGGCTACAATGGCTGGGGCTGGGCCAGGCTGAAGCCAGGAAACACGTTTCTTCAAAGTATCCCATGACTACAGGTAGCTTTAAAAGTATGGAATAAAACAAGAGATGACTTTGAAAAGAAGGAAGCACAGAAAATTTAGCAGAAATCAGTTCATAGGGAATTTGTATTTTATTTTAGAGTTGCAGCCAAAGAAAGAAAGAAAGAAAAGAAACAGAAGAAAGTGAGTGAGAAACCCCACTGTACAAGCCACCAGGGAATGCAGAAACTAGAAGTACGTAGACCAGACAATTACCCTACTGAGTGACAGAGGAAATGCAGGGTTGAAATAAAGAGCAGTGAAAATAGAAAACTAAATATGAATGCATTGGAGATTGCTGAAAAGGTGTAATTAACAGAATTTCAGAAAAGCATTATGTAAAGATGAAAGATGCAGGGATTCAGAGACATCGATCAAGCCAAAGAAACATTTTGTTTCCTAGTTTGGGAAACTGAGTGAATTGTGACTGGTGCACCCAGGCATGTGCTACCACCGTTCATGTATTAGGAGATATTACATTTCAGAATTTCTGCTTGAAAATGGTTTCTCGGTGCACCTGTGAGTAATAATGAAATGCTACAGTTGATTAACACCTATTATGTTTAAGGCTTGCATCATCATCATCATCGGCTTACGACATTATCTCTGTTGATGGACTCTTCTTAAAGATGTATGTTTAGGTTGTTATATGCCCATCGAACTCATGCCGCATTCTTGAGATTTTTCAGGTCTGGATAAACAACTGATCTCATTCAGAATTGCCTAAGCAAGTTTATGTGTTGTTTTCTGTCCAAAAACTCAACGGGCAGTAAGAAAATACTTTTATGATACTTGTCAAGGTAGAAAAACTAGCACTTCGAGTTACAAGTCAGCTGGATTTTTACAATAAATTTGTTGTATGAGCATTTACTGGAAAATATAGCAGATACTACATTATGTCTGAATAAAAAGGTGCAGCAAACAGTGAAATGTTAGGAAAAAAAATCTCAATTCAAATGTAAAAGTTTAATCATTTTAATAGTAGTTAGAAATAATTATATGTTTATTAAAATTATGGCAATAACTGAAACATTCGAATTTAAAGTATATCCTTTCTTTTAAAAATAATTTAAAATTACTCTAGCTTGCTACCAAATGTACATATAAATATTATTTCTTCCGCCTAGAGAGAGAAAATGAATGTGTGAATGACCAGTAGGTCTGCATTTGACTCTAATATCGTCAGTTAATTTGCTAAAGTTGAGTGAGGAGTATTTTGAATTTCATATATATATATATATATATATATATATATATCTACATTTCATTGATATAGTCATTATTTTTGGTTTTAGTTTTTCTTTTTATGGCTTCATTGCTGGGAAGATTGTAGTGCTTCTAAGTTTTCAAAATACTTGTAATATTAAATTGGGAACATTTGAAGAGGTCAGTTTTTACTAATATTGGACCTAAATTATGAAACTTTGAGGAGTGCTCTGTAAGGGCAGGGGACATTCAGCCAGGGGGTCTGTTAGGGCTGGGGAAGTCGGTCAGTCGGGCTCTGCTGAGGTGACTGCCTTTAGGTCTTGAAATTCAACCACTTGGTAAGTTAATGGTTAAGTTGATGTTTTTGTATGGCCTGGGAGTGATGCTACAAATATCCCAATGGCCCTTGGCAGAAAGAAAAATTCCTTACCCGCGATAGAGGGTCACATTCGTGCAGCAAAATTCATAGCTTTTGATTAGTTTTATTATTATTGTTTTCCATGATACAGTTTTGTAGGGATGGGAATTCCTCCCTCCCCCTCTGCTTTCTTCCTCCCTCATTTTCCCTCTTGCTGCTCCCCCTCATGTTATCACAGTAGTGTAGTCCTTTAGTAACAGTTATAAGTTTAACTTTCTGCTACTTAAGTTTATGGTGGCACTGTAGGTGAAGGCAAAGGTAGACTATGTAACAGCAGACTGCCCAGGCATAGTAACTGTTGCATGGAGGGGTCCTCCTTTTGTTCAGGAGCACAGATGCATACTGCAACATATCTTTTACTCTTCGACAGATAGTCTCCACTATATAATTTATCTATGGGAATATATGTATATACTTGTTTACCTATATATCTATTCTTTTTGTATTTTACATGAAGGTTGCCTTAGAGAGATAATTGATTGGTTATTTTTGAAAATTTTAGTTTATACAGTTCTTGAGGGAGGAGGAACAAGGTTTCTAATGAATTGGACTATAACTGGGCTAGTGTCACTGAACACCTGACACCCTGCTCTGCTTTCTTTACTGTTCCTTTAGGAGCGAGATGGTCAAGTGAAACATAATGTGTAAGGACCATATTTGAGCAAACAGAACCTTATGAGTTTATTCACAGAATGTCCGTTAATCAAATTCTTGTCACTTGTAAATAATCTCAGAATCATGTTAAGAAGAGACCATCTTGTATAAGAAACAGTAAAAAAGCTGAACTATTGGCAGTTATTTCTCTTTTGTAAAATACATAATATTTATTCAAAATGTCTTATTAACATTGCCACACATCTCAGTAATTATGGAAATGAATGAGTTGTAAACATTATCTAGTTAAAAATAACAGGACTAATCGAAATTGAACACTGACTAAGATATGTTAATTGTATTGCTGAAAAAAACAATGGAAGAATAAGTTTTTTGAAATAGCCACAAGAATTTCTTCTAATACATGGAGTTTTAAATATCTTTATGTGGGGTGTACTGGTTTTTATGTTGTTTTAAAATCCACATTGTATGCTTAGCAAATTGTAATAGTGTTTTATTCTTTATCACAGACTTCTGCGTTTTTATTGCCTACTCTTTTTAATACCTCTCCCCATGTCTTTCCAATTGCTTTGTTTGAGGAAGAAATCAATTTGTTCCAAGTCTATTCGGGTATTTCTGTTACTATCTTGCCACAGCATCATGTTTTATGCTTTGGCTGCTATAATTTTTAAGCCTTTTTGGTTTAATGCTGACTAAGCTGTTCCTAGCCATTGCTTAAAATATCTCCTTGGTTTGGACAAATCATCTGGTAAATAGGGAGTCCTTAGTTTATAATGTGGATTTCATGTTATTTCATGATGGATAAATATTTATCAAGATATAACTGGAATATAATCTGTCCCTTTTTGGTCTCACATCCCAAGCCAGTTACTCTCAATTTACATTTAAAATATTTGTCCCTAGACGTGTTATAGCAAAAATGTGTATATGTAATGTCCCTATATGTCATACACATATACACACATGATGTCTTCCCAGTGAAAAGCGCTTTCCTCCCATTTTTAGGATGAAAATACAGTATCTTATGTGAGTGTACAAAATGATTTTGAGCAAGTATTCAAAGTTGCTAGGCTGATCGAAAAATTATAAAATACATTAGTAAGGAAGTAAAAGGGGGTGTTTTTTAATTCTCTACTTGAAAAAGGACAGAATGAAAGATTTTTTCCCCTGCCTTGTGGAAGAAAAGAGTCTGAAATGATACAGATAAGGCTGTCTTTGTGTGTCTCACTTGCAAACTGTGCCAGCCTACCTGAGCTTTTTTTGTCCATTCTCAACACATTGAACATCCAAAGTCTCTAAGAACACTGAGTAGCAGCATGACCCATAACGGAGAATTATTTTAACTATGAATTCTGAGGTGGAATTTCAGTATTTTCTGGAAGCGTAATGAGTGGTTAAAGCGTTGGAATACATCCAACATTTGGAAAAGTTCCAAGTGCATATGGATAGAATAATTGCATCAACTGGTCTCCATGAATCTGCCTCTAGTCTCTTGAATGAGGCAACACTTCTTCTATGTTCATTTGGATAGCCATAATTTTTTTTTATTGGTAACTGATTTTTTTTTCCTCTTGAGTATTTTGCAAGTTTTGGAGTAGCAGATACTTCTTTTTTTAATGTTTTTTTTCTCATAATAATTTTTTTTAAAAAATATTTTACTCACATAAAAATTTAACAACACAGTTTTTTTTAGCATAGTAATACTTCCAACCCTACTCTACTTCTTTCCTATGTTCCCCACTCACCCTAATCCTTCCTTGTTATCTTTTTAATTTTACAGCTATATGCTTTTCATTTACTTCTCAATCACAGGCTTAGCACCCTGTTAAGGAACTCAACAACAAGAAACTAGGGGGAAAACCCCTTATTCCTCAAGAGTATAGAAAAAGCTGTATATAAAACTCATTTCTCAAAATCTAGGGATTACCTTTTTTTGTACTCTTAGTTACCCAGTTAGGGAAAACATTTGTTATTTGTCTTTTTTGAGACTGGTTTATTTCAGTAAACATAATGGGTTCAGTTGCATCCATTTTGCAGCCAAAGATAATTTCATTCCTTTATTAATGGTTGAGTACTATTCCTTAGTGCATTTAACCATATTTTCTTTAAGCGCTCATTCATTGATGGACATGTAGGTTCATTTCATATTTTAACTATTGTAAATTGAGCTCAGTGAACATGCACGTTCAGATCACTCTCTTGGATGGTGATTTCATTTCAGTGGGAAAAGTCCCCAGAGTGGAGTGGCTGGGTCAGGAGTTGTCATCTTGAGGCCAGCACTACACTGTGGCAGTTTAAGCTCCCTCTTACAACTCCAGTAATCCATACCAGACTGCTGGTTCAGGTCCTGGCCACACTGCTTCCAAGCCAGGTCACTGCTGGCAGGCCTGGAAAGCAGCAGCAGGAGATGCACATGCTCGGGACTTGCTGCTCGTAGGAGACAACAGTGGCATTTCTGGCTTCTGGTGTCAGCTTGGCTGGGGCGTAGCTGGTTGCGGGTTAGCTAGCCGATGGCAAGAATCTCCCTCTCTCGTTCTCCCCGCCTCAACCCTCTGCCATTATGCCTTTCAAATAAATGAGTAAAACAGCTACCATCCATCAGAAGCAATGCAAGCTGCCTATATCTTATGTTACACTCAATAAGAAATAGGTTGTTGTCTGCTGATAAATGTATACGTGAATTTGTGTTCATTAAATCCCCCATTTCCTAGATTCTCCTTCTTCATGTCTATTTTTTGAACAACTAAGAAGGAAGCTGGCAACTCTAATGGGAAGCAGTTTGAGAGGAAGACAGGGGATGATAACTGTAAATTACATAGACTAGCACTTAAACCATTATATTGCTGCGTGGTATAGAAGAATACTCGCTGAAACGAAACACTTGTGAATTGTTGTCGTAAGAAGAAAGCATGCAAACTCCTATTTGACTATGTAAGGTGGATCATTGACTTCTCTTATGGCCAGCAGGAAGGTATAACCTTGCACTGTAGTATATTTTAAGAACACCAACATAAGAATACATATTTTTATGTGCTCAGAATTCCTTCTGAAGGAAATCCAGAATATTAAGTTTTATGAGATCTTACCTTTAATTCAAATGAGTTAGCAGGTGTTTTATGAAGCTGAAACTGTATTTGATAGTACAAAGTTTAATTCTGCCTAAGTTTCAAGTTCAGTGATCTTTTGACTGTAGAATGATGAGGAAGGTCAAGGTGACGGCACAGTGCACACAGGCCACCTAGCTTGCTCCATAGGTGAGAACACTCCACTAGCCTTGGGAGCAAGAGGGTCACAGGCTCCTTGGGCTTTTGATGCTTCTCTTTGAATAGTCTCTTTGGCTACAAAAGGCCTTTAGGAACTCTTCTGGAAACAAATCCCAAAGACAGGACCTTTTAACATAAAGGCCCTCTTGTACCCTACGGCTAGCCTTTATGTCACTAGACACTGGGGATACAGTATTAGAAGAGAGAGAGAGACAGAGAGAGCGCGCGCGAGAGAGTACTTCAATCTAAGTTTTTGTGTGGGAGAAATGAATAAATAAGCTCGGATGAAGGCTGAAGCTCCAGTGGTAATGTTGTGTCAATAGAGGAGTGACAATGGCTGAGGATGCCTGGCTATGAAGTTCATATTGCTATTTAGCTTGTGTCACTCTGAAAGAGCTGGAAAATTAGGTGGAAAACCAGCTCTCCATGCTCAAATACGTTTTAATCCAAGGCAGTTTGTGACTTGGGATTAATTACAGAGGAGTGTGTTTGTGTCCTCTGGTTATGAACCTGCATGAGCCTTGCTCTTTAGTGACTGGCAGGAGGCGGCAGACAACAAAGCTAGCCCTCACCATGCACTAGTCAATTTACTTTGCTTGATAGAACTAATTCTGAAATTAGTGATGGCATTTGAGACGTAACTGGTGCAAAGACAGGTCAAGGGTGCCTGAGGAAGGATGGCAAGGGAGGGGGCCAAGTAAGAAGAGCTTTGAGTGCCACACTCCTGGATTTTCAACTGCATCTGAACTGTCACTGGATGTTGGCAAGCATGCAAAAGACATAGCCAGCTGTAGATTGTGTTTAGATCTGCATTTTTAGAAGAGTCATTTTGAAAACAGTATGAAGATTTGCCTACCTGGGAAAAGCCAAAGCAGCAGGGATTTAAGGGGTTTTCTTTCTGAGTCTCATGCTGCTTCACTAGTTCAGTAGCGATTACCCTGGCTAGCAGAAAATTAAGTCACACATGCTAGTGATTGACACGCAAAAAAGGAGGTGACGTCTGACTTCTCTCTACTGTTTTTTGACCTGTCTTGTAGAAGGAGGAGTGAACAATTAACACTCCAGTAATTCAAAGGAAAAAAAGTCTGAAAACACAGAACAAAAGATAATTATTATTTTTTTTAAAGATTTATTTTATTTTTATTACAAAGTCAGATATACTGAGAGGAGGAGAGATAGAGAGGAAGTGGAGCTGCCGGGATTAGAACCAGCGGCCATATGGGATCAAGGCAAGGACCTTAGCCACTAGGCCACGCTGCTGAGCCCACAAAAGATAATTATTAACAGGACTTAGCATGTTATGTAATGTGGTAAAGAAGAATGTGAAATTACTGCTGGGTTTATGATCGGAAGAAATGGGTAGATAGATACTGCTGCTAGGAATTTTACATTACAGATAAATATTGTGTGTGTGTGTGTGTGTGTGTGAAGTTCAACACTGCAATTCCCATGGGACATAGAGGTAGAAATAAATAATAGAACATTGATGAAGCAGACTTGAGATGAGGAAAATACTTTGGGTTATAGGGAGAGATTTATGGTTCATAAGTGTGTAAGCAGTAGATGGAAGAAAACGCCCTGGTGTACAATTGTCCAAGAAGTGAATGTTGAAGGATGAAACACGGCAGACGATATACTCTGCATTCTAGAAATCCCACTTCATAATTGTGAAAAGAGAGCTTGACATACTGAAAGAGTCTTCCGGAACATCATGGACAATGTGTATTATTATTTTGTACTTGGGTCAGGAATTTGGCTCAGTGGTTAACCACCCCCACTCCCACAAAACATGTTTTTCATGTCTGAGTTCTTGAGTTTGAGTCCAAGCCCCCTTCCAGTTCCAATATCCACCTAAGGAAGGTATTTGTCACAGTGTTGATGGTTCAAACACTTGGGTCTCTGCCACCCCCCGGGACATCCACATTGAGTTCCTGGCTCCTTGTTCTGAGCTGGCTCAGCTCAGCTGCTGGTATTTCTAGGGCAAACTAGCAGACGATCTGTGTCTATCTCTGTCTCTCGAGTAAAGTGAAAATAAATCTTTTTGTATTAATGTGTTCATCTTTTAGCTCCATTTTCCCGTGAGCTTTTGGAAGTACCCTCGTGTTTCTAGGGATTCTGATTGGCATCCGGGAGATTCTCCTGTGAGGAACTAACGCAGGGAGTCAGTTACGGAGCCTGAGGAGGGTCACCAAGTGGTGAGAGAAGTGTCAGGACGTCAGTCCCGGGAGCGAAGGGAAGGGAGGCTTCATGGACTCCAGGCTCTGACACCAGCACTGGACCTGGCACAGATTAAACCTTAGGGACAAAAGGCTACTGCTGGTGTCGCAGGCTCAGCCCACGTTGTGTGAGTATTTGGGATAGTGAAACAGTGGGTTAGAGGTATTTCTGTCTCTTTCCTGACCCTCATATTTGACTATCTTTCAAATAAGTAGAAATAATTTTTTAAAAAAGAAAATCAGACCATCCCAAAAGTAACTATTTGCAATGTTAACATCATACAGAAGGTCTTCCACATGTTCATGGAAGACATGTATTATGGAAAAACTAGGCATCGATTTCAATACCAAATGTCTTTACCTTTTTTTTCAAGTTTTGTTTATTTTTATTGGAAAGTCAGATATATACAAGGAGGAGGAGAGACAGAGAGGAAAATCTTCTGTCTGTTGATTCATTCCTCAAGTGGCCACAATGGCCAGTGCTGAGCCAATCTGAAACCAGGAGCCTCTTCCAGGTCTCCCACGCGGGTGCAGGGTCTCAAGGCTTTGGGCCATCCTTGATTGATCTCCCAGGCCACAAGCAGGCAGCTGGATGGGAAGCAGGGCTGCTGGGATTAGAACCGGTGCCCATATGGGATCCCAGGGGCATTCAAGGCGAGGACTTTAGCTGCTAGGCTACTGCACCAGGCCTCACCTTTATCTTTTAATTCCACATTCCTATGAACTTTTAGAAATTCCTTATTTTTCATCCCTGAAATGCAAGGGCACTTTCTCTGCTTCTCACAACAAGTTGTCCTACCCAAGACCAAGAGGTTGCTTCCTCCTCAAAGTACTTGCTTTAGCTTCCGGTGTGAGGGTGTTATTTTCTGCATGAAATCGCTTGCCCCACTGCCTCCTCCCCACTAGCCAGCGCACCACAGCCTGGTGGAAATGATCCCCAGAGCACAGAGCTGCTGAAGTGGCCAGCAAGCACACAGCAGATGCTGTTCATCATTTTGGAACTGAAGCCTGCAGTACACTCACACCAAACACCAGAAAATGAATTTTACTTCAAATTGAAACAGGGATCAGGAGATACAGCTTGGGATTTGGGCATGATTAAGTAGGATTCAGTTAAAAGATTTCACCTCTCCAGAAAGTGTAAGACAAACTGTTCCATCACTAGCCTATAGAATTCAACTGTATTTGGCATAATAAAATGACAGGTGTAATTATGTATTGCTTTAACATACCTTAGCACAACTTGATTGAAGTGTTTAATTCAGAACACAGGTTAAGTTAGTTTAGTAACTGAAGTCTTATTTTGATGACTTATTTATTTATTTATTGCATAACATTGTTTGCTAATTCTACTAAACACTGCCTTTGATTGAAGCGTCAGAGCTGGCCAGAATCATGAAATAAAGAGTCCTTTTGATATAATCCTACAGTTGTTCCTAATGGGACATGATTGTTGTTAAGAGTGACATATTTGGAAACATCTTCATACAATGTAAATTTTATTTCTATCATTTCTCTCTCTCTTTTTAAAAGATTTATTTATTTTATTGGAAAGGCATATATAGAGAGTGGGAGAGAGAGGAAGCTCTTCCGCCCAATGGTTCACTCCCCAAGTGGCTGCAATGGCTGGAGCTGAGCCAATCTGAAGCCAGGAGCCAGGAGCTTCTTCTGGGTCTCCCATGCAGGTGCAGGATCCCAAAGCTTTGGGCCGTCCTCGACTGCTTTCCCAGGCCACTGGGAGGGAGCTGGATGGGAAGTAGGGCTGCCGGGATTAGAACCGGCGCCCATATGGGATCCCAGCACATTCAAGGCAAGGTCTTCAGCTGCTACACTATCGTGCTGGGCCCTCTATCATTTCTTTAACAGTATGTAAAGAATTTTTTTGGTCCAGAAAATTGATAGTGGCTTAGTAATTTCTTATAGACAACCTGTTAAAAATATCTGAAAGGGTAAAATTGCAAAATAAATTCAAGGGAAATGAACACTGAGAAATTATAGCTTTGCATAGAGAGATGCTTACACTGGCCTCTGTTCCTTAGTCATTACTTTCCATGTCTCCTTCGCCAGGTTCCCATAAAGGTTCATTGTAACCGACATTAATAGATTTCAGTACTCATCCTTCTCACCTTGAGCACGATTCTTTTATGGTTCAAGTTTATAACCTCCCACTCGTTGACTAAACATCTCTGAATAAGAAAGCGAATGTGCTTGCTGAAATTAATTCTTACATAACATGAAAAGTCATAATATGCCAGTTATTATCTGTGAATATCAGGCTTCTTTATGAGCTAAAACATGAAAAAAGAAATAGCCAGAACATACAGATCTCCGAAGCACAGAGGAAGCCTAAATAGCAGCGTTCTGGTTTGTAAAATAGTGCAGTGACAGCTGCAGCAGACCCGTAAATGATATGCTTGAAAAGGGCACGAACAGGGCAGTAAAAAAAAAAGACTGCCTAGCAACACACCTGTTCCTCCTCTTGTTACAGAATCTTGTGACGTGGACTTCTTCAATTAGAACTAGCGCTGCCTTTTTCTCTCCCCTTCCATTGTGTTCTGCAACACAAAGCTAAACAAAAACATCCGAGGAATGCCAGGTTTGGGAGATGCTAGGTGCAGGATGAGCAAGTGTGAACACCTCCGTCGGATGTGTGGTTCTTACCTGGAGTAGCTCGAGTAACAAAAGGAATATCGTGATTAGAGAGATGCAGTTCACTCATTTGCTGTTGCATTTTTATTTATGAAATAACTGTGCTATACAACTACGCATGCTTTAAAGAAAACAGGTGTATGTTTCATTTTAGGTAAAGTCTGTTGATTCTCCCACCACATACACCGTGGAAGCTATGAGTCAGGTTGAGAAAATAGTGTAGCAGTTTTGAAATAATATTTTTTTTGAGAGGAACGATGTTCAATTTTGAAATTTATTCGAAATCTCAGGCTCCGGAGTATAGACACCACTGCTTTCAATATCTACTCAAGTTTGCTTATTTGTTTGTGGTGAGACTTATCTTTTTTTCGCATCTATAAAGCTAGTTGGCTGTGTGGAATCTAGTTGGCAAATCCTGTCTTAGGTAAGGTGCAGGGGGGTTAGTGGCCAAATGCGAGGATTTTGCGGCAGTAGCCAGGAAGACAAGCTTGCAGTGGCTTAAAATGTCAAAGCGCCGTGCATCACTGAGGTGCTGTAACTTGGGAACATTAGAAACTGCAGTGTTGGGAAACTCGGCTTTACTTTCCAAATCCTCTCTGACAAAGAGACTCTTTATAACTGCAGCAGAAAAACTTCCAAAAATGTTATTCATAATTCACTTCTGTATTTTCATGCGCTTGAGATGAAAAGTCCTACATATCACTGGAACCAGAAGTAACTGAAGATTGTTACATTACGTGTTTTTAGCAGGAATCTCTAGGAACCTGCCTATGGCGCATTGGTATTAGAGTAAGGTGTTTTCAATTCCAAAGCTAATTTGAGCTAGGCTTTTGGCGTGACCATGTTGAGCCTTGTTGATTGATTTCCTTTTGATTCTCTTTTCTTCCATTGTTTTGTGATAACTTTAGAGTCTAAAAAATTACATTTCCTGGATGCATGCAAAAATAGTTTTAAAGTCCAGGCTTTCTGATCTTCAGGGAGCCATATGCCCTGTTAATATTCTTGTGCCTTATATGAAGAATTTATTTATTTAACATTTTTCAAGCATTGTGCAACATACCCAGACCAATGGATCAGGTGTGCATCTGGGTCCTGCCGCTCACTCGGAAGGAGTCTTTTGGCTTGACGGGAGAAGTGGGATGTGCATCCCCTTCAAAGACACTGTGAAGGAAATGACTGAGGTGTAACTGCCATAGACACAGAGAGCAACGACGTTCCACACTCAACTCCATGTGCTGTCTTCTGGACTATTATGCGGTCACTCACTTCTCAGTTAAATGGGATTCCCTTCCTGCCACCCTGTTCCTTTCTGTCTGTCCCAGACTACTCTAATGTCAAGAAATCTCAGTTCCATCTTCACAAATATACCCAGAGTCAGGTTGTAGTTTTGAACTTCCATTAAATTTTGCACCAACCGTTTGCTGCACATCTCTTGTCCAAACCCTACAAGGGCTCCAGTTCCCTTCCGCCATCACTGGCTATGCCCATCCACCACTCTGAACGTGAGCTAATCACCTCATCTAAATCTATATTACCTTCATTTTCTGATTATCCTGTGAATTGCTGAGAAAGGTTTGTTGAAAACTACAGCTGGAATTATTTATACACCTTGTCCTTTTTTAGTTCAGCATTCTGGAAATTTGAGAACCTGCTGTAAGATACATATATACTTGGAATTACATTATTTTTTACTGTGATATCATTACGAAATGTATCCTATTTCTGAGTTTTCTCATGTAACTGTACCTTCGTTAGCTCCACCAGCCTTCCTCTGATTTTGTTTCCAATGTGTACTGATTTTCTGGTCAGGAAGGCAAAACCCACAGTAACAATTTCAAATGGGAGATTTAAAAAGAGAACATTTGAAAAGATGAAAGGACAATAAGGGAATATTGAGAGAGCGTAGACACAGTAACTGCCAGAAATGGCAACTGGTCTTGATCTAGGGGGGAAAAGTTGAAGTGGAAAGAAGAGTCGATGGCATTGGTACTTACACCCCAAGAAAGGGGCGCCTCTCAAGACAGGAGATGTGTCCTGTACAAGTGTTGCCCATGCCAGTGGGCACCAGCTCTACCTGGTAGTCAGCCTGTGCTTGGGAGAAACGTGGAAGTGGAAGGTGTGTCCTAATGCAGCCTTCTGACCCTGATCATTGTTAACAGAAATGGAAGGGAGGAAGGAAGTACCGTTCTCTTCCTCTGGTCTTCCAAATCCCCTATAGTGACTATTATTGGTAAAACTAACAGAATTCCACGTGAATCTCCAGAATGCAGAACAATGTTGGACAGACAGGAATTCAACAAATATATATGTATTTAAAATAGAGAATGATTAGTGTGGTTATTCCTGGGGCAGAAGTTGTCAGTTTAGGTTGGAAAAATAGCTATTAAGTAGGTTTAACAATTCTAATTGCTTGGATGATGAAGATGCAATGTTGGAGGTGTCCAAGAAAAAAAAATCAATTTCTGGCTTAGGTACATCTTTTGTTCCTTTCAATAGACTTGTTGCTTATCAAATGACATTACTGTCTTTTCTCTGACTTCATTTAATTAGGTTGATATCTCATATCACCATTCATTTAAAAGACAATATATGTATTAATGTTGCTTTCTAAAATACTGTCATTGATGTCAGGGTCCGAAATATATCCACTGGGTTTTATTTCTTGTTTTCTATTGAATTCAGTTAGTATTTTCTAAGTGCCAGGTAAGTGACAGAAATGACCAGAGTTCCTGATGTTCAAAGGAGGAGATTCCATAGTTTAGGATTTTGAAATAGAAAAGAAGTAATCTTTCCTATGTTCACTAATATGTGGATAGGATTTGCCTGGTTGAAAAGAATGCTGTTTAGCTCTGAGAAGGCAGGCAGTAGGTATAAAGAATTAGACTGAAATGGGATAGATAACATGGATTTTGGAAGAAGAACAGTTGGAATGAGACATTTAGGTGGAAATGAAGATCTCTAAATTGCTTTTGAGAAATATGAGTCTATCAAGTTAAGGTAACACAACTCACAATGGTGCAGCATGTTTATGTAGGAAAAATGGGAGAGGAGGCTGGAAAATATACGATAGACAAGCACATGGCTAACTTAGTTCACCTCAGTAACAGGCATTTTTGAAAGATAAAAGGTATGCTATTCAGTACTATTGTATTTATTTATCAGATTCAGGCAACATTATGTTCTTTTTTTGTTTTGTTTTGTTTTTAAAGATTTACTCATTTTATTACAGCCAGATATACAGAGAGGAGGAGAGACAGAGAGGAAGATCTTCTGTCCGATGATTCACTCCCCAAGTGAGCCGCAACGGGCTGATGTGCGCCGATCCGAAGCCGGGAACCTGGAACCTCTTCCTGGTCTCCCACGCGGGTGCAGTGTCCCAGTGCATTATTGGACCGTCCTCTGCTGCTTTCCCAGGCCACAAGCAGGGAGCTGTATGGGAAGTGGAGCTGCCGGGATTAGAACCGGCGTCTATAGGGGATCCCGGGGCTTTCAAGGCGAGGACTTTTAGCCACTAGGCCACGCCGCCGGGCCCAACATTATGTTCTTAACATTAGTATATCATTTTCTGAAGACAGCAGATAAGGGAGGCAGATTTTATTCTTTGGGGACTGATAATTTCTTCTCCACATCTCTTGTTGTGTTTCTAGAAGCTTTTCATTTAAGGTGAGTCACCAAGTAGGAATTAACAGCTTTCAGAAATGCAGATGTGCAAATATTGGATTAGAGAAAAAAATTCAGTTTATTGAGCAGAGAGAAACACAGGTAAAGCTTGCATGAGGGTGCTTCAAAAAGTTTATGAAAAATAAAATGAGAAGGTTGGGTTATCAGGGTACAAACATTTTTCAAAATATAAGCATTTTTGTCATCTTCATTTCCTCCAGAAAATCATAAAATGATTTATAATTGCAGAAGGAGAGATAGGAGACAATGAATGAGCACTAGCTAGCAAAATCTTTGGCTAACTAATTCAGTCCCCAAATGACCGCAGTGACTACCAGGCCAGCCTGAAGAAGCTATGAGCCGGAAGTTTTATTCCTGTCTCTCACATGGGTGGCAGGAGCCCAGGTGCATGAATTACCATCTGCTGACTTCCCAGGCACATTAACAAGGGGCTGGATTGGTAGGAGAGCAGCCGAACATAAACCAGGACTCAGGTGGGATGCCGGCAGCAGCCACGTAACCCACTGTTCCACAACACGGTTCCTTCTCATGAACTTTTTAAAGACTGCCTCATTTGGATGATGGCAAACTCAAAATTAAAAATCGATGGAGCCAGCCAAGTTCGTAGGAGCACTGACAGGAATCTTTTTGGCCTGCAGTGAGATCAGATGTTAATCATACCAGCAATGTTCATTTTGTTTGCTCTGACAAACTCATCCTTTTTGGATTTCTAGAGTTTCAGCATTCTCCTGAGCTTTCTCAAACTATCTAGCCTGGATATTTGCTCGCTTTTCTAGCCAGTTAACCACTTTGAGCCTCAATTTCCATGCACGAGATACAGAGTGTTGACAAAATACAAAATGTGGAAGAAGACACTTTCTGTGCCACTTTCAAAACAAATAGTGTATGTTTTTGTAGGATTCATTCCCTGGGTCTACACTTCATCTGGGTCTTAAAGTATCTGCTTAGAGGAGAGCTAGCACATAGCCTAAGCTATCTTAACATCAACAAAATAATTGTAGTCAACTCAGTAATTGAGTTAATGGGAATTGATGTATCTATATGTATCTTGAATATTGATCCTATACATCACCAAAGAAGGCCTATATAACTGGGTGCTATCCCTCAGGCAACAATGTAGTGTCTATGTGGCTTTCTTCTGCCACTTGTGTTTCCAGATAATAGGAGTGGCAGAAAACCTAGCTATTGCCCACTGTCGAGGAAAGGCATGGGAGAGGTGTACCTGTAGCAATGTTTGTGAGTTAGCCAGTGCAGTCACTTGGACCTGTAAGTGCAGCCTGCTTGCCTTAAAGCTATTACAGCTGCTGCTGACTGTTATTTATATGAGGTTACAGAGGCAGACCCAGCAGGCCTCATGTTTCTAATAAATTTATTATTTTATTGAGTGCTTCAGACTATTGTTGCTAGTTATAGAGTAATGTAAAGTAATTCACTTTCCGATAATTGGTTTGCATGAGGATCTATATTATTTATCAATATAGAGTAAGTAATTTACATTTATGGTTTTTGCTGATATGCTGGAAAGAGTTCAGTGAAATGGATAGCATATGAGCTTCTGGGTCAGGCAGACGAGAGTTCAAGTTTCAGCTCCATTGTTACTGTGTGGTCTGGAAATAGTTGGACAGCTGCTGTAGCCCTCAACTTTCTGTTGTAAAGATGGGTACAAGGGGACCTCACTCAAAGTTCTGCAAGCCTATAGCAGTTGCTGACACATGGTAGATCATATACGTAAAAGGCTAATAGTTTGCTTTTCTATATCCTGAAGAGTTAAGTTTCAGTCTCAATCACTGTAGTTCCTGAAAGTTGTAAAAACTACAAAGTGGAAGCAGTAGCAGCTGTCAATGTGCCTGTCTTTGGCTGCTGTGCTCTTTCAAACTTGGTCAGTTTTCCTTTGAGAATGGTGCATCCTTGCAAAAATTGTTGAGCTATGGTGAAATGTATTCTAAGTGACTTCAATGCATAATTTTCAGGCTTACTCCATTCTAGGATCCACTCAAATAACAATAAAATAATGAAAAATAATCGATTAATACTGATTAATCAAATACCACAATAATAAAAAAAACATTCCCCCAAGTAACTGCCATGTGGGCTAAGTGAGTTACAGGAAAAGGAGCTTTGTCCCTGGCTAGATTATGAATCTCCTTTTTCATCTCTCTCTCTCTCTAATACGCTGCTGTTTGTGCTAGTTAAGCAGTAGCTCCAATGCAAATTTAATGACCTGACATTGTGAATAAATGGTAGAAAATCTTTGAACCCTTGTTATCTTTACTTACTATCACAGGCATAACAAGTATGAGGAAATTTAATAAATAATGTTCAACTTACTGAGATATTAGAATATAAGTGATTTTTTTTTTTTGAGAGGTCATGCGTTTTTCAAAGCCTGTTATCTATTCTAAGTCACTTCTCAGATCTTGGTAACTTTTTTTTTTTTGCTTATTCATTAATACAGATACAAATTGCTATTACACTGAATGGAAAAACAATAGGAATGCTTGGATTAGAAAAGATGAATCATGCATTATTGAGTGAGACATTTTGGAAAAACCATGGAAAAATGATCATGTAACTAAAATAGCTGAACCTCAAGTTATAGAAGAATGTTCTGGAATCACGAGGCGATACCCTTAACAATAGTGATGACAATTATAAGTTTTAAAACATGCTTGACAGTTGATAACCAAAATCATTGCCTCTGTCCTACACGCTTTCTCTTTGAGAGCATCATTATGGTTTTCCTTAAGCACGTCCCTGAAGTTACTGTCCAAGCTACCATATAGTAGGAACAATGGTCCCTGTGATTAGGACGCATGTGGTCCAAAGTTGTGGACATTAGAACGTAGGAGACTACGTTGTCATTTAGTTGGGGAACATTGTGACAACACTCATCTGGTTGAGAAACTCCCAGTGTTCTATTTACACTGAAGAGCCCCGATGAACCACCCAAGCAGGCTGGGCATCGAGACAGACCTGCGTTAAAATCTAACTCTGCCTCTGCGTTGACTTGTGATCCTTGACCAGTAGCTGCTAAGGAGTCTTTGAGGCCTAGTGTTCTGTGGTTGTTTTTTGTTTCTTTGTTTTCAATCTCTGTAAGGTTTGGTGATTAAATAGGTCAAAAATAGAGCCTGTGGGGAAAAAAGACTCTCCATCGGTGGTGCTGCGTTATTGTTCCCCTGAGATTGGCACTGACAAAGTGTGCAATACATGTATTTGACATTAAACTGAATGTATAACCCTGCGGATGCATATAAGTTCTGCTGAACAAAAACACAGCAAGGACAGTGACCGCTGTGCTAGCAGCACCACAAAATACAAAACTTCACACCTGAAAGAGATCGATAACTGTTTCTTCCCATTTTTTCCTATAAAATACCTGAGTGGTGCTTGATGGTCTTCTTTTCATAGATGATGACTTTCTTCCTAAGGTAGTGTAGCTTTGTGTGCACTGTTCTACAGAAAAACAGCGATTTCAATAGAACATTCTGGCTGTACATCAAAGGGGGACTCCAAATCCTGAAATTCTGTTAGAAAAAAAAAAAAAAAAAGACCGACAAAAGCTCTCCTTTCCTCATTCTTCTCGTGAAAACAAGAAATCAGGAAAAGTCAAGAGAAAATGAATAGGTTGTGAACACTCAGGACTTCGAAACAGAGGTGGAGAGAAGATGGAGTGATAATTACAATAACGAATGGAGCCGAAGAAGAAAACGGTAGCAAAACCACGTCTGAAGGCAGAGAGTGCCAGGATGTGAAAGAATTACCCAAAATAAAAGGCAGTAGATCACAGCACGCGAAAGGAGAGGAAGAAATGGCCAAAGAAGACAGAAAAGCAAGAAAAAATGTGAGCAGTGTTTTCTGACAAAAAGAAAAATAAGAGAGAGGAGAGAATGAAATTCAGATAGACAGTAGATAAGTATATTTCTTCTTTAAAAACTTTATTTTTTTAAATGTTAGATGATGTTTACATAATTGGTCAGGGCGGGAAGGATCTAGGGTTAGGGAAAAGTGGGTGTGATCATTGTTTCTATTTCTTCTTCCCATTGCTGGGGTGGGGTGTGGTGGGGGAGATAAGGGGAGAAGCCATTCCCAGCCTCCCAATCACCCCAGTGCCCTGGGATGGGGAATAGTCACCCGATATCAACCCAGGGTCCCCATGTGCCACACGCTCTGAGGGTTCTGCCCAGATGAATGTGGTCTATGGCTGAGGAAACCCTGCCAATGTCTATCGGCTGACACAGTTGACCTTAGAGTCTCTGTTCACCCAGATAGTTGCTGTTATCATTTGGATGGGTTCTCCATTCTCTGCTTGGTACCAAATGTCCTCTGAAGGTACCAGTAGCCTGCCATATCCTCTGTGTGTACCCTGGCCTGTTGTCCAGTACTCCATCCTTTACACTGAGGTGGACCAGTTCTCACAGGTGGACCCATGAACCCAGGCCAGACGACCAGGACCCTGCTGGACCCAGATACCTCAGGCTCACAGATCTGGCACCCACCATGCAGGTGGACTCAAGGACCCTGGTCAGGTGACCTGAGCCCCACCAGACCTCCAATTCCTGGGGTTCACGGACCCAGCACCCATATTACAGGCGGGCTGAAGGTCCTGGTCCGGACAACCTGAGCCCCACTGGACTCCTGCCCCTGGAGCTTATGTACTCAATACCCACGAAGGCAAAGTGAAAGTCTTGGGCAAGATGACCCAGGACTACCACCCAGGTTTCCTGCCCCTGGGGCTCACGGATCTGGCATCTACTGCACAGGCAGGCTCAAGACCCAGGCTAGGTGACCCTGGCCCTGCCAGACTCCCCATACCTGGGGTTCACCAGTCCAGCACCTGCCTTGGAGGCAGACCAGACCCGGCCAGGTGTCCAGGGTCCTGCTGGACACCCCACCCCCGGAGTTCAGGGACCCGATCCCCACCGTGAAGGTGGGCTCCAGGAGGTGGGCCAGATTCCTCAGGCCCTGTTGGACCACCCACCCGCAGGACTCATGGACCCGACAGCCACTGAACTGGCAGGCCCAAGGAATGGGTTTCCAGGTGTTGGTTAGTTTCTACTTGTAAGTAACACTGTATTTCACTACTGGCCTTCTCCCTCATGAGGTCATCAGCAGAACGATGGACTTCTGATTTACCTCAAAACAGTTAAGAAAAACAAGAATCCATGAATATTGGCAGCATTAAGGGAAGAAAAGAATGACTTTGGGAAGAAAGTGACTTTGGGAAGAATGACTTATGGGAAGAAAGAATTAAGAACTATGAGGAGACGGTAAAAACTTTTTGTGGGAACTGTGTTAAAGCATGGTGGAGCTTTGATGGATTCCAGGAACACTATTAAAGGCTGTTGTATTTGCTGGGTTTGAAATAAAAAGGCAAACTGTATTAAGCTACATATAAGTAGCTTTTTCAAGACAGCATTGCCATATTAAAATTTTATGCCACTGGGGAAAATGTACAAATATCACACACTAATGATTTCCTAAAAATAAATTTAAATCCAAAGCATATGCTGAATGTGGAAATTAAAAATTACATTTCTACTTAAATAACTCATTATATTTTTTTTAAACAGTGGATTTTCTTTATAAATTAAGAATTTAATAGTTGTGTGATACTCCTTACATTTGAGGGAACAAATTTATTTAAAGTATCTATGTCTCCTGGTTGTCATTTGTCCTTAGCACAAAACTTTTCTTTTGAAGCTCTGGCTGTTTTCTCCAGATTCCACATGATCTAATTTCAATCCTATCACCACATTTTCTTAAGGTACAGTGCTCATAATGTAACACATTCTTCCTGGTGGGTGTCTGGAGTGGAAATATGCAAGATATGCTTTTGGAAGATTCAATTGGTAGCAGTGTGAAGGAGGGATTAACGCCTGGGAGCACCTAAAACGTTGTTAAAGATTGTAGAGTGTCGAGTTTTCATTCCGAGAATGTAACTTCTCCTCTGGGAACTTTTTTGGACCTCTCTGCCTCTTCAGACTTAAGCAAAAAAAAAAAATTCGATAGTGGATGTGAGAGTGTCTCTGTACCTGACTATTGTTTGCTTCTCTGCAAGTGGACTTCACACCTTCCCCTCTGAGCCTCGGCAGTAGCAGCTGTCTCAACACTGATTCCAGAGAGCAGTCAGTCGATGAAGTGTGAGGGAGAAAGGGAGGAGGAACAAAGCAGCAAGTAAGTACAGACAGAACAAGACCAAGGAGGAGAGGATGGTGGGAAGGAAAAAAATCCATTATTGGCGCATTTGCTAACATGCCTCCACATATCGAAATGCGTCTATTGTCTTGTGATGTTTTTTTGCCAACAAAATGCTGGTCAAAAATTATTAATTTATTTTGAAAGAGTTACACACACACACACACATACACACAGAGACACACACACAAAGGGATAGAGAGAGGCGAGATTAATCTTCCATCTGCTGGCTCACTCCCTAGATGGCCTCAATGGCCAGCTCTGGGACAGGCAAATGCCAGGAGCCAGGAACCTCATCTGGGTCTCCCACATGGATGCCACTGATTTTCCTGGCTACCAACAGGGAGCGGGATTGGAAGTGGAGTTGAGTGGTGTCCATATGGAATGTTGGCACTGCATGTAGTGGCTTCACCCACTATGCCAACAATGGCAGCCCCCTCTGCATTCTGTGAAGATAGAGACCAGGAATCTCAAGATTCTGACCACATAGCCAGCCGAGCTCAGAGGATCCCACAGCTGCCGCAGGTTAAGGATCTGGCAGCAGAGAAAGTGCGGGAGGCTGGCAAGCGAAAGAATGACACTGAAGCAGGCCAGAGAGGCAGCTGGGGCTGAAACCAAGCTGTGTGGCCCGGAGAGGGAGAAGCAACAACCCTGGGATCCCACAGCAGTTGTAACAGTGACAGACTGAACGGGTGAGCATTCTGTAGACCTACTTACGGCAGGACAGGGCTGAAATCTTGGATGAGCTTTGAGGCATGGCCAGAAGTCCAGGAAAACTCCCACAGGAATGGATGGAAGAAAGTTGCACCTGTTCCGAGGATGGGCAGGAGCCGCAGAGGCTCCTTGGAATGTGAAGCTCCAGGAAAGCCCAGTGTCTGTTCTCAGGACGAAGATTGAACCGTTTCTGTGTATTTCATCCGTTAGCTTCGTCGTGCACTTAGAACTGATCCAGAGTTCATCTTTTGACTCCATATATTTCTTAGAAGAATTTAAGGAGTGTAAGCTGTTTGCTTTCCTGTGTCTTAGAGCAAGCAAGATGTAAGTCGGTGTAAGTGTGTCATTTTCTGGATCTGGTAGGAGGAAAGAAGCCTTCTCACGTATGTGAATTTTGATATAGGTTAGCTGTGGTACAGCACAACTTTCTGAGCATCTGTGTATCTTCACCTCTTTGCTTTTGGTATTTGTCATATCATATTGGTAAGTTTCTACTTCTTTGTCAGTGTTTAATATGCTGTTATTTATATCCAATATGCCAGTTCTTTCAGCTTCGGGAACTGCTTTTTTCCAGAGAGTTTAACTGGGATCCTTCGAATTCTCTCTGTTTCAATATTCACCTTCACTGTGACCTTCCTGTCAACATGTGTAAGTTTTGTAATTTCTCTCCTGAGTCCTTGTCTGATGACCCCAGCACCTCTGTCATTTAGGGGGTTGGTTTTTCCGATGGATTTTATTCAGGTTATCAGCCACGTTCATAGTGTTTTCAAGCTTGGTCATTTTCATTGGTAGGCTAAGCTTCTACTTTTACATTATTTGATATAATTGTAGATTAGATTTTTTTGTTTTCATGTACAGTTTGGGCTTTGTTAAGTGCCTTATGGGCGTCAGCCTTTGGGGTGACCACCGTGACCTGCTTTGTTGAATCCTCTCCCCTTGTGTGCTTGTCATGGGTAAGTCGTGAAGCTCAGGGGGTGTCACGCTCCTGACTAGCTTACATTCTGTGACAAGGGTGATGGGTGTCCCTCCCGTTATGTTATACAAGAATCCATCTTACCTGGCTGGGAGAAGAGCTGTCCTGGCAGGCTTGATGATTAAAGCAGCTGAGCCAGCAGGCTGATGGGTCGTGAACTGCAGGTGATCTTAGCTGTGAGCGTGGCTTCCAGCTGACAGCAAGCAACATGCAGAACCCTCTTGTCTATGAGCAGAAGGAGGCAGAGTTTGTGAACAACCTGTGTGCTTTAAACAGGTTTTTTTTGCTCCCCAGGTGAAGTTTGAGACAATCCTTTGACTTGGCCGACATCTTAATTGCAAATTGATTTAAGCCGATAAATTTGTGATAATTTTTGCACAGCACTGGAAAACAAATGTACACATAATGAAGTTACTGTTGATTTAGTTCTGTGCTCCTGAGGCTGGCTTTAAGCTCTTTGTAAAAAGTCTGGGACAGCCTTTATCCTAGGAATGGTACATCTTATTAAAATGTGACTCTCTTCAGGCGTCTGTTGCAATGCACTGTGCATTTCAAGGTCCTGTTGTTCTCCCAGGTGGGAGATGGCAGTCTGTGAGAACCGTGTGCTGTCCTGCCCTCTGGTGCTGATTCCCCGGGCTCGTGGAGTTGTACCTCCTGGCGGCATGAGTGGTACGCTGCCTACGACATGAGAGGGTTCTTCCGAGCTACCAACTCTTTCTCTGTGCGATTTTCCCAGTGGAGGACTCGGTCCTGCAAATCCCAGCCCTCTCCTGAGTTCTTTCATCTCTCTTTTTTTGTCCATGAACTGCCAAGCTCTGTTGGCTGTATCCTCAAAACGGCCTCCGGGTAGGAAGCTGGGACAGCAGTCAGACTCTTCTTGTTTGTCTCCCTTCTCAGAGTTTCCCCGGTCCTAGCTGTCTGCTCCGTCTGATGTCTCGAAGCACTGCTTTCATATATTTTGGCTTTTTTTTTTGTTGGTTTGCTTTTGGCAGGAGGGTGATTCCCAGGTGTGTTAATGTTTCATCGTCTGAGACAGAAGTCCTGGAATACTTTATTTTGTTGCCTGTCATCCTACTGGTTGTCCCAAGAGCTGAGAATTTGCCTGCATTGCCTATTGCTGGCTCTTAAGAGCTGAAATGTCACATATGCACATGTATATGCTCAATAAATAATTTTGCACGAATGGTTTTAGATGCATCAGGCTTTGTGTCAGTGTAATGTAATTTTCATTTCCTACTTTATGTTCTCAGTCTAGAGAGAGGTTGTGTGAATTTGGTTTGTTTGGATGATTCATAAAGCCACTTTCACAGTCTTGTCGACTTTTCCCTGTTCCTGAAAATTAATTCCTGATGTGTCTGTTAATTTATTTCACTTATATATGAAGGAAATGTGTTATACCCAGGCATTACTTTTTAAGTTTTATTTTATCTATTTGAAAGTCAGAATGTTGCAGATAATGTGGTTGGAGAGGAGAGGAGAAGAGGAGAGAAAGAGAAATTTTGCATTTGATGATTCACCTTTAAAAGGCCAAAGTCAGGAGCCTAGAACTCGGAGTCTCCCATTTGAACACCTGGGCTATCCCTTTCCGCATTTCTTAGGGGTATTAACAGGAAGCTGGATATGAAGCAGAATAGTCAGGGCTGGAACCAGCACTCTGATCTAAGATGAAGGCGCTCCAGGCTATGGCATAAACCAATGCACCACAATGCCCATCACTTACATGCTGTTTTATGTAATCAATTAGAAAGCATGTTTTTGGGCCCAGCGCAGTAGCCTCACAATTAAAGTCCTCGCCTTGCACACACCAGGATCCCATATGGACAGCGATTCTAATTCTGGCAGCCCTGCGCTCCCTTCCAGCTCCCTCCCAGTGGCCTGGGAAAGCAGTCGAGGACAGTCCAAAGCCTTGGAACCCTGCACCCATGTGGGAGACCCTGAGGAGGATCAGAGCTCCTGGCTTCAGATCGGCATAGCTCTGGTCACTGTGGGCTCTTTGGAAGTGACTCAGAGGATGGAAGGTCTTCCTGTTCATCTCTCATCCTCTCTATACATCTGACTTTACAAGAAGTTAAAATGAATCTTTTAAAGAAAGAATGGTCTTCCATCTTTTCCCTTTTCTCCATCATTAGTGTAGTTGTTTTCTTAAATTTCCATTTCTTTTTCTTCTTTCTTAAGCCTTAGAGCAATATCTAAAATGTCTGAGAACCTAGTGGTCATTAACTGAGTTTTCTGAACTTTGGGAAGAATTTAAAGTACCCAAACTTTGTTATGTAGTTGGACAGTGCTGCACTGGGAACGTCAACACCTTGAATAGACTGTGGAGTCTTGGCTCTGAATTTGTCTGCAGGCGTGGGGAGCATGTTATCAATGTGCTCAGGATAAACATGTTCAGAGCATCATTTCTGTCCAAATAAAGTGCCTGGGAAGATCATGCAGGTGGATAATAATGTGACTTTTGAAACATTCTAGCTGTAAGCTTTTGAATCCTTGCTCTGAATTTCTTTCCGCTTTTGAAAATTCTGGATTATATGAAATACTTACATGCTTTATGGGGTATAATGCCATGTTATGTTTATTTCTATTTATCTATCTATGTATCTATCTATCTATCCATCAACCTACCTATTTATCATCTATTGTGTATATGGAGCAAATCAGGCAGTTAATCTTTCCATTTGATCCTAATAGGTGTTGCTGGCTACTGAATTTAACTAAAGCGGGCCGTGATGCTGTATACCTCAGCATGTGTTTATAAAACTAAACAGACACTATACTTGCTTCCAACCATTAAAAGAAATAAGATAATGCCTCAAACTTATTCTCTTGTGGAACTACTGAAAGTAAAATTTAGAAAGAACAATACGAGGCTGAAATAAGAACAGACTCTAATTAAGTGCATTGTTTCCAGTACTTCGTTTTAAAGCATGTCTATATGTAAATTATTATGTGGCTCTCTGCTGGGTAACTTTCAAATGTAAAAATTAGTCATACTTGGAATATGTCAAAGTTTATATTAGATAATATTTCTGTAGTGAATTACCTGTATAAATATTTATAAGAATTAACAAAAGCATCATTTTTGTTAAAATTTGAAGCATTATCCAAGGATATTGAAGCGTTATTCATTAATGCAGATGTTATCATTTTCTGTTGAAAAAATTACATTTTAAAGTTTATTTTTTGGTAAGCATTATTTTTAAAATCTTAAAATAAGCCATAAAATTTTTTAAGTTATAAAAGAATAACAGTATTCAAGAAGCCAAGGTGGTTTTTGTTTTGAGAAGGAAAAGAAAATAATTGAATGAAAATTTAAGTCGATAGCTCTCAGATTAGTTCTTGAGTAGTAAAAGTAAGTGTTTTATATAATATTAATGCTGTTTCTATACAAGGAATTTATTTAATAATTCCATATGTTGACTTTATCCGAGAGTACACAATAGTGTGACTTTCCTGTAATGAGAGTTTTATTGTAACCTGGTTTATGGAATTGGTATTTGTCTGCTTTTGCTTTTTCCCCCAAACATCTATCCTGTCAAAGCACTGTGTGGTTTATTGTAACATAACAATATTCATCTTGAAATAGACATCAGAAAGGAAATCTTATTTACAATAACTATAAAATTTACCTAGGATTAAACTTGGGAGAAATGAGAGATCTCTGCAATAGAGGATATACGTCACTGCTGGAAGAACTCATCGGTGTCACTCAACAAGTAGAAAGATACTCCTTTGTTTCTGGGTTCTGAAAGTTAGTATTGTTAGAACATGAATCTGCAGAGTTAAAGCCATCCGTAAGAAAATACAGTGGCATTCCTCAGAGAGTGAGGAAGAAGAGTGATAAATCCACACACAACCACAGAAGGTCCAGACCAGCCCAAGAAACTCTAAGAAAACATTGACGCAGTTGTTATCATCCTTATCATCATAGCTGGGGATGGTAGCAGTGCCTGATTTCGAAGCATCATGCAAAGGTGTAGTAGCTAAATCAACATGGCAGGGCCACAAAAACTAACACATAGGTCAATGGAACTGCACAGTGAACCCAGAAATGAACCAAAATACTGACAACCAACTGATTTTCAAAAAAAGTGGTCAAGAAGGCACAGAAGATAGAGTCATCTTTTCAATAAATGATGCTGGCAACCTGTATATACATATACGGAAGAGTGAAATAAAGTAAAAATCAATTCAATGTGGATCAAAGGCTTGAATATCAAGCAGGGAAAACCTCTTAAGGCATTGGGGTAGGTAGTCATGTTTTTGCCTGAGGAGCCCCCAAACCACTGGCAAAAAAAGCAAAATAGACAAATGGGATTATCTCAAACTTTTAAAAGATGTTGGACAGCAAGAAAAACAGTAGAGTGAGGAGAATCTGACAAAAATGGGAGAAAAGATTTGCAAGCGGTTATCTGACAATATGTTCATATCTAAAGCATATCTAGAGATCAGAAAATTCAGTAAGAAAAGCAATACATCCAGAGGAGAGATGAACTAAGAATTCAGAGAGATAGTTCCCCAAAGTAGTAACATAAACTGTACACAAATACATGAGACAATATTCAACATTACCAGCATCTGGGAAACACAGATCAGAACGACAATGAGGTATTACTTCAATTCTGTTGGAATGGTTGTTATAAAAAAAATCCGACAGAAATTAATAACTTCTCTCAAGGATGTAGCAAAGGGGAACACTTGCACCCTGTTGGTAGGGTTGTAAGTTTGCTGTCACTGTGGAAAACGACCTAGAGGTTTCATTGAAGACTATAATGGGAAGTTATTGTGTGATGTTGTCACCTGCTCCATTATGATTTTTCAACATTTTAAAAAATAATATTCAATATAAGAAATCAACCAAGGTATTTATCATTAGATGAATGGATAAAGAAAATGTGATATGGACACGCAATGGGATACTCCTAAGTTTTAACACAGGAAAGAAAACCCTCATGATTTATAGCAAAATGAATGGAACAGGAGAATACACTGTTACATGAAAGAGGTGATACACTGAAATGCAAAGTGTGCTAAAAAACAACAACAAAATCTTCAATCTGAGGACAAAGCAGTAACTATCAGAGGCTTTGGAAAGTGGGGTGATAGAGGGAGTTTGGGTAATCAAGTGAGAGGTACAAGGTGGGAATAAGTTTCTAGTGTTATAACATAGTTCATGCTCATATGTGAATAAGCAGAAGGAAGAAACTCCAAGCCTTCCATCATAAAGAAATGTCAAAGGGAAATGTAGATGACCCTGTTTTGATAATTTCATTGTTTACATATCAAATTATATCACAGTAACCCAGAAATGTGTGCAATTATTAACAGGAGGATTTTGAAATAGCACATCAAACAAACAAAGAACCAGTTTCCATGGCATGCTGGCTTCCTAAGAACACGTTGGTAACTGGTACAGCTCGATGATTTTCCCGTAGCTATTTCTACTTGCATTAGGTATTGTCCCCAAAGGTAACTTTGACTTTGTTCTTAGGCAACACACATTTTGGTTAATCTTCTATTTTCCTTTTTTTCATATTTATCACCGTAGCTGTATGCTTTATGATTAAGTACTTTACGAACACACTGATGTATTATACACACATGTATTGAATATACAGCCTCTGCTCTCTGGGGGACTCACTTTGTGTTTGAAAACTGTTGTTGTTAAATTACTCATAGCTTGCATTTTTATGAATCTTTTAAAGCACAAAACTATCAAAACACTAACTGAAAACGTTTCTCCAGATTTCATTTCTGCTAAATGACTGGGTTTATGAAAAACAAAAGCAAACACATCTCACTTAGTGGAGAGACTTCTTTCTGGGGATTTCACGATTAAGACTTTGGAAGCTAAATACAGCTTGAATTTGCCACGGGGGTATGACTGTATCATCGAGCTCCTCAGGACCCACCACTGAGGCTACTAGTTGTATTTTTTTAATACCCGTCTTTCTTTTGCCCACAAACTCTGTCAAGTAAATGCATCATCTTCACTTTTTAAATCACAATTATTCAGCCCTGTTCTGAATATTCCTGGGAGCCCTTGGACTGTGCCCAGTGTTCCCTCTTCAAGGCCTTAATGGGCCGCCGAGAATGTGGCTTGCATTGCCCACTACTGCCATTGTTACACAATACCATTCTCATGGTTCCTTTCCTGTCTTTTGCTGTGAAATACCCTGGTTTACTCATCGCCTCACCACCATGCTTGGGAGAGTACTTAACACATAATGGCTGTACAATAATTATGTTTGGATAGTGTGTTTACATTTATCTCCCTTTTAAAAAGACTATTTATTTGCAAGTCAGAGTTAGAGAGAGAGAGATGGAGACACACAGGGAGAGATCTTCTTTCCATCACTCCTCAAAATGTTGCAGTGACCTAGCTGGGGCCATCCCAAGCAAGAAGCCAGCAGCGTCTTCTGGGTATTTCCCATGGGCATAAGGACCCTTGGTTTTGGGCCATTGTCTTCATCTTTACAAGGCACATTATCAGGAAGTTGGACTGGAACTTCTTGATCTGATGCCCATATTGGATGCTGGCATGGCAGGCAGCAGCTTAACCCAATATGTCATAGCATATGTACACTTGTATATTGTCCGAATCTATGTATGTATGTATTTATCTGTTTGTAAATTGCATACTTATTGTCTAATATATACCAAGACAATGTCTATAAGCTGTGAACTCATGATGACTCTAACAGATGTTAGTGCTGGGGCACTCACACTTTGTTAGAGAATATGGATTAGTCACCAGGTGGTTATGATGCTGTTCAGGACATCAGGTGTGCCCATCATGGATGGGCACCAAATTTCTCCATTTAAGAGACGCTCAGACTTCCTTGGTACAGAGTAGATGGTTGTACTGCTGAGCATTGTGTATGGGCAAATATATTCTTTATCTCTACAAGCCCTGGAAAATTTTCCCTCAGTAATGAACATCTTTACAAACTTTAGCTCATGTCTGGATTTGAAGTTTTGAAAAAGGCATGTATTTCTAAAGCAGAAAATTGGTTCTTTAGTGCATTTCTGTTTCTAATTTACTGCAAGGGAAATTTTTAGGAGTATCCAAATTTATCCTTTTTTTTTAAATGGCATACTAATCGTAATGGCTAAAAAATAGGCTGAAAAGCTAAAATTGAGCCCCTTTTCTTTGTCTAGTGGAACATGTGAGGGAAGAATAGCTTGCAGTTCTTTTGAAGATGTGTATTTCAGTGTTAGTTCTCGAGATCGTTGCTGGCAGGTGTGCATGGTGATGTCAGTGGGATTTCTTTTATTTATGGCGAAGCATTTAGTACACAATTTTATTTTTGTGAAGTAAATTTCTGCAAGGAAAATACACATGTTGGAACTTATTTATTATCCCATCGAGAGAGAGAGACTATGGTAAGGATAAGAGAGTCCTTTGAGTAGACTTTCTGCCCCAATTATTCATATGCTAATATTCCATACATTTTAGTGTGTGTCTTCCAGGTTTTGAAAGCTTTTTATTTTCAGATGTTTCATTCATCTCCGCCAAAGTGGAGTTAAATAAGAAAAGTTCATTTTTGAAGTATTTGCTGATAAATAATGATAGTTTATGCACATACGTTTTTAGATTTTTAAAATTCTGTCAAATATGAAACATATTAGCTGTATCTGTTTGACATGTGACAAGTAGACATTAAAATTCCAAAGGTTTTGGTTGAGAATTTGTCAGAGAAAACAGAGAACCATCATTTTATCTTCTACAAAAAAAAAATAGTAAACCTAGATTTACTCTCTGCATAGAAGCTTTTTATTAATAGTGATTTAATGCAGATTATTTGGTATCATGAATGCCATACATTTTAATATATTGTTTTCTAATACACTCTCTCGAGTTATTGAGTGATTTTCCCGTATAGGGAATACGGATGTGCATGTTAAGAAGCTTACAATTCTTCTTCAAGATTGCTGTGCAGCTAATTGTTGGCATATTCAGGACATGTCACGTCGCCCAGGAAACAACAGCTATAAGTGATTTCAGTATCTATTAGTTCATGGATTTTTAAGCAGAAACATCCATAGTAATCAAATTGTAATTTTCTGTTTTATTCCGGATTAGTAATTGTAACAGAAGCATTAAGGATGATATGAAATCACTTGTGAGTATAGAGTAATAACATAGTGTGTGGCAATGGCTATGGTATTTCCTCATTACTCTGGAGATGAATCCAGTAATTTCCTTGTCTCTTGACAAAGGCATTTGTACACAGCCACAAACAAATCAAAATATTGCATTGAGAAGGCTTTAGAGCAAGAAATTCACTACTTTTCTTCATGAATACTCTTTATATCAAAATATCAAGAGGCATTTCTTTACATTCACTTTTAATTGTAGGAGGCAAACATGTATACAATCCTTAGCCAAGGTGCTGACACTTCTGACGCAGCATAATGCATCTTTTTGCCTTATATTTTCTCAAAAGATAAGAAAATTGTGCTTTGGAAAAAATATACATCTTAAGCCCCATACATAATGATTCAAAATTATAAAATAAATGGTCTTTAAGAGGCCAAAAGGCATGTACAGGTATTTCAGTGGAAGAGATATAAGTAAATTCCTTTTATTCAATATACTATTCTTAATACAAGTTGAAATTTCTCAAGAAATTGTGAGTCCTGCTGGGAGTGCAAAGTGAAATCCAGTTCCTTAGTTGTAAAATCCAGTTGGACTGCCTTTAGTTACAATAACTTAAATCTCTTATTGAGATGTCTACTTATATTTACTAACAAAAATGTTTACGTGAACACATACTGTTTTCTTTTCTGGAGGGTGTTGAAAGTTAGTTCCAAGTTCAATATTTGCAAATGATTATCATTTTAGAAGGAGGCGAATTGTCCCTGCCATTATGTCATTTTGAAAATCTCTATGTAAAAACGTTTGAGTTGACTTTTTTTTTTTTTTGCAAATAGTTTTTCCCACTTATAAGCTTTATAAGTTGTACTTTCTTTTTTTAGGTTTACTTTTCAGAAGGCATTGGTTGGCATAGTGTTAGTTTAAGGTAGTTGGAATGGAATGGAAATGTTGAGAGGTATATATTTTTCCATATAAATTGCTCCATAAATCTGTAAGAAATGCTTGGGGTGTGTTTGTGAATAATGTATTATGACTCAACGTTTGTTCTTGTGCGTATGCTTTCTACTGAGTTCAGATTGCAAATACTGGATTGCATTTGGAAATGTGTCAGCTTTATAAAATAGGTTGCTGGATATACCCACATGATCTATTCAGTCTTACTAATATATTTTAGTCTTCCTTATAGGGGCCAGAAGACTCATTTTTTACTGGACTAGTTACCACCCACAGAACCATATGAAAGTTATTGGGTCAAGAAACTAGATTTTTGGTTTCTGGAGATTTTATAATGCAATACACTCTGAAGGGGTATATTTCAAAATTTACAAAGTTTTGAGAGTAAGGGGAATGGATTTTATGCCTTAGCTAGGCAGCATTACATATTCCAGAAGGTTTGTGTGTGTGATTCCGGTTAGTTCCGTAGATTACAGGGTAGTGCACCCTTATCTCCATGTGCCCATGAGGCAGTGTGCTGTAATATAGCTGCAATATTAGAATGTGATGTGGTGTATTTCCTTAGAAGAGTTGAATCTATTTAGAACTTTCTTCCTCATTCTTATTCAAGTGTTTTGCCTTCCAGGCTACATACACACAACATAGAATTCTGGGATGTGATAGGAAGGGAATTTTTCAATCAAAATCATAATTAGCCACTTTTACACTTTATCAGTGTGTTATCTTCTGTGATTTTAAATCTGCTGACAGTTTATTTAGGAAATAAACATGAAATGCGTGTTTCCCATGAGGCATATGAAGCCTAATTCCAGAAGTGTTATTCAGATTTCCAGAAAACACAAATCACTGCTCAGTCTTTACAATGCTCAATTACAATACAAAGCAAGCTCTGGCAGCTAAAGTCTTGCAGTCTCGTGGTTAGCGGAGTGGCAACTGTGTTAAACGGGGCCTACGAAGTCACATGTGCTGGGCCTTTGCGAAGCCAGCTTCTTCACTTGGTAACCTATTAGTAAACAGTTTTTCCAGATGACAAGCCAGATCACTCCATATCCATAAAGCATTGATTTAAATTTATGAACTGCCCTAAACCCAAAAGCTGGTATTCTCAAGAAATTTTAGGTAAATCGTAATGTAGTTACATGAGAAAATGCAATGGAGGGACTTCAGTTTGTTTGTATGTCCTCTAAAAAGGTTTTTAATTTTTGTTTTGGGTCCAGCGTGGAAGCCTAGTGGCTGAAGTTCTTGCCTTACATGCTAAGGGATTCTATATGGGCACCGGTTCTAATCCGAGCAACATCACTTTCCATCCAGCTCCCTACCTGTGGCCTGGGAAAGCAGTATAGGCTGGCCCAAAGCCTTGGAACCCTGCACCTGTGTAGGAGACCAAGAAGAGGCTCTGGGCTCCTGGCTTCTGATTGGCTCAGCTATGGCTGTCACGGCCACCTGGGGAATGAACCAGAGGACGGATGATCTTCCTCTCTGTCTTTCCTCCTCTTTGTGTATCTGACTTTCCAATAAAAAAACTTTTTAAAAAGTTTTTAATTTTGTTTTAAAAATTAATTTTTTATTTTTCTGATTTATTTGACTGGAAGACAGGGAGAGAAGGGGGGAAAGAGAGAGTGAGGGAGAGAAAAAGAGAATCCACCCAATGGTTCACTACCTAAAAACTTGTTCCAAGCAGGTCGTGGGAGCCCAGAGCTTGTCACTGAAGCCGTTACGTCTGCTTTCTAGCATCTTTTGATAAGTAAGGTTAATTGTAAAATAATTATAAAATAGTTGGCCATCCAGATTAGCTATCACCATCAAAAAGCTTTAAAAGTGTGTATGCAAAAATAAGTTTGAACAAAGATCACAAAATATCTGTCTTAGAACCCCTTTCTCTGCATGCCACCCATTTCCACTGCCTTTCCCAGAACAGAAGCCATTTTGTGATTTCCAGCAACGGCACTGGAGTCATCTCTGGAGAATGATCAGGGGCGTCATGTGCTGACGACAGAGGAGATGGTGGCTGCTATTTGCTGCCTTTGGGCCACGTGCACTTGGTGTTGGCATTAATAATTCAGTTCTGAAGACAGTGCAACTTCTGGTTAGCTCACTTGCAGTTCAGCTCAATCATGATCCATCTGACCTTTTGCTATTACTTTTATTTAGTGCAAACCTAGGTAGGGGATTGAGGTTTCTCTTATGCAGCTCTTGGTATAAAGCCCTCTGTTTTCTAATTAGATGTCATACCAGTGTTCTCAAGCCAATTATTCTATATTCCATCTATACCAAAAAAAGAAACATCTGTTCGGTGCTCCTGGGTGTGGTTTAAAGTGATTTGAAAACAAATTTTACATTCCTGGATAGAAGGTTGTTGCAATATATGATATCTCCTGAAACAGCACAGAAATTTCTCTCTTTTTAAAAATGAAGGATTCATGAAGGATTAATCTCTGTGGGTAAAAAGAGACATTCTGTTATTTTCATTATCATATTTTGTAAGGTAACACATATTATAGTGTCATTCCTCAAAAGTGAAAGATCTTTTTTTAAAAAATCTGCTATATGAGAAAAAAAAAAAAGGAATGATGTGTATCCTTCAGGATTGGACTAAGAGCAACAGTGTAAGGACACCTGAGAAGGCCTTTCTCCAAGTAACAGTCTGGTTTTTAAGGCATTATGCCCTTGCAAAATT
Source organism: Ochotona princeps (assembly GCF_030435755.1). Lineage (NCBI taxonomy): Eukaryota > Metazoa > Chordata > Mammalia > Lagomorpha > Ochotonidae > Ochotona > Ochotona princeps. The sequence continues at coordinate 2,905,234 of NC_080863.1, read as the reverse complement.
CTTGGTTTGCTTCTCAGGAAAAAATCTACAAGGCTTCCCCCCACATTTTTTCACTTTCTGTAGGGAGTTCTAATTCTATTCCATGTGGAAATGAATGTTTGTGATACAATAGGTAAAGGTCAGATGTTCATAAAGGTGTTTCTAATTGCACGTCTACTTGTCTAAATATATTCTAGGGTGTACCAGACATCCACACTGAATGAAAAGTTAGAAGGAGCAGAGGCAACAAGATGATATAGATGTGAAGTTACTGATATGAATAAAGAGGAAAATGTGAAAAAACCACAGAGCTTAGAAGACATGTCAGTGTGTCTTAGCATTTGTATTCCCACCGTGCATATCATTTGCCATTTACGAGTTAAGCTGGGTCAGCATGGAACTTTAGTTTCTGGACTCATGGGCTTAACGTGAATCTGATGCAAGTGTACAGTACGGTGTGTTTCAAAAGTTATCTGTTCAATCTCCTGAACTTCAGATTCTCCTCCACAAATGCTGCCCACATTGTGTGTCCGGCCCCTGATTTTTTCTGATTGATTGAAGAGCAAGATCTACGTAAAGGCACTGACTGCACGGTCAGCACTTCAAGGAGGAAGCAAAATTTGTAGTGTTGGCTCCGCTGGTGGATAAGCTATAAGAAAAGATTGCAGTTATTAAAATAAGATAGTGACTGCTACTTCCTTTGCCAAAGGGCTTATTATAATGGGAAATGGATCTTGTTAATTAACTCAGTAAAAAGAATTAAATCTAGAAGGAAAATATGTAAGTGACAATTTGCATGCTTGGAAGAGTGTTGTAAAAATCGGCTGAAATGTATGCAGGGCTACTACACGCCAAGCAATCCACCATGAGGCAGCTAGATTAGATATCTGAGGAAAATCGAATGTTTAACTGAGGTGCCAGGAAATGAAAGTCCCGTAATAAGGATGCAGGTCTAAAAGAGAATTTTTAAAGTATATGCCAAGACATACTTTCATGACATTTGAAATGTGTGACCTAATGTGAAGTCATAAAATTACCAAAAGCAGAAATTGAAGAAAGAGATTGCAAAGGCATGGAAGAATGTGTATTCTCTGAGGCAGGTGTAGGGCGTATCGCAGAGCCACGGAAAGTAGGATGTGTGATGCCGGTGGTCCAGGGAAGTGTACGAGCCTTCACGGTCTCTCTGCCTTCCCTTTGTGACCCTGTGCAAGTCATGCCAGCCAACTGAGAACAGATTCTGCCTCCAGCAGCTGTCTGTGAGGTGAGCCGACTCCAACAAAGAGCCGCAATGATCAGAGCTGAACCAGGTTTAAGCTTGGAGCCTGGAGTTTCATTTGGGTCTCCTGTTTGAAGCACAGGGACCCAAACCCTTGAGCCTTCTCCTCATGCTTTTCTAGACCATTAGCAAAGAGCTGGATGAGAAGTGGAGTAGCTTAGAGACAAGCTCTTCCTAGTGTTGAGGGTTTCGCTGTCCAGCTAAATGACATAAGGGAAAGGATTCATCTTCTTTGGGTCTCCGTATAATCATTAGGAAAAGTACCTTTTATACTTAAAAATGTTGTTTTTAGAATCAGTCATCTTACTTTGTTTTACACTGTCAGTTACCACACCAGTGCTACTTGTTAATAATTGGAAAGTAGGCCTCATCATAAATCCTGGACCCTCCTATAAGCTGTACATCTGGGTGGGATATTTAAGCTTTTGTTGCACCCAGTTCTACCTGTGTAAATTGAAAACAATGTTTATTTTATAGGGTGACTATAAATAATGTGAAGATTACATATAATAAATCTCTACATTTAAATAATCAATACCAATTGTCTACCAATATTATGGGCATTCGCACACCACTTACTGAGCAGGGACACCTTCTGAGAAACATTATTAGGTGATTTTGTCAATGTGTATCTGGCATAGATACTTACAGAAACTCGGATGACTGTGGTGTCCTTAGGGGATTCAATGTGTGGGACCACTGTGGTACACACTGTCCATCCTTGACTGAAACATTGTTTCATGAGTGTACCACTGTCATAATGATACTTAAAGTCATTGTTACTTGTTCTTAGCCATGCTGCAGTTATCTAAGTCTGGAACTGGCAATAGGCAGGTAATTGTTTCTTATTCCTGGATCCTGCCTTAGTCTGTCTACGGCAAAATGGGCTGGCAGAGACATCAAACTGAATAAATTATTCAGAGCTTTCTCATCATGATATTAAAGGGTTATTTTTTGCTTCATCTGGCTTCCTTACATGTGCATTATGTTCAGTTTACTAACTCTTGATCAAGAGCTAGTGACATTCCTTGTGGCACAGTGGCCTGAGTACATTTGAAACCTGGGTTCAATACCTGAGTCTGTCTCCTGAGCTCCAGCTTCTGTCTAGGAACGTGGAAGTGATGGTTCAAGTGGTTGGACATCTGCCACCCACAAGGAAGACTACAGAGTGACTTTCTGGCTCCCAACTTCACCCCGAACCCAGCTCTAGCCATTGTGGCAATTTGGGAAATGAGCCAGTGACTAGAGTTCCTTGTCTGTATCCTGTAAAGAAAAAGGAAAAAAAATAAATGACATTGAAATTTTATTCCTTATGTCTCCAAATGTGGCTAGAATTTTCTTTTTTTGTGTGGAATATAGTGACAACTTTTACTTTTTTCCAAACAGCCTTAAAAATCCCATGCTGCTGAGTTTGCTGAGTTCTTCCCAGTGTGAATCTGACCACTCTGTTAGTGTTGACATATTGGCCACAGGATTACACTTGAGCAAAAATCCCATGGCTATGTGTTTCTTTATCAATTAAAACTCAACTGAAACTAAGATTCAAAGGTGGCCTAAAAGTTAAAATTGCTTTTCTCATTACCTGGCTGAATTTTCTATTTTTCGATGCCTATTTTAAAATAAAATAAAATAAGGTGAATAAATTTCATGAATTTCTTATGTACGTGTCAAAGAGTGTGATGCTGCACATCACCCTTTTCAGTCTGCACACTCACTCTCTCCTTCCTTGAATGTTTTTCTTTTAATTTTTTTTTTTTGCATTGAAAGACATTCAATTTATTTTACAAAAGCCTAACCCTCCATGGAATAAAGAATCCAACAGTTGGATTTTTAAATCAAAAAATAAACAAATTGAGCATAACTTTGGAATGGCTATTATTGTTCATTCTTGATTGCTCAAACTTATCACAATTTGGTTGTGTACCTGCCTAAATGTTTGCTGGATAAAATCATTCTCCCTCATTAGATCCTAAGATTAGGGACAGAGGCCCTACTTTTTGGTGACTGTGTTGTCAGTCCTTACCAGAGAGTCCTCAAAATGGATTAGTTCATTAAAAGAATGCTAGAACAGATGAATAGTTTAATTGGTAGTGACAAGCAGCTAACAAAGCTCGAGCTCATTATCACTTTGATACTCACATCGGCCATGTGAGGTATGCAGAACAAGTTATTATTAGCTTTAGGTCACAGATAATTATGCTTAAAAAGAGTTAGTGATTTGATTAGAATCACATTAGAGCAAGAATGTCTCGAAATTCTGGTTTGTATCTATCCTTTCTGTTATTTTTTGTTAACTATTTTGATGTTCTTTTATTTCTTTATCCGTCTTTAAAACCAAAATTAAATTTTGAAATCATGCTTATAGATTTCAACAGGAAAGTTCATGTGAAATAGCTGTACGAAGTTGAATCAATTCACGGAAGGAATGTTACTCTTAATGGTTTCCTTTACGATATGGATTTTGCGAAATATAAGGAGATAAACATAGTTTGTCCTTGTTCTTTCACGTTTACATAATGGTGAAAGAATACACTAAGAGAAATCCAACTTGCATCGAAGGTATGATAAAGCATTGAACACCATGTAAAAGAAGGAAAATCTGTGTATCAAAGACAAAGAGAAGAAAATCTATCATTAAATCAGAGACTAAAGCCCTATATGTTGGGTCGCACTTAAAATCTTATTGAGGAATTCTTTCGGTCTCATGCATGCTGAAACCCTGGAGATACAAAGAATGTCCAACTACTCTGTAGCCTTTTATATCCAGTGAAAGTTACTTTTTTCAAAAAAAATTTATTGACAACTGTATACAATCATGGGCTACAGTGTGAGTTTTTTTTTTTTTAATAAGATGTCCTTCCGTTCTATCTATTTTGCTGCAAATAAAAGGATTTAATTCATTTTATGGGTGAATAGCATTCCATCCTATTTGTATAGCACATTATTCATCTGATGATATATCCCTTGGTTGATTCCTTATGTTGGCTATTGAAAATGTGCTGCAATGAATGTGATAAAACAGATAATTATTTGTTACAAAGGTTTATGTTTTGGGTATATACCCTGTAGTTGTATTGCTAATCGTATGTAAGTTTTATTTCTAGTTTTTAAACAGCTTCCTATACTGTTTCCCACCGTGGCTGTACTAATTTACATAACCACCAACAGGAGTTAGCCCCTCTCAACACCCTTCTCAGCATTTGTTGCTTTCTTTCTTTTTTTTTTTAATAGGAATAAGTCTAACGGGAAATGATATGACATTTCATAGTGCTTTTGATTTATATTTCGCTGGTGGCCAGTGATGTTGGACATTTTCCTCTATACTCCGAGGGTATTTCTCTTTCTTCATCTGAGAAATCCCTTCCCCATTTCTTAAGTATATTGGTGTGTTCGCATGTGTGTGTGATGCTGTGGTTGTTGTTTTTAGAATTCTTGACATATTGTGAGTACTAATCCTGTTTTTGGAGAGTGGCTTAAAAGTAATTTCAACAGGTCTGTTAGATGTCCTCGTTCTATTGATTGTTTCCTTTGTTTTGCTGAAGCTTCTGACATAGCTGTAACCCAGTGTTTTTCCAGTCTTGCTTTTGTTGCTCGTGCTTTTGAGATCTGATCCAAAAAGTTATTGTCTAACTAGTACACTGAGGTGCTCCCACCATGTTTTCTTCTAGCTTGTTAGAGTTCCAGGTCTCACATTCAGGATAGTGTGAAGGGTGGGAAGTGAGAATCTGTAAGGAAAGGGCTGTCTCCTGGAGTCTCTGTTCATTCACTGCAAGTAGCAGAGTGAGAAGAGGTGGCCACCTGAGCCATGAGAGTGGACAAAGGCACAGGTATCTGATTTGACTCCTAGTTTGTGCTAATATCAGTTAGCATATTCCAGTCATGGATCTCAGAGAATTTCCCAAGTATATATCATGCATCATTCTAGTTTTAACAGGTTGATTCACTGATCAATCAGAGGGATCCATCTTCCTGAGAAGCACAACAACCCCACATGTAATTTTGTAATAATTAAACAGATGATACTGTGCATTAATATTATGACTAAATAATGAATTATGGCTCTGTGAGGATTGGTTTACAATAAAGAAAACATTTTCCCCAGTTGTCAAATGCGCAGGTGTCATTATTAATGATGTGCATCTCTAGATCTCATTTTAAAATTACCCAGCTCATCTCATAGTGATAGTTGCTAATGAGTTAATGAAATCAGTAACTTTCTATACAGGAAAGTTAATGAAATCAATGACTTTCTATGTAGGAGTTTATGCAAAATGATATGAATGTAATTACATTGGAAGGTTAAAAGAATGAAGTCCCAAAAGTCTTATCTACATTGTAATGAATGCTAATAGAAAAAAACATAATTCATAAGAAATTTTTGACTCCTTTACATTTGGTAGCTTTTTTGTGATCTATCAGTAATCAAGACCTATGGAGTGTGTGTGTGAGTTCCCACGTGTGTGTGTTGGGGGTGGCTGTCCACATGACCCCTAGTGGTTAAGACACCAGTAAAGGTACTAGTGTTTGAAGTCAGGGAGGCTGGGATTGAGTATCTGGTTCTATTCTTGACTTTAGCTTTCTGGTAGCTTGGGGACGAGGAGGCAACAGTGACGGCTCAACTGAGTCCCCGACATGCCTGTGTGAGACCTGGTTTGAGTTCTAGGCTGTAGGTTTGAACCCCAGCTTGAGGTTTTTGTGAGTATTTGGGGATGAACCTGGTGATCAGAATTCTAAATCCCTCTCAGATAAAGCAATACACAAGCAAATAAATAAAGGTGTTGTGTTTGCGTTTCAGACCTCTCCTTCTCTGTCACTTATTTTCATTTCTGTTGTGTTGGTTTGTGGTCTGGTCAATGTGGACCTGGGATGTCACTGTGTTTAGGATCAGTGCTCTGTTGTCTAACAACAACATGACGTCTAGTTTGCTAATGCAATGACTTCTGAGAAACAGTTTTGAACACTTCCCTACCCACTGAAAACACTTTAATGTCACAGTGTTCCACTTCATCACCACTCTCAAATGGATCAAAGCCCTGCTTAAAATGGACTCATTTTTAAATATGTTGCACATGGCTAATACGTCTTCAGCTACATGAAGTGCTTTCCATCCTGAAGCACTGCAAAGAGTCTCAGTAATGCTGCTCAATCCTCCATCAGTCCTCTCTTTAACCTGGGAATGTATTGCTCATTTCAAAATACAACTTAGATGCTACTTCCTGAGGAAACAAATAACTCTTAAGCGGAGCAAAGTGCTCTTATGATAGCATTATTTGCCGGTATCTGTGTTCTTCTACCTCATTCCTCACTAGCATGATGGGATGAACTCTTTACCCATCTATGCAATCCATTCAGTAAAATCAGTTAGTGCCTGGTGAGTTTCAGTGGAGCCACAGAATACCGAAATTCAGTTTGTGAATGTAAAGGAGTTGTAGTCTAGGTGGGAAATAGAAAAATAAGAAAAATTACCACAACTATAAAATCGGCAGTGTGACAGGTCATCAAAGACATCATAAGCACAAATGAGGAGATATACACTCACCGTGGAAGGGTGGGAATCATTCCACGGCAAACCTCCCAGATGGCCAAAGACCAAGTATGTCCGATATAGAGGCCATCCCTCACTCCCGTGGACTTTGAAGACAAATGCCATCAAGACAATATCCATTTAGGTCTATGGACTAAATATCTTTGACACATGTCTTGAAGAATAAATCTTGGGCCTATTGTTTGTGTCTTTTTATTAATAATGTTTATTTAAAAGGTGCTGGGATCACAGACACATGTGGGCCATATATGGGAATAGAGCAGGGCGGGAGGGGGAAGGAGGAGAGAAGGGAATGTTCTCTGTCCACAGGAGGAGAGTGCCCTTTCCCTTCTGCCAGGCTTCTGTGGGTCTGGAGATGATACAGGTCACATGATGCCCCCGGGTGCAAGGTGAGAGGCAGTACATCCCTGGGGAGGAGTCATTTAACTGACAGATAGGCAGATGAGATCACATAGGGTGGGAGAAGTGTGCTTCCCAACTCATGACCCTAAGCTGCCTACCTGCTTGTCTCATACCATCAAAGTTTGGAATGTTAGTTACTGTGCAAGTTGTCTGAGCCAGCGACTAAGTCAGTTGCAGTACCTGCTGCTAAGATACTCACAGGCAGCTTGAAAATTCTTGAAAAAGGTCATTAGGGTAACTGTAGCATTACAACAAAAGTGCCAAACTTTGTAGGTTTAAAAAACTTTACCAGAGGAAATGACACCTTCTAAAAAGCTCCAAATGAGACAAGGGAAAAGCATTTTGGGTAGAACACGCAGCAAGGCCTGACCTTCCAGAAGTTCAGCCTCACTGTAATCAGTGGCTTATGGAGAGGGTGACAAATGGTGAGCTTAGAGCCTTCTGCTTTTGAAAAATGTTTTGTGACCTGTTAGAAGATTTGATCATTTTCCAGTGAGGGTTACATAGAAGTGACTGTACAAATTATATTCTTGAGGTGTACTGTGATGTGAGGTGTTTTAATATATGTAGTTGTGCAATAGTATATTACATCTCTAAATTAAGACATTAGATAGTTCTTCGTTATGGTAAACAAGTTGCCATTTTCTAAGTAAGACAAGATCATAAAACAGATTCTTCCCTTTCTATTTTGAAATCAGGATACAAAATGAATTAACATTTTCATTTTACAGTAAACAAATAATGATAGTAATTCTGTTTGCATTTACGGATATATTGCCTGAACGTGGTATGTCTTCTAATAGCCTAAAAGCTTCCAACAGTCCAATTAGGTTACTATGCCAAAAGTATAAAAAATGTAGGTTACATACAGCAGACACTGAATTCTCATAGAGATCATGAAGTACAAACTGAAGGTAGCAGCAGACAAGGGGTGTTGGGGAACCCATTTTGTATAGAAGGTGTCTTTAAGGTCTGTCCTCATGTGGCAGAAGGGGCAAGGCACTTTTGTGAGATCCCTTTTATAAGGGCACTGATCCCAAACACGTGGTCTCTGCCATCTATCCTATAACCACCTCCTAGAAACTATTCCTTATGCGACTCACTTTGGATTTAGGATTTAAACATAAGCATTTTAGAAACTGTTAAACCCTGGAAAGGTGGAATAGGTAAAATGTTTCTTTAATTATTAGGTGGACCCAGAATCTGGGTTGCACTGATGCTCTCAAATTTCCTCTTACAATTCTAAACTAGGGAGGATGTAGGATGCTTAGGTTCAAATAAGTTAGTCTAACTCTTCAAAGAAATTCAGAGGTGATTCAGAAGAATCTGGCTAAACACTTTGAAAATTAAGATAAATATAATTGTGCAAATAATCTTTGCCTTCCCACTCCATTTCCTGATAAGCCATGAAGATAATCAAAACAGAGTGGGAGATGTCTTGGATCAATTAACATGATATCGTTGAATTCACTTGCCAAGCAGATACTCAGATGTTTCTGTTTGACTTTACCTCCTAATTTTAGAGAGAGTGTTGTGTTTTAAATGGCAAAAATAAGAAACATCAAGTTTCATTCTTAAACGATAATCTATGTGAAAGTTATTACTTTGGATACCTTTAGAGGGGTGGCTTTCTTATTTAGACCTTTATTATACAGCCTGTATGAGCTTTCTCAGTGTTTCCACATAGCCCCTTAGTAGTAAGTCTTCTGATTTCTATGTAGTCTCTTCATTTAACATCATTAAAATAAGTTTATGAAAAAAAGTATACTTTTAGTTGTAGAATGTTGGATAACTTCAGAAAGTGCGCAGGTATAAACATACATCTAAAAAGTAGGCCAGTTTTATACAAGGATGCTTCATTTTGGAATTGTAAAATCTTGCCATAGGGATTCAAATCTATGTAAATTATACAACATGGATGAATGTACAACTTGACACAAATACACTTATGTATATGTTTATACAAGTTTGATTAGGGACAAGAGCATCAGCAACCTGGGGAATAAACTTGGAGGATATGCAGGTCATGGATTGTCATGGGCAAGTACCAGGGACCCTCAAGTTGTCTGGTAGAAATATTAACAGATCTCTACAAGCTCCCGCTTCATCACAGCCACTACTGAGTCCCAGACTTCTTGTTTCCCCGAGGGATGTTTTGCTGCTATGCTCCATCAGTATATCTGCCCGAAGTTGCTCCTTGAGCACCAATCCGTCAGACCAAGACTTATAAGAGGGAGAGGAGAGTAGGAGAAGGGGAAGAGTTATTGGACCTTTGATCATGGGGAGGTTGAATGGGATGTAGTTATGCTGTAAGCAGAGAAAGACGTGGAAGCTGGGAACAAGTGAGACATCATGGAGGAGGATGAGCTGCCTCCTCTTCCCTGGCTTTGGACTCACGACCATAGTTAAGTGTTGCTCTCAGAATCCCCCTTGGAAGGAAGAGGATTTTGTTGACAGAGGGTTCTGCTGTCTCACCTCTTTGGTGGCATCTTTGAAGGGCTGCACCTGCAAAGACAGGTTGAGGCGCACAGTTCAGTGTCTCCATCTGCCTAACCCTGTTTGGATCATTTAGAAGTGTAGTAAATATATATTGTTGACTTGACTGAATTAAGGGTTGCTGAGAAAACTGTGAAGGCCTTATTTTGGGTGTGTTTGTGTATTTCCAAATCAGCACATGAGTTTGAAGGGACTAAATGGGAAGACCTGGCCAGGTTGTGGACAGTCACTTTCAATTGTTTGGGGGAAGGGAGATTCTGGAAAGACTGAATGCTGAACAAGAACATGGTAGAATTTTGCCTTGGATGTGAATTACCCACGTTTATACTCCAGGAGCTACGGAGCAGCACCATTGCTGGAACTGTGGTTTTAGGCCTCCAACAGAGTAATGTCCCTGGCTTCTTCGATTCTGAAGCCCTCGGACTTGGATTGAGCCCAAAATATGGGCTTTCCGGGGTCCTTACTCTGCATTGCCATGGGATAGCTCAGCTTCTGTGAGTGCGTGATCTGTGTTTCTCAAGAAATCTCCCGAAAATACTTCTGTATATAAGATTATGTTCTCCTCATGTGCTAGCTCAGGAAATGCATAGTAAACTTATAAGCAAACTTCCTTCTGAAAACCCATATCCTTGGATCCACTGCTAAATAGAAACATTAGTGAGTGGAAGTAGGTTACAGATTAGAGTGGGGACAACGGATCTCCTACAGTTGTACATAAGCAGGACACCCAGTCGTTGTTGTTTATTGCATTTGTTTATTCCAAGCATGCCTGGAAATGAGTTCTCAAGTTTAGTCCTTGTAAAATTATTAGTGTTCGCTGCTGCATATTCTATTCATATTCTAATACTGAACACCTGCAGCCTGCTTTGGATTTCATAGCATTAAAACATCAAAGAGATGTTGACATATGCAGCAAATGAAAAGATTCTTTTATAAATCATGATATATGCAAGAAATTTAAAAAATATTTGGATGGAAAAAAAAGTAGGGCAAACTCATCTAGGGGTTTGGAGTTGCTTGGAGTATCAATCATTTCTCAGGCCTTATTTTGTTAGTGCCAATTTTATTTTTTTCCTCAGCAACACCAGGAGAAAACGCTAAGTTGGTTATTGCAATTAGTTTTCTGTAGAAGTATTGACCTGCATTGCTAGAAATCTTAATGTCACCTTGTTATTTACCTTTCCTAGTTCCTGGCTTCACAGGCAATCAATGTCTGCTCTGGACTTTGCAGACCTGTAGTTTAGTATGAAGTTTTCCATTCTCCCCTCATCTTGAAGAAAGTGGGTTTTTACTTTGCAGTGATTCTGCCTCGCATAGCTGTGAAATCGCTTTTCTGCTGAATGAAGTCAAGTAACTTCCTGAAAGAGCTCTCTTTTATTTTCTCAGCTTAAAACTAATTTCTTTTCTATTTATCTTAATTTATCTTCCAATTTCTTAGGCCAGGGAGTAGGAAATACTGGGAGGAAAAGTACTGCCATTCTCAAGCCATTCTTTTCCGAGGAGAAGTAAATTAGGCTTGACCTTTCCCAGGCACAGTACTGTGGAATAACTAGAACATGTTATGGATTTGAGAAATAAAAGATCGTGTTTTGAAGAATGGAGCCAAAGAAAGACCCTTTATACGCCTTAGGAAAAGAAAAAAAAAATCTCCTTTGCCAAACCACATTAAATTTAGATAAAAAGGTTTCATTAGAATAAAATCTTTAATATGCCTGTCTTGTATGTATTTTTAGTTTTGTCAAGAAAGCGAATTAGAGAATTTTTAGAATCTCACCGGACTGATCTCCTGGACATAATAAGGCTAACAAGCTGAAATTAGGCTTTTGGGCTTAGAAAAAGGAAATCATTTAATTATGAAAGAGTTTTTAATTAGGTGGAAACCTTCCTTCCAATGGCACAGCTTGCTGGTAGGAGACAAGAGCTAGTGATAGACCCGAGAAGGGGATTTAAAGTCAGTGTAAAGTTGCACAGGACTTGAGAATCCAAAGTGCTGATTTCAAGGCGGAGGCACCCCGCAGCATCCTAGCGCTGCTGGAGCGAAGGAAACAGCGCAGGTGGAGTCCTGTTGAGCAAGTTGTAGTCATGCTTTGCATCTGTGGGTAGACCGGTCTGCAAACCTGCATGCGTTCCTTTTCCAGGACTACTGAACAAATGACCACAAAGTCACCGAAAACAACAATACTGGACACTGTAACTGTGAAAACAAAGTGTTACCAAGGCTATGTTCATCTATGAAGGCTCTGGGGGAGGGTCCTTCCTTATCTCTGGTTTCTGGTGACCTTGTTAGTAGATGGCTGTTTGCTTGGCTTGTTCCTTTCCTAAATCACTGGATTAGGGTGTATCCTGGTTGTTATCTTAATCCAACTAAACACATCTTCAGAGATTAAGCAGGTTTTTTTTGAAAAATGTGTATTACAAAAAGCTGTGGATGGAATTTTATTTTTTTTCACAGCATAAATACCTTTAATTCCATTTTTGTGTCTAAAGTACCTTTGTATTTCCCAATAAGACCATAGTCTGAAGTTCCCAGCGATTCTAAATCTTCTGAAAGCATTTTTGAACATGGCACCTTGTATCAAAAGAGATTTCTGACAGAACTCTTCAGATCGGGACATCTCCTTACCTTAAATGATGACATTTTGATTTTCTGTCCTTTTCTTTTTGGACATATGTTATGCTGAATTGAAAAGAATGTGCATTCTATAACAGTATATGCACATTTTAATTTCCTAATTGAAACTGTGGGGATTCCTAAAGTGAGCATTTTTAAACCTCTGCTCTAAGTTATTGTGTTTAATAAGTAACTTGGAAATGGGAATGAGAATAATTAGTTCCTGGAAAACCGAAGGTGTATTCCGTGAAGCTTGAATGTGTTTTTATATTCTGAGGATAAGGATACCAGAGGTGCATTGTATTTCCTAGTAAAATTTTTAAGAATATATATATTTATGGAAAATTGTAAAAGTAATACACATTTCTTTAATTCTGCACCTACTTTTTTATTGCTAACATAAAATAGGGCAAAATACACATTTTAATCGATGAACTGATATTAATCCTAAAGTCATGCTTTATTAAAGTTATTCTTTTATTGTCCCAAGATGCAATTCCCAATATCACATCTGTATTTTTAGTTGCCCTGCCTAGCTGGAACACTTTTGACTGTGTAAGGTTTTCAAAATGTCCTTGGTTCCAGTGGGCTTGAAAATTTTGAGAAGTACTGGTCAGATACTTTATAATCTTGAATTTGCTCCATCTTTTCTTTGTGTGTGAGTAGACTGGGCCACACCAAGTGGCTGTAGATGTTAGTCTGTTTTTCTGCCATGTTTATTCTTTTTAAGCGCCCTTTTCCTTTGTGTGCTATGTGGGAGGATATCATTATGTGTGTTTACGCTCAAGGGTTAGGGATTTTGGTTCCATTTCCTTTCTGGGGAAATATCCACAAAGTTAGTTGGAATTCTTTTCTATTGGATATGTTTCAATTTTTATCAAGTTATTTAAGCATTTAGTTAGACCATGGTGGGTTTTTGATGTTTATGCTTTGAGTTATAACCTGATAGTGTGTTGTTTTGTTTTCTTAAATTGTTCTAGATTTAACTATGGAGAAATTTTGTTCTGTCAACTAACTCCTATCCCTGCTTGGATGTATTATCATTGAGGTGTGTGTGTGTGTGTGTGTGTGTGTGTGTGTGTATCTGGTAAGGGTCGGCGAAATATGGTATTACATTTTGGCATGAAATAGGTTCATCTTCTACATTCCATTTCCAGGTTAGAATAAGTCGTATCTACAAAGAACCCTGTTTCATGTTGTTAGAAAATAGTTATTAGAAACCAACAACTGGGTGACAAATTTGCTCCTTGCATCTAGGCCTTGTCAGTCAAAATGTTTGGAAATACATTTGTACTTGCTAACATATGTCTGCGCATAAAGCTGTATTTCTGTATCCCTACATACAAATGCAGAGATTCATGTTGTTAAGCCGAAGTTCACACTGATATCCTCCACTCCAACCAAGAATTCCATGGGCACTTTACCTTCCATTACTTCTCTGTTAAGTCTTACTTCAACATTGACAAATCTGGTTCAGCTATCACCATTACTTCTCTGTTAAGTCTTACTTCAACATTGACAAATCTGGTTCAGCTATCACCATCTGTTTACTTACTTGTTGTGTCTCATTGTAGAACTGTAATGGTTGTGGGATCATTAACCTGACCTTCTGAAAGAAACAACCTTCTCAACTAGAGTATAATGCTTTTATATACACTCTTTTCATGTAGTTTTACAGTGTCTACAATTTTGTTTTTGAAGATTTACTTTATGTATTTGAAGGTAAAGTGACACAGAAAGACATGAAGATCTTTAATTTTGTTGATTCCTTTCCCAAATTGGGGCCAGATTGGTTTGGTCTGGGCTGGGCGGAATTTAGGAGGTAGAGACTCCATCTGAGTCTCCTATGGGGGTGAGAGGGGCCCAGATACTTCGACCATCTTCCACTGCTTTCTCAGGTGCGTTAGCAGGCAGCTGGTCGATGCAGCAGCTGGGACTTGAACTGGTGGTCTGATTTGATGCTAGCATCACAGGTTTACTCTGCAGCGTTAAAATGCAGCCCCTCCCCCCCAAAATCAGCATTTCTAAAGTCATTTGTATAAAAATGTCTTCCTCTCCAACCTCATCAGTTAGTTTACATTGAACATTTGTAATAACTTAAAGTCTTATTTGGTGTATATTCCTTCTTGAAATCAGTGAACTTGCTGATTTTTCGTGTGTGTTTATATATACATTGCTTCATTTTTTCTGTCGTTCCAAATACCTTGTGTTTTGACAAATGTTTAATGTCATATATCTACCATCATAAATCATGTAAAATAGTTACATGGCTGAAAAACACCCTTGGTGCTTCACAGAATTTCCTTGCCATGCTTCAGCAGTTTGATAGCCACTGATCTGATTCTTTATTTCATAGTTTGGCTGCTTTCAAAATGATATATAAAATCACTTACAATATTACCTTTACCTCCACATAATTTAAAAATCAGGCTTGTTTGAGAATGGAATGTGTTCCATTTGTGGCACCGAGTCATATTTCATTCTGTGTATATGCACTGCTCATCTATCCATTTACTTATTAAAATAGACCCAGCTCGCTCCAGTTTTTAATGATTATATGCAAAGCCATGCTAGTGGATATTTTTGTGTAGACTTCTCACAGAAGTTGAATTGAATCGGAGTTTAATTATTTGGAAAAATTCTGTTCCGTTTTTGAAGAAGCTGCCAAAATGCCTTCCAGGTTGTTTTGAGACGTTGAATCCCCACCAGCGATGAATGAAGGTTCCAGTGGTTCCAAATGTTCATGAGTAATTGATGCAGTCAGATTCTGAATTTCAACTATTCCAATGGAGGTTTAATGGGATATTATTATCGTTTAGTTTGCATTTCCCTAATGGCAAATGAGATGGAGGATGCCTTCATATGCTATTTGCCATCTGCATGGATTGTTTAGGAATTTATTCACATTCTTTGTCCTGTTAAACTGAGTTTTTCTCCTTTTTTGAATTTTAAAAGATTTAAAAAATTTATTATTTTGTGCATTTTGAACATAGGTCCTTTATCTGATTATTTAGTTGGTTGGCAAATATTTCCAGTTAGAAATGATCTTTATTCTCTTGACAATATTTTTTAAAGAGTAATTTAAACACTAATAAATTGTAATTTATGATTTTGGATTTTATTGATTGTACTTTTCAGGCTTGAATTCTATTTGAAAACTCATCAACAACCTCACCCCCAAGTTTTCTATATATTATCTTTTAGGAGTTTTACAATAATCCGTTTAGGTCTGTGCTGCATTTCAGTTAATATTTATGTAAGGCATAAATCTCTCCCTCTCCCTTCCCCTCCATTCCTTCTTGTACGTGGATATCTAACACATTTGTTCATACGACTTTTTTTCCTCATTGTATTCCCTCTTGCCCTTGTAAGACACTAGTTGACTTCCAAAGATTGTGCATTTAAGATTTTTAGCACAGATTTTGGTCTCGTCAAAATGTGTGAGTCCTTCAGTACCAGATGCACGTCTAATGGCATGGATGTTAACACCTGACAGTGAGAATACTGACGTCTCCATGAATTCCTTGTGATAGAAAGTGCCATGCTCGCGGCTTCACCTGGTTCCACCTTTCTGAATTTCAGGGAAGGGCCACATAGCTTCATATTGGAAAAGATTTCTGGATGACACAGGGCTAAACGGTGATGATTGTATCACAATTTTGTAATAATTTAGTACATGTAAGGACTATTCCGGATACGTTTTGCTCCTCAGATGTGTTCTGGTAATTTGTATAATTAAGCGTTTGCTCTCACTTTATCAAAGCTAACAAATATGTGGATACAGAATAATTCACAGTGCTGTCTTGCTAGCTTTTTTTATGTCTGTGAGGTCTGTAGTGGTGATTTCTCTTTTCTGTGCTCATTTTGCTAATGTGTGTTTTCTCTATTTTGTTGAACTTACCTATAGGATTAGCATTTCTTATTGATCATTTCAAAGAACTAACTTTTGTTTTCATTCACTTTCTCTCTTCCTTTACTCTTTCTCAATCACACCGATTTCTAATTTTTCATCTGTTTTAAGTTTAATTCTTATCTTTGTTCTCTGTCTTCCAGAAAACAGATGTTTTGGTTATGTGGGCAACCTAACCTGTACAACATCAAGTTTTATACTGAGATTTCTGATGGGATTGTTTTATCCCACACTTGAAAGAAAGTAGTTGACTGTCTTTCTGGCGAGTTTAGAAGCAGACGTGAATAGCAGTCCTTAGCTGCTTTTTATAGCACGGTCTTTGGAAATAGGCAACACCCATCATTGTTGGATGAAGAAAACAGGTAACTGTAAACAAAATGAAGGTTTATGTAGCCATATCTTCATCCTCTGTATAGAAGTCAACATGTTTTCAATGTTACAATTTCTGTCTTCAGGAGATAAATTGAAATATTTTTAGGATTTTGACACATTCCTGCTGATAGGGCCATCCTAGGATACAGGGTCAGAGTTGAATAGTCATCTGGCAAATTCACCATGTTAAATCACCTAGTGAAAACTGATTGGAATTTCCACATGCCATAAAACTCACATCCTATCATTCATCCTGGTCATGAGAGGTCTCTGATGGTAACTTCTGTAGCCACAACTTGGAGCAGTTTACTGGATTTTGTGAGAGTTTTACACACTTATTAGATTCAGTAGTAAATGAGGTTCAAAAACTCTGATTATTAGAGTAGTTTTGATATCTCTTGGGAACAAAGGCAGGATTTTTACCCAGATTTCACTGGTCTAGCTCCTTAATTTCTATCTTTAGAGAGGATTCTGGTTATGTAGTAGTATTTTGTCTTTGATTTTTAGAAAATGTTACATTGCAAAGCATGATGTATGAATCTTTCATGTTTATTTTGCAGGAGTAACTTACAGACAAATTGCTTTTATTTTTCACTGAGAGATACAAAATTTTTTTAATTAATGATTTATTTAAGAAGATTGCTGTTTCTGTGGAGGCATAGGTGATAGCTCAAGCATTTGAGTTCATTTATCCACACGGGGACGTACATTGGGATGTAGGCTCCCTGCTTGTCCTGGCAAAGCCTCAGAAGTTGGAGGCACTGGAGGAGTCAAGTATTAGTCGGAACATTTCTCTTCCTGTCAGTTTCTGAGTCTGCTTCTCTCTGTCTTCTAACTAACATGTCCATAAAAGCAGTTATTGAAAATAAAATAATTATAAAAATGCTTCTTACATTTACTAGATATTGTTTGAGACTCTGAAGTCCTGCTACTTGATTTTCTAGAAGAGCAGAAAGATCATGAAAAAAGTCAATAAAAACATAAGAAATGTGTATCATTGTTGCGCCTTCTGAGCAGCGCTGAGATGAAGCAAGCAGATAAAGACAACAGGAACTGAATGTGTGTGTGTGTTTCAGGCTAGATGTATACTATAAAAGGTAATTTTGGGAATGAAAACTTGAATTTTGTCAAAGAATGAGCACAGTAAAAATGTGAGATTTGCAATGTCCAGGGAAGGGGAACAGCAAATTCCAAAGTGCTAAGTAAGAATAAGTGGGGCATCTCTGATGAACTGCTCCTAGGAGTCCAGAGAGGACGAAGATAGGCCGTTTCCATTGGTAGGAGCACCGGTAGGAGTGGCAAGGCAGCTACGGTCTGCTGGACCAGGGATTCTTGGATTCTTTGAGGTAGGAGCGTGTTGGACAGGAACGTGAATGGCCTGATTTCCATTGTTAAAGCGCTAGTCTGGCAACTATGGGGAGAATCACTGTTGGCAGATTTGCTCAGCCTTGGGAAAAACAGGACACTGATTATGTAACATCTTATTTAGAATTCAAAATGACTTGAACAGGACTTATGCTACAAGTGATGGCAAAGTTCTGATATCCTGTAGGCAGATATTTTAAAAATTATGGGGACTGAAACTTAAAGCTCTCTCATTAAAATATTTTAGTTTCAGTACTCTGAGGAAATTTTATGTGAACTAAAGGAATGGACTAGAGAGTTAGTTTATCTCCATGAAGAAGGAGATGATAAACCAGGAGCTAGGAAAATGGAGTTTCCAGAATTGTCATTCAGAATCGGAGTGGGAGATGCTTCTTGGGCCCCTGCTTGGATTTCTCATTTACTTTCAGCAATATGAAAACATGAATGTGCATTCCTTGAAGGGCACATTAATACCACTGCTGATTGAAAGAGTCTTGGATAGATATTGCTAGCTTTTAAATAAAATTATTTTAAAAGAAGAGAAACACTGGCTCCTAGGAAATGGGCTGATGATATGCTGTGATTGGACTCCTACACTGAAGGATTCAAGATTATCAGTCATGTACTATCCACTTTGTTTGTGTCTGAAATACATCAAACTCAGTGCTCACTGTCAGGATAACAGATCATGATAAAATAAAAATGTAATAAGTAAGTGCTAAAAGAATGTATTTTGGACCTGTGCTGTATTCTGGCATGACTGACTTCTCCCATAATGTATAATTCTCCTTATGGTTCAGACCATGTTTCATTTGGTTGATAACTCCTGAATTTTTCTGCCATCTCTGCTGTAATGTTTCTTTTTTATTTATTTTCTTTATGTTTGTACTGTATTTGACAAATGGTGACTATGCAGAAATGTTGAGTACTGATATTATAGTGTGTTCATGAAAATCTGGATATATGTTCTATTTTATAACATCTGTATTGTAGAAATACTCATTATGGAAAATATAGCAGCTCATTCATTTACTTATTATCCAGTGCTCATTCATTATTCATTGGCTTATGTTTGATAAACAGCCAGTATGGATCAGGAACAATTCTATAGGACAAATTCATAAAATATCAATGAGATGCAGGGTGTTGTAGATGGGCTCATATTCTAGTGGGTAAATAATGATGGAATTGAATGAGTGCTTTGAAACTTAGGAACAAATTGCTAGTGTTGCACAGAGGGGCAACACATTTCTTTGGTAGGGAACTGTTTGGAAAAGGAGTGATTTATTTTGTTAAGTAAGGTTTCAAAGACAAATAGGATCTTCTTGTGTGGAAAAGTCAAAAAGCTCTCCACAGATACAGAGGTGTAAAAATCTACAGCCTACTGAAGAGAATAAAAACAACCCAGTGGAATAGAATGTAGGATTCATATAAAGGGAGTGATGGGAGATGGGCCTGCATGGTAGATGAGAGACACTCTGGAAAGGACACTTATGTGGTGCTAAGGGATTTTTCTTTGATATTTATTCTGGTAATTTCAAAAGCAGAGTTGCAGATAGAGAGAACATATGATATTTGTCCTTCTGGGACTGGCTTATTTCACTGAACATAATGGTCTCTGGTTGGAAATATTAGTTGCAAATAGTGAAATTTAATTCTTTTTAGTAGCTGAGTAGTATTCTATGGAATAGATATGTTGTAGCTTCTTATTCATCCTCTTTTTTTTTTTTTATTGGTGGGGGTGGAAGCCATCTGGATTGTTTCCATTCCTTCACTATTGTAGATTGAGCTGCTGTAAATACAGGTTTCCAGGTCACCTTCTCATTTGCAGATTCATTTCCGTCGGATTTATTCCCAGTAGTGGGATAGCTGGGTCATATGGCCAGTCAATTTTCAGTTTTCCATTCCGACATCTATAGTGGTTGCACTAGCCTACACTCCCACCAACAGTGAAGGAAGGTAACTTGTTCCCATGTCCATATCAGCAGGTGTTATCAGTGGAGTTCTTAATGTAGGCCGGTCCCGGTGGAGTTAGAGGGAACCTCAGTGTGATTTTTATTTTATGTCCATGGTATCTAGGGAGTCTGGGCATTTTTTCGTATCTCTATTAGCCATTTGAATTTTTGTTTTAAATTTCTGCCCATTTCATTTCCCCATTTCTTCACAGGGTTATTTGTTCTGTAGTGATTGGTTGCTTCTTTGTTTAGGATTTAGCGACTAGGCCATGACACTGGGCCCTGGATATGTGACATTTACAGAGCTAATTAAGATTACACAGAATCTCAGGAAGACACAAAGGATGTGTAGGCACAGCAAGGTGACAGGTCTCGTCCAGTAGCTCCTGATCTTGGAATTCCACCATCTAGAACTTTGGCGTAAGCCACCAAGTCAGTAGAAACTCCTCAGGTTACTGCAACTTCTAAATTATTTTGTAGAGTTTTTCCTAAGACTGATTCTTAAAGAGCTTATGGAAAATGCATATTATAAAAAATGATATTTAGATTTCATTTTTTGCACCAAAATTTTTGTTTTAATTCAGTTTGTCTTTTGTTTATGAAGTCTCCAAACCCTATGATTTTTGAACTATTATTTTCAGTGATCATCCTACCTCCCTCTCCGTTTAATGCTTCCTCTTTGATTCCTTCTGTTTTTAGCCTTCTTTCAATGCTGTTTTCTGGGGTGGTATTTCGGTTTGCTGTTTTGCTGTTCACTCTCTGATCCATTCATCCACTTCTTTGATTTCAATATTGTCTGCACGTGAATGACTTGGCACCCACCCTTTCAGCACAGATTCTCCTCTGAGCTCTTGAGCGATGTAAACACTTGCCACCTCTGCATCTGTGCGCTCCTTGTACAGATGGTTGAAACACCTGCTCCCAAACGAATGTCGGATCCCTCTGTTCTTACTTCGGTTACTCAATTCAGAAAATAGTATCATTGTCTACCAAGTTCCTTAAATTGGAATTCTGACGGTCATTCTACACTTCTCTTCTCACCGATGCATCCAATTAACCATTAATAACCATGAATTCTCCCTGTATAATATATCTGCTATTGGATTTCTGGGAAATTTCTTTGGATTTCCTTAGATCAGGAATGGGTGGTTTATTAGTTATATGAGGCTTCAAATTTATGGATACCGGAGTAATGTCACTTATATTTCATGGAATTTAGGTATTCTAAAATAATTTATAATTTTGAGATGATACTGGGCAGATATCTTTGAACAAATAAAATTCTATATAGCTTTTGATATTTCATGCAAAAAAGTTTCCTTCAGCAGTAAGCAATCGGTATAGAGCTGACATAAAGTATCTCTGGAATGATTCCAGTGAAAAAGCATTTAAGAGTGCTTCATGTCATTTTTGATACTTAGGTATCATGAAGGTAGTTCAGTCGTCCAGAATAAGACACATATTGTCTCTTATAATGTAATCTTTGTTTTATAATTTACATGTGTGATTCAGGCATGCATTTTAACAAAATTTATTTGAAATTCTTCAAGTTATCCTTATTTTTTGTAACACTTTAAAATGGGTATAATTGTTGTTACGGGTGATTGACACATTGATTACTTAATTCACTTGGTCAGTCATTATTGGGGCTAATTTTTTAACTTCTAGAATCTTATAACTTCGGGGGGGGGTTCATTTGTTTCCTGATAGACTCCTATCCACTTCATATCATTCTACTCACTTCTTCATACTGCTCCATTTTTGCTTTTCTAGATCGTAAGTCTCATAAAAGTTACAAATATCTTGGCCTTCAGGATTCATGAGTAGAACTGGTTCAGATCTTACAGCCTGGGATATAGTGGTATGTCAGCTGAATCTGGAAAAGAGAACTGTAAACAGTTGCCCTAGAAGCCAAATGCACACTAGAGAGAAGTACTCGCCAGCTCTTCCATTGCTTCCTAAAAAGCTTCTTACATCGCTTGCATGGGTTTCTGCTGTTTCAGTAACATACTGTGAGGGACTCTGCTAGCAAAAGTCAATGAGACACTGAGAAAATGCAAATATCAATAGATATCATATTTTTATCATTAATTTTATTCATAGTAGATTCAAATTCCTATCATTTTTCACTGGATATGTGTTTCTTTATTCCTACTCTTTTTATAGATATGGGGAAAATCAATGGATTAATTGCTTGGGTAAATCAATGTGATGATATAGATTTGCCAGACTTTGACAGAAAGTAAAGCTACCAAATTTTGAAAGCGCAGCAATTCTGTTACCTGTAAAGAAGAATTACTGGTATACAGATGGCAATGAACCTAATTGGAATAGCATGCCTGACCTCTGATGGTGTAGTAAAAATGGGCCTCGAGAGGAGTGTATTATTTTCTCTGCCACTTTATTTTTCCTCAGTTAAAGGTGATTGGGAACTCAGAATAGGCCCTGAGCGAGGAAGCCGGCCTGCATCCTCTTGTAACTTAGGTGAGGGGACCACAGCGAAGAAGTGACTTCTTGGACCAATGCTAGCTTTTAGAACCGCCTTGGCTTCAGGTAAAGACAAGATGCTAATGTTTCAAGACAGCTGACAGGTTATCCTTGCTTAGTCACCAAAAGAAAACAATACTTAGCAAAAACCTTTGCTGTTATACATTTTCTCATAATGAGTGTATTTCATACAGAAAGTGTTTCAAGAAGATGTGGATTGTTGATACTAAAACACTGTGACAGGTAGGCATGCTACTTTTTAGCTTTTGAGTTTTGTTAATATAAAGGTAACACATTTCATGTCTTATGTATAGGTACAATTCTAAGAAGTTATCATATTTCCTTCTCTATCTCTCTTCATTGCTCCTCATTCCTATTCCTTCTTCTTTTTCTTTTCCTTTAATTTTTTACAAAAACATGATTTCACAATTTAAATCCACTCCATAATTGCAGGCTAAAGAAGCACTAACCATAATATTCAACGAGTAAAAATAGAAAGACTACAATTTCATAGGAGTAAAAACCAAGGACTAAAAATGTCAGTCATGTAGCAGTATGTCTGTTTCATCCCTATACATTTATTTTTGCATTCTGCATTGACTAAAACAAATCAGAAAAAAGAAGTGATATTTGTATTTCTGGTTGTGGCTTATTTCACTAAACATAATGGTTTCCAGTTAAATCTATGTTATTGCAAAAGACAGGATTTCATTGTGTTTTGGCTGAGTCATATTCCACAGTGTATGTACCCCCATTTTCCTTATTGAGTCATCAGTTAGTGGACATCTGGATTAATTCCATATCTTGGCTGATCTGAATTGAACTACAATAAACAGGGGGATACAAATAGCTCTTTAATCTGCTGATTTCATTTCAGTCGGGAAAATGCCCAGGCACGAGCCTGCAGGGTCACATGGTAGATCAGCTTTCATTTTCCTGAGGACTTTCTGTAATGTCTTCTAAAATGGTTGCACTAGTTTATATTCTAACCCACAATGTATTAGGGTATCTTTCTCCGCACAATTTCACCATCATTTACTGTTTTGTTTATTTGTTTTTGTGTGATAGCCATTGTAACTGCGCTGAGGTAAAACCTCGTTATTGTTTTAATTTGCATTTTCCTGTTGGATTGTGAGCCTGAGCATTTTCCACGTGTCTGTTAACTCCTTGTGTTTCATCTTTTGAAAAAATATCTAAGGTTTTCTCTGAACAACTCTTTGTAGAGGGTTTATTCAGGTAAAAGATGAATTTCAAATGGCTGCCTGGAGAACAGACTGTGAATGATGTACCGTTCTATTACTAACTGTTGGTAGCTTATATATTGATGGGCATGAAATACACACACCTGCCATGCCTGCTCACTGTCTTACTGATGGAAAGTGTTGCAAATAATGCAACTGCTCGGATCCATAGGAAATCCTCATTAACTGAGGGGTGAGGTGCCTAAGGAAGACATTCTGGAATTTTTCTTTATTTTTAATTGAGAGGAGAGAGAAAGAGAATCTTTTCTCTGCTGATTTTTTCCTCAAATGCTGTCAGTAGCCTGGGTTAGGCCAGTTCAGAGCCAGGAACCTGCAGCTCATTTGAGCTTCCCACTTAGGCAGCATGAACTCAAACACTTACATTATCACTTACTGACTCCCGGGGTGTACATTAGCAGAAAGCTGGATCCAAAGTGCATTGTCTGGGACTGGAACCAGGCACTACGATGTGAAATCTAGACATCCTAAGTGGTGGTTTAACCCACATGGCTGACCCCTGGTAGATACTTTTCATGTCTGAAGAATTATTAGTTAGTAAAATACAGATTTCGTTCTGAAAACGCAAAAGCATTATTGCACCTGCAAGAATTGCAAACTGGTTGTGTTTGAAACATATTCATGAACCACATACACACCCTTTTCCCAATTATATATTAAAGATTCTGTGTGTCTTGGGTTTCCATGGAAAACAGCGATCTCTCCTGAGTACAGGAACAAAAGAGAAGACAACAACTGACCTTCTGTAATGGCAGGAGAGTAAACTTTGCAGTCGGTGTAGAAAGATGAAACAGACCATCAAGTGATTTGTCATAGACTGCAGTGAGAAGCGTGTCAAACTACGAGGAGTATGTTTACAAAATTTGAAGATCTCTAGATCTATTTACACATTGAGGCTCATTACGGGCCCAGTGTGGAAAAATCACTTGAACTGTAAAACTGAGAGAAGTACACGATTGGATTTTTTTTTTTTTTTTTAAAGAAACTGAATGCCTGCTATATTCAGCGTTTGTGTCAGATTCTGTCAGGTAGAACTGTGCCACTAAAAGACATCACTTGTTTTGCAATCTGGCCTGAAATTTCTGATAGGAAATAAAAAGCCATGATGGCAAGCTGGTAGCAAGTCCAATTACAAATGCCTCCAGAGCCCTCTGCAATGTGACCTGACTCTCAGTCGTCTTTGAGGAGCGTCATCCAGTCTACTTTCTGCCTCCTCACAAGTAATTGGGGAATGGAAGGTACTTATCTGTCTTGTTGATGGCACTGTGTTCATTTGATAAGAGTTGTTCTACGAGAGTACAAGAGAGAAAGTACATTGGCTGGGGCCATAAATCCACTCACTGAAGTAAGTTGTGGATATTGCAATTGGACAAATAGACATAGGGTAGAGGGAGAAAGGGCAGAAGGTTTTTTTCTTTTTTTCTGAAAAAATAAAAGAGTAATAAAATACACCTTTTCCTTTCCCCTCTTTACACGACATTTATTGTCTTCTTTGTAGAGGAAAACACATCAGAGAAACCAGAATGGTGTGGAGGGAGTTGCAAAAGGTAGCCACTTTTGGCATCAGAAGCAGCTGTTACTTCCTTGATGAGTTCCTCTTGGAGAATCCTCCACTGGAGAGAGCAGGTTCTCTTCTCTTGCTCTTCTGAAAACTGCACCTGATAAACGCGTTTGCCGTTTTCTGCTTTTCTTGCCCTGGCGTTTTCTGGTCAGAAATTGAGGCTGTGCAGTAGAGAAGTACACAGGGCCCATTCCGTGTTGATCCGGCCAGAGCATCACTATGAATACTCCTAGCAAGATCTTGGCCAAGGGAGCAGATTTTTACAGACTGAGCAGGCAGTAAAGTACTCTGTTTCAGTGTCAGAATTGAATGTCTGGTTTTTACATGTTTATGCATATTTCATGAATTATAAAAAATAAATGAAAACAAAACCACTTCTGCAAATAATCAGAGGGATCTGAAACCATGGCTAGGGACTTGAAGATCAGGATTTTCACCCCACTAAGCACTGAAAAGAATTCCACTAAAGTGCTGTCAGAATCATAAAAGCGAGGATTTTACATCTTTTATTAGCGCTTCCGATTCAGAAAACTGAAAAGCACTTTGGCTCATATCTGGAAATGAAAATGCCCATAACCAAGCCTCTTTCTTTTTGGTATTGAATCTTTGTCTATTTCTGAAGGTTGTTTTGTATGAACAAAACTCTTGCTTACAATCTGAAGTGAATCCTTTCACTTAGCAGTTCATAAGGATTACTGACTTCTTAGGAAAAAGAGGAATAGAAGTTAGGTGAATCCACACATTTCTGCTTCAATAACTTGAAATTCTTTAACATCTCAAATCATTGCTTTCCAGGCAATTCTCACAGACTTGAGACATCATAGTGCTAGTGAGAAGGCTGTGGTTAGAGCTCTATGTGGATATTGCATAATAAATTGTGGAAAAGAGAATTAAAATATAAGTTTATTTTGATTAAAATAACTATTTATACTTTTAAAATGATATTTCTCATGAACTTTTCCAAGGACTTTCATATATATAAATATGAGAAATTATTTCCAACTTAATATCACAGATACCCGTATTTCTTTAAAGTGGTGCTGCACTCAGAATTTTGAATTTCCATTTGTGTCTGATATTGTATAAGATGAAGGTCTTTACTCAAGCCACTCACAGAACTAGGATTAAAATGATGGAGTCCTCACCCCTGGTCCTGCCTTACTCTTCACTTGCAAACACAAAATCCAGCAAAGGAACTGATCAATAACCATAAAAACCTCTTCTCTTTCCCTGGAGTGGTAAAGAGAATGGATTCAGAGAGCAATATCTACAGCAGCAGTGGGCTGCTTGTTGACTAAGACCTTAGCCATTTTGGTGTGGAACAGTGGGGATGCTTAGAATGGCTGACTAGGGGATGAAAGCAGCAGTAAATAATGAGGATGGCAGAGTGGAGAGCCCTGTGGACTTGACACAGGCCATCTCAGCCCCAGCACAGATTGGCTCTCCGACTTTGGGCTAATCGTGTAAATCCTCTGTGACATCCTAGCCACAAACAAAATGAGTCACAGAGGCACAACAAACTTACTTTCTGCAATTGTGATAAGCAATTCTTGGAACTCCTTTCAAAACACAGGTGCCAGGGGTGCTATTTCCTTATTTATTTATTTACTTTTGGTAAAGATCCTTATTCTACATCATGTTAACCTTTGAAAAGCCAATCTTCACGAGGGGATTGTTTCATGTGTACCTTGCCTGGGACAAAATGTGATGGATTTGAAAACAATAGCAAGTATAACTTGGATCAATAAGTGCTGCACAGAAAATAAATTAAGATATTGTTAATCATTTGAAATGAGTCAAGATTTTAAAATGCTAAAAAAAAAAAGTGTTATATTGTTCTACAATAGTAGGAGTTAAGGTAAAATGTTACCCTAGCACAAACTTGCCTGAGCTGGAGTCACACGTGCTGTTTTGATATCTCGCCCTCTTTCCTATGCCCCCACACCATTGTATCTGTTAGTAAGCGTAGCAGCTGTGGCTTGTACTAAGTAGTCCTCAGTCATTCTATTCTGCCCTAAGTCCGCTGCTCACAGAATATTGACAGTGTTCATCTAACAGTTTCCAAATCCATCTTTTATTGGTAGCCTTCTCAAAATGGTTCAATCCCACCGTTAATTTTGAGGTTGAAATGATCCCAAAGGGGTTGGAATTGTGGCATATTGTGGCACAAATGAATTAAGCCAGCACTTGCAAACCCAGCATCCTGTCTGAGCACTGGTTCTGATCCAGCTCTCTCCTCGTGCAGCAGGGAAAGCAGCAGAAGCTGACTCGAGAGCTTGGACCCTCATGCTCATGTGGGAGACCCAGAGCAAGTTCCTGACTTCTGGCTTCAGCCTTGCCTAGCCCTGGCCACTCGGTGAGTGAAAAACAAGACGGAATGTGTTCTTTCTGTCTCTTCTTCTCTGTAACCTTGCCTTTTAGATGATTGAAAATATAAATATATGTATACATATATTTTCATTCTTTTATATATGTACGTATATCTAAAAGAAATTATTCCAAAGTTAAACTTTTTTCTTTAAATGTTTTAGAGTATAACTTTTCCACAGAGCCTAGAAAATGCTTTAAGAAACTGACCCCTTCATCTTTCCTTCCAATTCTTTAAAGCAACCTCAAAACCAGTTCCTAATTGGAATCCATGGCTTAGTGCAGAAACTTTTATTCTCTTCTTCACTTCTAGTAACTTATTGCATACGCCTCCTTCATTTTTTTTCTTCCAAAAGTTTATTCTCTTCTGTTTCTCTATTATAAAGGGAGTGTAGGGCTTATCTGTAAGTAGATGAATTGATGAAGGAATTATGGCACATGGATACAATGAGATATTCAAGCTTACAAATTAAGGTATTCTTATTATATTAGACAATGTGGATGATCGTGTCCCATTACACTATGGAGAACAATCTAGGACCAGAAAGATTAATATTGCTTGGTTTCATTTATTTCTCTAGTTCTAAAAGAAGTTGAATCTAGACAATAGAGAATAAAGTGCTTTCAGGGCTGATAGAATGGACGAAGTTCACACTTTTAGTTGTAAGACCAATGAATTCTAGAAATATAATGTAGAGCCATAACTATAGTTAATTGTATATTTGAAATTTATTGAGTCATGTCTTACACAAGGTACAATTTAATAATCAAAACATCATATTCATAGCCTGAAATATGTTAAGTTTTGACACTTGGCAATTACACTTGAGCAAAACTGGATAAAACACCTCAAGTCCTGACACCCTTGAACTTCCTTTCACCCTGTGTGCTTTGATATTTGGCTTAGCGGGGCACAAAGTTCAACCTGCTACAGGTGGATAGAGCAGATCCAGCAAGCCAGAGCTGTCAGCTGCTGTGGATTCTAGGATGATTACAGCAGCCTGCTCATTTTCAAAAGAAAACCCATTGTCAGCAAAGCTGAAGCTGTTCTCCTTGGACAAAAATAAACAAATCTCTGCCCGCTCTTATAAAACCCACAGATCTTGTCAGAGTCAGTTCCATGTTGCTGACAGATCATCAATTAAAGGATGCCTGAGTGAAAACCAATGTGGGAAGTGATTGGCGTGTGGCTTTGGAAGGGTGACTGTGACTCTCATCAGATATAAGAATGACTGGAGCACATCTTACCCTCAGCATTGTCTCAAAGACAACAATGCTAGATGGAAGAGCAATAGCTACCTTCTAAGTTATTTTTGTAGCTTCCAGGAAAACGTCATAGCCAAAACCTCCTAAGGCTGCGTCTTGTCATCTCCTATGTGTGTTATTATCGTGTATCTGTGTCCTTTGTGTTAGTTCCACTGGAGCTGTGGGAATGATCACAGTGCCATGCTCCCTATCCTTAACTAGATTCATCCCTTGTACAGTTCAATGGCTTTGGCTAAGCCAAGGGGATGCTTTGAGGGTTTATTGGTGATTCAAACATTTTTATATGTGTAAATTTCTGTTTTGGATTTGTCTACTTTGGTTTGTTACTGACATGGTATTTATATCATCCCATAGATGCACTGGAAAGAGCATCAGGCTGAGGCTTAGTCTGGATTTTCCATGCAATAGTTTTGGGCCATGATTCACCGGGTCTCTGTAGGCACGAGAAGTGAAGCTGCACTAGAAAGGGAACCCCTGTGCTTGCTTCCGAGAGACTGTATTCCTGATTCTGAAAGTTGCTGGAAACTGGGGTTTCCTTAGTGTCAGCAAAGGCAGACATCAGACTTTGTAATCTATAGATCTTCCGCCATTCACTATCTCTCACAGGTTTTCCTAGTTTATTTTCACTAGAAAGATGCATGTCTCAAACCATTCGTAAGTCATTGTACCATAATTCTTACATCATTTAGAATCTAAAAAGTGCACTTAGGCGTTTGTCAAGGTCTCATGATTTCCACACATTTCTGCAGTTAGTATTTTCAAGTGATAGACAATTGTTTGGTAATATGCTTTCTATTGTAGTGATAGCACCTATTAGAAGAGAATGTGTGGAAGAAAAATGGAGAAATGTAACTATAATCTTGCTTTGATAATTTTGAATGCATGAGTTTAGTTTAATAAAGCATTTTTCTTTGTAATAAAGCAAAATTGAATTCATCTTGAACAAAACTGCCAAGTGGCCTATGCAATCAGTTTATCATTGGTGGTTTTAAAGACAGTTTCAGAATATGTATGCATACAATAATACATGGTTTTATTGGAACCATGTTAACTTTAAAAACATAAAACATTTATAGAACACATCTGAGGAATGATGCATTTTAATAACTGTCATCAATGTCACTGCAAAGTGAAAATAAAGATACATTAGTTGTTCTGCAAAGTTTAATTAAACATATCATGCAGACAATTGAATATGTAGATTTTTATTCAATGGCAAGCTTTCTCATGGAAAACTCTTCTAGTATTTGATCATACTGAATTTGCTAATTTGGCAGACTTATTGGAGAGCTAATCTGTGTGAATGATAGTGTTTAATGAGAAACAATGGCTTAAAATAGAAATAAAAGTGACCTGAGAGCTTGAATTGGTATTTCTTTCTGGAACTGTTTCTGATTTACACTCATGTTTTTTTAGGGTATAATAGTGATTTTTAATGTTTCTCAATTTACAACAATAAGATATCAAGGTGCTTTTGAAATCGAATGTGACTTTGTATATAAAAAAGCTATCATTATTCAATCATAGCCCAATTTATAGGACTTTCTGCTTCGCATTTAGTTATGTGGTATTTGTTTATAAACTAGAGAAAACCTGACAAATACTAAGATACTTTTATTTTCAATTGTTCTTAAGTCATCGACATGGGTCATGGAATTTCCTGGATTGTGGAACAAAAATCAACATTAGATTTACTGTATTTACAAAACTTCCTGCACCATTCTTTGCTACTTGTTCACAGCCACATTAGTAGTGGGTGTTGTTCCTAGTCCGCGTCACCATGCTATGTAGACTGCAGATACGGGCTCAGCTCTTCCCTGTGCTGGAAGTCCAACGTATGTCTGATGTGTAGGACACAGGACGAAAGGCTGCTGGTGCCAGGTTCCAGCTACAGAGAGTTGACAGACTCTCAGTTCCTTTCAGCCTACCATAATAGTGAGAGTTGATGGGGCTTCTTTTGTTTCCTCCTGATCTTCTTACTGTGCCTACTGTTCATCTTGTAGAATAGTAGCATAGATGCTTTTGCCACTAATGTTTTTATATGTAATTGAAAAATGGAATGGCAGTGCTAAATTTACTTTCCAAGTGATACCTTTTTGAGTTCTTTCCACTAAATGGTTTAAGCTACAATTTGTGAAACTCATCCTCTTGGTTGCTTTGCTTTTTATGGACAGCATTCTGTATGAAGAGAAGTTGTCTCCTTTCACATAAAAAAAAAAAAGTAGCTGCTTTCAGCTTTGAGTCAACAACTGAAAGAGAAGGGAGACAACAAGCAGGTGCCTTGTGAAATCCAAGTTACTTTCGATGAGCACTTAGGAGAATTTAACCATCAGTACTGTGATTTAAATCCAGAAAACCATTGGACAATCATTGAGTCTTGGTTGCTGTCGTTAAAATGGTGGCCATGTTTAATTTAGTGTGTGTTAAATAAGATAATCATGGTAAAGAACTCAGTTTTTCACATATATAAACTCACAAATATTCATGATTTCCATTAATATATTGAGAAATTTCTGTAAACTTGTCAGTTGTCTTGGAGCTAGCAGAATCTGAGTTAAAACATTTTTTTTTCTCCTAGCCTGTCCAGCAGGTCGCCTCTCTTACATTTCCTCTTAGACTTGCAAGCTGTTATTCATTTTGCAGTTGGAATATTTGATGAACTAGGAAATATTAATAGTACTGCTTCTTATTCACCTACTCAATGTCAAAATGTAGCAGACTGATTAAAGAGAAAGAAGACATGAATAAAATGACAGAAAACACATTCCATTTTAATCACCACAGGTCCATCTAAGACACGCAGCTGACAAGCTGAAAAGAAATTACATTTAGCTCAGGGAGATGGCAGTGTTGTTTAAGAAGCTGGCTGAGTTCCTGCAAGAGAGGAAAGGGGATGGCAGGATTAGGATGGAAGACAGAAAATACCTTACTCCTGTCTTTCATAGGCATTTAGACTTTTAAAATCCCAAAGAAAGTGAGATGATGTTTTTGATTTAATGTTTGGGGATAACAGTGCATGTGAAATTTAAAGAAATCCTAGTGGGGTGGAATCTTCCAGCATCCATTTAATTGAACTCAACCCTTTCTTGTAAAGTGGAGGAAGGTCCCTGAAATGGATCGCTCAGATGTCAAATTGCTTATTGTAGACTATGAGCTTAATATTGATTAGAGTGAAAGTGTACATTTTTAAAAACTATGTCATTTTGTTCGTTTTCTCAAAGAAGCTAAAGTGTTTGGGAAATGAGGCATAAAGCTATTTTAACTGCCTACCCAGAAGTGTTTAGAATTGTTATCATAACGTTTAAGAAGACTGGACACTGAGCCTGAGCTTCCTTACCTTCCCCTTGTGCTGTTTGCAGATTCACTAATTCCCTTACCCATGAGAATACCCATTGTGGGCAAACAGAACCCCATCCACGGGGAGAAGCCTGCGAGAGGAAGGGACGTATCGCAATACTGACCTCTGCTTTAACAAGACACAGTCTACATATCTCATAAGGTTCAAATCCATTATCATCTTCAGCTAAGATCTTTTCTGCTGTCTTATCCTCAAGAAAAAAGTCGTCTCCCTTGCTTCTTGTTTTTGATCATTTACCTGTACTTATTCCTTGCAACTTTTGCTTTTTATCTTCTAAAATAATTATTTCCTTTGCTAATCTCTGAAAGTGTAAGCTCCTGAAAAGCAAGAGATTTTGACTTTTTAAAATTATTGTTCTTACTCTGGAAACCTGGGCACATTTTGCTAACAGCATCCATCCATATTCATGTAGTAAGTTATTTATTTACTCTAGAAGCTCTTTATGCTCCAGGAATATTTGAGGCACAGTGGGTACCAGGTTGATAGAAGCAGAGAGAGATTTTGTCCTGCAAGTCTTGTGCTGTGGGGAGAATCTGTACATGTTGTCATGTAACGCTTTAAATACACATTACATCTGAGACAAGTGAATAAATCATTGAAGCTGTGCTAGGGAAAATAAGTTTTAATGAGACATTGTGAGAGGCAGTTGAAAGATTACAGGTGTGGCATGAAGTCCTTGTTTATTGCATTGGGAGTTCATCTTTGAATTGGATTTACAGATGTGTACTGTATTGTATCTTCACATCTGGATATGACAGTCTCTATTATAGTTACTATACATTACATATACTATACATATATGCATATATAATCAAATGTATCTATAATATATATTATATATACCATACATAGTATACTATACAGTTATTATACATCTCCTTATGTGAAGACATAAAAACAGCAACAGAGAAAAAATTAAAAATGTATAACAACACGAAGTTAAATAACATTCTAGTTAATGATCAATGTTTTGCTGAAGTCATGAAGAAGAAAATCAAAAACAATCTTGAAGCACTTGACCTTACCATATAACCTATGAGTCACCGAAGAAATTAGTAAGAAAAATTCTTTTGAAGAAATGAAAATAAAAACAAAATCTTAAAACCCATACGATATAGTAAAACCATTATTGAAAAGGCTGTTGATCTTGTATTTTGCATGAAGGTTGCCTTATATCAGAGAGAACGTATGATATTTGTCCTTTGGGATTTACTTGTTTCACTGAGCATAATGATCTATTTAGGGTGACTTGATTACAAATGGTAGGATTTCATCCTTTTTAGTGGCTGGGCAGTATTCCACGGAGGTTTCTTTATCCACTCCTTTTTGGATGGACATCTGGGTTGTTTCCATGTCCTTGCTATTGTAGATTGTGCTGCTATAAATATAGGATTATAGATCCCTTTCTCACGTGCAGATTTCATTTCCTTTGGATATATGCTCAGAACTGGGATAGCTGGGTCATACAGCAGATCAATTTTTGGTTTTCTTAGCACTCTCCATGCTGACTTCCATAGTGGTTGTACTAGCCTACACTCCCATCAACACTGAAGGAGGGTATTTTTCTCCCCACATCTACACCAGCATGTGTTGTTAGTTGGATTCTGAATGTAGGTCAATCTCACCGAAGTTTGGTGGAATCTCAATGTGGTTTTCACTTGTATATGGACCACATTATGCTGCTTTCCTAGGATCATTAATAAGGTACTACATTAAAAGTGGAGCATCCAAGGGCCAGTGTGGTATCTCAACTGCCTTATCCTCCTGCTCCAAGCACCAGCATTCCATACTTGTGCCAGTTCATGTCCTGGCTGCTTCACATCCCATCTGGCTCCTTGTTTGTGGCCGGGGAAAGCAGTAAAGGTTGTCCCAATGCCTTGGGACCCTGCAACTGATGGGAGACTCAGGAGAAGCTTCTGCTTTCCAGCTCAGCTCCAACCATTGCAGCCTTTTGGGGAGTGAACCAGTGGATGGAAGATCTTTTTATTTGTCTCTCCTCTGTAAATCTACCTTGCAAATAAAAATAAATAATAAAAATAAGAAAAAAATGTGGAGCAGCAGGAAACTTGAGTCAGAAGTCCACATTGGACTAAAGTAAAGTTACTGTAAACTAAAGTTACTGTCCACAGCATAAAGCAAATGATTTTCGTGTGTATGTATGAAATAGAGATTGAAGGTCACTAGTACTAAAGGGGTCAAGAAGTTTTAAGGCTAAGATCTTAAGTGGCTCATTTTCAGTATATTGCAGTGATTAATTATATAGGCTATGTCATTACAGACGTGACTCTAGTCCAGAGGTCATTGCTTATCTAGCGTAATGACATAATTGTAAGAAGGATGATGGAGTTATAATACACCATTGTCCAGGGGCTGTATATAGCATAGTGTGGTATATGTTATACACCATACACCAAGAAGTAATTCAAATACAAGAAAACTGAGGATACAGAGGGCTTGCTTGAGGTATGGACCTTGATCACAGCTCACGAGAGTGGGAAAACCCAGATTCGAACTGAGATGCAATTGAGTCCCTGCTCAAGTTTTTAGCCATTATCTGTATTGCCTCAGGGCTCCTTAATCCCTAGATAAGAACCCACATGGACAAGCTGATTTTTTTTGAAGTAATTATGACGCACTGTATTGGTAGCGTATTCTTATAAGACACAAGAAATCAGGTACTATAGCAACTGAATCTTGTCACTGTCAGCTCTCATTATGTCCTATTGTGCTTCACTCAAAACAATTCATCTCATCTCCAAGTTGGATATAATATCTTGCAATGGTATCCTGCATTTCAACCGGCAGATCCTCTCAAGCTCATGTGAATGTCTATTTTAATCCACTGTCTACCTTTCTTTAACAAATAAAGAACCAATGTATATATTTGTTATGACAACCCAAACAAATAGTTGATTTGCGGTTGCAATTCGAGTTGCCATTAGAGTTTCCTGCTGGAATTGCCAACGTCTAACCAAAGAGTTAAGTGTTCCAGGAAAATATCAACCAGCCATGGCAAACTATCATACTTAAACAAAATGAAATAAAATGGGAAAATATGAAATAATAACAATTTTTATGGACTAAATTATGTTAATCATTTGCAAATCAACTAAAAAAAGAACTACTTTTTAAAGACAGGGTGGCTTAGGGTCAATTAATTAGGTCCAAACATAGGGAGGATGAGACAATTTGATCTTTTATTTCAAGATGGGTACCAAATGTCGAATGTATTCTCATCACCTAGTGGTCTCGGGGCGCTAGTGAAAGATTAATTACAACATTATTTGAATTAATTAAGAATATGCTTATTAGCACCTTAGATAAGGAATCAGGAATCACAGGAGTAACAAACTGAACATAGTTTGGAAATCTAGGAATGAATTTAAGAACTGCAGAACAATAAGTAATCAAAATGTGAACGCTACACATCCCACTGCCAAGCTCGCATACTGTGCCAGTGGGCTCAGGTAAAATATTTCACCTCTGTTGCCAACAAGTGAAAAGAACACTTTGCTTTTTAAAACTTTAAAGCTGGCTTAAGCAATAAGTAATATGATTTTATTACTTATTGCCCTTGTTACAAGTTGTACTTTTCGCTTTGCATTTAAATGATATTATTAATTGAGAATATTGTAAACAATCTTAAATGGTAGTGAATACACAATGATAACTCATTGTAAATTTCATATAGAACACAGCAGTAGTGCATTTAATCAGTATAATTGAATAGAACTGGTAATTATAATTTTTCACTTAAAATATTTTTACTTATAGAATTTTGTGCTGTTAATAGTGTTAATAGAATTGGTGAGGGAAACAGTTTATCATGTAGCAGAATATATTTCCCTGAAGTTATGAAGAGAGATTGTCTATCAATTGAACTGCTTCATGAATGATACACAATGGAAGTGCAGCCTGAAAGAGAGATGAAGTCTGAAATTATTGACTTAATCTACATTGTGCTAATAAAATATAATTTGTAGCATAATTTTTAGTTATTTGATTGGTTGTTAGCTTTGTTTTCTATGATTGCTGTAAAAAAAAAATAAAGCTGCCTAAATTTAAGCAGCTTGAAGTATTCCTAATGTAATAACTCCTAGTTGCCCTGGGTTGCAAATGTGTCAGTGGGCTCAGCTGGTTTGCAGAGGAAAGCAAAATCAAGCCTTGGACTGCAGGTTTGTAGGAAAGACTGTCCTCCAATCCATTCAGGTGACTGGTAGAATCTAATGTCTAATGATTGCAGAACTGAGGGTTTCTGCTTCCTTGCCAGCTGTTAGCCAGGAGAGCATTGTAACTTGTAAAATCTCCAGCTGTTCTTAGCTCTTGGGCTTGGTCAGTTTTAAAGCGAGCACTGGCCCCTTCTGTCCTCCTGCTGTGAATCTGATGGGCACTCTCCTGCCCCATGCCTGCACCTGTCCTCCTCAGAACCCGGCAGCATGCGTTCTGTGGCGTCCTTGTGATGTCACCCGTTTCCCTTTTCATCTTTGCTTTTACTTATTTTGGTCTTCCATTCTTTTCCTTTTTTTTTTTTCTTTCTTTTTTTTAAAGTTGTGCTAAGAGTTATCCAACATTTTTAAGATCTCACCTCTTCATCTCATTTCTCTTTATTTTTTCCTTCTTTGGTTTATTCTTGTTTTGCTAGTCTTTCAGGTGCAAGTACAGATGGCTTTGAAGACCTTGTGGTTTTGTTTGATGTATATACTGATTAGTGTAAGCTTCCTACTCAGTAATGCTTTTACTGTGTGATATAGGTTCCGCTATGCTTTGTTTACCATTTCATTTGTTTTGAGGAGTTTAAAACATGTCCTTCATTTCTTCCTTGTTCCATTGGTTGTTCGTGAGTTAGTTGTTTGGTTTACATGTATTTGTATAGTATCAATAGTTTTCGTGATTATTAACTATCTAGTTTTACTAAACAGTGGTATGAAAAGATAGGAATTCATAAATTCAATATGCTTTTGTGATTAAAACTTTGAGCAGATTAGGTATAAAGGTATATCCCTCCATGGAACAAAACCCATCTACCAGTTAAAATCCCAAATGGCCAAAGCAGTCTTGAGCAACAAGAATAAAGCAGGAGACATTATGACATCTTATTCCAAAATACACCCCAAAGACATAGTAATTAAAACAATTCCAATTGGAATTAAGGAATTAAAATCCCCCATGTTTGCAGATGACATGACTCCCTACACTGGAGAATCAAAATATGGTTTAATCAATAGACTTTCGGAGTTCATAAGAGAATTTGACAGGGTAGCAGGCTACAAAATTAATGAGCATACGTAGATGGCTCTAGTATATACAAATAACTCCATGGCTAATAAAGAAATTGTAAGTACAGGTCCCTTTAAAATAGCAGAGAGGAATCTTTCACGCCTTGGAATTAATCTAATCAAAGATGTGGAGGTCTGTATAATGAAAATTCCAAAATAGTTTAAAAAAATACATAGAAGAAGACAATAAGACATGGAGAAACTTAACATGTCCCTGGATCAATAGAATCAACATCATCAAAATGTCCTTACTTTCACAAGTAATATACATTTTCCATATGGCACAAGTATGCAGGGTGTGGTTTTCAATAAGTGTCTTAGTTGCTGCACCCAAATAGTTAAAATTTTTGGTTATTTTATATCTTTTTCAAAGGAATCAGTAACTTTGACCACCAGTCATTATTAAATGGCTCTAAGATCTTGAAATGATTAAGTGTTCACACACACACACATATTTGTAAGTGTACCCACATATGTACACAATCCTGAAATCGCAAACATTATCTAAATTAACCTGTGGAGACTCAGCATTCCTTTGTACTCAGCTGAGTTTAATTTATTGCATCACAAGAACCTCAATTAAGTATCAATCTTCCATTGAAATGGTATCCTAGGATTTTATAATCATGCAGTGTTCTCTGTGTCATGATGAAAAAGTGTTCTTAGAGGAATGTCATCATTTTCCTTTACAAATATATCACTGTGAAGTGTTCTTTGTACATACCTATAATATAAATCACATTTGATCCATATATCCTTTTAAGCTCCAGAAACAGGATTTATAATCTCTGATAGACATTTCTCTTCAAGAACTGAATTTTCTTTTCAACATTTTAGAATGACTGTAATATGTCTCCAGCCAATTTGAATCCATTCTGGCCTGTGTCAGATTGCATGATATTTTTCATTAGTTTCTGGAGTCAGTTAAGGGGTTTTGTCTGTAGATAGCTGACAAGACACATTTTTACCATTCTTGTCAAAAGTTGTTTTAGTGCCTATTGAATAAAAATAATCTTTTATCCAAAATATATGAATGAAATTTGTAAAGGAAATAATTAACTTACAAAACTAGTCTGTAAGAATGGAATTAAACAACGATGAATGTTCTTCAGATAGTTTATGGATACACATAATTGAAAGATAAGTTTATTTTGGTGTAAAGTTTTTCAAAATCTTGGCTGGATTTTTTGTATTGCATCCTTTGAAAGCCCAACCCATAAATCTTGTAGAGTTCTCAGATTCTGTATGTACAAAGCAATACTGCAAGTTGCTGCGTAACTGCTGGAAGCTATCTACAGGAAATACCTTTTAATGCTGCATTATATGGAAAAATGGAAAGGAAATGGAATTGAAGGAAATTTGGCTGCTCTGGGAATCACTTGTCTGATTCACTACAATTTTTATCACATTTCTTACATTCTTTGTGTATCCAAAAGCTGAGCAGTCAATTTTTTTTTGTACCTCTATATAGGGTACAAACTCTGAGAATAGGGAAGTTATTTTACTAGATAAAATCTTTCCCCCCTCTGCATCAGCATTGCTTTGCTTTGTACTAAGATCAAGAAGTAGCAGATGGTTAAAACTCTTGGTTAATTGATCTTCCTTTTATCAAGCTGATGATTCTCATCCCTCTTCCCATGGATTAATTGAAATCCACTCGGCACCAAGTATGCATGTGACACTGATCTTAGAAAGGAAAACCTAGGAAGTCCAGGCTGAGTCATTTATCACAACGGAGCCCTGGAATCAGTTTCTTGCAGTAGAGTAAGCATATTGGACTTAGTATACACTAGGTGGATGACAACCAGACTCATGATTAATGGGGTGATTGTACTGTTTCATGGGCACCTGATTAGGAACATATTACTCCAAGTCTTTTGTTGCCCACATGCACCCCAGGATATTGTTGTAAAATTATTGAGGCAAGGACCTCTGGTGAGGAATTGGTAGTTGCACACATGTGCCACAATGTCTCCTTTGCGATTTGTATCTTGCTGAGTAGTCCTACTAAGCTTTGTCTGTGTCAGGCTTTTCTAAGGTCTTCCAACCCAGGATGGTATTTCAAAATGTCATCTAAGCCAGTTCAATGTTCAGAAAATTTGCTATTAAGAGAAATAAATGGGAGATGAATACCACGGCCTGTATTTGCATAGAGTGCTTGCTGTGTTGGCAGCCTGTCAATTTTATTTTCTGGCTAACTACTGTGAAATGCTGTAGGAAAATAAGTTTGCAATCCAATGTTTCCAAATTCTGCAAGCTCCTTTTTTCCCCTTACTGCTTAAATGCATAATATATATATACATATATATACTAATAATATATCCTGCATATTAAATGCATAATATGTATGCTAAATTGAACATCCAAATGCTCAATGATAGAGGATCTATTTTATGCCATTTTATGGCCATTTTAATAAAGATGAAGATGAAAGATGAATTAACAAATTTTAGGGAGTTGGATTGTGTATGTTTGTTTTGTTCTGGCTGAATATGTTTCAAGCCATTATAGGTATAATATCTGGAATGTAAAAGTGCAATTTGTTCAGAAATGGAAAGTAACAGTCTAACATAGATTACTTTGCTTTTTTAGTTAATCCATTTCTATTTGCTCTTCAAGTTAAAATGACCATAATTTTCTTTTTTTAAATTTATTTAAATTTTTTAAATAATCTTACTTAGTTGACTAGGATACAAAGGTCAAGGGCTACAGGAAAGTGGGTAAGACCATTGCTTCCACACTAATATCATCACTGTTTTTTCTCTGTATCTGGGTTCAGGAGAGAAACAAAGAGAGAAGCCCCACCCAGCCTCCCACCCATCCCAGGTCCCCGATGTGAGGCACGCTCCAAGGGTCCTGCTCAAGCAGTTTTGATAGTTCAACAGTTCTGAATTGTTGCCAATCTCGCCATTCCAAGCACGATGAGATCTATTCAGTGTCCACTGGCTGACATAGGAGCATGGCTTTGCTCCTGGCCCTTCATGGGAATTACTGAAATGAGAGCCATTTTGATAGATTAAATAGAAGACAGTGTCTCAGATTATCGCTAATGGCTTAACCGGTTACAAACCACACTTTGAAATAGAAAGCATTTAGCTTTAGGAAAAACACACTGTTTTATTATTTAACATCGCCAGTCCTTTTAGGCTTTTGTACATATGTTGACAAACTAAAGTCCAAACGGAACTGCCGTTTTCCCTCCGTGTGTATGTGCTGAAGGTTCACTATGAAGAGTGAACTGTTCCTTCAACTTCAGCTGTATCAACAGCTGTTGTGAAAATATATTGGCTGTTAGAGGCAGAAAAAATATTATACCATCTCGTCCAACACTTTAACCCTGAATGATGAAAAAAGTATGACTGTACCTCCAATGAGATAACTTGAGAAGTGTCTTGCAGGTCATGGGAGGCCGTATGTTTAATATCCCCTAAACGTTAGACTGGGCTGGACTACAGTGCTCTTGGTGATCTGCTGTATCTAGGGAGAACAGTCATTATTGTGCATTCTGCCTATCATCAGAGCCCCATTAGAGAAATAAGATTTTTGTTTCACAATATAATTTGCATAGTAGCCAATATTCTAATGGCATTCTTTTTGCATTCTCTCTGATCTAATAAACTGTTGTGGTAAAACTGGTTTATCAATTTTGAATCCATGAAGTAGAATTTAATTAGCCGATAATGAAGCAGAGTTTATTTAACCAACTCATTCTGTCCCTAATCCTTGCTTGAGAATATTCCTGTATCTCCTAGTATATTTTCAACTTGCAATAGTTTTTTCCCTGTAATAAAACAGCAAACTGGACTCTTTTGATATTTGTCTTTGTATCTATTTTTTAAATTTAAATTTTATTTTTAATATTGACTTCACAGTTGAGAGGGTTGCGCGCCGGTGTCCACGTGGCCTCTGGTTGGGGGAAGAGGCTCAGATGCAGAGCAATACGGGTGGGACTCATGCTTTAGCCTTTTCCTTGCTTCCTTCTGGGTCCACAGGGCAGGAGGGGAGAAGGCCACTTGTTGTACCTCAGTCCTGGGGTTGGGAGGTGGTCTTTGATGACACTTATTATAGTGCAGGGAAGAGTGGTCCTAGGTGGAACTTGAATGTTTTTTGTTGTTGTTGTTAAGATTTTATTTATTTTTAGTGGAAAGTCAGATATACATAGAGGTGGAGAGTCAGAGAGGATCTTTTGTCTGCTGCTTCACTCCCCAAGCGGCCACAACAGCCAGAGCTGAGCTGATCCGAAGCCAGGAGACAGGAGCTTCCTCGAGATCTCCCACGTGGATGCAGGGTCCGATGGTTTTGGCTCGTCCTCTACTGCTTTCCCAGACCACAAGCAGGGAGCTGGATGGGAAGTAGGGCAGCCAGGACATGAACTGGCGCCTATATGGGATACTAGCACATGCAATACAAGGACTTTAGCTGCTAGGCTACCACACCAGACCCACTTGAGTAGTTTTTATAGCCCTGAGACATTGTCAATTTTGTTGCTCCAGGGATGAAAACATTTTCCCAGGATCTACTAGATGGCGAAGTCCATCAGTTTAGTCAGGGAGTCTTAACAAGGAACCTCACCTGGAGTGCGCCAGCCAGTGCAGGGTCAGGTTCAGTCTGTCACCTGCACCAGCCAACTCACACACAGTGGATGCAGCTGGTGGGTCAGTTCTGCCCTCTGCCTCCTCTCTTGTGAACTTTTGTATGCTGCAGCCTAGCCTAGCCCAGCCTGCCTCAGGTTGGTATTCATGTACACTAGTAGGTGCTATGCCCTAGTTGGCACATTCCATCTGGATCTCATGCCTACTCATGGGTATTGTAGCTTAGCAAGCCTACCCTGTGCCCATACACAGTCGTCACGTATACCAACAGGTGCTGCTGGCTTGTCCAGCCTAGCCTGCCCCAGCCCTGCTTCCTGGGCTCACTAGAGCCTGGATTTGTCATTTGTGAGCTCTTACTTCAGGCGAGATACTGGAATTCCATGTGTTTATGTTAGCTCCTCTCTAAAGCAGGGGGGAGGGGCAATGGCATCTGTCCCCAGGGCTGTCATGAGCATCATGCCAGCCGTTACAGGAGCAGCACTTAGAACAGTACTGGAATGCGGTCATCGCTCTTCCTGCCTGCTAACCACCTGCCTATTGCCTATTGCTAGAACGAAGTAGGTTTACTAAGAAGCAGACACTTCACAAGCTTAGTGTTATAGCTGGAAATAACTTTGAGAGAGAGAAAATAGAGAGAGAGCGAGTTCCAAAGGGAGAGGACTCAACACACGCTCCCTTTGCCCCACTGACAAAGGGGAGTTTCCGCTGTGGATCAAGCACACAACGTGGCCTCTTCAGAAGGCAGCTCGGGCACGGGGTGGGACAACCAGAGCCACCCTGTTCCTGAGAAGGGAATCCGCACCCCCCACTTTACCCACTGCTGACAATTGGAGCTTTTATCCCAGGTCCCAAATATTGCCATTATTTTGTTTCTCTTTTGAAGTCAATAAAATCATCAAAGATTATTTGTTAACGGTATAGATTCAGTTTATAAATCCATTCATTTTAATTTCTTTGTTTGAAACACTGCAAAGAAAATTATGTGGCCATTAGGCAATCAGTCCTTAACTTATTCTTCAAGATATTTTAATATTAATAATTAAGTTCTTTTTAAAAAATAAAGTAGATAACTAACAATAGCAAAAACAAAGGATATGCCAGGTTGTATCCTGAGTGTTTTAAAAGCACTAGATAAATTAGCACAACAAATCCTTTTGGCATTCTTATCTGCATTTTTCAAATGATGGGTGTGGAGTTCAGAGATTTAAGTAATATGTTTCAGAATTTAAAAAAAAAGAAAAGAAAAAGAAAAGGAAGCAGGTTATGACTCATGGTTTAAAAGCTTATTAGTCTAACTTAAACGTTCCAGATCTCAAACATTGTTGTCATAGCAGCTCATCTACTAAACAGTAGTGTGCCTGTGTACTGATCTGGACTCAGCAGACACAGCTAATGGGAACTGGTCACAGCCGTTGCTTCTCTTTGTTCCAAACATAATGATTTGCACTCTCAAAGTAAGTTCCCTGAACAACAGCTTCCCAGTAGTTGTAAAGTTCCGGGTTTGCCGTATAGCATGGGTAGTGGGTAGTGAGTAGTGGTTGGTCAGAGTATTGGGCAAGTTCAATGACGATTAGCCTAATTTTCTAAACTGTTCTGAAAGATCAGGTTACTAGGAACTTGGTGACCCATTCAAAAAATATGACATTGTTCTTGTCAAAGTGATCATTGATTTTCTCTCTGATTTCTGCAGGGACTTGCGGGATAAATTTCTATTTCATACAAAAGGGAAGGTAAAGGATTCTGAAATGGATCCCTGTGTTTTAGAAATATAGTCTTAGATGGGAAATGAAGTCTCTTAGGGAATAATCAGAGCTTTCTTAAAGTGACTTTTGAAAAGTTCTGAGACAAAATGGCTTAGAAGGAAGGATATAACCCAGGAAAAATTGCTTTCTCAAGGCAAAGAACTTATAAAACAGTCAGAAGTAGGTATTTTTTTGTTACACATATCACTATTTTATAGTGCAGTTTGTTATATGCTTTCTTTTACTCAAATACTATCATCTTTTCAGATCTGGTGGCTCAAATAAATTGTTAAATCTTTGACTATATAGAGAAATGAAATTTGTTTAATTTAGTAAGAATTGCTAACAATAGCCAAAGGAGTAGAACATTGAAATATGATGTATACTTCATCAAAAATGTTGATTAAAGCAATTTTTATTCTTTTCTCTTGTAGTGACCTAAAATACTACAGAATAAACACTTTATATATATCACATTATGCCTAGAGGGATTCCCATCAAGGCTTCCTGAACTATATCTCAAATCCTTTAAGGATAATATTCATCACAATCTGAAACATGGTATGTTTGCAATGTGTGCAGTTCCTAGACCAGAGTAATTTTGGGGGAAGCCTGTTTTGCTTTCTAGTTGACAACAATTCATTCTGCCTATTATCACAACTGCTTGAGTACCCTCATCATCCTTAGGTCAAACATGCATTTTTAAACAGAGCCCAAAGGCTCATTTACAGAACATAATAGAAAGCAACAGCTGGGAAGACACTGTTAATGTCTACTGGGTAATTAAAATGAGTTCTCAGAATAAGTACACACACGGAAATACATATTTATTTGAGAACTCACAGTGGTTTCCAAAGAGCTCTTAGGGGCTGTCAGGTAAACAGCAACCTGA
Source organism: Ochotona princeps (assembly GCF_030435755.1). Lineage (NCBI taxonomy): Eukaryota > Metazoa > Chordata > Mammalia > Lagomorpha > Ochotonidae > Ochotona > Ochotona princeps. Next base: position 2,860,523 of record NC_080863.1, on the reverse strand, counting down.
ATAGAAACGAGGATGTAGTACAATATGTGACAGGTAGCAAGATGTTGGTTCCGTTTTCTGTGTCTGGTATGCTCCCTGGCAGCACTCAGGGTGTTGCTTATGCTTGGCTTCCTCTGCGTGTGCGTTAACAAGTCCTCCCACCCTTTCACACTGTTTTTCCTTGCAAAATCAGGAAACTTTGCGAGTTAGCTTTTAACTCTTGGAGGACTAGGAAGGAAGAACAGGAAGAGAGGAAGACCGTGGAGGGGCAGACGATGATTAAATAAAGAAGCGGAACGGGGTGTGCATGAATTTGTTGGAGACAGAAAGGAAGTTCACCGAGTGCCAAAAAGGAAAGGACTTTTTAAACCACGGACTGTTGACTATCTCCATGAACATCCACAACCAGCCTTCCTTAAAGGCATCCGAGCAGAGGGAATTTATAGAGATCTGTGCAGTTTTCAACAGGCTTATGAAAAAACTGGAGCTTTGCACACCCTCCCTCATCTTATCTAAATGAGAATCGTCCCAAGTAAGGACAGGGTGACGTTTCTGGAACAATGTGGAACTCTTCCTTCCTCTACATACTCAAGCTTTTCTGAGCCATGGTTTCAGCTTTTGCCATCGCAGAAAGACAGGAATTTATCATTTGGCTCTGATTTTCCCGATGGTTCTGATACCATTTCTCTGCTTTCTCACAGAAGCTCTACTGGCCACTGCTTCAAGCTCAGTGAATTCAAAATTAGATTCATACTTCCTTTGGCCAAGGTTCTGGTTTTTATTGTTCCTATTCATGCTAAAGATGCAGTGATGTTATGAACATGTTCCTTGCCTTACCATTCTCAAAGTTCATTGCGAAGTACTCCCCTGCTGGTATTCAATGACCCTTACCATTGTTTGGAAGGCACATCCACAGCAAAGTAAGCCTTTGTGATCTCCAATGTGCTCTTTGCTGTTAGAATTTGCTTTTAATAGTTTTGTTTAGAGTCATATGAAATATGAGACCATTCCAAAATTACAATGTTTCTCTTCTGATAAAAGTTGTAATAAATACAACATTACTAACCTTAGAATTGAAAATTTAATGTTAATTTGGCTGAAATATTTACGGCAATGACTTTAATCTCACATTTTGAGAAAAGTACACTGTTCTGTAACTCTACAAAGTGAACTTTCGGCACAGGGTATCCACCAGTAATAAAAGCTGGGGTATACTCATTCATACCAGAAAATCACTTTGTCAGATCTTTTTAAATATGAGAAAATAACTTTTGACTTGGATAGGAAAAAGACTTTCAGAGGTTAATTTTTTTTCTATAGTATTATTATCCAAAGTACAGAATGAGAAAAAGCAACTATATAATAAGAGTGACAAACTTGTATACTATTTTTATGATGATATTTCCTTCTTTCCTGTCTTCTCTCAACCCCCTTACTTCTCATTTTCTTTTTTTGTTTTCTTTAAGTTTTATTTTGTTTGAAAGTCAGAGTTTTAAGAGCCAGAAAGAGAAAGAGAGAGCTTGTGCTTAAGAGATCCTCCATCGACTGGTTAATGCCTCAGATGGCCACAAAGACCAGAACTGAGCTGATCCAAAGCTGGGAGACAGAGGTTTCTTCCAGTCCCCGCTATGGGTGCAAGAATCTAAAGCACTGTCCCATCCTCCACTGTCTTCCCAGGCCACTAACAGGGAGCTGGATCAGAAGTGGAGCAGCCTTGATCAAAACTATCACCCACACTGGAGTGCTGATACCACAGGTCGTCCCCTATACTGATGCCTTAGAGGTTTCCTTTGCTTTATCTTCTGGAAACTTTTTAGTCTCAGGTCTTAAATCTAGGGCTTAGATCCATCCTATAGACTTATCTTTGAATTGCGTTTTCAGAACCTTCTAAACATACCCTTGTATGGGAATATAAAATTGCTTTTTAAAGCTCTTGCTGGACTTAAATAACCTAAGTATGTCAATCAGGAAAAGTCTAACAATGAATTAGAAATATGGGATAGGCGCTCAGATGTAAAATCTGAGATAGCGTGTAAGTTTATGGGTCATATGAACATGGATGCTAGTTCAAGGTAGTAGTTCAATGAGCTGGTTCCTGAAGAGAGAGTAGAGTGAATTAAGGGAGAGATCAAGGTGGTGATGGAAAGAGAGAGTGTAAGAATAATCCTGGAAACTCCCAATTCTAATGTTTAAGGTTTAAGCACAGGAAAGAAAGCTCAAGAGGGAAGATCTGAAAAAAGAAAATTAGCACAAATCAAATCAAAACAAAATCCCATAAAAATGTATCCTGGAAAATAATAAAAAAGAATAATAAAAAAAAACACAAACCAGGAAAACACAAAAGGGTAGACTGAATAAGATAGTGGAAGCAAAAGGCAGATTTTTTGAGAAGGAGGCAGTCATGTTATGAAAGAAGTTATATAAGAAGAATAACAGGGGCAGAGGTTGTGGTAGAGTGGGTAAAGCCACTGGCTGATGGCTGCATCCCATATGGATGGGCAGGCCTGTTGCTGGCTGCTCCACTTCTGATCCTGCTCTCTTACAATGACCTGGGAAAGCACTGGAGGACATCCCAAGGACCCCACATGGAGACCTGAAAGCTCCTGGTTTTGGAGTGGCCCATCCTGGGTCATTGTGGCTGTTTGGGGGGTGACCTGGTAGATGGAAGATTCTCTTATCTCTCTCTCCCTCCCTCCCTCCCTCTCTCTCATCTCTCTTTTTCTGTGTCTCTTTCTTTCTCTTTCTGTAGTTCTGATTTTCAGAAAATAAATACATGTTTTAAATTAATATGGGATGGACACTTATTGTAAATTAGACAACATTATTGGCAAAATGTTAATGATAAAGTGGAGGTGAGAATGAGATTCTGGAGTTAAAGCTGGAAACAAAACCCTAGAACGTGTTTCTTTTTTTTAAAGTTTAATTTTAATCATACACTATGTTTCAGTAGGAACGGTATTTTTTTATTTATTTATTTATTTATTTTTAAAGATTTATTCATTTTATTACAGCCAGATATACAGAGAGGAGGAGAGACAGAGAGGAAGATCTTCCATCCGATGATTCACTCCCCAAGTGAGCCGCAACGGCCGGTGCGTGCCGATCCGAAGCTGGGAACCTGGAACCTCTTCTGGGTCTCCCATGCGGGTGCAGTGTCCCAGTGCATTGGGCCGTCCTCAACTGCTTTCCCAGGCCACAAGCAGGGAGCTGGATGGGAAGTGGAGCTGCCGGGATTAGAACCGGCGCTCATATGGGATCCCGGGGCTTTCAAGGCGAGGACTTTAGCCGCTAGGCCACGCCGCCGGGCCCAAGAACGGTACTTTTTTAAGGGCAAGCATTGCTGCAGAGAGGGTAGCGATACCAGCTATGGCTCCAATATCCCATGTGAGTGCAAAGTTTGGGATGTGGCTGCTCTATTTCCAATCCAGTTCCTGGGAGGAGCAGCAGATGACAGCTTAAGTGCGTGGCGCCCTGCAACCCACATGAGTGACCTAGAGGAGACTCTTCTGGCCTTTGCATGCATCTGGGGAGTGAACCGGGGGCTGACAGATCTCTCTCTTTCTCTCTCTAATTCTGTCTCTCAAATAAGTAAAATTAAAAGCAACAACAACAACAACAGATTCTATACCTGTGGTTTATTCGTATAGTGCAGTGCAAACTAGCTTTAAGTTACACATGCTGAACAAAAGGGGGTCAGTGGAGAAGAAAGTGGAAGAAGTGGGATGGAATGTGCCTGCAGGCGTTTCCTCACCATCTCTTACTACCCTCCTTCAGAGGGAGCATCAAGCCAGGCACAAACGAGCAGTCACAGACGGTTAACTTATCAGCACCATGCTTCTCAGCACTGTTTCAAAGGAGCTGGAAATGTTTGTAGCAAAACTGTTAGAACAAATACCCCCCAAACAGGCTTTAACAACCTCAAGTTCACTCCCAGGTAAATTTTAAACATTGTAAAGAGTCGATTTAAACACGATTCAAAAACCCGAAATGATCCCACATATGCCTCTATTGTGTGCTTAACCTGTCTCTTGGAGGATTGCAAGTGTAATTCCCGTTTCTAGTGATCTTGTCACATCGGCACAGAAACAGTGCAGTGAGGCAGAAGGAGCCTCTGTGCAGAACCGCAGGTCTGGGACCAGTAAAATCCACAAAAATGCACTCTTCTCTTTAAGAGCTTTTGGAAACTGCTTCCCCCTCGAGAATAAAAAAGAAAGAAAAAGTAAAACAGGGAACCCAAATTCTGAAACTGAGTGTTAAAATCAGATGTGGTGGGTCTCAGTGGCAATGGGGAATGACCAAAGTGAGCTGGGCTGGAGTAGGGTGGCGACAGGAGGTTCGTCCTGCAGGCTTTTGTGTCGCTTTGGTTTTCCTACTCCATATTCTGCAGCGATTTCTAATGTTGCTCTTCACCGTCACCCTGCAGGTCCGCGACCCAGTGTCAGGTTATCAGTGCATAAATGGCTTTCACATAGCCATCTTCACCCAGGATATTAATTTCCACAATTGCAGCCAAAGCTGCTTTTGACTACCTAAAGTCAGGGTCAGAGAGATTAAGGTGCTCAAGATGCAGGAAGATGGATGAGACCCTGGGCAGAGGCTCCCTCAGGAAGTAGGACCACGCTGTTCACTGCCCACCCTCATGTGGCTTCTGTGGCACATGCAGCCAAACGCCTGTGGTAGTCCGCTGTCCTTTAGAACAGGCAGCCTTGCACTGAGCCGCACCAGTTTCTGGAATGAGGTATTTGTCCAGTACATCCAGAGTGTCAACAACAATTTGATTGCAGTTCCATCCCAGCCGTGAGCCAAAATTCCAGAATCATTTTCAGTTTGTCTTCCCCTGCCTCTGCAAACTGCTTTCCCTGGGATCTCCAGGAGGCTCTTTTAGCTCTACTCACATTGCATGAAGCAGACGGGAGGTTTCCTTATACAACTGTAATTCTACACTCTCCCTGCTCCTTTCTTCCTTAATTCCATCCGCTAGCCCTGTGACTCAGCTTGTCCCGCCAACTTGGCCTGGGACACCAAATTCCCCCGATTGGCCACTCCTGGAATCTCCTGGTTTCGGATCAGCTCAGCTTTGGCTAGAGGGGCCATTTCGAGAGTAAACCAGCAAATGGAAAATCTCATTTTTTGTCTCTCCCTCCCCCTCTTTGTTATTCTGACATTCAACCAAAATTAACTTTTTTTTTTTTAACAAAAAAGAATTTTCAGGTAAATAGAGAGAGTCATTTAAATGAAGTATGCTTATTAGAAAGTATAGTGAAGGGCCCGGCACGATAGCCTAGCAGCTAATATCCTGGCTTCACATGCGCCGGGATCCTATATGAGTGCCGGTTCTAATCCTGGCGGTCCCATTTCCCATCCAGCTGCCTGCTTGTGGCCTAGGAGAGCAGTAGAGGACGGCCCAGAACTTTGGCACCCAGCACCCATGTGGGAGATCGGGAAGAGGCTCCTGGCTCCAAGGTTCAGATGGGCTCAGCTGCAGTCATTGCAGCCGCTTGGGGAGTGAACTATCGGACGAATCTTCCTCTCTGTCTCTCCTCCTCTCTGTATGTCTGACTGTCCAATAAAAACAAATCTTTAAAAAATAAAACAGTATCATGAGATTCTGTGAGTGCCGTTGGGAGCAGGGGAGGCCTTGCTTTTCTGAAATGTGTGCCACACCTGCTTCTACACACACATCCCCCAGTTAAACTCTACAGGGAGCGAAACTTGAGCCAAGCTACCCTATTATCTGTTCATCCATGTCCTTCGCTTCACCAATGTTTCTAAAATCTGGGCAAAGGGAAAAGCAAAGCCTCTGTTATGATCATGACTGACATATTCTGAATATTTCAATTAGAGAATAGGACTCTTGGGACTAAATGTGATGGCAAGCTTTTTGTTGGGGAAGAGAGACGTGAAGTCCAAGGATGAGACTGTGTTTCACCGACGGGAGCAGCTATCCACAGGGATGGTGTGGGGAGAATGCAGATTTTTAAATCGGTTTTCCACCTTTTGATTCCGCATGTTCAGCATAATTGGTACAGTTTTTTTGATACACATAAATTCATATTTTGTCTTGGCAATAAAAAATCCAAAGTTTTCAAGAAACACTTGATTGGGCCCGGCGGCGTGGCCTAGCAGCTAAAGTCCTCGCCTTGAAAGCCCCGGGATCCCATATGGGCGCCGGTTCTAATCCCGGCAGCTCCACTTCCCATCCAGCTCCCTGCTTGTGGCCTGGGAAAGCAGTCGAGGACGGCCCAAAGCCTTGGGACACTGCACCCGCGTGGGAGACCCAGAAGAGGTTCCTGGTTCCCGGCTTCGGATCAGCGCGCACCGGCCTGTTGCGGCTCACTTGGGGAGTGAATCATCGGATGGAAGATCTTCCTCTCTGTCTCTCCTCCTCTCTGTATATCTGGCTGTAATAAAATGAATAAATCTTTAAAAAAAAGTAATACTCGATTAAGAACTCATAGAAATATTCTGGGAAGATATATATCACCCAAAATTAATAATGGTGATTACTAGTGAAAAGTTGCAGAGGGCTTTCTAATCTTGAATTTGAAGTAGATTAACCTATGAATATTTTACTCTTCTTTTTCTTAGTTGAATACTTACCTTAGTTCTGCAAATGATTATGACTCTTGAGGTAGTAATCAAGCCATTTTTCACATAATGACACAAACATTAAAAAAGGTAGACCAATAAAGTTCAAAATGGAATCCAAAGATATTTTGTTGCTCTGTAAAATTGAAATCCAGAAAGTTTTATTTTTTTCATACCATGCATTTTCCCATGAGATTTGGAATCCTCCTAATATGTCTGCTTTGCATGAGCTAGAACAGCATATTTAAAGGATTGCCGCATGTCTCGCAGCTGGCCAGCCGCGGTGGCCTTGCGTAAGGCGCTGGACTCAGCGGCAAGCCATGTTTCCGTTGTATTGCGTTGGGCTTTCTCCACTTCAGCCCGCCCGACTGTTGCTCTTGGCAATTGTTGTTGTCATCTGCTTTCTGAACATGTCCAGCTCAGGAGGGCTAAATTGCAGCGAACTCCTGTCAGTGCTGATGGACTGGCTGGCGTCCAGGCTGCGCTTGTTGGTGATCTTGTCGGACCATTACATGCTGATTATGGTATATTGATGATGCCTGTGGAATCACTCAAGAGGCCAGACGTTTCGTCTCGCGCAGTGGAAGCCTCCCGACTGCTCCTGTCTCACTCCTTCTGCTTTCCACGCTGTGTGTTGCTGTGTCCCTGTTTCCTCCTCTGATAGCCTCCTGAAGGACAGGCAGGTCTTCCCGGCTGGTTGACTTTCTGGCCTCTGGATGTGTCAGTTCACAGGATTGCCTGAGTGGAATCCTGAAGCAACTTCATGTGGTCGGTCAATGGTATTTTTTTGACATTGATAAAAATGTGCATGTTCCTATGTCATTTAAAAATTAGAACCATTGACTATTTGGGTTGTATTAATGGAATAAGCTTAGCAAATAATATTCTATTTTATTTGAGTCTCACAGTTCTAGAAGAATTGTAACTACCAACATTCCAAATGGAAGTTGATTCAGAATTCTTTGTACACATTCTGAAAAATTTTATTTAACTCTTAAGGCTGAGACAATGCAATCTGGAGTATCAAGTAAATGGTTCTATTATCAGAATTTTTATGATGTGCTACTTGCAGTTTCTGTTACTCCTAGAAACATTTAATTGCTAATGCGGATGCTAACTCCAAAGTAAAGTTGAGCAGCTGACTAGCTCACTTAATGCTGTATGTTTCTGCTAAAGTATCACCCCGTAGCCCATGAAGGTGTGTAGGCATTCCATGATAGTCAGCATTTCTAAAAAGAAGTCAGGACGATAAATCCTGAATGAATTTAGTTCCAGCAATGCATACTTGTACTATAGGACATATTTGTATGATGGGACAGACAATTGCTTCATAGTGCACTTCTGCTAAGTATGACATACTTATCTTACGTGCAAAATCGTACATACCTTCAAACTAGAGTTGTTCATTGGGGACGGTAAGGCAATGAATTAGCTCCTGGCCACTAGATGGAGCTATGAAACCTCCTGCCTTATTAACAGGGTGGTTCCAAACAGTGGCTTTCTTTAAAGGAAAATAAAATCCCCTGGTAGTTTCTGAGAGTCTATTTTCTTCCATTTTAAGCCTCTCTTTTGTAGGTGACTGAAAATTGCTTGGGCTTCTCCAGCTCACGACAGAGCAGCATCACAGAGTGGCACTGAGGTGTCATCACTCTAGGACGCACTGGGGAGAAAGTAGAGATGTTTCTAAGGTCGCCTTAAAGTTAATTCCGACTCCCTGCTAATTGTGTCAGGTACCTCGTGGGGTCCTACCAACCATTCATTCCTTTTCTCTTCGTCGGTTCAGATGCGGCTCGTTTATTTCATCTCTCCGTATTGTAGACCACCACCAGCTTCTTGGAAATAGTAGGCCATGTCGATGTTGTTGTATTTGGAGTGAGTGTACCAACCACTAACAGTGTGTCAAACATTGATGATCATTTTTCTTTTCCTTTTGTTGGTTTTTGTGGCGATTAATTCTGTGATAATCAGCAGGTCCTTGTGCCTCTGGAACAGTAAGTGTCACCCTGAGTGATAACTGATGTTGTCTATGAAAAAGGTATAATTACACTTTAGTATTATTCACATTTATATTTCCTTTTGTGTTGTTTCGTTTGTTTGAAAGTCAGAGTCATGGGGCCCGGCAGCATGGCCTAGTGGCGAAAGTCCTCGCCTTGAACGCCCTGGGGTTCCATATGGGCGCTGGTTCTAATCCCGGCAGCTCCACTTCCCATCCAGCTCCCTGCTTGTGGCCTGGGAAAGCTGTCGAGGACGGCTCAAAGCCTTGGGACCCTGCACCCGCTTGGAAGACCTGGAGGATTGGTGCAGCACCGGCCGTTGCGCTCAGTTGGGGAGTGAATCATCAGACAGAAGATCTTCCTCTCTGTCTCTCCTCCTCTCTGTACATCTGACTTTGTAATAAAATAAATAAATCTTAAAAAAAAAGAGTCATGGAAAAAGAGAGGCAGAGGTAGAGAAAGCAATCTTCTATCCACTGGTTCTCTCCGCCGACTTGGCTGGGGCCGGGCTGAAGCCAGGAGCGTGGAAATCCACCTGGGTGTTTCGTGTGGGTGGCAGGGACCCAAGCTGGGGGGTCATCATTCACTGTTTTGTGGGATGCGGGCTTGCTGATGGTTGGGTTCCCACTCTGCCACTGGCCTCTGTATTTCCTTTCCAAAAAAGAATCATTAAGCTTTGATTTAGAAGCTGTTATTTCAATATTTTGCCCTTTACCATATATTTAATCAGCAAAAAGATTATTGTGCTGTCATGCACAAAATAGTCACTCAATAAATTCTTAGTAGAGAAGTGACATATTAATGGCACCACTATCGTATTTATATTATGGAAACAGTGCATTTGTATCTCTTGCTGTTAGCATTATTAGGTTTAACTGCCATAAAGCTTCAAGTAATGATTATTTTTGAGTTGTTGAATATGATATCCTATACTTATGTCAGAGATTTTGATGTTTAAACAGCTGTTTGAAAACCTAGAGACCACTGGCGTTCTCAATCAATTCAGGTGGCTAAATAAGGGAATCATGGACCAAAGTCACGTTTATCCAGACGTTCCTTTCAAATTAGAGGACAGGGAGAAACGAGCCAGCGAGAAGGAATCCTGAGTCACACATGTTTTTGCGGGGACTGTGTGCAAAGTCATCAAGTTGATCTCCTTGGACTGGATGTTGCTGGTGGAGCAGAGTGTGGAGTGGGAGGCTCCATCACTCGGACCTGTGCTTCTCAATTGAGGCGGTCTCGGGAAACCACAGGTAAAGAATCCCCCATTAATCTTTGTTGGTGTTCAAGGAGGCTCCCCTGGGACTGAAAACAACCTTGATTCCACATCAGCCTTTCAAAAAATGTAATGCCTCCTGGCCTGCCATAAGGGAACCACCATCAGAGCTGGGCTTTACTTTCAAAAATAAATCGACTTACTCTCTTGATTGGGACAAGACAGATTCATGACAGAAAAATCAGAAATTGTAAGACGGCAAGTAAGAATCACCCATAATTCTATCCCTTCGAGCAACCAAGTTGGATATACGTGTTGCTGCATTTTGGGGGACAAACCTACTTCATTTACCTAACTGGCTTTTGCTTTCTCTTCCTTGTAATGTAGACATTCTTGGAAAATATCACTAGTTAACATTCTAAAGCATGATTTTAATGATTGCAAAGGATTGTGTAATATAAATGTATAATGATGAGGTGACCAAATTTGAACAACTGAGAGACTTTTTATTAACCTTGACTTTTGCAATCAGTGCTAGATTATTTATTTATTTATGTGGGTGAGTATATGGTGAAAATGTTTTCTGGGAGTAATATTGTATGTATCGCTTTCCATATAATGCTTACCTGGTAAGATATTTATGCATGTTTTCCACTCATTTCTCTATTTCATTGCTATTTATAAAAGGTAAAAACGGAAGACTTGCCCAGCAATCCAGCCCTTCTATTGACAAAAGACGAGAGAAGGGAAAGGATAAGGAGGGGTTAATTTAATGCCCGTTTTGAATGTCTGGCAGAGTTGTGGAAAGATTATTCCCATCTGTACTTTCCTAGGTATTTGAACTCTGGTTTCTGGGAAGAATCTAAACATAGAATAACTGAGTTCTAAAGTAATCAGCTTTTTTTCACATTAAGACGGATTATCTTCATACACTGAGTAAAAGTATCACTGGCCTGGCACCCAGGAGGTTATTACAAATGCACCTGCTGCAGATAAGCGTTTTACTAACTTTCTCTATTTGGTCAGAATGTTATTCACGGTCCTGTTTTACCAGAACTTTTACAAACTTAGCTACATCTACTATAAACATAATGAAAATGATAACCAAACTCATGCCATGCTGACCAACATGGTATTACCAGGCAGTTGGCGTTTCCTTGTTTTCCCAGGGGTTAATCATATATTGTTTAATTTCTTGAAACAATTAATAACTCTTCCTTTTTTTTTTCTTTGACTTTTCCTCTTCAAACACTTTTAAGTTTACAGAAAATTTGGAAGGATAAAGTCATAACTCTTAAGCCACTTGTTTTTTCTGCACGTACCTGTCTACCTGAGTAGGTAACTAGATACCCACCAGCTGTGCTTATGTATCTTTTGGTATGTAGTATTATGATACAGCTATTACACTTCATGCTGTGGGATAGTGTAGTGTTGATATTTTCATTCCCATTGCTTGAGATTTTTAACTCTGATGATTTTGTTAAAGTAACATCTCCAAGGTTAAATTACTGATTTTCCAGTTATGAATAATTGTTGAGGCTTGTGTCAGGAGACACATCAAACGTATGTGAAAATCACTTTTTCCATCAAAATTTCAGCAACTAGATGTGGCAGATGTGTGATCAGAAAAGCCTGCCTCTATAGATCTAAATAATACGCACATGCTTCTATTTTGTGTTTCTCAAATTTCTGTATCAAGCTGACTTTTTGGATAGGCAGAGTTCCTGACCTGTCAGAGAAACAAAGGTTAAGATATCTCCTAGAACTCTCTTGAATTTATATTTAATTATTAATACTTATAATATTTTCATTGTTCTTAGAAAAAGGTTAGGACGATCACCATCTGGTCAACCTCAGCGGGAAAAAAAAAAAGTCATTATATTTGATAACCAATATGTCTGTTCTAAACAGTAATGAGATATTGAGGCCTTATTAAATGTTGAAGGCCCTGTAGTTTTCTTCTCCTGTCTGGATTGTTATGGATCATTTACTGTATAGTTTTATATCCACAGGGAGATCTACTCAATTCCTTTCTCTCCACTCCTGTATGCTTCTATGCCTTTCTGCCTCATTTAGTAACACTTGGAGGCCAGTTGCTGGGTGGATATAAAAACTGAGAAGGGCTTTCTAGATTAATAATAATATGAGATTCTATAGCTACATTCTAGGTTTGACATAAGCTTGTCTGTTGTCTTGTGATGTTGTTTCATAGATGTTTTAAAATAAAACCCATCTATTTATTTATCACACACACACACACACACACACACACAGCATGGATCCACTGATTGACTCCCTACATGCCCACCATGTCCATTTGGGTGGCCTGGATCCTACTGTTGGAGTTATTGTCTGTTGTTAAGAAGCTGCAATCAGGAACAGAGAGAGTCAAGATTTGAGTCTAGGTGCTCCAATACAGTATACTGGTGTCACAACTGGCAGATCACCCCTAGGCCAAATGTCAGCCCTATTCAACATAAATTTTTGTTGACATATAGCCTGATTAAAATCCTCCCATTTCAGTTCAGTTACTATCAGTCTGGGGAGTGAATTCCCTATTGAGAACCTTGGTTTTCTGACTGGTCCATCTTAGGGGATCTAACATAATCTATCCCTGAGAATGCTCCATATTTAGTCTTTAGTCAGCAGCCTTGTGGCATTTGTCTGATGTGCACTAAGAATTTGAGGGGGTCTGGACTTGGCGTCTTCTCTTTCCAAAGCACTGGATTTCTGTTCCTCTATCCTGGAGGTGAGAGGCAATACCACTTCGCCTCTGAATATGTGCAGGAGAAAGAGACTTTCAGAGTGTCATTGAGCATTTCCAAATATCTGTGTCTCTCTGACATCTCCTATAGATTCCCACGTCTGCCCAGCTGTATGAACTGTAGTTAGATGTTCAACTAGGTGATGGAAAATATTTTCAACTACATGTGGGAACATAGGGCTTATTTTTAGTCCTTAGCCCAAATAAAAATTATATTTGTCATGTTTGATTGCAAATATTTCTTATAGTTTTCATCTATGAAATATAAGGATATAAACCACTCTCCCATCTCGTTTCTTTACGTTCCTTCACCCACCTGGCAGGGTTGGGTTTAGTCAATATTTGTGTATATGGTACTATAAATATTTATGGATGAGTCACAACTTTTGTAGCTTTTTCACCCTATGTCATTTTTGCTTAATTTTTAAAAATTCTTAATGTATCTGTTATTAATGAATTATAACACATTTCAATGGAGCTAAAACTATTGTTGTAATATGTTCAGAAATCACAAAAATCCAAACTATTTTTCCAGAGAAAACCTTCATTCTCATGCAATGTTGGGATCTTTCTTTCCCTCCCTCCATCTCTCTCTACTTCACCCGCGCTCTGGTTCTCAGATTTATTTATTGATTTGAAAAGTACAGCTATAGAGGATATATATATGCATATATATATATATATATATATATGCACACACATATATACCTATCTATGTATACACACACACAGATATATATTGAGAGAGACAGAGAGAATCATTTGTTGGTTGGTTCATTCCTGAAAAGACCACCACAACTAGGGATGGAAATTAGGAGCCAGGAACTTCATCTGGGTTTCCCATTATCTGGCAGAGACACAAACATGTTGACTATTTTCTGCGGCTTTCCCCAGGCTCATCACAGAACTGGCACAACCAAGCTTGAACTGGCACCCATGAGAACTGGCACAACCACGCTTGAACTGGCAGCCATGAGATTCTGCCTATGCAGGTGGTGGCTTACACTGCAGTGTCACAGCATGGCTCCTCCATTTTGGGGGACAGGGAAGCTACCTTTATTATTATTTGTTTTTAATACTTGCTCCAGTGCCGTGGTTTCAGCTTTCCTTGACACCAGTTTTATGCTTCTCACGTGTGTCCTAATACGAAGGTCACCATGGATCTTCATGTTGCTGTTTTTGGATTTCTCACTGAGTTTTTCAGAGTATGTGGAAGGTTTACTTTTGAAATGTTATGAATTTAAAATGTTTTATTAAATATTCATAGATGATTGATAAGAGTTAATGAGAAGGGAAGGACAAGATTGATGAATCTTCGCCAATCCAGTTTTTAGATGCCTAATATACCTGAGCTAGGCTAAGGGGAAATGGAAACTCGATTGAAATCTCCCTCATGAAGGTCAGTGAGTCACCTGCCTGAGTCCTTACCTGCTGGCTGCTTGAGTTTGAATTAGCAGGAAGCTGTAATCGGGAGGCGGGGATGGGAGTGCAGTGCAGGCCCTCTGCTGTGACGGTACAGGTGCTTCTGAGTTGATGTCTCAGCTGCTAGGTCGACCTTCCCAACAGCAGCAGTCTGCCTACTACACTGCACTAGCGGACAGCTCTTCGACATTCCGAGTCTGAAACCCCATCCCTTTCTCTCCCCACTTTTGATGATGCTGTTGATTGAACGGGGCTAGACTTTTTGGTCTGGTGCTCCTGTCTTAAATCCTGAAGATGTCTTCATAATTTCTTGAAGAATTTTCCCTCATTGCTCCCAATTTTTTTTCCTGTAATGTCTACCTTTTCGTTAGAATCACTTTGACAAATGTTCTAGTTATTCTTTTACTGCAATTTCCCATCATTTTACCATTCTGTTTCTCAAACCTGAAGCTTTTTCTCAGTGTTTAAATCTCATAATTTCTGAAATTTTAGCAGTACCTTAGAACAAATCTTTTCCAAATGCTAGTTATTGTTTTCTGAACACTCTCACAGAAAACAACAACCACAAAAGCAGCTAATGGTTTTTCGTAAGATACAATATGTCTATTCTTGCCTGAACATGCCACTTGTGCTTATAAAATTCCCTGGATAGTTTCCCTGGGGTTCCTCTATTTTCCATTGTAACAGTCCCTGCCTGTGATGGGGGAGCCTCCTTCCAGCTCTCCATCAGTCTTCTTCTGCTCTTATATAAACCAGAGGCGCTGAAATGCTGCTTGAAAATGGTTCATCCAGGAATCCAGGAGATCTGCAGTCTCTTGGACTTGAGGGTAGCGTCAGCAGGAGGGAAGCTGCAAATCCGAGGGACACAGTCCCAGAAGTATTTAGGAATCTTTTTTTTTTTTTTAAATATTTGCCAATTTTCCTAAAAAGGACTGTTCAGATTTCCTGCCTATGGTAAACCTCTCCCTAGCATTGTTGGTATTAATTGGCAAGGCAGACCATACTTTTCATCTTCTATCAGGTCAATTTTCATTCAGTCTTAATGCCACCCCATGGGCTGTGCTTTTGTCTTAATATCCTGTATTTTTCCTTCAGTATTTTTCTAACAGTAAACTCATGTTCTTCTTTTATCATTGCTGAAGTGAGATAACTTTGTGACTAAATTGGTTGGTTGGATAAGTAGATTTGTTTGCCGTTTTACTACTACCCATAAGGACTTTCAAACTGTCCTTTAGTTTTTGGTATGAGAATACCTCAAAACTTTATGGAAAATGGAAGGAAATCTTAGTTTGTTTTGGTACAAAAGTATTAGAACTCCATGTATGTTCTGAATTTTCAAAAAGTGCGTATATGAGTTGCTGTTATGGTGCAGCGACCTATTTGCAGCTGTCAACAGTTGCATCCCATAGCACTGGGTTGAATCCCATTTCTTGGTTTCCAAATCAGCTCCCTGCTAATGCCCCTCGGAAGGCAGTGGGTGATGGTCAAAGTACCTGGGCCCCTGCCACCTACATGAGAGACCCTCATAGAGCTCCAGGCTAATTTTTGGCTTGGAGAAAACACAGGTATTGTGATCAGTTGGGAAGTGAACCAGTCCAGTGGTTGGAAGATATCTTTCTCTCTCTCCCTTAGTCTCCTTTCCATTCTGTTGATGTTCCAGATAACTAAATAATCTTTTCAAAGATGTATTTTATTTGAAGGAGTTAGAGAGAGAGAGAAAGGGAGAATGGGACGGGATAAGGGGGAAGAGAGAGAAAGAGATTTTCCAGACACTGGTTTACTCCCCAAATGGCCGCAATAACTAGAGCTAGGCTGGTTTTAAGGTGGGAACCAAAGGTGCTTCTGTGTCTGTGAGGAGGGTGCTTGGTGGGCCATTCCTCCCCTACTTTCCCAGGCAATTAGCAGGGAGATGGATGGAAAGTGATGCAGTTGGGACTCAAACTGGGGGCCACACTGCTTTCCCAAACAATTAGCAGGAAGCCGGATGGAAAGTGACGCAGGTAGGACTCAAATGGGGGCCATACGGGACACCTATGCTGTAAGCAGAGGATTAACCTGCCACGGTGAACCCTGAATAAATATATATTTAAAGATTTATTTATTTTTATTGGAAAATCAGTTCTACAGAGAGACAAAGAGAAAGATCTTCCATCCACTGGTTCACTCCCCAAGTGACCATAATGGCTAGAAATGAGCTGATCCAAAGCCAGGAGCCAAGAGCCTCCTCCAGGTCTCCCACACGGTTGCAGGGTCCCAAGAGGGGGTCCCTCTACTGCTTTCCCAGGCCGCAAGCAGGGAGCTGGATGGGAAGTGGAGCTGCCAGGACATGAACTGGCACCCATATAGGATTCCTGCTGATCGAAGGTGAGGATTTAGGCACTAGGCTATCACATCATGTCCACCTGAAAAAATTTTTTTAAGAATTCATGGGAAATCTATATTATGGCAAATTATGAATGAATTTTATATTGTGTTCTTTTCATCCTGTTTGCCTCCACACTGTTAAAATGTCTGTTGTAACAGATGGAAGTCTGCTTTCAGATACATCTACTGTCCAAGTTCCCCAGGCAGTTGGTTCAGTCAACAGAACTGAATCCATATTCTGACTTGCAGTGTTTGATTTGGGTAACTTTCTCTGGTTTTGTGAATTGAGCTCTCTGTTCTTCCAGATTTATGATGTTTTTCTCCTTTCATCTATTACCCATACAGGGCTGAGATACAGCAGAAATAAACACTCTACTCAATCCACAAGTAGCCTAGAAGCCCAGCTTTTCAGTTTGGCTTTTGTGTTTACTGCGTAGTTGAAAAGGGTCAACTTAAAAAATCAGCGTGATCTAAATCACGATTTATTAATTTATTATAATAAAGAAATATGAATATTTGCATAGAATTTCTTGTATGACTGGAGAAGTTTTATAATGTGATGTGTAAGTGCCAGCCTCATTTCTGTTTCTTCTAGCAAAGAACCACTTCAGTCTCCTCAGATTGTATTCTTCAGATAAACACAAACTCTGTCCATAATACACATAATCTACAGTGTCAAGTTCACATTGTTACTGCTTTTTTCATTGGGTTTGTATGTTTCAGAAGTGAATTCATGAAAGACCTTTGGAGGATAAGACAGCAACAGAAATTCATAAAATAATTTTAGGTGAATATTTAAAAATAAAGTATAATCTTATGTACAAACCAAACAAATCCTATCATCCCATATTTATTATTTTGTTGCATATGAAAGGTATTATTCAATAAGAACAAAATTAAATTCTAAAAGTATTTCTGTGGAAAGATGCTAGAACTACAGAGAAGATAATTGTATTTTCCTTCTCAGCAAGCTTTGACCACTTATGTCAGTTTTCATTTTAAATTTTCTTTTTAGATTCATTTTATTTATTTGAAATCAGGGTGGCAAACATAGAAAGAGTGAAAGAGACCTCCCATCCACTGATTCAGTTCCCAAATGGCTTTAATCGGCAGAATTTGGCCAGGCCAAAGTCAGGGGTTGGGACTCTATCCACTACTGCACACGAGTGGTGGAGTCCCAGGTCCCCAAGGCAGCCTCTGCTGGTTTCTCGCATGCATTAGTTGGGGGCTGAATGAGAAGTGGTGCCGCTGGTACTTGACTAGGTCCTCCAGAACGGGATGCTGGTGCTTTAGGCAGTGGATCCACCTACTGATCCAGGATCCAGGATGCCTGCCCTCTGCAACTAAGTTTCATATAAACTGATAATTCGCGATAAGTCCATTATTGTAAATTCAAGCTTCTGCTGCACCCTCCTTACATACGCCATACATGCTTTTTCAACAACTTGATTTATCACGCAGACCTTGGCTGTGCTCTTGAACTGGCGGAGTTCAAACACTACAGCTCTCCGTGTTTTCTCTAGTCTATTGGAGAGCTTGGATACAGGTCATTACTGACCCTTTCTTGTTTTCATGATTCTTACTCAGCGAAAGACTGGGTCTAGATAGTACACAATTGAGTAAATGTTTAAAATTCTTGAGGAAATACTATTATTAGTAACTGATCAGAAACTTTTCTGTGAGTGAAGAGTTATTTATAAATACAGCCTTTGTCATCCTAAACTAAATAATTACTAATAAAAGTAGTGATATTATACACAATTCTTGTAAAACATAAACTCAAAAAATAGGAAAAATTATAGAAGTATATATATTAATATGATTGCACTGTACATACATAAGCTCCAAATGGGGAAAATGAATGTGAAAAAGGAAAGAAAACCTACAATACAGATAAGGAAGGAAATGTAACAATTGTGGAGATAATATTAATACAAATATTCAGGAAGGGCCCCCAGAAAGAGGGAAAACAAAGAGATATCTGAAATGCTGTGTGGACAGAGCACAGTGACAAAGCACACTGGAACGATTTATCTTTCGATAGTTAAATAGGAAAACGCAATAGTCGATTTAGCATTTAACCAAACTCCATTATTACTGAATGTTCTGTAAGTTTCTGCAAGCATGAGCTGCTAAGCATCCTGAAACCTTTCCGAAGTCGTTAAATACAGTGTTCAAGACAAAGAGTGAAAAGAATGTTCTTGGTCAAAATGAAGAGGAAATGTAATGTTTTTAGAGAAAAACCACACCACTTAGCATGATCAAGGAGTTCATTTAGAAGAGTAATTTGTCAGAGACAAATAAGAAACCACCAGGAAGTACTTCGCTTCCACAAGATGTATGTCCCAGTTACACAGCAGACTGCATTTGACATTGTTGAGTTCTTTGCTCTTTGGAGCTGAAGGGTTCTATTAAATAGCAAAATGCTCCTCCTATATGGACTATTGCCTCTAATTTGTGGTATAAATTTTTCCAAATGACAGTTCCAACTCAAGACATTTAATAGCATGACTGCTATTACTACCAATGTATGAATGATTTTAAATGTTGCACTTGATTTGTATGCTTTAATTTGAAGATACTGGATAACTGCTGATTTTTTGGACAAATTAAAATGCTGTCTGGTAGAAATTATACATTTCATCTAGGCATATAGTTTGATAGTCTAATTAGTAATGACTTTATTTGTACATCTGTACTTTATGATAATGAACTTTATTACATATATTTTAATATAGTTTAGGGTTACTTTAGCTCATCACATTACATTTTTGAAAATCAATTTTTATCGAGCTTGTTTTTTTATAATTCATCACACTTTATTTTTGGTGATAATGACAACAAACATGTAAAAATATGAATATAGAAAGTTATGCATGATTGTTTCAGTTCCTTTTTAACTTCCCAATAGAATTAGAATGTGCATGTCTCACTCTAAGCTCTGAATAGTTTAACATTTTAACTAATGGTTCCCTTTCAAATTCATGGGTCACTGACGAGTATATATTTTAGGACTGATACTTGCATTTTCTTTTGAATTTCATTTTTTTTTTGGTCAGTTTATATCATTACTATAGCTAAAACATGAAATGTTGGTCTTCTGGATTGTAATAAAACATCCTTCGTAAATCACTTATAGTTGATTTTTTAAAATAAATGTTCCTTGTTTTTTCCTCAAACTAATCACCATTTCTTTTTGCTAAAATTAGTATCATAAAAGACAAAGTTCTTGCATGCCCGAGTGCTCAGTGAGAAACCAGTGAGGGGCACCTCACAAAAGTCTGAGCATCCACGGCTTACTGTTCCTTTTCTTGGGCATCCTCCTTCACATTGCCCAGCGAGCTCAGCAGCCCAAGTGCTAACATCTACCTGCTGAGCTCAGAGAGCCCACTGTTGTTTGAGTGCAACTTCTTTAGGCTGTGGTCCAGAGGTGCAGAAAGTGACCCTGCCCTCAAGCTGGAGAAAACAGAAGCCCCAGCTACTACATTTTATTTCTCTCGAAAAAATCATCTGTCTGCTGTGGATGTTTTCCAGTTCTTTGAAAACACCAGTCTCATTTGTATTATCTGGTGTTATGTTCATTAGAAGAGAGGAGTAAGTTTAATAATAGACATTGTTATTTTCTATAGTCCTGTTTTAAACATAATTTATTCAACAAGGAAAGTTGGACAGGGTATTTTCTTAACTCCTGAATATTTGAGAATATCTTTTCCTTCATATGAAGCATTATGTTGGGGGAAGTTCCTGATTTGCATTTTTTTCTGTCAAACTTCATATAAATTGTACAATTTTTTCGTAATATTTTTGACAAAAATATAAATTATACAGCAATTGTAGAGCTTCTGTGAGATGTTGGGATACCTGTATACTGTGTGTATTGATCAAAACAGAATAATCAACATTTCCTCTTCTTTGATATTTTATTGTTGGAGGTTTGTGGGTTTTTTCCTTCTATTTGTTCATACAACTTACACTAGGTTGTTAAACATAATCTCCACAATGTTGTGTAATACTAGGAACTTGTTGTGGTTTAACTTTTACATAGTACCCATTTGTCAAACTCCTGCTGCCCCCACCCCTTCTGGAAGTATAGAGCAATCGTCATTCTGATCATTTTCTTACAGCTCTCACACACAGAGCCAAAACATCCAGAATCTCATCTTGTGTCTGCCTTATTTCAGTTAACATTGTTTCCTCAAGTTTCATCTCTTCCACTGCAGATGATGGTATTTTATTATTTTTATATTCCATGGTGTATATTTATGTATGTGTATATTATGTGTATATACACATGCCACATATTATGTTTTCTTTATCCAGTTGTCTGAAGAAGGACACCTTAGTTGATTCTCTATCTTGACTATAAAGACTAGTACTGCAATGAACATGTTGGAGCAGTTGTGTCTCTCTCATACAGTGATTTAATGTGTTTCGTGTGTATCACTTCAGGGGGATTGCAGCATTGTAAAGGCAGATCTATTTCTAGTGTTGAAAGAACTCCCTGTGCTGTTCTCCATGGTGGCTGTACTAATTTACATTGTGACCAACAGTGTAGAAGACTTCCCTTTCCTTTATAAGTTAACTTCTCTTGTGTATTTCACTTGCATTAATGGACTGAAATAACGAAGTGTACATATGAATAATCTAATACCCTTTGGTATTTTAAGTCATGGTACTGTCTGTTCACCATAGCTGTTCTCAGATAGGAAGAAAGCATTCGAGCATAGTGAGAAAAAGGTGATGTTTAATGCATGCATAGGGTGTATTAGGATTCCCTGTGATACCCTGAGTTCTACTTTCGACAAATTACCATATCCATTATGTCAATTTTCTGTATCGTATTGTCACTACTCTCCACAATGTTGGTATGGGCGATATGGATTGCTCATTTCTTCCTTATTTACTATAGTAATATTTCCTTGTTTTTTCATTCATCTATTCAACAATCATTATTAAATGTCTGTCATGAGCAGGAACCATAGTAGATTGTGGGTATACAAAAATGACTAACATAGTCAGAAATCTTGTCTTTCACAAAATTTATGAAATAATGACTAGAGTAACAAAAGGGAAAAATTAGGTATTATTCACAAAGAGTGATTGGAAATATTAGTGAGTGAAGAGAGAGTTAGGGTAATAAACGTTGTGCTCTGAAAAGCCTCCATGAAAGCTGTAACATCTCAGTTATCTGTAGCAGGAGCTTACTTTGCCTAATATTTCTCAAGGCCCTCTCAGTGTCTTCTCTACCTGCCATCCATTCGTTATCTTTTAATTACTGATAATTCTTTAGCATACTTTTGTGTATATATACTGTACACACACACACACACACACTTACCTTGTTTGTTAACTCTATTAGAATATAAATTCTAGGAGCATAGTGATTTGGGAATGGTTGTTTACCATTGTATCCCTAAGTTTTAGAAAGTAGTGATAAATAAGCATTACTAAATGTAGGATGACTGCATAGAGGCAAAAGAACAGAAAATGCAAAGAGCATGAGGAGAGAACCTGTGCAGTGAATTAAACGAACAGTCGAGAGACCAGCGCAACAGGCTTGAAGTGCATTTACGAACTCGCAGAAAGTGGGTGCTGCGGGAGCAGGGCAGCAGCCAAGGCGAGGCCGTCAGGTCATGATGATGACTTTGGCTTCTATTTTCAGGAAAACAGAAAGCAATTTGGATGGGACGTATTAGTACCACAACGTCACTTTCATTTTCACAGTATCGCCCTGACTGTTGTATTGAGAACTGACTGAGGAGCCAAGGATGGATGCAGACAGACCTGTTAGGAGTTTATTTAATAACAGCCTTCCCGATATTTGTTATTATCTGATCTCCGTACTGTAACTACACGACTGTCCAGAGCTCTGTGTCTTCAGAGCAAAGCTGGGAAAAAGAAAACATATGGTATCATTACAAGTAAATTAAAGTGAAGAAAAAAATCCTGAAAATTTCATTACAAAATTTAAATTATGTGCACAAAAATTAGTCATTTACAAATAATACTAATTATCCTGAATATCAAATCTTAAAGTTGAACAGAAGGTATACTTTAAATAACCAGAGAACTCTGGTAAAATAATCTTAAACACATTTCCTTTAAATTTATGTGGAAGGCCCATTCCAATATGTTTGAATTCTGATACAATATTTCCTAATGCTGATACAATACAAAGTTAATATTCTCTAAAGAACTTTGCATATTTTCACATTTGGGGAAAAGTGTTAAGAGAAAAATATATTTTTTTTCTGATTGGACAATGTGGACTCTATATATAAACGTCTCATAGTATCCAAAAATTGTATATAATTTTATGTGGTTTTTAGTTTCTAAGGATAAAAATTTTAAATGATAATAAAGTAAGATTAGCTCCTATATTTAGGAAACCCATTTTCTGCCCTAAATAAAAACATTCTGTCATAGAGGGACTTCACTGGGAAGTTGGCTTATTCCTAGTTCTGATTGTAAATTTATCTTAAGTTCCTATTTCAGTGAGGTAAGTTGCAAGTTGTCGTAAGCTTATCTGTGAATCTACTGAGGGTAGGCACAATAAATCCTACCTTGTGTCACTGGCATCGAGAAGCCTGAACTCTAAATAGTTCATAGTTTTAGGTTTGGCAAAAGCTTCGGTTAAACAAACTTTTCAACAATGAGACAGTGAATTTCTTTTCCTGGCAGAATCTCCTCAACCACACACACACACAATCCTTAACCAGCTCACAGACGGCACTGACAAATATGTTAGTACATATGTAGCTAGGAACTTTGTTTCTCTGTCTCCTGCTCATATTTTGGGAGATATTGTATAGGTTTCCTAAAATTCTTTAGTGATTGTTAAGCTTGAAACTAAGAAGCACGAAAGAACGTACTACTTTCATGCTATCTCTCAATCCTCTTCTTGGTAATGGACTACCATAAGTATCTTTCTAGAAATGTGAAAACAAAGGTAACATTTAATTCCCTATGTTTACCTAGATCATAAGTACTTCTCTGATTCAGACCGAGTCTTAAAACAGTCACTACCTAGGGTCTTAGTTGGCTGTGGATAAATGCTAACTGACCATCAGTTATCTGAAGGTGTGACAGGGCTGGCCATTCACGATGGCTCCATCTCACTGCAGATATTTGGTGACGACTTTGTGGTAAGCTTAGCTGGGCCTGTGGACCAAGAGTGATATGTCTAGATGATGATGATTTAAAAAGGTTGTGTAAGACTCTCCCTTCTCTGCATTCTTGCCAACCTCAGGTAATTTTGTCTTTTTCACAATAACCATCCTAATTAGGGTAGAGGTCCTCCTTATTTTTTGAATTTCATTCCATGATGACTGACACTGAGCATTTAAAAATACATTTGTTGGTCATTTTTGTTGCAATTATTGAGGAATGTCCTGTTTCTCAATTGAGTATATATATATATATATTTGGCTGTTGAGGTTTTGAGTTCCCTGTACATCCTTCGTATTAATCCTTTGTCAGGTGGATGGTTTATATTTTCTCATACTCTGTAGATTGTCTTTTCAGTCTATTGATTGTTTCCTTCAGTCTACAAAACTTGTTAGTGTGATAAAATGTCATTTTCCTAGTTTGGCTTTCATTGAACTTGTGTTGAAATCAAAATATACTTCATGAATGGATTTATTTGAGTTAATTTGTGCAAATAAAATTGAAAAGTTTATCATGATACAAAAACTTCAACATGTGCTCAAGGTTTTATCATAACACCTATTTTATTTGAATTAACTTTATGAAGACTACATGTATTGCACCAGATATTGACCTTGCACATAGATTGTTTCCACGGAGGCATCACTCCTAGACTCTGGGTTTACTTCCCCCAAACTGTAGAAACAGTTGACTTTTCCATATATAAGAATGCTTTGTCTAATAAACAAATATTGAGTTGGACATATCTTCCTGCTACAATGCCACCATTAATTTGGAAAATTATGTAGACTTGCTATTTAGTATTTTCTTGAAACATACTAATAAAAATGTAACAAAAACTTTAGGATAGCAGTTAAATGGTGAGTTGGCATTCGGCACAGTAGCTAAGTCACTGTTTGCGATGCTTGAATTGCATAGTAGAGTGTTTGTTCTGAGGACCGGTCCTTCCATTCCAATCCAGCCTCCTGATAATATGCCACCTGGGAGGCAGCAGGTGATGCCTCACAGTTTTGAGTCTCTGCCGTTCACCTGAGAGACCAAGGTTAGTTCTGTCTTAGGTTTCTGGCTGCTGCAGCCCTCCCTGTTGCAGGCACCTGGCAGATATAGCAGCACACGAAGGACCTCGCTGTCTCTGCTTTTCAAATAGGATGAATAAATGTTAAAGTAACATTTAAATGGAAAAATGGAACATTTTCTTTTAGCAGTGGAACAGAGGCTTTATGACATAGCTCTTATTGTTAAAGTTAGTGTTTACAGATGAGCTCCAATATAAAGAGAAAATTATAGCCCTAAGGGGTACGGAGGCATTCTCAGGTTCCCCTGACAGTATTTAAACCAAAATGTGACATGCAACTTTTTTTTTTTCTGATAACACTATGACATTAGCTGCCTTAAAAACCTAACCTAAAGTATGAATGTCACACATAATAAAAGTTACTATTTGACACATTGTCTAGAAGAGAAATCTGCTAAACTTGATATTTTACCCTCAACCCCACAAAGAGAGCATTGCCATCACTTCCTATATGTTACCACAATGTTACCCTAATTTATTTTTGAATTAGACCACTCAGGACCAAGGAGGGGATAAAAGCAGATTCTCCAATCACAGATGTCAAGTGAAGTAGGTGAGATCCAAGAGAGATGCTAACAATTCCTTCTTTCAAAGCACATGTCACTTCTCACACGGTTAAAAGGGGGATGGCTACTCCTCTCATGACTCAGGAAACTGACTTCTGAGAATACCATATATGCCTCGAGATGCCATTGTACGCTGGTCTTTAAGACTTCAATACATTCCTACAACACAATCCTATGTTAAAAAGCATCATCATCCAGCAGTGTGAGTGAAGAGTCATCAATATCAAGCCTGGTCAGACTTAGGATCACTGTTGTGCAGCTGATTATTCACTCATAAAATGCTAATTTAGGGGCCAGTGCAATGCCTCAACTGGCTATTCCTCTACCTGCAAGTGCCAGGATCCCATACAGGTGCCGGTTTTTGTCCTATTGCTCCACTTCACATCCAGCTCCCTGCTTATAGCCTGGAAAAGCAATGGAGGATGGCATAAAGTCTTGAGACCTTACACTCATGTGGGAAACCCAGAAGAGGCTCTTGGCTCCTGGCTTCAGATCGGCTCAACCCCAGCTGTTGTGGCCACTTAGGGAGTGAACCAGTGGACAGAAGAGCTTGATCTCTGTGTCTCTCTCTCTCTGTAAATCTGCCTTTCTAATGAAAATAAATAAATCTAAAAAAAAAAAATTCTACTTGAGAACCACTCAAACAATTGAGATTAATATACTTAGTCATAAGTGGTAATAATTTTTTATTGACTTACCATGCAACAAGATTTCGTTGGAGTAGACATGAGCATGAAGAAGTTAGGGTGCTGCCATAGCAGAAGACGGAACTGCTTCATTATTCGAGGGCTAAGAAGATGTTGTGGGCTCCTTCAGGTGACGGTTAGTAAGGGTTGCATGAGAAGACTTTGTCGCTGGAAGGTGAAGGACAGGGTGGATGGGCTGTATATTTGTGGGCTACGAGTTTGACAAAACCATTTACTGTAGCAATACTGAAAAAAATAAGATATTTCCAATAAAGTGATTCCTAGGATGAAAACCATATCTAAGGAGAATGCTGAACATATAATGGTTGAAGCATTTGTGAGAAAATGTGGGTATCAAGAACCGATGGTGAGAAAGTAATCATGATTAAGAATATAAAGAACATAAATTTAGATTCTGCTAGGATCAACTCTACAAATTCTCAGTTTTCAAACTACAAAGCTGGTTTCAAACTAAGAGATTTTTTTCAAGCTAAGCTGATATTTTGTATTGCCTATCCTGTTCAAATTATTTTCATTCTCTGTTTTTTGATCACTAACACCACAGATTTTAATGTCCTTTTGTTAAGAAAAGGCTAGAGAATTTTAAAAAAAAATCTCTACAATTGACAACTAAAATGGAAATAGATATTGAAATATTATTAGAAGTGAAAAGGAAAAGCTAATTTTGAGTCTGGATTCATGAGCAGGTGCGAGTTGTTCAAACCCTACACATTCCAAAGAGTGTTTTGACCCTTGTAAGTTCCTAGGACATAACCTCTAAGATCTTAGAATATCCAGCCTGATAAAGAGGTCCTTGTTTCCCCAGAGCCTTGAGGCATGCCAGCTTGTTTATGCTTACACTGTGGCTTTTGAGGTGTTAGTATTCTGACCTCTGGTGTAACTGGAATCTAACTAAGTTGGGCCAGAGTGGGCACTACTGGTGAGCTAGATTTGAGTTACTCACAAGTCAAATGTTGTTTACAAAAACCACCATGATTTTCTGGACCTCAGTTTTTTTTTGTTTGTTTGTTTGTTTGTATTCTCGGTATACAAAAAGGCATATTAACTTCAATTGTTTGAGTGGTTCTCAATTAGAATTTTTTTGTATTGTTATTGTATAACAATAATTGTATGTTTATAAAGCTGTCATGAAATTAAAATTGTAAATTTGAGGAAGATGTACTGAAATTATATTCTATGGACCTACCTTATGTCTGTAAATGTCATACTGTAATTTATTAATCCCTCTTCTAGTTCCATGACCTCTCTTCCCACCATCTCTAAAACCACTACCATGTAAATAGTATCAAAGATAAAACACAGTACAAATTGACAAACACTTTGAAATATACCTAAAATCACATTTAAAATGAAATTCAGCCATTCCTTTCAAAATTATAGAAAATGATCTCAATTAGAGAACTAATAGCCGTGTTAGTCATATCCTTGAATGAAATAGATAGTCAGCTTTGTTTTTCTTAGAAGGAGAAATATTTTCTACTAGGAAGTGTTAAACATGCTTTGTGTTATATTGGCTGCAATCATACTGACAATACAGCAAGTGAGATTCTTTGTTTTTGGACAAAGTAGTCTGTCTTCAACAAGAGAGACAAACCTAAATAGAATATAATCTAGTGTGCTATTGTTTATTTGTCTCAGGTAGCTGTGGATAAAGAAAAAATAGAAAGTATTTTAGGGAACCAGAATTCTTCAAGGAATAATGGAAAACAAGTATTGTCTGAAAGGAAAAAAAAAATCACCTCATTGTTCCTTACAGTTCACTTGAAGATTTTATGCATTGTTAATTTATTCATCGAGTTCTGGCTCTAACTGCTACAGTGGAGTCAAGACTGCTTTTCTAAAGGGGCAGGGAAAATGCCATAGTGTTTTCAAATCAAAATTCATATTAATCATTCTTAGAGCAAAGGCTTGTCTCTTGAAACAGAAAGATTAACTCTGCATGTATTTCTTCCTCTTTTTTTCTTCTGTGCATTCACACAAAATGTATTTTGTTGACTCATGGTGTGCCATATTAGTTAAATTAAACATCAAGCATCTGTCTAACTTGAAGATTCCAACATGAGTAGGTTGGCAGTCTCTGTACAATCTGAGCTGTTAAAGGCCCCCAGTCAGAAGGAGAGAGCAGTTGTAATGGCAAACTCAGCAAGCAATGACATCAAAGGATTTAAAATCTATTTCAGTAATGCCTTGTGGATAATGATATTGATCTTAGCTTTCCCTTTGTGGATTTCCTGGTATTGCAAACCAGTGTTCTGCATGGTTTCACGTTTAGAAAAACACCATTCACCACTTATTTTTATGTGAACATTGTTCAGTTCCCTGGAACACACCTACACAGCTGTTTCAAGGAAGCTAATAGGCTTTTATTCATAAAGCCCAAAGTTATGTTAGGTACACAAGCCTTTCTTTCTTTTTCATCACTCCAATTTTGCTGAAGTGGAGGAAGTAATGGGAGTACTACCTTTTACATTCATACCTTAAAAAAAAACATTAAATCAAGTGCTTTAAGTAGATTAGTCAATCTGATCCATCCTTATATTTTAAGCTCCACTCTGTTGCTTACCCTTAGTGATTTATGTGTATAAATGAAATTATTGTTGATGGTAAATTGGGTAGACTTAAATCCTCATATGCACCTTCATTTCCTTTTTATTCAAGATAAGGGGTTGGTCAGGGTACATATTTGTTTATGGATATTTATGAATGATTTATCGATCATTTAAGTGAGTTTTACTGCTAGTCAGGTTTTTTCATGCAATTGTTATAGTGAAGGAATACTATATAGCTGCATTTTCAAGCTTACATGCATATACTTTCAAATAGCTGTTTAGTCACTAGTCAAAATTAAAGGTGCTTTCCATTTTTTTTTATTTTATTTTTTTTTCCAAAAAGACCCGTCAAGACCTGTATTGTGGGTTAAGTTACCACATGTGGTACCAGGTTCCCATTATGGACTCAGATTTGGTTTCTGGATGCTCGTGTCTGATGAATTTCCTTGCTGCTATGCCTGGGAAAGTAGCTGGAAATGGTCCAAATGCTTGGCGTCCAGCCCCAACACAGGAAACTTAGTAGGGATTCAGGATCCGAAGTTTCAGCCTGGCTTAGCTCCAGCCATTTAAGGAGTGAACCATGGGATGGAAGATCAACTTCCGTTTTCCTCTGTAAAACTCTCCCTTTTGTCTAAATCAAATATTGTGAAATAATGAATCTTCCATTTTCAACCTGCATGTGAGATTTAGAGACTAAATATTTTTGATTTCTATAAAATTTCTATATGACATAATTTGGCTATTTATTATTTATTTGAATATTTTTTTTTCTGAATCTAGAACTTACTCTAATCCAGGAACCACTTTGTATCGTTGCACCAGAGTAATGCAAAACTTAACATTTTTAGTTTGTATTATTTGACTTTCCATTTGACAACATAGCCTGCTGGTTACCTGCTCTCTGTGCCTCAACTTTATAGTCAGTTTGAACTTGTTCTCAGAATACTTCCATTTCTCACCTCCAGTCATTCCTCTACATGGAACTCAGCTTCTAGGAAAAAAGATGACTTGGGATGGATATGTTATCTCCCTGTCCCTGGGGGGAAATGAAGCCTATAAATACCCATTTGGGTACACTAGGGCAACGCCTCCAAGAACCCACTCAGCTTGTGGTGGACTGTTTAAGGGTTTAGGAATGTACTCAAGTTTATTCCTCATTTTATTCCTCATTTTCATAATCAGATTACCATCCTCTCCAGTTCAATGGAGAGTAGAGCTGCTAGATTGAAGTGATAGGGTTTGGAGTGGGTTTGTACTGGGAGAAGGGAAGAGGAGAGATAAGAACTTGTGTATGCAACTCTGTGGGCTCACTCTGTGCTATTGTTGTTTCCACTGCTGGAAATGGAATGGTGCATAGTTATTTCCTAAGTGCCAGAGTGGATTAGCTCATTGGAGAAGAGCTGACCCCGGAGTAATTCTAGTACTCTTGGATCCTTTCCGTGCCAGTGACTTCTTTAAACAACTTTCTGTGACTGATGGAGAAGTTTGCTAGTTGAAGCTGCTGGTAGTAAGACAACCTCCACTTGGAAGTATCCTTTAGGCTTCAGGACTCTTTGCTTCCATGACAAGGTTTGGCTATTACCTATCCATCAAGCCTGACCCAGTAATATCTTAAAAATCTCAAACCTAGGAATGCACATTTTTGAATGATCATTTAGATATGGTGGCTTTCTTTGCCAATGGACTAGCCAAGAATGTAACTGGTCTGACCTAGCCATATTTCAATTCCAAACAAAAATGGTACTTACTGTTTCAGGGGAAATTGGTATCACATTTTTCACTCTCTGAGGCAAATCTAGTTTTTCAGTAAGTCTCTTGATTTAATGAGGTGCTCTTGAATGCCTGAATGGATTAACTGAGGAGTTAGCTAAACTGGAAAGTGATGGTATTTTCTGGGTTGTGAGACATTTGTTCTGTGCATAAATATGCATAATCTAAAATGGATAGGGTCACTATATGTGGTAGACAATACTGCAGATTTGGCCAATACTTTCCCAATGAACCTTTTTATGCTTTTACTCACTCTGATTTTGCTTGGCCTACCACCTAGATACTACAGACAAGGGGATAGAATCTACTCCATTTTGGGATCATGAACTGTGAAAATAGATTGTTGAT
Organism: Ochotona princeps; assembly: GCF_030435755.1. NCBI lineage: Eukaryota > Metazoa > Chordata > Mammalia > Lagomorpha > Ochotonidae > Ochotona > Ochotona princeps. The sequence continues at coordinate 2,830,014 of NC_080863.1, read as the reverse complement.
GAGTTCATGCATTATTCATGTGAATGCCTGTGATAAAGCTTGTTTTCTGATGAGACTGACTGGAACCAACTTGTTGATTGAGCTGTAACACCCAGATTGCTATGATTAATGCATGAATCCATTACTCCACTGAACACAGTAATACGTGAGCAACTACTGCTGAATGGAAACACAGATCACATGTTTCTGATGCAGAGGCAACCACTGAACTTGTATAAATCTGACCGTTTTGTGCCTCACTGAGGACATCCATTTTGCACAGTGCATTTTCCCTGATCACCCCTGATAGTTGGACCAGGTGGGTTTCTGGCCTTGTCTTAATAATCATTGATACTCAACTAAAATTTTATGGTTTTCAGCATACAGCATTGTCCTTCTAGTTTGTTACTGGTAAATCTTGTGATCCTTAAAGAGAATGTTTCAGGTTCTCAGATTTATGGCTTGTTTGCAATCTGGAAATGGACAATCAATGTCTTCATAATACTCTTAAAGCTGTATACCTGATGAATTATCTGCTGGATTCTACCAAGTGTTTCAGAGTTTACCCCAACCCTCCACAAGCTATTGTAAGCAACAGAAAGGAAGACAATATTTCCAAACTCTTTCTGTGAAGCCAATGTTGCCATCATACCAAGGTCAGATTGAAACAGAAGAGAGAAAGGAAACTACAAACTGATATCTCTGGTGCAGCAAATTACTAGCCAACAAAACCCACAATACTTTGTTGTGGCAAAGCTGCTAAATTTGATATGGTCCCATTTATTTAGTTTTACTCCTGCACATGTAAGATAATAAATATTTTTGAAGTTGCATGGAAAATGCATTTTATGAAAAAAAATCTATGCATGGATTTAAAAATATTTTTCTCCAAAATGAAGTATTATCATTCCACTGTTCATGAACTTTTTTACAGTCCCCTCATACATGATGCTAGTGGTATTGAAAGTTTTTTGAAACTGATTTCTGTAACTTAAAGAGTAGGTAACTCTTTGTTGCCTTGGCTAGATTTCAGTTGACCTGGGCTGAATTTTAGTGCTTAGAGTAGGAAAAGCACAGTTTTACAGAAAGCAAGTCTAGTGTAACTGCATTGGGATTTCTTGTAATTTGGAGGCTACTGAGAATGAAATCACTGCTTAACTGAAAGTGTAAGTGGATAATCTAAGAGTGGTGATACAAACTCCTTACTCTTTACGTCAACCAACCTGAAGATTAGCATAATGATGTCAAACATTGGCAACAGAAAGCAAATAAATATCAAGTAAGTAGAATCATCCTTTATCTGCCCTCTGACTTCCAAAAATCAGAAAAAACAAAGTGTGTCAGCTATAGTGCTTACACAAGTAAAATCCCTCGGGAGAGCACTGATCCAAACCGATTGCAGTAGCTAAAATTAAAACCCTCAGAACTTAGGCTAGATAATAGAATGTTAACTGCTGACACAGTCCCGATTAGTGTATACTATGGATTGTATAATGCTGTTTCAAGCATAGACTAAAAATTCAGTGAACTGAAAATAATGAAAGATAATTTGAATAATGGTAACATCACAGTTTTCCATGTAATATTTATAATATATATGCAATTTTATATTCATCCTCATTACCATCAAATGAGAGTAGCAAGAACAGAAAATACCCTCATTGGTTCTTCCCTGTAATGCGTGTTCTCAAGCAGTTGAAAAAAGTTCTGTTTCAGTACTGTCAGCTCATGGTGCTATGATTCTCGAAAGCTGAGCAGGTGATTTTCTGTTCTAATTGTTTCTTATAAACACGGAGAAGTTAGAGGCAATATTGCCAAATACAAACAATTCACTCCAAAAAGAATCACTAGAGAATCAGCATATTGATTGTTCATGGTATTACCAATATATCGTTTTATTTATTTTAGGTACTGATGAAAATGTGAACACAGAGCAAAATTTTTGGTTTTGGTTGTTTGTATATTTTACATTAATGTTTCTGGAAATGGAAAGTGAAGCAGGCGCCAGGCATGGTAACCTAGCAGCTAAAGTCCTCGCCTTGAACACTCTGGGATCCCATATGGCTGCTGGTTCTAATCCCGGCAGCCCCGCTTCCCATCAAATTCCCTGCTTGTGGCCTGGGAAAGCAGTCGAGGATGGCCCAAAGCCTTGGGACCCAGCATCCGCGTGGGGGACCCGAAAGAGGATGGTTATGCAATAAGGTGGAGGAATCCACCATGGTGGGAGGGTTTGGGGAGGGGTGGGGAGAACCCAAGTATCTATGTAACTGTGTCACATAATACAATGTAATTACTGAAGTTAAATAATAAATAATAATAATAAAAAAAAAAGATGAAATGATGTCAATCCACAAAATAAAAAAAAATAAAAAAAAAATAAAAAAAAAAAAAGAAATCTAGCCTTGACGATGGCATAGAGAATGAATTGTAAGGACAGCAAAAAATAGGCAGCAAGGGCGTTAAAAAAAAAAAAAAAAAAAAAAGGAGGATATGGGCTCCTGACAGAGCTAAAACTGTTAAACAAGTCCTTCTTTTCTAGTTTAGCTCTTCCTCTGTCTTCTCCCCTTCATGAACACTAAGATAAATAGCAATACTCTGTAAAAGTCTGGGTAGGGATGTATCTGGAAATTCAGCCTAAGTCAGAGAAATACAAAAGATCAATAACCATCTAGACGAGAAATGCAGAACTTTCCAGAAGAGAGGAAGGCAGAATTATTTTTTGATCGTTCTGAGAGTAGATTGGCAATGTGTGGGAGTTGGCAATGAATAACGTGACAAATTATCCTGTCAAAAATGTAAACTACCTGGCATACAGTGTGCAGGTACAGCAGGAGTGCTTCACATAGCCCCAGCCAGCCCCTTTCCTCCCGCAAAGCATCGCCGTGCCCCATAACACCGTGTGCTCATTAACTCTTGTTTTCTCTGGGCCCCAGATCCCCGGTCACTTTGGAGATACAGAAACTGCTATAAGTCCCTCCACTGTCATTATTTTTTCCTAGTGAAAATTTGACCATATTCCATGATCCAAGGAAATTGCGTGCATGAATCAGGTTGAGGTTTTCAGGGGTACAGAAAGTGAGAGATGGGGGCTCATGGGGCCCCCAGTTTTGGCCTGTGCGTTGAACCTGCAGGTTTTGGTAGCTTTAGTTCTAAATCAGTCTCTGCGGGCTACCTTGAACTCCTTATACCAAATTAACTCGTTTGTTTCTTTTTTCTGGGACACTTATGCCATCTCCTTACTCAAGATAATTAATGTATTTTTGTCCATTGTCATATTAAGGCTTGTGGTGAGGGATCTACTGAGGTTCTTCGCATTTTATATTAATGGAAACTTCTGGAATACACATGTTAAGATGTAAATTTTGTCCTTAAGATTGTGTTGGCACTGTGTTAAAGACACAGTTCTAAGAGAAGTAGCTGTCTCTCCGTTTGACTGCTAGCCAGTTAATGAGCTTTGCTCCTGGAGGAGAAGCAGGAGTGGGGATTGCCTGCTTGACTGTGCTTCATTCCTGCCTCATTTTGGACAGGTCCTTTAATAGGTGCTCCTGTGTTTGCAGTCTTGTCTAATTGCCTTCTTTACTTTGTGTCATTAACTTTTCATGTAACCTCAGGACAATTACTCAGCTCTCGGAAGCTGTGTTCTCTTTCTCAGTGAGAAGACATTGTAGCTTGTATACACAGAAAACCCCTCCAGATCGGGATTCGTGTTTCTTGGATCCTTTGGTTTTAGTTCTCATACTTTTGGTACAATGAAATCTTTCTGATTTTCAGTATGTAAGAACTAGATGAAATGAAGAGAACCTCACATTATTAAAAAACGTTATTTAAGAGTAAAATTGATCACATGCTCTGGGTTCTGTTTCTTGGAAAATCCTCAGACTTTTGTCGGGCTCTTTATTGCTTGTCTAGGGCAGTGTTCCAACAGGCAGGGGGAAGCAGAGCCTGATGTGGAGCCAAGATGAGCCACACTGCTCTACTTCTCCTGCTTCCTAGGACTGAAGACTCTCTCTCTCTCTCTCTCTCTCTCTCTCACACTTTTTCGGCTCTAATTCCTCCAACAGTTTCCCTACCATCAGTTGTTCTATTTGACCTTCAATAGCTTGGACCCAGTTGCTTGGAAGTGAATGAGGATTCCTTTGTACATTTGGCTATTTCTACTTTTGTGGGTCAAGTGGGTTCCACAGTTAGCCCAAGTTACTGCCTTCTCAGCGTAATGTGTAAGGACTGCCTCTGGGACATCAGCTCAAAGAGACTCCATCCTTACTGTTTTTCTTTCTGCAAGGTTGAATGTTATTTTTATATTTTTAATCTAACCAGATGCTTAGCTAGAATTAATATTCATGTTAATCTATGCATGGATAAATTGTTTAAAATTTATTTGAAAGGAAAAATTAGAGCAAGAGTGAGAGACAAAATGAGCAAATATCCGTCTGCTAATTTGCTCCCGAGATGCTAAATGGTGCTGGGTCAAATCTGGCGGCTTTGCGGTTCCATCCTGGTCTCCTATGTGGGTAGTATGAACATCACCACTTCAGGAACCTGGAGTCAAGAGCTGGGCCAGATAGCAATCCCAGGAATTGTAAGGGTATTGCAACTGGTATCTTAGCCATTGAGCCAAATGCCTTCCTCTATATTTAATGGTGAGATTCTCATTTTTATTTACATTTTTATTAAAAAAGAGTTACTTATTTCTTCCACTTGTGACTTTTGTAGTTGTAATTATACCTAAATTTAAATTCATTTTGTTATCGTCTTTCCTTTTAAATGAATTTCTGTGATTTGTTTTTTAATTTTTATTTTTCATGATGCAGTTCTGTAAGCTCAGGGATTTCCCATTCCAACCTCCCCATTTCCGTTCCCTCCTACTGTTTCCCATATATAATTACAATAGTACAGTCCTTTAGCAACAACCACAATTCCATCATTCTGCTATATGTAAGTGTATTGTGACATTATAGGTATAGAAAACAGTAGAAAGTCCAGTATCCTAAGTCAAATATATTTAATAATTTCATTGGAATTTCATCTTTTGTTTGATAGCAGAGATGCATATCACAATGTATCTCCATTTTTCAGTATGCTGTTATAGTGTTCCTCAAGATCAATATATGTATATACATGTTTTCCTTTGTTTTATATTTTGCATGGATGTTGTCTTATTGCAGAGAAAGCATATATTTCTCCTTTTGGGATTGGCTTTTTTCACCGAACATAATGGTCTCTAGCCGGGACCATTTGGCTGCAAATGGTGGAATTTCATTCTTTCTAATAGCTGAGTGGTTTTCCATTGGCTGGATGAACAATGGCTTCTTTATCCATTCCTCTTTTGATGAGCATCTGGGTTGTTTCCACGTCTTTGCTATTGCAGATTGTTCTGCCGTAAATATAGAGTTAGAGGTCACTTTCTCATATGCAGGTTTAATTTCCTTTGGATATATTCCCAGAAGTGGAATAGCTGGGTCCTACAGTAGATATATTTTCTCTTGTGAAAAAGGGAACCTTTCTTCCCACATTCCTGGAAGCAGCTGTTGTCAGTAGAGTTCTTAATGTGCTCCAATCTCAGTGGAGCTAGAGAGAACCTCGGTGCGGCTTTCATTTGCATATCCCTGACAGCTAGGAAGCCTGAGCATTTTTTCATGTCTAGTAGCCATTTGAATTGTTCTTTTGAAAAATGCCTGCTTGTTTCCTTCAACCATTTCTTCACAGGGTTGTTTTGCTATTGTTGAGTTTCTGAAGCTCTTTGTAAATCTTGAGTATTAGTCCCATATCTTGCACAGTACACAAAGATTTTCTCCATTTCTCTTGGTTGCTTCTTCACTTTTTTTTTTTTTTTTATCATTTCCTTTGCTTTATCAAAGCTTTTGAGTTTGATGTAGTCCCATTTGTTTATTTTGGCTTTGACTGCCTATGCTTTTGGTGACTTTTCTAAGAAGTCTTTAGCAATGCCTTTATCTTGTAGTGCTTCCCATCGTTTCCTCTAATAGTTTGAAGGTTTTTGAGTGCCGGTTTATGTCCTTGATTCATTTAGAGCTGATTTTGTATAAGGTGACAGGTGAGGGACTTCCTTCCTCCTTTGGCAGGTGCTATCAAATTGTCCCAACATTATTTGTTGAAAATACCAGCCTTTTTCCCCGGGTTATTTTCAGTTTTCTTGTCAAAGATTAGTTGGCTATACATGTGTTGGCTCATTTCTGGGGTTTTAATTTTGTTCCATTAATCTTTGCTTCTGTAAAAGTAAAACTTTTGCTAAAATCTACAGTCAATTTGAATTCTTGGCAAAATTTACATGCCACATATACATTACTCACTAACTTAGTGTTTCTTTATTCTACATAGTTTTGGATGGCTTTTATTTAATAATTGATTTCTGTTTTTTAATTTTGCATAGTCTATATACCTATACGTTCCATCAAAGTTGTTTTTGAAAATTAAATAGAATGTCAGAAGTACAGCAAAGTCATTCAGGGTTTTTTTTGTTTGTTTTGTTTTGTTAGTTATGGAAAATGGTAAACTGATAATGATGAAAATAAGATGAATTTCTATAGTATTATACACGGTTTCTGGGAAAAAAACATTTAAAATTTTTAAAAAATCTATTGATTTGAAAAACTGAGTTTTAGAGCCCAAGTGTCAGAGTCCAAAAGAGATTATCCACCTGAGAGTTCACTCCCCACAGGGCTGCAGTGAATGGGGAGGAGTCAGGGGCCAGGAGCCAGGAGCCAGGAACCAGGAGACAGGAGCCAGGAACCAGGAGCCAGGAGCCAGGAACCAGGAGCCAGGAACCAGGAACCAGGAACCAGGAGCCAGGGGCCAGGAGCCAGAAGCCAGGGGCCAGGTGTGCATGGAACACAGACCCTTGGGCCATCCTCTGCAGCTTTCTCAGATGTTGTAGTAGGAAACTGGCTCCCAAGTGAAGTAGCTTGAATTCAAACCGGCTCCCAAATGAGATGCAGACACTGCAGGTTGTGGATTAACAGCACTGCCCCCCAAAAAGTTTTGATTTTAGCAATAATAAAATAGTACTTATGGATTTAACTTTGTGCATTAAACCCTGTCCTTGTTTAGTATCCTCAAACAGCGTATGTATACTTTGAATGAAAAGAAAAATCCTTAAAGCATTTTTCTATTAATGTAGTACTTACTGACATGCCATGTAGAATGTACATACTTATATCCTTATCTCTTTTTCTTTATCTATAGATATTTAAACAACCACAGTAGAAAAATATTAAGAAAAGTGTGCTTAATTCTGCCATAGCCTACTTATAAACTGTAAGGTTCAGAAAAGAAAAAGTTTCCTGGAAAGCAGTATTTTTTACTTTTTCTCCTAAGTCTGAGATATCAACATAACATTGTTTAGTATATAACTGATTATAATAATTTTATACAGATTTTTTTCTGTTACTCTTTTTTCTGGCATTAATGAAACTTGTGATTCATAAATTAAATACTCCCATTTGAGGAAGAAGCAATACAAAGTTAATTTTTAACATGAAGAAACTGGAATACAAGTTACTTTGATGCTAGTAGCCTTTGAATATGATTTGGGATTTTGAAGCAACCAGTTATTACAGCACAACCTTGTGTATATTTTTAAAAGCCTATGCTTATTCGTTAAACCTACAACTTATTTTTAAGTGTAGGAGCTAATAGTGGGCATATGATGAAGAGTAATGGTCTCTTGCTTCTGTTTTATTTCTTTTCCTAATAACACTGTCATTGCTGTGAAATGCACACAACGAGTTACAAAAATACTTCCTAAATGTTTATCATGGATATCCATAACATTTATTTTAATCACCAGTTGTATATATGTAAATCTAGACAATTAAAGTCACAAAAAATGTCTCTAGCTATTTCCCTTGCAATTTAGACAGTGAGCAACCAAGAGAACAAAGAATAATTTTACATAAAATTTAATGAGACACAAATAACTGGTCTGTTGGCAGCAAGGACAGAATTTTCCATGGAATGTTGAACAGAGCAGTTTGTAGAAAGATGTGGGGTAATATTTTTCTCTTTGGTAGAGAACCTTTTACATTTAAAACTATTTCCATCCATAGAACTTGCCACAGAGAACTGATTGTTACTGTCAAGTTGTACAATGCGTGATGATGTGACTGCTTTTGATACCAATATTTTGTGCACTGGGTAGTAATTAAACGGGAATTACTTAGAAATATTGCCATTAGTTCAGGCTGTAAATTGCGTAAAATTTTGAAATAATCACTTGACATGTTTGTAGTGGGGATTCAACTACAGACTCTTGGACAATTTTAGTGTTGTTGCCCTCTGATACATACGGGAGCTTCCTGTTGCAAGGTTGTCAAGTAGTCACACTGTATCTTACAGTAACTCAACTTTTCAAATACACATCTATTTAATGTTTCAAAACAGTACAGGTTATGTTGGTTTTCAACTTGAAAATTCAGCAAGAAAATCCTAGTTACACACAGAGAATAAAATTGTATGAAGCAATATTTAGCTTTAAATAATGTAGGCTAAAGAGAGATAGGACTTAAGTATGTATGTGGTTATCATACTCACCGTCATCCACATGATAGACTTGGGTGGACTCCGCCTCCACGCTGTGCCTTGGTCCAGCCTCAACTGTTTCAGGCATTTGTGGAGCAAACCAGTCAATGGGAGATGTCTCTCCTTCTCTCCCTCTCTGACATTTTCCAATAAATACATAGGTCATTTTTAAAAATACACTCACTTCTTCCCAATGGAAATAACTCCTTCCCAGGGTAGCAGGAGGCTCAAGTTCTAAATGCTTTGCAAGTGTGAAACATATCCTTTTTTGTCAAATATTTATTTTATTTGTTTTTGAGAGGCACAATTACACAGAGAGAAGGATAGACAGAGATTTTCCATCTACCGATTTATAGCACAAATGGCCCAGTAATTAGAGTAGCTGATCTGAAGCCAGGAGCTTCCAATTGGTCTTTCATGTGAGTGCAGAGGCCCAAGGTGTTAGTACATCCTCTGCTGTTTTCCCAGGTTGTAAACTCAGAGCTGGATGAGACATGTTAGAACAATATTATTAGCATTCAGGAATAAAGAACTCAAAATAGGAAGAAATAGACATTATGGAGATAGTAAATCCTCTTATCTAAGCTCCCCCCGATAACTCCTAAAGCTCTTAATACTTAATAAAATCAAATTTTAGTTAAGTACTTTAAAAGACATGTGCTTTTAGGTGTAAGGCACTAATAGGTTCAATATGGTTGGAAAAGATTTTTCATGCAAATGGTTAATAAAAAGAATAGAGATAGCTATCTCTAAAACAGAGAAGCCATATTTTAAACCTGAAACTGTCACAGGAGATAAAGATCATCATCTAATGATAAAGTATGACTTTATCAGAAAGATATAATAGTTATGAATATTAATGTAATGTGTATATGGAAAAATGCCTACTATAAAAGAAATGTGCATGGGTTTCCATTTTGTTTTCACTGAAATATCTTAAAGTTTCTTTTTTTGTGAACTCTTAAGTAGCCTCATGTATCTTACATCGGAGCACTACAGATGCAAGGGAGAGGATTCCTCCCTGCTCGTCTGGGAGACCAGCATCGCCCTGCTAAGATACAATCTACATGACTGTCTCTGTAGACCCAGAAAAAGCATCAAATGAAATTCAATATCCATTTGATAAAAAGTTTGAACAAAAGAAAAATTGCGTCTACAGACCAGAGGCCATGTATGAAATGTTCATAGATAATATCATATTCAGTGGTGAAAAACTGGCCGTTTTCCCTGTAAGATGCAGTGAAGGACACAGCTCAGCATTGTAACAGAAATCCATTTCATTTCAACATCATAGTATAAGTTATAGTCAGAGTACTTACAGGGGAAAAAAGCTACCACAATGAAAAAGATGAAGTCAAGTCATTTTGTTAACATATGACATAATTGTATATGTAGAGCACCCTCAAAACTCTCCCTAAATATGTTTTAACTGACACTCAGACTGTTTAAAGTTGTAGTTATATCCTACAATGCACAAAAACCAATGACCTTTCTATGCACTAACAATGACCTTGCTGAAAATAATCTTGAAAATACTCCCATCTAAGTAACACCGAGGGTTTTTGACATACTAGTAATGCCTCTTGTGATGTCCATATCTTGTATTATAATAGCTTATTAGTGTCTTGGGCACTCAACTTCTGCCCCTGCTTCTAGCATCTGTGCACTTGGGGAGGCAAAGGTTGATGGTTAACATCTCCATATCGTAGGACATGTGGATTGAGTACTGGTGTTCTTCTCCTGGCCCAGCTTTGAGTGTTGTGTTTGTCTCTCCTTCTGTCTCTAAGTCCCTCTGCCTGTTTAATTCTCCTGGAATTCCAAAAACCTGAAAACAAAAATACTGATGCCTTCATTTCAAAAACCAAAACTTAACTTCTGAAATTACAGTTTGAATGAGTTCATTAATATGATTGGATTTTTAAATTTGTAAATAAATAGCAAATATGACAAATTGACAAACTCGCATATGCTTTACAATATATTCTTAAGCTGCTTTCAACTAATTATTAGTATTAGAGCATAAGTTGACAACTGTAAAATGATTGATCTGTAATAATGGTCTTTTCACACTGTGCAATGTGCCTTAGTCTCTAAGGTCAATATGAGTGTCTTCATGGTGGAGAAACTTCCCCAGTGTGCTTGGTCAGACATGGAATTTAGCTCTTCTGAGGCTTTTCTTTTTCCAGGGAATTTACTCCGTCATATCTTTGACTACTTCCAACAGTCCTAATATACAATATTTGCTAGAAATTGGAATATCATTGCATCTCTGCCTCTGAGTCCCATTGCTCATATTCTGGAGTGGATTTCTTCTGCACTGATTTTTGCCAAAACCTTGTCAGGGTAATAAAACTTGTTTCTGGTTTCAGTAAACGGGCCAGAATCTCAACATACCAATGAATATTTTCTATGCCAAAATAGTGAGTTTGGCAGCAATGCCTTCTCTGATAATGGTGCCACATTACTTTAGACATTTTGAATTAGAGTGATAGAGTGGCTTTCACAGCTTGAACAACTTAGAATCTAGAACACATTTATTCAGCGTTTGCTGAAGAGCTCATGAGGCTAGCTAGTGCCTGGATTCTCTAAACATGAAGGAAGAAGAGTTTTAGTCCATAATGAGTTTGTAGAATACGGCTGGCTGACTCATACTACCAAAACTATTGAAAGGAAGGCAGTACGTTTGTGCAACAGAGAAAATAGTAGCTCAAAGTTGTCTAGTGAATAGTAAGATGACAAATTTTCACATATATGTCATTGTTAAAATTTTAGATATTGATATTCATGTGTTTCTGCAAATATTTCCGAGCTATTCAATCATGTGTAGAAACATGTGCCTTCCCCTGGAAGATAAGTCTAATTTGCATGTATGGTCTTTGTGTATTTGCATGGAGATATCTCATGATACTGTACTTTTTTGATCATATGAATAGCAGCTTTAATAAATGAAACAAAAATAGCTCGCATTATTCTTTGTACATTTTCTTCATCAGGCACTTGGCTTTATTGATTTTTTTTGAGAGGAAATCAGACAGAAAGAGAGATATGTGCCTATTTATTAGTTAACTTTCCACATATTTGTAATAGCCTAAGGCTGGACTGGGGCCAATGGCTGGAGTTAGGAACTCAGTCCAGGTCTCCCAGGTGGTGAGAGGAGCATGATCGCTTAGGCCGTGAGTCATGGCTGCTTCCTGGGGTCTGCATTAGCAGGAAAATGGAGTCAGGAGCCAGAGGTGTGCACTTGAACGATGTAAGATGCCAGGTGCCCTAACCAGAATTCTAAGCAGTAACGTGATGTTTTTCTGACATTACATGGTGTGTTTTATCTTAGTTTTCATGGCAGGACAATGTATGCTTCATATAATTTAGTAGTTTCAGCTATCTGTACTTGGAGAACATATTTCTTCCCAAATTAGTTTGAGAATTTGAGGGAACTTCTATTCCTCAAAATCTTAGATATTGGCAAAATAGATTAGAATTATTAATGCCATTTCTTTGGTTGATTTACTACTTCTGTCTGTGAAATTCTGGACTATATTCCTCTTTTTCAACCTTCCACACACACACACACACAAAAGCTTTGAAAAAGAGTTTTCTGAAAGCAGAAACTATTTGACATAAGGATCAGTAAAGCATTAATATTACTATAAAGTTAATTTAAGCTAGAAATCATAGTGGTACTGGAATTCTTTGCCTTTTCACTGCCTTTCAGTATATTTTGAGCTCAGTGATTCTGTAAACAGAACACATTAGCCATCAAGATATATTTCAATCTCCCCAACACAAAAACGTCTTTAGCTTCCATTGCTGTTTCAGAACGTAAGGAGCCAAAACTTGAAATCAAATGTACATATATTTTAAATGAAAAGTCAGATACACAGAAAATAGGAGAGACAGAGAGGAAGATCTTCTGTCTGTTGATTCACTCCCCAAGCAGCCGCAATGCCCGGAGCTGCGCCAATCCGAAGCCGGGAGCTGCTTCTGAGTCTCTCATGCAGGCGCAGCGTATCAACGCTTTGGACCGTCCTCAACTGTTTCCCAAGCCACTAGCAGAGAGCTGGGTGGGAAGCAGGGCTGCCAGGACACGAACCAGTGCCCATATAGGTTCCTGGCATTTGCAAGACGAGGACTTCAGCCACTAGGCTGTTGCACTGGGCCCTAAGGGGGTGGTTTTTAAATATCTGCATGGGTTGTGGAAAACAGGTCATTGAAACATTGCCTCTTGTTGCCAGTAACGATGTTAGCAGAAAGCTGCAGTCAGGAATAGAGGCTCTGATCTGGAAGGTTGGGGTCTGGACCAGCGTCACCTCCTGCCCCGGATTTCTGCCATCTCCATCATGAACTGTTAGACAATCTGATGTAATAGCATGCTTTATGACTAGCAATAATACTACTCTATTTTGTTGAAATATATCATATTGGAAGACCTATTGCTAAGTTACTCATATCACATTCATAAATAATGGTTTTATAATGGCTCACAAACGTCTTTTTGACAAAGCTCAATTGGTGACTAATATTTAGCTTCTAATAATGTGGATTAGTCTGTTCATCTATTCAGTTGTTAAAATTCACTTTTAATTATCTTAGGTTCCTAAATAGCAGTAATGACAAATATGCTGTAAATAAATACGATTCTAATGGATTCACTAATGGAATATTGATTACTACTTCTTTCATCTGTTTTCTGTTGGAAGGATTTTTGATTGCTACTTATTGAACAGGTCTCAGATTGCTCCACATGTACCTAAAATTGCTTTTATGGTATCATATAACTTCAATTTTCAATTACTTATATTAATCTTCAATATAAAATGCTAGTTCTGGTTTTTAGAAAAGATTTAATATGACAACATAGAAAGTGCTTAACTTCAGGGATGCTCAGTAGTTCTCACCATTAGCATATGTTCCTTGAATGTCACTGCTAGAAGGGCCTAACAGAGAAGAAATGTTAATAACACCAGACAGAATGAATTAAATGCTTATACATCCGTTTATATTGAATATTTTGTAACAAACCTATCTCGTTAGAACTGGTAGAGAGAGAAGGCTTACAAATTTCAGCTTTCATTCAGTTGCATTGTTGTCCAGTCTCCAAAATTCGAGTGCTTAAGTATGCAAGTTTACACATGTGATGAACCTGTAGACACTGAATCAAAGTCCACTGATGTTAATTTTGAATATACTTAAAAGTAAAAATAATCTGATGAGAAAGACATATTCAGCATATTAAAGGTTCATCGACCTGAAATAGTTCTTGTATTTAGACAGATAAATATTGCTTTTTGTGGGATTATTACAGCAAGAAAACTCATTGCATGTATTAATATTTGCAATAAAACAGTGAGCTGAATATGTGAAATCTCATAAAGCACAACAAAATATTGATAAAACAGTGTACCGTTCCCTTATGAATCTGTCTTCGATCAGAGAATAATTATAGCGGGCAACATACAACTTAATAAGGAATGACAAGGGCTAGTGCTGTGAAAGAGTTAGTTAAGCTGCTAAGAGGGACGCCAACATCCCTGCTTGGAGTTCATCTTCCAGTCCTTCCCTTCCACTGCAGCTCTCAGCCAGTGCACGCGGGAGCCCACAGAAGATGCCTCTTGTTTCAGTTGCTGACACTCACATGGGAGACAAGATGGAGTTTTTGGCTCTTTGGACCAATCCAACCCTGGCTATTATTGCCCATTGGGAAGTGAGGCAGTGGATTGAAGATTCTCTGTCTCTCTCTTTCTGTCTGCCATTCTTTTATTCCAAATTAATAAATAAATCCTTAAGATGTAAAAAAAAAATGGAGGAAGAAGGGCCCGGTGCCATGACTCAGTGGCTAAATTCTTGTTTTGCAAGCACCGGTAGCCCATGTGATTCCCAGCTTGTGTCCCAGCTGCTCCACTTCCCAGCTGGCTCCCTACTTGTGGCCTGGGAAAGCCGTGGAGGATGTCTCAAGTGTTTGGATCCTTGCACCCATGTGGGAGACCTGGAAGAAGCTCCTGGTTCCTGGCTTCAGTTTTGCTCTGTTCCTGCTTTTGCAGTCACTTGGGGAGTGAGCCAGTGGACAGAACATCTTTCTCTGTTTCTCCTTCTCTCTAAATTTGTCTTCCCAGTTCATCATTCAATCAGTCTTTATGTGAGGATGTAAAAATATGAAAGATATGGAAGTGATTTCTGTGTTTGTAAAGATTTATGTCACTGCTTTAAAAGGAAAATTTATCATAATTTTTCTAGCAAAGAAATATACAGCAAATTATGTTCATTAGAAATACAAAATGCTATGTAATTAATGAAAATATGCTGGAGATATATGTTAAGTTCAGGAGGATTCGATGCTGACACTTTGTGGTGAGTGTCTGAAGTCTGTTTTATCACAAAGTGGTAAAATACAAAGACTGGAAAAACCTGAATACATTATCTGTGCTGGTAGGCAATAAATAAGATGGACTTCTTATATAGGATATCTTTTCTCTCAAGAAAGGTGGGCTGTTACCTGCCTTATTTAAATTAATTTTCTTTACAGAGTATGCCATCTGTTACTCCAACGCGCTGCATGGGCTCGGGCTTGCTGAGTGCTGCTGCGTGCCTCGACAGGCGCTCTTCTCATTATATACGCAGTCACAATTTAGAATGCATCCCCTAATCTACCAAATGTCGTTTGAGGAGTAGCATATTTTGTATTTATTATAGTCAACTTTCCTTTCTCGCCTTCCTCCCTCCTTCTCTCTCTTCTTTCCATTTGTCCTTTATTCCTTCCATTTTATTTCATTCTCGCTTCCTTCCTTTTTTTAGAAGATTTTTTTTTGCATTTTAGCTTAGCAAAAGTATTCAGCAATATTTTAGTAAATTTCAGTGTATCAAAGCTGGCAATAATATCTGTTACACTAAAAGATGCCGTGCATAATCTAAGGCTTAAAATACCACACAGTGTTCATGCATTCACCAAAAGCCATGGGATAGAAGTCACTATGAAGGCATTTGTATTAGTTTCCAGCTGGGAGCTGCTCAAATATGTATTAACGGAAGGTGTAAATATGCTATGGAATACTCACACAATTGAATACAGAATTAAAAGTGACCAAGCTGCCGTGAACCTAAAAATATAGATGGATCATATAAACAAAACTGTAGAGTGCAAACTACCGGGTTCGGAAGTCTGCATGCCGAACGAGTCCAATTAGATCAAGTGCAAAATAGACAAGACTAACTTATCCTTTCAAAAGCGAAGATACTGGGGTAAAGGCTGGAAGAGGGATTTTGAAGAGTAATTGAGTAAGGCTTGGTATGGTGCTCATTAATGAATTAATGAGTATACTCTGCTTCAGAAAATCATTAAATTAGTGAACTTACTACATCATGGTTCTACATATTTTTAATTCGATAAAATGCTTAAAATCATTGCTGATCAGCTGGAAAATAAGATTTGTATGAATGATCAGGACCACTTTACTGAAAATAACATAACTGCCTATTTCAGCAATAAAAAACAAAAGAGTAATTTTTCTTAGAATAAAAATAATTTTATAAAATAATAATTTTCTAGAACTAAATAATATACCAATGAACAATTATAGACGTTTCCTAACTTATAGAAGGGTGTTAGATATATTATTTAAAATTTTCCTCACTTCCCTACTCAGCTTAAGACATGAATATAGACAGCCCTATGGTTTATTTTTTTAAAAAAATTATTCATTTATTTTAAAAGAGTTTTAGAGGGAGGAAAAGACAGACATCTCCTATCCCACGTGGGTAATGGGCTCCCAAATTCTGGGGCCAGTTAGAAGCCCAGCTACAAAGCTTTACCTCAGCTTCGTAAAAATGGGATTTGGAACGTAGAGGAAAGGGGCCTAAGTAGGTGGGCCTCTGCTACGCTGTTGGGAGACCAGGATGGATCTCTTGGCTGATGGCTTTGATACAGCCTAGGCTGTTGTGGCTATGTGGGAAGTGAATCAGAAGATAAAAGATCTCATCTTCTCTAGATTGTGCTCCAAATAAATAACTCAGTTAAGAAGTTGGACAGAGAAAGGGAGAGAGGAAATGAGAGAGACGAAGATGTGATGGAATGGAAAACCAAACTTCTATGACTCACAATATTTTTTCTTAGAATTAAAAAAAAAAACTGTTTCAGTTAATTTGTTTTATGATGAATAAAATCTCCCTCATTAGCATTAAGGAATGCTCCTCTCCTGAGATCCCATGGGAATATCTTTGACTATACATGCTAGCGATAAGGGGAAGATACTGGGGCCAGTGTCGTACAATGTGTTGAACAGCTATTTGTCATGCTTGCATTATACATCAGCATCCTGAGTTGAATCCGAACTGCTCTGCTATCAATCAGCTTTTAAATAATGTACTTGGAAAAGGAGTAGATGATAGTTGGAGTGCCTGAGTCCCGGCCGCCCATATGGGCCAAACACACTGAGTTCCTGAATCCCAGCTTTAGCCTTGCCGAGATCTGGCCATTTCAGCCACATGGCGAGTGAGTCAATGGATGGACTCTCCCTTCAAATATATGAATAGTAATTATTGTTTTTTAAAGGTAAAGAGAAATGTACTGAAGATATGAAGTAAAGGTTAAGACAGGAAGTCCTTCCACTAAGGGTAATGCAAAGAATTTTCCTTAATAAATAATATAATAATATGAAAAACAAAACGAAGAAGTTGAAAGCTTCTTTATGGTTAGTTTACAGCAAATTGCATTGTTCTCAGCTGGCTCCTTGGGTGCTGGACTAACTGAGATGGGCATGCGTT